>NC_081405.1:516226182-516936182 GCF_030272615.1 Cryptomeria japonica | reverse complement strand
CTGACCTCAAATTCACTCTCTAAACTTTCTTCACAAAGTTGTAATACAATTTTCCTCTCTCCAAAACTTCGAAAGGAAAAATAATAATCACAACACCATTAACTCTTATTAAAATATAATAAATAAAATCAATTACCTAAATAAAGCTCACAAAGAAAAGTGAAACCCTAAACCTAAAATCATTAAATAAATAAAGAATATTAAATTAATTCCCAAAATAAAATCTCCATAAAACAATAATTCATAAAATAATAAAATAATAAATCATAAATCATATAAAAATAATAAATCGCTCAAAAATAATAAATAAATATTAAACCACCAATTACGAATCCCCTAAAAACAAATAACTCTTTCTTGACAACCAAGAGATAATAAATAATTAATTTCAATGTAAATATATTTATCCACTAAAATAGAACTAGTGGTTACACCCACTTAACTAGATAATAAAATATTAATCTAATAATATAATAAGAAATAAATAAACAATAAATAATAATAATGAATTTTTAAAATTAATTAATAATTCTCACAATAAATAACTAGTTTTAATTTAAATAAAATTATCCATAAAAATATAGGATAACTAGTTCTACCAAGAAGAGACATTTAGTTCCACCTCAAAGAACAATAAAATAATAAAATATTCAACTTCCACAATAATAATAAATAGTAAATAATAATCAATAAATCATAAATCATTTAAATAGTAAATCTTCTTACTAAATAATAAATAAATAATAAATCATTTATTAAATATTATATAATATTAAAATATATGTATTAAATCAAAATTACATTTAAAGCCACAATAATCATTAATTAATTATTAATTTAATATACAACACAGGCTATAATTAATATTAATAATTACATAAAATCCATCACACTCAAATAAATTATAAAATAGTATCTATATACACATAAAAATTGGCTCAATCATCGTTGGACATCTCAGGAAGGTCAATATGGGTCAAACATGGTCCTCATTTTATCTCATGGTCTATCAGCAAGAGTTGAGACTTTTGTAATCTCTTTAGGATGTATCATCGAACATCAAAGTCTCAGGGAAATCTGCTTATCGCCAAGACTAGCCAAAAGTCTCACTGATATAGTCTTTTTCGACAAAAAACCTAACTTCGGTTGGCTCCTTGACATGTCTCACTGAACTTCAATCTCACATGGAAAAACAACTTTGTTACTAAGACCAACACAATGTCTCATTGAAATTGGCTTATCGATATAAGGGCATGACTTTGGTAATCTCCTTGGGAGGTCACAACGAACATCAATGTCACGCCAAAATCAAGTCATGTCCCCAGGACTCATTAGTCGTCTTGCAAAAATCCTATCGAGTCGTCAAGAATTCACACTTGCCTTACTGATATCAAAGAAATCCTCAACTTCGATCATCCACTCAATCTATCTCAGCGAACTCCAATGTCACAGTGACAAGGGACTTCTATCGGCAAGACTCGCCAAAGTCACATCGAAATGGTCTCTTTCGCCAAGACCACTCTGATGTCTTGTCGAAACTTATCTCATCGCCTTGACAACATTTCTTTGACTGTCGGCTGAAAGAGTCTTGTTGAACTATGATGTCTCACTGAAATCCATTCTTTTCACCAAGACTACTTCGAGGTCTCACCGAAACCGAAAGCGTTATCGATGTGACATGCGAGTTCGCCAAGACACAAATCTGACTTCGAAGAAGGCATTTTTCTGTCTGATGTCGCCCTGACGGCTTCATAGTCTCACCGAACTGATCTCTAATGTCACCCAGACAGATCCAGAGTCACATCAAAATGATCCTTGCAGAGCCTAAATCTAATCTGATTGATATTTCAACCGATTCAACAAACTTGGAGGACACTTGGCATTCCTTCTTCATCTTCATCCTCCACATAGCACCTAGTTATTCTTAAGAAAACATGATCCACAAATTTCTCTAACTGATCCATCTCCAACCATTCATTTTCTCAAATCGAATCCCAGTCATTCATCTCTGCCACCTAGGACATGAGCCTAGAAAAATCTATAAATGAAAGATCATTTGCACATATCAAGGTTTGCATTAACTGGTAACTCATTTACACGAATCCTCAATCCTTAAGCTTGCATTTTGATACTTTGCATACATAGCATAGCAACACAATTTTTGCATTTAGCCAAGTGGTTGTTTGATTACATCATAGAAATCATGTTAATCTAGAAGTAGGATCATTCATTGCATCATTTAGATCATAGGATCATATCATAGCATATTCATTCTTTAGGTTGTCATCTTGGAGGTCCATGTTGTTGAGAGCCAATCAACAAACCAACAAGGTCCTTGGAGATAGAGGACAATGAGACACCATTGGGGAGTGTTCTTTTACTTTGTTTATTTGATTCATTCTCTAATATAATGTTTCATTGATGTGTTAGGTGTTTCATTTGATTTATTCACATTCCTAGCATGCAGTGCCAACATTAAAACAAGACTAACCATTGACAACTAGGTAATCAAATATTGTCCACATAACAAATTTGACGGGAAAAAATGAAAAACTAGATAATTGTCCCTAAATTAGGACAATGGTTAGGGCTAGATACATTTTGGGCCTTGTACTATCTCTTGTACAATCATTGGGAATTATAAAAGACACTCTCAGACCTGTGGAACCAGGTGGAGTTGATGTCTAGTACCTGCAATCCTGCACCAAAAACATGTTGTATACAAACATACATATATACATATATATCTCTAATCTCATCTAGTGAAAGTAAATCGTGATGTTGTATGGAGCTCATGGATGAGTAATACAAAATCATTCCTTTCACCCTAAACCCCAAGCAAACAATACAATAAAGATATATTCTACACATAAAATCCATAAGCACCATTATTATCAAAAGTCAATCATCAAATAATAACATCTGATCATAGGTTAGCACCACATAAAACATCATAATAAATCACCAATTTATAATCCAAGTGATCATTAAACCATCATGAACATCAATATTTCCATCTCAAATGAAAGATAATAGAAATCATGTCTTGAAACATATGAGTGTCATAAAATAATTCAATAACATGAATCACATGAATGTATCTATAAGACAAAATAATGAAATGAACCACACAAAATGAGTCAGACATAGCCCTACAAGTCAAAGTAACAAGTGTCTAAAGAAAAGCATGGAGGGGCACTACATTCACTCTAATCAAGGTATGTGTTCATAGAACTAATTTAATGTGTGTAATAAAATCTTGATTCATAAAAGTGAATTGGTAAGGAATGAAAGATTATATTAGATGCAACTTAGCTTAATATGTTTTCATTTGAAGTATAGATCTATAAATATCATTTAGGAATTTGCTAGGTATGGAGATATTTTCTTGTAGTCAAGTCCGTAAGTGAGTCAACTTAATGGTTATCAACTAAAATTAAAGGTAACAAGGAAGTAGAATGTGCTTAGGATGATAATTCAAGCAACTGATACAATTCAAATGCCTTATGATGTCGTTTTAATGTTCTCATATGAATGCTCCTATGATGATCCCTAAATTATTTGAATGAACTATGGTTAGTCCTTAAAAATGTCACCCTAGCATGCAACTTCAAATAAGTCACAATTTAGTCGACTCGTAATAGTTGGTTAAGGGAGGAAAACACTAGCTCGAATTTAGAGTTTAAATCCATGAGCACAAAAATGACCTACATCAATTTTGAACTCACAAATCTAAACCACGATGGTGAACAATTATATATAGAGTTAGATTCAAATCTTGGGGATGGGTTATATCCCAACTTCCACACAAAAATACACCAAATTGCATATTAGTCAATGCATAAAGGACAACCCAGTCACCATGGGTCCAAAAAATAAAGAAAAGGACATGAATATATATTTTCACCATTGCATTTTACTTCCTCTTTGACTTGCAAGTAAACTACTATGAGGATGCATGTTGAAGTAAAATCAAGTAATCAACATCAAAATTAAATATTTTAAATATTCAAAGGATGTAGGTATGGATAATGTTTCTTTTCCTCTCCTCACAATGGTGGATCAATCAATAACCTACAAAATAAAAAAAATGCAATAAGTATCATTTATCACACTTAAATAGGCACTAACTACAAATTTCTTGAATACTATCTTCAAAAATAATAAAAGTCATAAAGAATACTTGGGTAAGAGTTTCCATCTAAGTAGAATATGATAAGTGTAAAACGAGGAGCTTTAAATATGTAGAAAAAGGTGTCAAGGGACTCTAACCATACAAAAAATAATATGACTCTATAGATAGCGTGATAAGGGCTCCAACTAAGACATATAAGTGATGCACTTCATCTAAAATAATCATAAAGTTTTATCTAGTACTAGAAAATAACCATAAATGTCATAAGTGCATTGTTACAATCATAATCATGAAGGGATGCCAATGATAATATATGCCCCCTCCAATTGGTTACATATAAAGGATGCATAGAATTGAAGGTAAGAAGAAAATATAACATCTTCGAAGTTGAACTTAATATGTAATAGATGCTAAGGGAAAAGGACATTGGTATAACATTTGTACTATTATATTCTACTTCTTTGATTTGCATGCAAACTAATATAGATGTATAACATTTGTACTATTATATTCTACTTCTTTGATTTGCATGCAAACTAATATAGATGATGCATGTTAAAGTAATATTAAGTAGTCAACATGAAAAGGGAATTAAAATTGGGAATAAAAAAATAGGAAAAAGTGAAGGGCATAAAAGAAAAGAAATGTAACTTTTAATTTCTCATTCTTGTATTTTGGTGAAAATGGCTCTAAAACCCTCTCCTTTAAAAATTTGATAATAGGTGATTGAGAATTTTTCCTTGGATTCTTTGAGTTTAGGGATTACATTGGAATGGAAGATCTTGCACCTTGTGAGTGTTTTACTTCATCATGTTGGCAAGAGATTGAAAAGAAAACTAAATTTTGTTGTGTGTAAAATTGAAGCATTTCTCTTTCATTCTTCATAGTTTGATTTCATTTGAATTTTTGATGCCATGCTCACCCTGAAGGTGGTATAAGACTTCCTTTGTAGGTTTGAATTCAATCAAATAGATTACCTTTTTTGTTTATTTTTTAATTTTCAAAATGCCCAATTTGTGCCTTTACTACGGTTTTTTTATTTTCAAAGTCTTCATAATGATAATTTTATTGTTAAGAATGGTTGTTGTCAATTAAAGATTCAAAAGGGTACATTTTGGTGTTTTGAAAGTTTTAGAAATAAAAAATAAAAAGTTGACCATCCATTAATGGAGTTTGAATGTAATTTTTTATTCTTATATTAAGAACAAATTATAAAAATTAATTTCTAAAAGTGAATTTATATGAATTTAAATGCGGGGTTTTGTGTCCTCTTAATGATTTTTTATTATGTTGCATTAAATCATGTTCCTTATTTTATGCATGTTTGTGAAAATCAAGCTTCATCAATTGAGTTTTGAAGAAATTCTATGGTTTTGTGATAAAAATATTTTAAATTTTATAATTGGAATCAAATGATTTTGAGTGGGATGATTCAAATCCCTTTATGAATTTTTGACTTGGACATTTTAAAATTGTGTTCTTTTTGTATGTCATATTTGTGCATTATTTTACGTTACAAGCCTAATTATTCAAATTGGAGCATGAAGAGCCTAGGATTCATGCCTATGATTAGGGAGGGATGGCTCTAGATATTGTATACCAAGTATGAATGTGACTTAATGGATACAATAGTTATAGAAGTGTCAAGAAAGTCAAGGGATTCCACTTGATTAATCCAATTTCGTTATGATGAACATGTATTCTTAGGTACACAAGCCATCTCTTCAAGCTTCATGATGACACTCCTTGCTTCTCACTACTTCCATTGCCCTTGTGGTCATTGGTGTTATATCCATCATTTTCTATCCTTAGAATTTTCAATGTTGGTTGAGTGATTATTATATGTTGTTCAAACTCATATTGTTTGCATCATGGTTTGTGTGTGTAATCTTTCCTGCGATGTTTGGTGTGAGTATGTTTGTGGCCATTGTGACCATCTCCTAGTGTAGTGGGGTGTACCTAAGGGTACCACATGGTAAGGTGGCATGGAACTACCATTAGGGGATTATTATAGAGGATCCAATGGAGAGCTCCAAAATCAAATTCAAGTTTGGAATAAAATAAATCACATTTTATGTACAATGTATTATTGTTTATATTTTACAAAAATGTAAAATGCAGCACATTTGAGTTCTCTTTTCAAATTGCAATAAACCATTAGAATATTCTAAGTGGAAGGATTGCAAATTGACCACATAAGTCATATCATTGTTATATTTATTTTTACCATGTATTGACGTTGGTGTTGAGCAGGCATGTCATTTCTTATGTTTTTTTTTAATCATTTTTGTAATGTGGATTAAAATGAATTAGATCACATTTCAATGTGGGTTTTAAGTGAAAACTTTTCTTAAAAAGATGTATCTTGGTAATCTTGGAAGCTTTGTTTTTTTTTTTTTTTATGTCATTTGTGTGTCAAGTGTGAGGAACTACCTCATTGAGGTATTATTTTGGGTTCTACTTTGGGTCTTGGGGTGAACATAAGGTGTTGGACACCTTATGCCTCATCCCTTGTGTTTATTTTGTCATGGAGTCTCGATTTCACTCATTTTCCCTTTAGAGTTATTTCCTTTATGGGATTGTGGTTTTGCATATTAGGTGTGAGTGTTCACCTTTGTCTATTGATCCTTTTCATCGTTTTAGATTCTAATTTGTGTCATGGCTCTATTTTTATGTGTCCTAGGTATTGTGCTTCACATGGTGGTATAAATGAGGGCTTACTAACTAGCTAGGACAACATCAACATTGAGAAGGTCCATGGTACATTATTTGGACTCCATTGCTAGGTTAGGACACTTGAGTACTCATGCTAGTGTCCTTCTTGGGTGTTGGTATCCTCCTAATACATTGTGGTATGTTGTTGTCCTTGTTTTATTAAACAACAAGTTCTTCCAACCATTTTGGGGAAAAAATTGTATACATAATTTGTATCACTTGGCTTGGTGTGTCTACTCATGTTGTCACATTGTTAACAAGTGTCATACCTTGAGGGTTGTGACACCTTTTTATCTTGTGAAGTGTGTTGTTATGGGAAAGGACCCATCATTTCTCTACTTTGGTTAGAGGCTTATGTCTCATATGGTTGTATTTTCTTGTAGGGGTCTAACATTTGAGTTAGAGTCTCCTTGTTGGGTTTTATCCCTCTTGGGTGTTTTTTTATCCATTTAATATTGGAAGCACAATTTTTGTGTTGTCTAGTTAATATGTGGTAGCTCCTAGTTGATTCACCATTATGTAGGTTTTATTTGGTGTCGTGGGAGATTTTAAGTGTCCATTAGTGAAGATTTGAGTCATATTTTTCTCTCATTCCTTCCGTGTGTTGTGTTTGTGAGAGAGCATAGTCATGGGTTAACACCTAATTATTGTTTGAAGTGTTGTTATACTCTCTCATATTTCCATCATAATGAATTTATACCAATTTTCTACCAATTACACCTTGCTTGTGGAAAAGGTGAGTTTCTCATGTTGTTAGATTCCTCATGTCGTGAGGTTTGATGGGACACTTATTTGTTGTAATTCTATTTGGTTGTTGTATCTTAGTCATTGGTATTGTTATATTAAAAAAATTATTTTATTGGTTATTGTCCTGGACACGTGGATCAAGGGTCATTACAATGTCAAAATACAATTAGGGGAAACCAACAAAAAAATGTGAAGACTCATGAAGAATAATTTTTAATTACAAAAATGACAAGATAGTAGTTATGCAATTATAATTATAAAAAAGAAAATGGATACCCTCAAGTGTGTCCTCCAAATAGACAACATGAGACTTGCAAATCAAACCTAAAACGCCTATCAATAATTCATCTAATGAACCTAAATATGGCAGACAAAGAACACCATCTTGAACTAAAGTATAGGAAAGGGGAATGTGCACCAGATGGTAAACAAAAAAGTGTCCACTAGCAAAAAAAGGCTAAAATGGACGAAATGTGCGTGTATTTTTGATAAATTCAAAAATCATGTACATGTTAAGGCTTGGAAAATCTAAGCCAAAACACATACGTGTTCTTTGAATTAAAAACACGTATGTGTTATTTTAAATAAAAACATGTATGAACTTTTATGAGAAAAAACATGCACACATTATGGTAAACAAGCAAAACATGTACACATTTTGCTAATATTAAGCTAGAAAAGGAACATGGCCTTAGATGCTAATTCCTTTAGCCTTCCCTTATATTTTTTTATTAGGAGATATACATAATATATAACATGGCCTCATATGCTAATTATTTTATATTTCTTATACTTCAAGTTATATTTTATGTATATATTGGTAGGATGTTTGAGAATGGTTTTAGATCTGTAGGAGTCATAATGCAGATTCTAGATTTTACAAGATCTTATAATTTTTCAGACTTAGTCAAATTTTAGTAATTATTGGGCTTCTATCATCACTCTCTTGCTATCTCTCTATCTCACATTATTTGTCTCCCCCAATCTCTAAACCTATATGTTTCCCTATCTCTCTCCTTCTCCTCCCTCTCTACCTCTCTCTATCTCACTCTCTCCTCTCTCCCCAAACTCTAGATCATTTAATTTCTTAGACTTAGTCAAATTTCAATAGTCACTAAGCTCATATTATCATTCTTTCTCTATCTCTATTTCACTCTCTTTTTCTCCCTTGATCTCTAGACCTATCACTCTTACTATCACTCTCCCTCTCCCTTTCTCTCCCCCATCTCTCTATCTCACTCTCTCCTCTTTATCCAAGTTTTGAACCTATCTCTCTCACCCTTCTCTCTCTCTCTCTCTCTCTCTCTCTCTCTCTCTCTCTCTCTCTCTCTCTCTCTCTCTCTCTCTCTCTCTCTCTCTCTCTCTCTCTCTCTCTCTCTCTCTCTCTCTCTCTCTCTCTCTCTCTCTCTACCTACCCCTCTTTCCATCCCTCTCTATTTTTATCTCCCATAACTCTCTACCTCCTTCTTTCCATACTACTAGTTATCTCACATAACTCTATCTCTCCATACCTCTCCATCCCTTTCTCTATCTCCCTCCCTCCCTCCTTCCCTCTCCATACTTTCTCTCTCTAACTACTTGTCTCTATCTACCCTCTCTCTCTCTTTGAATACCTCTCCTCTCCCTCACTACAACTCTCCCCTCAATTTATATTTATCTCACCTCTCTCTATCTCTTTCCTTCCCTTTCCACCTCTCTCTTTCTCTCTATCTAGGTATTTAGATAAAAAGAGTACGGGGGGAGTGCAAGAGAGGTGGGTAGATATAGATAAGTAGAGAGAAAAGATAGAGAAATAGGTAGGGAGGGAGATATATGTAGGTTGAGAAAGAGGTAAAAGAGAGGGAGAGTGGGAAGAGAGGCGAGATTGATAGATGTGGCAAGAGAAGATTTTAGGAGATATAGGGAAAGATAGAAGTAGGTGTCTTGCAGGGAGGGAGAAATGTATATGTGTGTGTGTGTGTGTACATACATATATGTATGTATGTATGTACATATACATACATATATGTATGTATGTATGTACATATACGTACATATATGCATACACACATACATAGGCACACACACACACACACACACACACACACACACACAAATACATATACATATACATATAGATACATACATACATGTGTGTGTGTGTGTGTGTGTGTGTGTGTGTGTGTGTGTGTGTGTGTGTGTTTAGAGAGAGAGAGAGAGAGAGAGAGAGAGAGAGAGATTTGGAGTGATGGAGGGAAGGAGAGGTATCCAAAGAGAGAGAGAGGGTAGATAGAGATAAGTAGTTAGAGAGGGAGAGAGAATAGGAGGGAGGATAGATGGATATAGAGAAAGAGAGAGAGGAGATAAATAGAGAAAGGGAGATGGAAGATAGAGAGTACAAATGGTCTCCTCAGCTTCCCCATATATAGATAGGGTAGAGAAGCAAAGAGAGGGAAGGAGAAAGGGATGTAGGAATAAAGAGAGAGGGTGGGAGGAAAATTTATTTAGAGAAATAGAGGTAGGTAGGAAAGAAGGGAGATGCATGTATAAAGAAAGGGAGAGGGGAGATAGATATAAGTAGATGTAGTGCCCCTCCTAGACTTGCATTTGGATTTACATATCGATAGACTTATTTAGACATATGGTTGATGCTTATATGGTTACTTATGACTCTATTGCTATCTTAGATGGTATCAATAATGATAGTTACTCTAAGTGGATTTATGTTATTTGATACGACTCATCATGTTTGGAGATATGATGGTACTAACCCTATTTCATGATCATGATTTTATGCAATGTCTTGATGATATATTATGTGACTGTCTTTGTGAGTAGAGACGATGACGTATCACTCATAGCGAGTATGATACGACATTGTGATTCTCTATCATTTGTCTGATTATTATGATGTATATGTATTGTATATATATGTTGAATGGTGGTTTCAGGATTGCAGGTACTAGACACCAACTCCACCTGGATTCATAGGTCTGAGTGTGTCTCTTTCCCAATGGTAAATTGTTAGAGATGACATAATTTCCCTCACACTCTAGGTTTAAGTTGTATACCTTGTTAGTTGCGTCAGGATGCAAGCTGATGTTAGAGTATTGAGTTGTTGATCGTCCCCTTTGTTGATGTAAGGTGATGTGAATCTTTGTTTATTTATATTTGGAGATGTGTGATTGTTTAATCATTTAATATTTATTTTTTATTTGATTGATATTTGATTTATTGTTTAATAAGAGCTTGATTTTTTATTTATTTATTTATCGGTAATGGGTCGAAGCCAATGAGGTGTACATACCTTACCCCCTTGCGGGATTTGAACTTGTGACCTCTCTTTCAAGAGCACAAGTTCTCCACCACTAGGCCAACTCGGGTTGTACAATAAGAGCTTGATTATTATTTATTGTTTGTTATTATTATTTATTGTCAAATGACTTTTATTTATTTATATTTTAATTGAGTTTTATTAATTGTTAATTGTTGGATTTTATATTTATTTTATTTTATTTATTTTAATGATGCCTTTTTGGATTTTCTATTGTTATTATTTATTTATGGCTATTTATTTAATTTTTGGTATTTAATTAATTAATATTATTTAAACAAGACATTAATATTTTATTAATGGATAAATATTAGTATCCATGGTTATTTATTTAATTTACGTTGTGGTTTATTATTTATTGGGTGAATAAATAATATTATTATTTGTGAATAATATTTTATCTTCGGTATGCAAGTTATTATTTTAATTGATTGTCTTTTTACCCTAAGTTAAATTGATTTTTAATTAAACCTACCTACCCTCTTATTTAATTGGTCGAATGGTGAGAGGTAGATAAATATTATATTTATTTATTATTTTCCTTGAACTCTGTGAGGGTTGCTATAATATATGGTTTTGGGGATTAATCTGATTGGTCGGCTTTTAATATAGTTTTGGGTTTAATTTTTGATATATTTTTTGTTTCCTGTGCACTCACGAGAGGTTGGCTTTTGGGAGAATTTTTTAGATTGCTTGAAGGATTTTGGATTACGCTTCCAGGAGCTTGCTAGATTTGGAGTTCTTCATTGGATTTTCTTTGCCCTTGCTTCATTTTCCAGGTTGGATTTGATTGCCCTATTCTCAGATTTTGATTTACAGGAAAGATTTTTTGCTGAAAGATTGTTGTGGGGAAAATTTTGGGAGTGAACTAGTTGTTATTGGTATGATTAAAAAGGAATGATTTTGATAAATATTGCATTTAAAATAGAAATTTGGTTTTGTGCAGTGCTAGGAATGGGTATGAATAATTTATGATTTTTATTGTTATAATCTCTTGTAAGTGTATTATGTGTTGATCTTGAATTGTTGAGGCTTTATTTGCCCTAGCTTATCCAATTTCAAGGTCTCTTAAGGTTTAGATTATTTTTGGTGTGATTTGTTTAAGTATGATTGTGTCTACAACTCTTCCTGTGCATATGTTTGCTTATAAAAGCTAAAATTCTTGGATGATTGGACTATTTGGTTTTATTCAAACCCTATTATGCTTTCTTGTTGACTTTTGATGACTACTAGGTTGATTTTGGACCCTGATTGAGCCCATGCCCAAATCTGGGCAAGTTTGAACACCTCTGCATCCCATTTTTCAAAAGTTGCAACTCAGATACAAAAGCACTAAAACTAACTGCAAAAGTGCCACTCTGGGCTGCAAAATTGCCAAAGTAGTGTCAGCATGTTTTTGGGTCAGTTTCAAGGTCCTCAGTTGGTCCTTTTGGCTTGATCTTCATTCCATAGGCTTGTTTTTATCATGTTTGGTGGTTTTTGGGCATTTTGCTATTCATTTGTGATATGTATGAATCCATTCTGGCTCCGACAAGTGGTTTTGTGCTTGACTGTTGAGGTATTGAAATGTTGCTCCAACAAGTTGAGCGTGTCTTTGCTGTCGAGGAAGGGTAATTTGTAGCTCCAATGAGAGGATATGTTGTGCCTCATTGTGGAGTATTATTATATGTTACAGATTCATGTGTTGCCCACTTTTATATGAATTTGTCACTCTAGAGGTTCTCTTTCTTTATTGTCGCATTTTGACATTTTGAACTTATGGCTTGGTTCTTGATAAGTGGCTCTTGGATTGCATGTTGATGATTACCTTTGAGATTCAGTTGTATCAGATTTGTAATGAGTTTTGGATGCATTCCATGTTGAGCTTCATGTTTTTATTGTGATGTATCTTGTTATGTTTTACCCTATGGTTTTGGTCCATGGTAGGGAAAGTGGGCTCTTGCATGTGTAGGACCAAGGTCATGAGCATTAGATCTCTAGGAGGGGGTGTAGACCTATGGAACCACATGAAGAGTTTTATTGTAAATTCAAGTGATAATCTTTAATAAAATTTATTAGTGGGTTTGGGTATTTATGAATTCACTAAATAAGATAATAATTGGTTGTGTAGCCCCATCTTATAGCCATAGAAGTAGTGTATGTTTGGGATGAGCTTGGGAAGACCATTGGAGTGGTAAACCAATCTCCCTTTAATGGATCCAAGGTGGAGATGGTTCCACATGTCTATTAGGGTGAGGCTTGGCCCCTTCTTTGTGAGGATAGCATGTGATGACACTCCTTCGCTACATGTGTCCATTATCCATATACCTTGATTTGTTGATTATGCCTCTGGGAGTTTGGTTGCTTTGTTTTAGCCATGTGATGTGATTGGATATTGCATTCTTATGTTGGAGTCTTGTGTTGTCATGTTGTATCCCTTGGTTATTAGGTGTTAGCTTAGGTCTTGAATGTGAGTTGGAAACTTATGTCATCTCCTAGCATGATGGGTGGTTCCTATTTGGTTCCACATGGTTGGGTGGTTTGATGCCTTCTTCCATTGGGATGTTCTTCTTTGGATTTTAGCATGTGTGGATATGGATCTATATTATCTCATCATGTGCATGGGTTCTTTGGAGCATATTCCATGTAATTAGAAGTGATATCATGTGGTATGAAAGGTGAAAATATAAAGAAGACTATGTAATCAGTGTATTGAGAACATGTATAATAGAACTTGTAGTAGGATGATTTCAAAATGAAGTGTATTCAGTGAGATTGTTGTAAATGGATATTCTATTCTTGATTAGAAAGGAATAAAATGATTGAGAGATATGAATGCAATGTCTTGTGTATATCTTGTGGAAGATAGTGAATATGTTAACAATCATGTATGCCTTGATGTGAAAGATGTTAATCTTCAATGTAGGTTATCTTGGGATATGGAAACAAATGAGTAGTTGGGGATTTGTATGGAATATATGACTCCTCAATATGCGGTTCTCCTATGGTTTTGATTTCTATGTACTAGAGATAATATTGTATTACGATGACCTATAAATATGGATTATGAACATGTACTTATGTAACTTGTATTATTAAGAATTAGGATGGGATGTAGTAAAGAGATTATGTGCTTGATCCATGTGTCCTTGTGTATTTGGACTTGATGATGTAGAACTATGCTTTTGTAATAAAATGATGTATTATAATATGGTTCGTGTTGTAGAAATGCTCATCATGTTGGGAATAAGATCCTATGTTGAATTAGGGGATTGAAATATTAGATTATTTTTATTCTTGTAGAATCATATGACCCTTGAAGCTGTTTATAGCTTGGAATCCTATATGGAAGTAAACAAGTGCTTGCTATTATAATCTTGCATATGAATATGGATAGTATTCTTGATGAATTGTTTAATGGTTGTGCTTAAGGAAATAATCTATCTTCATGTGTAGGAGAAGGAAAAATGCATTTATATTCATGATGTGTTAAGTGATTAATGAATGAAGACGAGTATAAGGAACATTTGGTTGGTATTTTAAAATGAACCTAAAGAGTACGAAACGTGGTAGAGCTATGAAAATGTGTTAATAATTTATCATAGTTGTATGGGAAGTAAATGATCAGTAGAATGGTAGTATAAGATGTTCTAGATGGATATGTGATGTGTTAGAATTATATCAAGCAGTGACGTTGGAATACCCTAGGGAAGGATATATCGTATGAGTTTATTTAGTGATATGTTAATGGTTAAATGGTAATTCCGCTTCATGTTGAATCATATATTCTTGTAATTGTTAAAAGATGCATTGATGCATATTGGTTGTAATGTTGCATTAATAAATGTTAGAGATAGCGTAGTAGTGATGGTTGACTTGAAAGGAAAAACAAATTCTCCATTTGTTAGTAGATTATGGTTTATTTCTCTAGGGTATTTTGGCGGGCATTACAATAGAGATAGAAGGGGAGATAGAGGAGGGAAGGAGATATATGTAGAAAAATAGAGGAAGGAATTGAGAGAGAGAGAGAGAGAGAGAGAGAGAGAGAGAGAGAGAGAGAGAGAGAGAGAGAGAGAGAGAGAGAGAGAGAGAGAGAGAGAGAGAGAGAGAGAGAGAGAGAGAGAGAGAGATTTGAAAATATTAAATAAGAAATTCAATTACAAACTAATTTTATTTCTATAATAAAAAATTGGATTGAATGGATAGATGCAATAGTATCCTACCTTAACAACTAAAAAATGAAAAAACTTATTAATGTCACATACATTTCTAGAGAAAAAAAATTAAATTGAATGTACAAAACTTGAAATGCATGTACACTATTCTTGTAGATGAGAGAAATGGTAAACTAAATCATAAATTTAGCTTCTTCCAACTTAAAACAATAGAGTACCTACCATAGAAACACAACATGCAAATGAAATAACTAACAAACACACACACATGAATTTCAACCGGTTTCTAAGTCCATTGTCCTCTTATCTATCAAGATATTGTGTTCAAGAATGATGCACTCAGAAGCACACACACAAGAGGCTATGAAGAATGAAAATTAGAAGAAAAGATGATTGAAGCTATGCAAAATGAACTAAAAACAACACTATGACAATGAAATTTCAAAATAAAGATGAAAGATGTCAAGTATGCAAGAAAACGAGAGATTAAAGATGCAAATGATGGATGCCTAGAAATGAGAGGAAGCAACATATTTATAGATGTCCTCTAGGATGGATCCAATATTAGAGTGAATGTGGGATAAATGATTAGTTTGGAGGTGTTTTGTCCCACATACATTAGGTAGATGAAATTGATAAGAGTGAGATAGGATAAATAGAGGATGAAATAGATATGAAAGAGGTTAGAAAATGAATATAATGCAATATATGAAAAATTGGATTTAATGAAGAATAACATTATATATTATTTAGTGGATTTTATGAATTAATGATATGATATGAATATAATAATATAATGGAGAATAATGAAATAATGATGACTTAATATTTTAGATAATGAGTATTAAGAATATTATATAATAAGGATCCACCTGATGACGTAGGAAGAATTAAGATTAATTAAGAGGAAATTTTAATGAAAAATTGTATGTGTCTACATTTTGCCCCTCTTCGAGACAATGCAATCTGTCGCATTGTTTCAAAGAAAATTGATAAACTGAAACATGCCCCAGAGATATCTTGGCAAGGATGATAATTGCTATGATATGCCCCCTCAAGAGATTGATCAAACAGATTGTGAGAAGATTGATCTTTCGATAGATTACAAGAAAAAGATTGGATGATCAATATTGTGTGAGTGATTAAGCTGAGATGCACATTTGATGGGCACAACTAATGAGCGTAACTAAAAAATTGATGGAAATGATTAGTATAGCTAGGTTGATAATATTATTAAGATGATTGAGTTGATTAAGCTGAGATGCACATTTGATGGAAATGTACAACTAATGAGCGTAACTAAAAAATTGATGGAAATGATTAGTATAGCTAGGTTGATAATATTATTAAGATGATTGAGTTGATTAAGTTGATTGAGATTGATGCTAGCACAAGACAAGTTGATATATTGATTGATTGATTGATCGAGAGGCAATGAGATTTTGAGAAGCAAGTTGATTGATTGATAAAGCGATTGATAGAGATTAAGAGACATGTATTAGTTGGATAAAGTGATTGATTGATCTCTCTAAGATAAGAAGAATGAAGAAGATGATGAAAGAGATGAATAAAATAAGATGATGATGTTGGCAATTAACACTCATCTGGTTAGGTTAATGACATTATGGGTTGTCATTGATGGCAACTCATCATCTCAGGGTAAATGGTTTGATTGTTTGGTTAACCGACATTCATTGCACTTAACTGGTATTGGTATTCATATTTCTTTACACCGGCACCGACAACGACATTCACTTCATACCTGGCTAAGTCTTGATCCTGGTAACATCTCCAGATCTCAGTAACGTGTATATGGAACCTGGTAATGGATAAGATGCGGCTAAGAAAATCTTTTGATCCTAATTATGTCTTCATGGATTATTGTGGTAACGTGTGACGACTGACATGGTCATTGGATTTATGTTTGATTTTCATTATGTTCTGGTAGCCGACATGGTTAAATTAGAAGGATATTTAAGAAGATCACCTCAGTGATAGATCAGATGTGTTAGACGAAATGCAAACTTTTGATTGTGAATATTTCAATGTGTTTTGGTATGCATTTTGGTATGCGATTGGAAGCGACTGTGTACAATTTCATGTGCACAGCTTAACTAGTAGTAGAACAGAGTATCAGAAAACCATAATACAAAGGAGGTTATCAAAGCATTCACTAAAACTTATCCAACATGGTCAAATGCTATTTATAAGTTCATTTTCAGTTGTAAACACTGTAATATTTTGTAAGTCAGTGAGACTTCCTATATTTTGTGTTTGAGTAATGAGCTTTAGGTGGTTGGCCTTTATGCATGTGCAAATCCTCTTATGTAATATTTGTATACCATGATCAAGTATATAGATATTGTGGGTATCAGACCCACCGTGGTTTTTGTCTTTGTAGGGTTTTCCACATATAAATCTTAGTGTTATGGTGTTGCCTTTCATTGTGTTATTTTGTGTATGCATTCTAATTTTATTTACTGTTAACCGGTTAATGAGAAATAAGTTTAAAACTTGCTTTACTGGTAGAACACTGATTCACCCCCCCCCCCTCCTCTCAGTGTTCTTGGATGCCAACAATTGGTATCAGAGCTTGGTTCCTTGGAAGAAGTTTAACCACTTGAGGAACATCCAAAATTTGGAATCAATGGAAACTGGTCTACAATAGAAACTTAGACTTTCTCTTGAGGATCTTGATAATGAATAGATGAAGAATAGTAAACTAAAAAATGAATTGAAGCAAGCCTGTGAACACATCATTTCATGACAAGGAAAGGTTTCAATTGTCAAGGCTAAGAGAAGAGAACTTTGTGATCAATTGCAAAATCAGAGCAGTGATGAGGTAGATTCTATGAAGGATCATTGTAAGAAACTTACTCAGGACAAATTTGTCTTGAAGAATGAGATGCAAGCCCTAACTATGAGGATGTGCAAGGAGATTGAGGACAGAAAGAAAAATGAAGAAAACCTAGCTCAAGCGTTGAAGGATAGATTTGAGGAATGCAACAGATTGACTCATTAGAATGATATGTTGAAACTTGAGTTGACCTAGTCTTGGAATAATGAACAGGAACTTGAAAGATAGATTATAATCATGAGGGATGATTTGGTTATTGCAAATGAGTACAAGGACACGTTCAAGGATAGCTCTACTAAACTTGATGAATTGTTGAAGAATCAGAGAGATGCTAATGACAAAAGAGGTCTTGGTTATGAAGAAGGAGAAAGCTCCGATACTGCACAACAAGATACATCATCTAGAAAGAGGCAGAATCATGCCAACCAGAAGTAGAAATCACTAGTAAGACAACCTAATTCTCACAAATTCAATGGTACATGCTTTATTTGCAATAAATATGGTCATATGGCTAGTTAGTGCAGAAATAGGAATAATCATAACAATGCATCATTCATCGGTATTGGAAATGTAAGATGTCATGCATGTAGTAGATTTGGAAATATGGATAACCAATGCATATCAAAAGGAAATCAACTAAATCAAGGAGTTAACAAGGCTATACAAAAAACCAATATTGTCTATTATGCATGCAACAAAATTGGGCACATTGCTAAATATTGCAAAAGTGAGAACCACTGACAACTAATGGAAATGCAGATGAGAAGGGAAAAGTAAAAGTGGAAGACATCAGGAAACAACATAAGATGAGATGGGTAAGAAGATCTGATACACCACCGATAGAACAACCGACAAAGTCATCAAGTCCTACACCGACAACAGATACAATCGATAACTAAGACACTCGGCCTTAGGGGTAGGAAAATCATTGAAGATCATGCAGATACCCTAGATTAGGTCTGTAGCTAGAATATTATGATTACAGATAGACACTAAGGATATTTCAGTGGTTTACCGGAATCTACTTGCAAATCATGTGAACCGATCAAGCCTAACCGACAATTTTTATTACAATGGAGAATTAGGGTTAACAACGATACAAAGGGAAGTTAAGTTATTATCTTCACACAATAATCAAGTATTCAAGTGAACAAACTTCCAAAGCATTTCAGAGTTCTAGAGCGAATTGAGCAAGCACTTTCTTTCGAGCAATTTGGTCTTGTAACAACATTTTCAAGGTATTTTTCGTGTTTGCAGAAACCCTAGCTTTCATGTTTGGTTGAAATGGCTTCATCTTCATCCAGCATTGATACTCCCTCGGTGGTTGAGATCAAGAACCACCCTCATCCCATTTTCAAGAATCATCCATACAAATCCCTTTTGGACGAGCCATTAGGTGCATTTTCGCAAGTTTATCATGGAGTTCTTCATACGGAGGGTATTAGGGCATACATCTACTGCAATAGTGAAGAACTTGGCAGATATGAGTTGTCTTGCATTTTCACCAAAAACCTAATTTATGACAACCAGCTGAAACCAGAATTCGCACATTTGGAGAGGAAGGGTTTCACACAGTTTATGGATTTCTTGATTTTTGATGAGGCAAAATGGGTATGCTATGTTTTGAGCCGCATTCATGAAGAATTCATCTGGTTGGACCGTCTGTATAAGATTACTAAGGAAGTTATCAAGAATGTCACATGTCTTCACAAAATCAGAGGCATTCCCGGTACTAGATGTAAGTTATCTCACACTGAAATGAATAAAATTACTAGTGCAACCTTTGATGGAAGGTCTATGAGGGTAGATGATGCCAGGGACATAGATGCTAAATTTGTAGCAATGGTTATTGGTTATAAGGTATATCAGTCAAATCGATTAAACTCTGTAGTAGGCGACAACATTTTGGTTGCATATCAGATGGTAAAGGAGGATGTCCATTATGATCTATGCAGTGTAATGCTAAAGGAACTCATGAATAACCTGCAGAAGATCAAGCAAGACAAAAAGAATACTTTCCGATATGCCTCCTTCATCATTTGTTTAGTATTTTACTTTTGGGGCACTGTTCCCAGTTTTGGAAAGACTCAGTGGGCTTTTGATTGCTCGGTAGCAACCTAGATTGCTCAAATTTTGGATAGACAAGGTGATAAGGATAAGAAAGCCAATCTATGGCCATTTTTCAAAACATTTTAGGAAGAAATGAAGAATAGGTCCCAAATTCTTAAATCTATAGTTGAGAAATATAAGGACACAATTTGCTTTATGGTAGATAAAGATGAATGTATGATGGAGGCTATACAACCCAGGACTATATGGATAATGCCTATGGGTTATGAGGTTGAGGAAGCTACTCTGGTTGTGTAAAGTGGAAAATTGAACCCTAGTGATTCCCCACCTAGGACAGAGAAAGGAAATCACTAGGATGATTTTCACTCGGGAGATACTTTACATTCAAAAGAGGGGTTGAATCCACTAGATCCAAATCCAAGGGAAACAAGGATGTGAATTCTAAGTGGATTGCAAGTGTAGGAATGTAATATGCCATCTTTTGTAAATAGAAGAGTTGACTTGTTGACTATGTAGAAAAGAGAGATAAAATGGGTGAAATGAGGAGGTATCAGTTCTTGATCGCCTTGTAACTTAGGATCTAAGATATTTAGACTGATATGGATCTACCCTGCAAATTTGGAGAAAAGTCATATAGACTGTGTTAAAAGCGCACACGGTCCTCCGCAAAATCTGCGTAACAAAAAAGGTTCTTTCATCTCTACAAATGAAACCCAAACATGCAATTACAGTTGTGCACCTGCAACCTACACACAGAAAAGAAGGGAAGAAGGGTTTTGGATAGGGGTTTTCCTCAGTCAAACCCCAGTTGAGGAATCAACCTTGAAAGAAAGTAATCACAAATGCTTAAATGTAAATAATGAAAATTTATACCTTGTAGATCTGCAGTTTGTTGAGATGGTTGTTTTGATTCTTGAATGTAATCACAAGTATTGCATGAAATGGCATGTAACATGACAAAACCCTAACACACACATGTGCTTGCAAATGAATGTTGTAATGTTTCTCCAATGGATGAATGAAGAAGACATGAAGAAGAAGACTTGATGGATGCTTGAAGACTTGAATGCTTGATGAAGACCTTTCACTTGAATTTCGCCTATCATGTATTTCATGTATTTCTGGTCTATGCAAATGAGAGGACCAACTCCCCTTTTATACATGCCTAAGAAGATTAATTCATCTCACCAAAGGCCGACATCAAGGGAATTTGAAATCATGAAATGCAAATAGGACCAGAGGTACATATCTTGGGGCCACCCTAAGAGGGGGAGACAAGGGCGCCATGCCTCTTTCCTAGGGGGACAAGGGCACCACGCCCCTGTCCTATACTATCTTGGGGCCTGGACAGGGTCCCGAGGCCATCTCAGGGCTTAAACAAGGAGAGGTGCAAGGTGAAAATGCAAAGAGAAGTCCCAGTTAGGAAGGAATATGTTTTTGCCAAGGTGAGGACCTCAAATATGGTTAAAATTGTTAGGGTCACAATTTTATGACACTACATTTAGCCCCCACTTTAGCGGGAGTACGACTTATGCCAATACTATTGGTAAAGTAGAAGAAATAGAGATGAAGATAAAAGATACAGAGCAATACCACAAGAAGTATAAGACATCACTAATCTTGAGGAACAAAGCCCCCAATTTTAGGATCTTAAGTCACTCAAACATATGCAAGATCACACAAAAATAACAAGGAACAAGACACACAAAACAAAAAAAAAGTGCAAAAGACACATGAAAAAAACAAGACCACAACTAGCTGAAGAGACCTCAATACTCAAATGTCTCAACAACTAATTGAAACACAGAGACAAATTCCATCACATAAACACCAATAATCACATAAAAGAGAAAATCTGACATCATCCATGAACCATCAATAGTAAGACTATGAGCTTATGAGAGAAAGAAGAGAGAGGACATGGATACACACTTTGGTGATCCATGAGAAGAAAGGCGAACAAAAGGAACCATGGACATCTCGCCCCTAGAATCAGGTGATATATGGAGGAAAGAGGACATAGAAAAACTAGCCCCTAGAGTCTGTCTAGGTGATCCATGTAAGGGAGGAGAGTGATAACACCGTTAGTTCCACCCAACCTCATGCACGTGTGTGCAAGTGAGGTTTGAAGCACCTCATAGGATTCTATGCTCGAGTACGCTACAAATTGTATGTATAGTACAAATATCCAAAAAGGCGTAACATCTTGCTCTAAGAGTTTGTGCTTTGGTTCCAAGAATAATCGCCCTGCATAAGAGAAAAGTGGCATCATCTCACTCTAAGAGTTTGTGCTCTGGTTTCGAGAATGACCCACTATACAAGGAAAAAGTGATTACATCGCGGTCTAAGAGTTTGTGCTCTAGTTCTGAGAATGACCCACTATATAAAAGAAAAGTGATGACATCTCGCTCTAAGAGGTTGTGCTCTGGTTCTGAGAATATCCCACTGTACAAGAGAAAAGTGAATACATCTTGTTCTAAGAGGTTGCCCTCTAGTTCCAAGAATGTCCCACTTTACAATGCACGAGAGAAGTATTCTACAAAGGAGCAGTGTGGGTGCCCCCCCTCAAGATGTCAACATAGGTTGATGTTGATATCTTAAGGAAAATAGAACAAGGATACCTACCTTCATCACAAAGAAGATATCTGTTATGCAACAATGTCATAAATCCAAGCAAGAGAGGGATTACCCTTCAAGCAAGGATAAGATAGTTGAAAAAGAGATATCTTGTTGTAAGTGTAAAGGAGATCCTTGGAGGAGAAGAGATCTTTTCTCAAAACACATCTACCTCCTAGAGGAGTTATCTTAATCAAATATAATATCTTCTAGAATGAAGCACAGAAGAGAACAAGAATTCAATCCTTCCTCCTATCGCTAGGTGAAAGGGATTCTTGATGAAGGATGACTCACTTTTAACCCAACAGGGATGGGTGAATTTATTATAGATGTACATTGCCAAGTGTGAAAGAGATTGTAGTCAAGGACTTACACCTCTTGTATAAGAGAGAACCCTTGAGTGAACAACAACAACTCCACACAAGGAATGAAATCAAGTAATAAAACTCACACCATCCACAACATAGGAAAGAGTGGATCCTTAGAGAGAGAGAGAGAGAGAGAGAGAGAGAGAGAGAGAGAGAGAGAGAGAGAGAGAGAGAGAGAGAGAGAGAGAGAGAGAGAGAGAGAGAGATCATTTCCCCCCAAGGGTAGGACAATGAGAAGAATTACACAACTTTTAGAGAGAGATTACTCATAAGAGAC
This sequence comes from Cryptomeria japonica, assembly GCF_030272615.1. Classification (NCBI taxonomy): domain Eukaryota; kingdom Viridiplantae; phylum Streptophyta; class Pinopsida; order Cupressales; family Cupressaceae; genus Cryptomeria; species Cryptomeria japonica. The sequence continues at coordinate 516,912,930 of NC_081405.1, read as the reverse complement.
GTACCGCTTCAAGCAAGGAATACATCCTAACCAAGGAACAAACATGCGTTCGCATGAAGGATAACTCCATTCAAGAAAGGACATAAAGATATGAATAACACAATAGAAAAGGTAATTTGTAAAGAGAGAGAGAAGAAGATTCACAAAAGTTCTCCGAGGAGAGATTGTTCATAATAGACGTACCGTTTCAAGCAAGGAGAAGATCCCAGTCATGGAATAGACATGCGCTCGCATGAAGGAAAACTCCATGCAAGAAAGGACATCAAGTTTATGAATAATGTACTCCATAAAGAAAATAGTGAAACCTTAGAAAGAGAAAAATGAATATTCTTTCCCCCCAAACATAGAGGCAAGAATAAATAGACTATTACGTTGCTCACTAAGTATGGTTGCACCTGAAATTGTACCACCATGAATGACAAGGAGCCCCCAATAGGTAGGCTAACTATGTCACATAGTTAGGAGCAACATAATAGGAAATTGAATGTTATTTTAAATGATCACGATGAATATGCCATTCATTGTCAGATGTTATTTTTAACATGCCTGAATCAATGTAATGTTGTATTTCTATTTTCAAAGCTTGACACTCATTAGTAGAATGTCCATGGATTTGATGATTTTACAAAAAGAAGAATTTTGAGAATGTTGTTTATGTTTTCTTCTTCGTTTAGGATAAAGAGGAGATATTAAGTTGAAATTTAGAAGATTGATCAACACATTTTCTTGTTGTAACTCAAAATTTGAATGAGAAGTTGTGGATTTACAAGACAATAGAGAAGAAGATGTTGACAAAGGAAAGTGTGATTTCTCATGACTTTGTCGCTCACATTCAAGCATTTGTCCATTGCATCTATGTATATGTTCAAAAGAGAGTTCACTCTTAGGGGGAATTGGATTGAAGTTTAAAGAGGCCCAATCAATTTCAAGATTTGTGTTAAGAGAAAAATTTGGAATATGAAATTCAGGCATCTTAGACTTTCTAGAAAAGGTAGGAGTGAAATCTAAGGACCCCCAATCATCCTCTAAGAGTTCTTCTTTAGGAAATTTTTTGGTAGGAGATGGTGTATTTGAGTGAATCGAAGTGAGGATTGTAGGAACTAAGAAAGCATATGATGCTTCACTTATGTTCTCATCAACTACCTCATTAGTATATGTGTAAGGCACAACATGATAATCGGGAAGAATTCTTGGTTTCCTAGGAACGTGAATGGAATTGATTTGATTTTTGGTAGGCTCTTGATTTTGGGGAGAGAGAGCATTATGATGAGAAATAATATCATCCTCTTGTTCTAAGGTATCTTTATGTTCAAGACACTCATTAGGAAAAGGACTATCATATATAATTAATGCGTCATCTTTAGAGGGAAGATCTTGAAAACAAGGTATGGTATCACTAGGATAAGTAGCCATAATATCATCCTCTTGCACCAAATAATCCTTATGGGGGAGGTACTTTTTAGGAGAAGAAGGAACACAATTCTCTAAAGATTCATCATAGGAGGGAGATCTTTGAAAGAAGTGTCCATATTCCTTTTTTGCACCAATGTGCCCTCATTAATGAGATCAATTTTGGGAGAGGGTAAATCATAGGTATGAATGAAAGGGAGAAATAAACTATCATCATATGCATGAAAGGGAACATCATGAACATCTTTAATGTAACTTGAAATTGAATTAGCAAAATAAGATAAGAACTCCATATGCACTTATGATCAAACAAGAAACTCATATGTCATTTAACCATAATAATATTCACCCCATACATGCATAGAAAATTGAATAAAGGAGAGAAAATGGAATTTGAACTGCAAATGTGAAATTTGAAACTTGCAAAATAATTGAATAATTCAAAATTCTAGGAAAAATGATTATTCAATTAAATGAACAAATTGATTGAAAGAATAATAATGCAATCTCTTAGGAAATTAAAATTTAAAATTAGGATTATGTAAAAACAAATAACCTCTTAATTTTGAAATTATCCAAAAGAGATTAAAATTAGGGCCTATTGAAAAACCTTTTAATTTAAAAAATTGGAAGTTGTTGAATTGAAATTTTAAAATTTAAAATTAGGGTTGTTCTTAATTAACCACTTAATTTTAAACAATATCTTGAAAATTGAACAATTGAAAATGGAGATTTTTTTGATTTTAGAGGGATCAAAATTCGACAAAATTAGCCAATTTTTTGGATTTAAGCAAATGAATACAGTCTCCCAAAATTTTGTGAAAAAAGCCAGGGACCGTGTTGAAAGTGCACACGATCCTCCCAACTTTTTGGGAAATTTTCAGGGATGAAAGCTACGATGATTTGAGAGCTAACCCCCAATAATTGATTGATTTTACGATCTCTAGATAGGTGAAATTAAGGTTTGAATGTGAAATAGGACCCTATTAGGGTTTTTTTTAAAACGAGGAATTGAATTGCAATTTTGAAAAAGGTCACACCTAATGGATAAGGCCACCTATTTTGAAGACTGAAATTGGTTGAGATTGATTGAAATTTACACAACATCCAATTAAATTTAAAAATTAGGGTTTTAGGACCTAACCACTGAATTTTGAAATTTTGAATTTTGGGAAAATGAGGGAAATTGAAAATTTGAAATTTAGGCAAGAAGACAACAATGATAAATCTGAAAATTGAAGTAAGATCCAAGTTTTGCACAAATTCAACTTCAAATCTAGATTTTTTGTAAATTGCAAGAAAATCAAACATTCAATTTTGAATTTGCTTTCGATCTTAGGAGATTTAAAATTTGATAAAATCAGCCAATTTTATGGATTTAAGAAGAAAAAAATAGTCAAATTCTAGGTCCCAAAATTTCAGGAAAAAAGGCAGGGACCATGTGCAAAGTGCACTTGGTCCGACCAAATTTTTTCAAAATTTTTAGAGATGATAGATATTATGTTTTTATTGTAGAATCCAAAAAAACAGCTGATTTGGAGATGTCTAGATTGGTCAAATTGGCAGTCAAAGATAAAAAAAATTGGAGATTCTTAAAAATTAGGGTTTTATTGTTTAACCACTTGATTTTCAAAATAAAAAGATAGTTTTGAATTGAAATTTTGAAATAAAGATCAGATCTGAAACAAGCAACCAAAATGCTACACTTCACAATCTTAATTTTCTCAAAATAGAAAATTAGGGGTTTTATGCATTTAACCTCTAAATTTTGCAAAAAGATCAAAGCTTGGAAATGAAAATTTGAAATTCAAATTGCAATTATTTAGATCTAACAATCAGAATTAAAGATGTAGGACATCGGGTTCACCAAAATGTAAAGTGGAAAATCGAACCCTAGTGATTCCCCACCTAGGAGAGAGAAAGGAAATCACTAGGATGATTTTCACTTGGGAGATACTTTACATTCAAAAGAGGGGTTGAATCCACTAGATCCAAATCCAAGGGAAACAAGGACATAAATTCTAAGTAGATTACAAGTGTTGGAATGTAATTTGCCCTCTTTTGTAAATAGAAGAGTTGACTTGTTGACTGTGCAAATAAGAGAGATAAAATGGGTGAAATGAGGAGCTACTCTAGATTGCGTTGTAGCTTCGGATTTGAGATATTTAGACTGATATGAATCTTCCCTGTAAATTTGGAGAAAAGTCTTCAAGACCGTGTTGAAAGTGCACACAATCCTTCACAAAATGAAAATGGTTCTTCCATCTCTGCAAATGAAGCCCAAACCTACAATTACAGCTGTGCACTTGCAACCTACACACAAAAAAGAAGGAAAGAAGGGTTGTGGATAGAGGTTTGCCTCAATCAAACCCTGATTGAGGAATCAACCTTGAAAGAAAGTAATTGCAAATGTTTAAATGTAAATAATGGAAATGTATACCTTGTAGATCTGTAATTTGTTGATGATGATTGCTTTGCTTCTTGTATGTAATCACAAGTGTTGCATGAAATGGCATGTAACATGACAAAACCTTAACACACACATATGCTTGCAAATGAATGTTGTAATTTTGCTTCAATGGGTGAATGAAGAAGACACGTGAAGAAGAAGACTTGATGGATGCTTGAAGACTTGAATGCTTGATGAAGATCTTTCACTTGAATTTTGCCTATTGTGTATTTCATATCTATGCAAATGAGAGGACCAACTCCCCTTTTATACATGCCTCAAAAGATTAATTCATCTCACCAAAGGTCGACATTGGGGGGATTTGGAATCCTGAAATGCAGATAGGACCAAAGGGACCTATCTTGGGGCCACCCTAAGAGGGGGGAACAAGGGCGCCATGCCCCTGTCTTGCCCTATCTTGGGGTCCGGATAGGGTCTTGAGGCCATCTTAGGGCTTAAACAAGGATAGGTTCAAGGTGAAAATGCAGAGAGAAGTCCCTGTTGGGAAGGAAGATGTTGTCGCCAAGATGAGGACCTCAAATGTGGTTAAAATTGCTAGGGTCGCAATTTTATGACACTACAAGGCTGCCTATGCACAACACCTTTTGCAGGCACCGATAGATGAAAAGGAAGAGGAATTTTGAGCTTCTAAGGAGAAAGGACTTATAGTTCATCAGGAACAGGTAGCTCCGACAATCCAAAAGAAGATGACCCGGCTAGCAGCATAGACATTGATAAGTAAAGGTGCCGACATATCTAAGGTTGAGAAGCATGTTAAAATTTTGGAAGAACAAAGGAAGAAAGAGTTGAAACAGAAGAGGAAAGAGGAAAGGGAAGCCTGAAAAGCAACTCAGGCCACACCCAATGTGATCCTGTTTACATCAGACACATCCAAACAACCGGAAGTTGAGCCTGCCAGTTAGACCCTGGTAGAACCACCCAAGAAGAAACCTAAGGCAACTCAACAATATATGATTGTTTCTTCTAAGACACAATCAGATACCGAGATCAAGGCGAAAGGTGTTTTTTATAGAGTGGTAAGGGAGAAGAAAGAATAACAAAAGGCCGAACCTATCATGGAGACTCCTCGGAGGCCAAAGATCACCATTGTACATAAGAGAAACCCCAAATCAGATGAGCAAGCTAAACCTGAATCTAAATGATGAAATAGTAAGAAAAAGATGAATGCACAAGATTTGATTGAATAGATTGTAAATGATGGTAATTTAGATAACATTTCTTCATTCTTTGACAATTTTGGTGAGGAGGACAAGAAGCAAATAGAAGAGGCTATTCTTTTATATCTTGACTCATTTAGTAGGGCATTGATAGAATTAGAGAAATTTTTGCCTAAGGAGTTATTTGATAGATTAGAGGTCAGAAAGCTACACGCTCAGTCTTTGGATAGACGGATTAAGGAGACCGAATTGGTCAATCTTTGTCCTTCTATAACTCCTCCGAAAATGAATGATTTAATTAATAAAACCGAATCATTAGAATTCAATCCCAAGTACAAAGTTAATAGTCTCATGTTGGACAGACTTGAAGAAATAAAAAAGGAGACAATTGATATATGGGTGAGAGTTATTTTGGGTCTTGGATATGAGTTAAGTTCTAGTTTTGTACAATCATAGAACATTCAGTTACCTAAGGATATGAAACCAGCTGATCAACCAGCTGCAAATACTGAGAAACTGACAAGCACTCAAACGGATACCACTATACCGGTTATTGAGTTCCATTTTGAAACATAGGATATCCTGACAAATAATGTACAGATAACAGAGGATACAAAGGTAGATGTAAATAAGGATAGAGGTGCAAAGGATACTCATTTTTTGGGTGAGGCGCCAAGTGGTGAAGCCAGCGGTTCACAAGAGCTAAAGAATACAAAGGTTATCTCTCTGGCTGATAAGGGTAAGAAGACTGTGGTGGATCTCTCCTTCGGCTTGGCAATCGACACTTCTGCCGTAGCTAAATGGAATTTACCATAACTTTCCATCAGTTTGGACAAACACTACCATAAGATGTCACTAACAGAGAAGATTTTGACAACGACAACTCTTTAAGCACAAGCGACTCAAGAATTGGCTTAGGAAGAGTCAAAGGACATGAAATTGATTGAGCACAGTTTTGAGGTTTTGAACCAGTTAGTCCTAGAATTTAAAGCTCGGGATGGTGCAAGCTCTTTGGATAAATTAGAGGAAATCATTGATTTTATCCCCAAACATTATGATTCTTTACTGAAGATTTCACTAACAGAGGCTAAAGAAAGTTTTGTTGTGGCCCGAAAGATAACATTTTTGCAAATGATTGAGATGGAGAAGGAGAAACTTTAGACTTGCTTGAAATCGATTGATGCAGTTTTGATTGAAGGAGGTAATGTTTATAAGACTTGTCTAGATTTTGATAAGCTAACCAACTCCATAGACAAGCAACTGTCTAACTGTAGGAAAAACTTAATTCAAATTTCTAACTCCTACAACCTGACACTTAATTTGACAAACTCTTTGGATGGTCCAATTTTGATGGTTATGGATCAAATTTTTGAATTGGAGAAGGATAGGGGCAAAATAATAAGGAAAGCAAATGAGCTTCGGAATTTGATTGGTCCCCAGCTCAATAATCTGCTATTTCATAAAACAGAATGTATTTCTAACTTGTAGAAGGAGGATCCCACTACTTCGAAAGAAATAGAATATTATGCCAGCATCTTGAATGGATTCATCTCCATTCTTGAATATCTTAAGAATGGTTGGGACACCTACTTTTCATTTTTGAAGAATATGTATGCAGATATTTTGAAGTTTGTATAGAACCGTCTCATGTCTATAACTGTACAAAATTCTTTGTCGACACCCCGCTTTGTCATTGATGTCAGTGGGGGAGGAATAAGTGAAAAATGTATATACTTCTCAGGGGGAGCATTGGATGTACATAATAGATTCATATACAGGACATAAGGTTACACGAGATTCAAATTCAATGGTTTTTTCACGGATGGTATCATTTTTCACATGAGTGTTGCCATCAATGCCAAAGGGGGAGATTGTTGGCAATTGACACTCATATGGTAAGGTTAATAACATTATGGGTTGTTATTGATGGCAACTCATCATCTCAAGGTAAATGGTTTCATTTTTTGGTTAACCGGCATTCATTGCACTTAACCGGTATTGGTATTCACATTGCTTTACACCGGCACTGGTATCGGCATTCACTTCATACCCGACTAAGTCCTGATCCCAGTAACATGTCCAGATACCGGTAATGTGTATATGGAACCCAGTAATGGATAGGACCTAGCTAAGGATATATTTTGATCTCGATTATATCTTCATGGATTTTTGTGGTAATGTGTGATGGCCGACATGGTCATTGGATTTATGTTTGATTTTCAATATGTTCTGGCAACCGACTTGTTTATATTTCTTGTTGAAGCCGACATGGTTAAGTTAGAAGGATATTTAAGAAGATCACCTTAGCGATAGATCAGATGTGTTAGATGGAATGCGAACTTTTGATTGTGAATATTTCAGTGAGTTTTGGTATACAATTGGAAGCGATTGTGTTCATTTTCACTTGCACAGCTTAACCGGTAGCAGAACAGAGTATCAAAAAACCAGAATACAAAGGAGGTTATTAGAGCATTCACCAGAACTTATCCAACATGGTTAGATGTTATTTATAAGTTCATTTTCAGTTGTAAACACTTTGTAATATTCTATAAGTTAGTGAGACTTCCTATATTTTGTGTTTGAGCAATGAGCTCTAGGCGGTTGGCCTTTCTGCATGTGCATACCCTCTTATGTAATATTAGGGTTTTCCACGTATAAATATTGGTGTTGCCTTTCATTGTGTTATTTTGTGTATGCATTCTAATTTTATTTACTATTAACCGGTTAATAAGAAATAATTTTATAACTTACTTTACCAGTAGAACATTGATTCACTCCCCTCTCAGTGATCTTGGATTCCAACAGATGAAAGATGAAAGAAATGAAGAAAAGAAGGTGATGAAAGTTATTGTACCTTCTAAAGTGCTTTTATCAATATTGAGATTATTATGTCAAAAGGATGAATTAATTTGGATAAGGATTAGACCCAAATAAATTGACATACCAATTGCGTGTAGGAAAACACATCAAATAGTTAAGAAATGCCCCAGTTCACATGAGACCCATGCGTCCTCGATGATATTAAACAATCATGTCCTAAGACAAGTCATCATATTACTAAGGAACAATCTAGAAGCATCAAACAAGTAAATATGCCCCATCCTCACCCTCCTAGTCAAAGACATCTTAGAGATAAAACTTCTAGTCGGAGACATCTTGGAAAAGCTAAAAGACATGTCACCAAAGATAAAATAAAAAACAATAAAAAAGATAATAAAAAATAGATATTATGTTTCATGCCAAAATGATTCTTGTTTAGTTATCATAATGGTTAGATATGTTGATAGGGTGTTGTTATGTATTCTTGATGTTGGTCTTGTCACATCATGATCTTGTTGATGTCCAAAGTCGTATGCTTATCTAAAGAGTAATCCATCCGTGAACTAAATGTCTTTGTTACGAAGAATAAGTAAAGTGATACAGATCGATGGTGCAAGTGAAACTTTATTATGGTTTGTGAGAGAAAAGACAAACAAAGATAATAGTTCCTCCAACCGTGAGATGCCAAATATCCCAACCCATCACTAAGGTTGAGGAGATACCCCAGTGAGGGATAAGACTAGCTTATTATGTAGGAGCAGTGTGCACGAGGGTTATGCAAGATAATCCACAAGCTATTATGGGGTGGAAAGGCTATCATGGTGCAATAGGAAGGATATGAATGGGAATGATCAAGTTGAGCACCAAAGGAAAGAGGAGTGAAGTCCCTACACATGGCGTCGGTTGCTCAGTTTTCACCATGGTACTTACCCAAGGCACCACAATTGATTTCTCTATACTTTTTTCTGATTTTTCACTTTTTTCTTTTCTTTTTTCATGATTTTTTAAATTTTTTCCTTTTCTCAGGACTTTTTTCTTTTCTTTTAATTTTTTTGTATTTTTTCAAGATCGTTTTCTAATTTTTTTTTGTATTTTTTAAGGATCTTTTCATAAATTCTCTAAAATGCTCAAGTATAAAACCTACGAAGGTAAATGCTATTGATTGGATCTTCAAGCAATTCACCTTGTGGAGTAGCCAGTTGATATGCTCTTGATCCATACACAATAGTATTGATGTATGGACCCATCCAATTAGGTTCAAATTTTCCCCTTTTCTCTCTATCTTGTTAATTATTTGAATTCTCTTTAAGGACAAGATCACCAATCTCAAATGCATGTGGCCTAACTCTGTGATTGTAACTTTTGAGCATGTGTTGCTGGTATGATTTGAGGTGATTGAATGTAGTTTGTCTCCATTCATCTAGCATTTCTAACTCATGCAAGCGAGAAACTTTGTAGTCTGCTTCACTGATCAAATTGCGCAAAGAGACCCATAGGGAAGGTATCTTGACCTTGATGGGAAATATGGATTTAGCACCATAGATAAGGGAGTATGTAGTGGTGTCTGTGGAAGTGTGAACACTCATGCGATAAGCCCATAAGGCAAGGTTCAATTGGATATGTCAATCATGACTGGGTTCATTGGCTATCTTTTTTAAGATTCTCATGATATTTTTATTAGAGGCCTCAGCTTAGTCATTACCTTGAGAATAGTATGGTGTAAAGAAACAATGTTGGATATGAGATTTTTCACAAAGCTCATGGACATCTTGATTCTTGAAAGGATGACCATTATCTGTGATGATGGAAAGGGGGACACAATACTGACATATGATGTAATTTAGGATAAATGTAGTAATTTGCTTACTGATGATGTCGGTGAGAGGAATGAATTCAATCCATTTTGTAAAATACTTCATAGTAGAGATGATGAATTTATGGTAATTGGACGAGGTTGGATGAATTTTGCCCATGAGGTCGAGTCCCAACTAATAGAAGGGCCAAGATGTGATGATTGGTTGTAATTCCTACGCTGACACATGTATCAAGTCTCCATGTATTTGGAATTGCTCGAATTTCTTGACAAACTGATAGGCATATTTTTCCATTGTAAGCCAATAGTAACCAATATGCAAGAGTTTCCTAGAAAAGGTAGAACCGCTCGACTATGCCCCAAATTTCGGGTTACAATCATATCAAATTTGCTCTTGAATATCAAATCAAAACAACATTTAGTTGTCCTTGGGGAATTTTCTATTGGAATTTCATGCCCTTCTGGTTGAAGAACGTCATAGCTACATATCAGTGTTCAATGACCACTATTATTCATGATGATGCATACATATTTGGAAGACTATCTAGATGTTTTACTCAAAAAATCCTACACTAGAAATGGACATTTAAAAATTATGGATATGATATTCAAGAGAAATTTTGATATGATATTTAAATCTTTGAAATTTGTACAAATATGAACATTCACATTAGGTTTTGAAACTGATACCAAATGAAATCCACTCTGCATAGTCAACAGGTCTTATAAATCCAACATTTGGCAAATTTTGTACTTCTGTCTTTACCAATAGTGCAACATGCGGGTGCATTTTTCTCAATTACTATTTAACAGGATTTACCCCTAGTGGCAAGGATAGGTGACGCATAACTAAATCAGGATTGAGCCCCAACATGTCTACTTGAGACCACACAAATTTAGCTTGTCTTTCCTTGTAAAATTTATATGTTATATTCTCTCTTAAGGTGTCAATGATTTTTCCAAATGTATTATCCTTGGTTTCTCTTATGTGCCCAAATTTGATGGTATTGTATTTTCCACCAACATAGATGACTATTCATGATATAATGCTAGGGGAAGTGTGTCAATCCTCCCATCCTCAGGTACCTCAGAGAGGTTTTCACCTTCGGATACATCCTTTATTTTAACTTTTTTTCGGGTCTAATAGTGCACCACAGAATGCTATAAGACCTATTTATATTTTCCATAACTTTGTGATTGAAAGGCTTGGCACCTTCTCCAAAGTAAGCCACATTGTTGAGTTCTATGGTGAAGCCAACTCTATGATCCCCAAGAGGTAAGTCACTTTGTACTCCAAGAAAGTTTATTATTGCTTCATCATTTTGAAAAACATCCAATTGGGGTGGTCCTTGTTGGTCCCAATAAACAAGCTATGGGTGAACAAGGCGTAAAGAATCATGGTTAGGCTCAAGATTGTGAATGGGTTCAAGGTTACATATAGCATCATAGTCATATATGTCAATTAAATTGTCAAGATCATCAATGGTACCTTCCTCTTTAGTCTATGTTAAGTTAGAAGACTCCCATACCTCACTCAAGTTACCCTTAGTACTCAAGGTCTTATCTTTCTGTGTATCATAATCTAGACCAGGAACTCTACATCCACCATCAAGTTTTATTGGTTCAAGTATACCTTGGTTTTGTAAACCAAGAGGACTATGACCATCATAGCCATATCTTTTCATTATCTTCAATCCTTTTCCATATCGCTCAATTGGTATCTTGACTTATGGTTTTTCAATTTGTTATTTTTCTATGTATTCATCTTTTTACAACCATCCCATGAGATCTTCTTCTTCCATTTCATCATACAAAGCTCCCATTTTTTTTTAAATTGTAGGCCTGTAGATCATCGTAGTGGTATCTAGTGTGGTTTCAGTCATTTGTGGTTTGCCATAAGTTTGAGGGTACAAAGGTAACTTTCCAATGTAGAGAGCATGAATCATATAATATTCCCCCACTCCATGTTCTTTTACTTGTATTTTGATCTTAGTCTCATTGGATATGGCAGTGGATGCTTTTAAGGATTCAAGATCAATGTATGATTGAGAAGGAGGTGCTTCACGCTTGCTAGGAATTATGGATTTAGTCTTAGGGGCTATATTATTGCAAAACCTAAAAGGATTTGGATCTCCTGGTATAGTAATTTTGACATCATTGTGTGAAAATTTGATGCATTGATGGTATGTAGAAGGTACAACTTGCATCACATGAATCCATGGCCTTCCAAGGAGAATGTTGTAGGTTAAGGGGAGATCAAGGACTTGGAAAACCACATCCTTCACCACAAGTTCCACTTTGATTGGCAATGTAACTAATCATTTAGATGAGGGTTCCTCTTCATCATATGCCTTTATGGTAATCTTTTTCTTTGGATCAAATGCATTTCTAAAGAACCCTAGTTTTGTGATCAAATTTAGGGTACAAATATTGACAGTTGTTCCTTCATCTATCAGAACTGGCTTGATCTTAACTTTGTGGACAAGGACTTCAATGTGTAAGAGGACATTGTGTTCTTGTTTCATAAATGAATCATCATTCTTTGTGAAAGTGAGGGTGTGAGGAGAGGCAATATGTCCCATTATAGCTTGGAATTGGTCTACATGTAGGTTTGTAGGAATTGTAGTAGTAGCAAGTGCTCTATCAAGGATAAATTTATGTTTAGGGGATAGGTGTAGCAACTCAAGTATAGAAATCTCTCCGGAAATCTTCCCTAAATGCTCTATAAGGTTATATCATGAAGTTGGTGCAACGGGTTTAGATTAGGACCTCTAAGGGTAACTATGCCTCTGTGTGTGGTGAAATTGCAATCAAGTTCTTTGCCTTTCATGATGAAAGCGTTTACATGATTATTGGCTTCACTGAGGTTATTTACATATGCCATATTCATATTTAGTAGTGGTATAATTCACACTATCACAGAATTTAGTCATAGTTAGTAGTGGTATAATTCACATCGTCGCTAAATTTAGGAGCCTTTCCTTTATCCTTCTCATGCTTAGGGAAGGGATTTTTAAACATCTCACGATCAGAGTTACCTAAAGGAGTATGTCCATCAACTGTAATCTTGCCATCATCAAGAATGTATTTTATTACATGTCAGAGTTTATCACAACTATTAGTCTTGTGTCCTTTGTGTCTATGATAATCGCAAAAGTGATTGTCATTCCACCATGGGGTTTTGACTTGTGGATTATATTCTTTCATCTCAGGTATCAATATAAGATCATTTTCAAGAAGTTTCTTTAAGACCGACTCAAGTGATTGTCCCAATGGTGTACAAAATTCTATTTTGGAAAGCTCCTTTGTTTTTCTCCCCTTGTCTGAAGATGAACCTTTAAGGTTGTAAATGGGTGATGATGTTTTAGCAGTTTTCACATCAACAAATCCGTCATTAACCACATTCTTTTTCTTATCCCAAAAGGGTGTCTTGTTGTTTGAATTCAAGCTTTTCTTATGATCTTTATCATCATGTATCTTTATAGTACCATCATCAATGAGGGTTTGTTCAATCTGAAATACCATTTTTCTTACTTCGTTAAAGGATTCCAAACATTTGAGATGAAGTTCTAGTCCAATTTCCTTGTTCATACTTTGACAAAAGAGATCAACTAGTTGTTTATCATGAACATTATAAGGTGCTCTTTTGGTTAAGTATCTCCATCTTTGCAAAAATGAGACAAAGGAATCTCCTTGTTTTTGTTTTGTATTAAAGAGGTCCATTGTGGTCACTTCATGTTCACAGTTATAGGCATAATGTGAAATAAATTTGTTAGACAACTCTTGAAAAGACTTGATAGTTGGGAGTAGTTGTGAAAACCATTCCATAGTGCCTTCTCCAAGACTACGAGGGAATAATCTCATAAGGTATGTTTCATCAATTGTGAATTCCAAAGTAGTAGTGCAAAACTCTCTTAAGTGATATTTAGGAACCCCTTTTCCTCTATATTTATCAAGTTTTAGTATTTCCCAATGACTAGGAAAAGGTGGCATCAGAATGCTTAGATCGAAAGGATAGGGACATATATCCTTGGTTAAAAACTTGTGGGATGATGTTTTGTTGTTCTTGAGAGTTTCCAACTCTTGTCTCAATGCTATAAGTTCATCCAAAATGGGATCATTTGTAGGTGTCGATTTGGATGTCTTTGTAGATCTTTTGTAACTTGGTTGTAGGTAAAAGGGTCTATGATCCTTTATCTTGTCATCATTGTTTGTTTTAGCATGTTTAAATTTACTACATCCAGATTTGTCATTCATTGTGAGTAATGATACATCAAAATTAGGTGGTTGTTTAATTCCTTCGTCAGCAAGGGCCCTGAAATACTATTTTGGATTACGTTTGACCACTTCTTTAAGCAACTTAGTGAATCTATCATCATGAAGTGCTTATTCTATATGAGATTGGGTTATTTCTTCATCATCAGTTTCATTTGTTTCACTAGTTGCAACACTAATGTGTTCTTCCCCCTAAAAATTGTTCTCCCAAAGGTTGTCTCCATCTTCTAACATCCTTCTTTTTGTTTTAATGGACATAGGTGATTGTTATGATATTTTAACTAGGACTAGACAATGTATGAGACTCAAGATTAGGATGCAAAGCAAACCCTAGAATACAAAAGCAACTATATGTATGATATGAGATCATATTAGACTCTAAATGAGATATGAAGACAACTGATAAACTTGGTTTGATAAAGATACAACTCAAGATAACTCTAGGTCTAAAAATAATTATGGTGCAAAAACTTTACATGTGCTATGATGGATAGACAAAAGGACAAGTGATCAAGAGAGGATATGATTAAGTATGAGATGATTAACTCCAAGTGTCTACCCCAACAATAAGAATAATAACTCTAATTGAAGTCTCAACTCAAATTTTGGATATTCATCTGGCAAAGTTACTATTTTCATGGCTAGTGCTCATTTGATTGTCAACCCAGTGACGTAATACTTGAAATGGGTTTGCACTATATATGCACCAAGTTCCTTCAATAGCTATTTTGCATTACTGCAACAACTAACATTATGCGAAAAAGGAAGGCAAGAATGGAAATTATGGAAAGGCTACAGGAAATTTTTTTGCATAATATTCATAAAAGCAATGCTGGAAAGCTCTAATATGGATACCTTACTTTAGATGTTCATTTTACTAGAGTGTATGGGCACCATTTTGTGAGCATGAATCACTTTCGTCATGGAGCGAAGACGTCATTCCCGTTTTATCTTATGTCTGCCCTAAGAGCCAATTTAATGACCACAAGAAGAACCCCTCTAAGTTCCCCACATTGCATGAAGGACTATTAGTCCATATTGATTCTCATTTTCGTGCCCTTCCTGCCCTTGATGTCTATATTAATACTTCCTCTGAAGAGGAAACCAGTGCGGGTGAGTTGGGTGAAGATGAGTCCGGGTCTGATTCTTAAGGTGAGTCCCATCCCCCTCCATAAAAAGTTAAAATTGAGAAACATGTGAATACCAATCCATCGGGGGGCAAGGGTTAAAAAAGGACAAAAGAAAATTGTGGTATCTTCCTCTTCCACTTCGGCTAGAAATGACTCCCCTATTTCCAGTGGCACCAAATCTAGTTCTGAGGATTCTATGAATGAGAAAGAAGATAGCAAGGAGTCGAACAACCATAATATTCAAACCCCTTCTTCCCCACCCCATGATACTAGTAATGTGGGTGCAGCGGCTCATGAGGACCTTCACCCAAAATGTCCAGAGCTTAGTGATAAAAAGGAAGATTATGAGAATGTGTTGGGTATGGCTCGGGAACGTGTAATTGACACGTTCAACATGTTTAAATGGTTGTTTCATGAATTAAAGGAGGTTAGACTCAATCAGAGAGCCATGGGTAGTAAAATGGAGGCCATCTCTATTGGGAATTATCAAAGCAATCAGAAGGATGTGGGGCAATGGATGGCGGAGGAGAAGAAGACAGTGTTGAAATGCACTAAAAGTATAGGTGAAGGGGTTGATCAGATAAAGAAAAGGTTTGAAGACAACATCTCCAATGTTGAAGAGGGATACAATAAGATCCAAGCTACACTTAAGGCTATCATGTCCAACAACCACAAGATTGTGAAGCATACTGCTGCTATTATGGTTGTTATGATGCATAGTTGGGAGCAACATGAAAGGGATATTATCACCATTGGAGATGAAACTGATGTGACTCGGGCTAAAGAAGGACCCAACAAAAGGACCTGTGGTAATATGAAAAAGAAGGCAGTTGTTCAGAAGGTGGACTACAAAGAAATGAAAGTTGCTGCTGAAAATATGAGTGTTCTTGAGGCTGGGTTGGCTGAGACCCTCAAGAACTTCATGTAATTGGGTCTATGTTTTTATTGTCTATTGTCGTTGTTGTCTTTATTTTGTTGGTTCTATGTTTTGTTCTCTTTGCTGGTTTTGTTGCCCGTCTGGGATTTTGTTGTCTCTTTGGCTGTCATTTGTATTGTCTTTTTCTTGCAACCTGTTTTGTTTTGTATATATGTTAAACTTTGATTCTAATTTTCTTAGAATCTCTTTGTAAAGGGTTTTGAGGCCCCCTTCAAAATCTATTTTTGCTTTAATCCAAAATATTATATATATATTATTTAATGGATTTAATGAATTAATGATATAATATGAATATTATTATAATACAATAGAGAATAATTAAACAATGAGGAATGAATATTATAAGATAATGGATAATAAGAATATTATATAATAAGGATCCACTTGACGATGTAAGAAGAACTAAGATTAATTAAGAGGACATTTTAATGAAAATTTTTATGTGTCTACAATTCTTACCCAACTTTAATCCCTTTTTTTAACAAGTACAAAATAGATACTTTTCAACTTTACATATATGTATATTCTAAACTTCACAATAATTTGTAAGTTACAAATATGTTTTAGAACTATACATAATTTACCTCATCTAGAATAATCTAAATATTTTTTCAACAAATCCACATAATTATAAATAAAAAAGAAACATAAGAACATGTTTTAATAATTTATAACAAATTTAAAAAATATTTCATCAAGAATGAAAATCTAATTTAAAATTAAAAATTATTATAAAGAATGAAAATCTAATTTAAAATAAAAAATTATTATAAAGAATGAAATCTAATTTAGATTTTTGATAAATATTTGCTTCATAGAATAACGTTCTCTTTGTGCGGGCAGCTTCATGGCATGAGCTAGGGAAAACCCTAGCCGTGTTTCTTCCTATTCTTGTTCTGTGTGTGGCGGTAGGCATTCTGTGGGTGGCGGTAGGTGTTCAAGGATGGTGTGGGGGGTGTTGTTGTGGTGTGGTTGTCGATGGTTGTGGGGTGCCGAGTGGGGCATGGGGACGACAAGGGCCTATGCTAGTCATTGCCCTTCCCTTTCTTCTTTGTCTTTGGCTGTGGTGGATTCTAGTAGTATTGCTGGTTTTTTCTTTTCTTTCAGGATTGATTCTGTGTGCCGCTCTTGGGAGTTTGGGGTGTTGAGGTTTGAAGGTTCATGTCTTTTTCTTCTCTCCCGCTTGGGGTTCCCCTCTTTTGGGGAGGTGGTTTTATTCCAGATCGGATGATGGCAGGCACTATAGAAGGCTTGATTCCTTCTTCTTCACTGCATGCAAGGGCCATGGAGTCGCGGGATACGTGCATGCAGGGTGGTGGATCTGTACCCTCAAGAGGCCTTGGTGGTATCAAGAAAGTTAACGGTTGTCTAGAGTGGAGCCAGGATCATCCAGTTTTGATTATCCATCTTGATTTGATACCTGAGGATGTGACATATTGGAGAAATCATGCCCTCATTTGCAAGTTTATGGGTTTGACACTTTCTCTACCGGTTTTGGAATCTTGGGCCTGACGGACTTAGAATTCGGAGGGGGAGATGGAGATTTTAGTTGTTGCAAATAATTATTTTGTGGTGGTGTTCTCCTGCATGGATAATAGAAATAAAGCTTTGAGGGAGGCCCTTATTTCTTTAATCAATGTTGACTTTTCATTAAGCCTTGGCACGTGGCTTTCAATTTTGTTGAAGAAATTCCATCTAAGGTCCCTGTTTGGGTTCACCTCCCAAGGCTACCTTTGGAATTCTGGAAGCAAGATATACTTCACTCAATTGCACTATTGCTTGGCAAGTCGGCTAGATCTTCTTCTCAAACCCAGGACATGAAGGTAATCTCTTTTGCCCGTATATGTGTAGAAATTGATTTGAGTAAACCCTTGCAGAACTCTATAGAGTTATGTTTAGGTTCCTCTTCATGGATTCAACAAGTGGATTACAAAACCACCCCCTTTAGATGTAGAATTTATCATGAATATGGGCATCTGCAGAGAAAATGTCCCCGATTTATTTTGTCTTGAGCAACAACTAATGCTCCTTCCAGATCTGACTCTAAGGTTAATAAGGGCAAAAGTCTATTGACATATGTTAATGCAGATAAGGAGGGGTTCATCCTGGCCATTAAGCCTTGAAATAAAGGTAGAGGGCAAAAGAGAACATGGTTAGAAAGACAAAGTGATATGAGTTTTAATAGGTTTGAGGTCCTGGATGATATTAATCAGGAAGAGGGAATTCCTATGGACCTAACCTTAGGGGCAATGGCTTTGGGTAGGGCTGACCCAGAGGATGAGGAGATTAATAATCAAAGTTTGGTATCTCAAGACCAACATGAAGGACTAATGGAAACAGAGTTGAATCCCCAAAGCCCTAAAGTACCTCACACCAATGGGATGGTGGAGCCCACTGTTGGGGTGGTGTTGGATTCACAGGTGGCTTCTTCGGCTAAAGGGGTTGCAGACTTTGGGAAGAGTAGTAAGGCCAATCGGGTTTTAGGTCTACAATAGGATGCTATACAGAAACGTTTACGGGAGAAACCGTTGAGGATAGGTCGTAAGACGGATCATGAGAAGGTAAAATTAATTGGGGATACTTTGGTGGAATATGGGTCAGTGAAAACCATTGACTCTCACTTTTCCCAATCCCAGAAATGATAGTCCTCTCTTGGAATGTGAGGGGTGTGAATAGAATCCCTAGAAAAAAAGTTATTCGTAGATTAATTGATTCTTATTCTCTTGACATAGTTTTTATTCAGGAAACCAAGTTGACAGTGGATGGGTTATTTACTAGGGCTCCTCTTGTCTGGCCCCTTGGCCACTGGCAAGGTGTGGGTGCTCATGGCAGTTCAGGATGGGTTGCTTTTTGCTGGAACCCTAAAAAGGTTGCCCTGTTATGATGGATTTCTAGCCACTATTCCATATCTATGGTTGCTTCTAGCTTTGAGACATGAGATTTGTGTCTCCTCTCTAATGTTTACGCCCCCACTGATCTTCTGGGTAAGTCACATCTTTGAGCCCACATTAAGTTTTTTCCCTCACTGGCTCCTTTCCTCCCTTGGATTGTTGCTGGTGATTTTAATTCTATTACTATTTTGGAGGAAAAATGAGGTGGGTTAGCTAGACTGGACCCTTCGTCAAATTTACTCGTAACCTGATTGATGTGAAATCTTCTAATGGTATTTTCACATGGAATAATAGGAGAAGTGGTGTTGAAGATATTTCAGAAAGACTTGATATATTTATGGTTTCTTGCTATTGGGTGAGTGACGGGTGGTCTACCAGCTCAGAAATTCTCGATTGGAGAGGATCAAATCATTGGCCTCTCAAGTTCTTTGCTATCTCATATAATATATCCAAAAATCCCTCTTTTAAATTTCAATTGATGTGGTTGCGAGACCAGTCTCTACAAGATCTTATGAGTTTTTGGTGGTATGAAGGGAGGCTTGCTCATGGTAGGGCCATGTATATGTTTGGGAAAAGGCTCCAGCATGTGAAATACAAACTCAAGAGGTGGAACAAATAATGTTTTGGTAATTTTCATTCTTGGAGGATGGATGCACAATTTAAGCTGGATAATGTTACTCGCTAGATTTGAGATCAGGGGATGACTCCTGATCTTGGTAGGGATGAGTCCTTGGCCCTTAAGGATTTAGAAGAGTGGGAGTTGCAGGAGGAGATCTTCTGGAAGCAAAAGTCTCGCGTTGATTAGATTTAGGAAGGAGATAGAAACATAGTTTTTTTTTTCTTCATAATTTTGTTAAGGCCCGAAGGTTTGGCAACTCTATTTCTTCTCTCATGTCTTCGGAAGGGGCTCAACTTTCTTCAAGGGTGGAGACTTCTAGGGAAGTTGTCAGTTATTACTCAAAGTTGTTCACTAAGGATGATCCTATTTCTGGGGAGGAGGTGGAGGCCATTTTAAACTGTATTCCCCCACTAGTCTCCAGAGAAAGTATGGACAAACCTCCAACGAAGACATATGGACAGACCTCTTTAGTTGAATTTTGGGAAAGTATGGACATACCTCCAATGAAGACATATTTCTTGTAGGTGGCTTGGGCTGTTGGGCCTGCTCTCATCATTTGGAATCTTTGGCTGGAAAGGAACCGTAGGATTTTATGTGATTACAAACTAGGGAGTCCTCAATTGTGGCAGAAGAGCATTTAGGGAAAGGAACAATTACATTTTTTTTTATATTGTATTTCTACTTTTCAAAGCAATTATAACAAAATAAATAATAATCATATAATAAATAAACAAAGAGCAAAAATCAAGCTAATTATTTTATAAAAAGATAACAAGATTTTATCTTTAGAGTATGAACAACTAATTGAGATTAATTAATTACTTCATAAAAGGGCTAGATTTTATCTTTCGATGCAAGCCTAAAAGCTTCTTAAAGCATCGTTCTCCTTCTCCTCTCTGTTTATATGACTAAACGAGAACACAAATTTTTCTGTTAACTACCATTTTGGTTTTTCTGTTTCTAAATTTTGCATGTGTTCGAAATAATATTTTTGCATGTGTTTGAGGAAAGTCGTACTTGGATGATCGTATAGATGGAATAACGTTGTTTGGTCAATAAAGGTCAACTTTTCTATAATATATGCTTTGAGAAGTGACTGTAATAAATTATTTTGTAGTGTGCTGTGTCTTAATTCTTGTGGAGGATGACCATTGTTTAGAAATTTTAACAAGTCATTCTTAACATATGACTTGATTATATTGTTTTTTAACAATAAATTTCCTAGGCTAAGGTTTCAAGGCAGGGAAATGGGTTTGGGTCAATGCTAAACATTTTTGGGGTATTTTAAGGCATAGACATGCTTGTCTAAAACGAGAACAGTCAAAGAAAAGGAAAAACATTTAGGCCCTTCATACTAAGCAATATTATATTCATTCTCATGTACGAAGAGGCCATATCAGTAGGTCCAAAGGCAGCAAGGGCATTGATGATTCTGCCTTTTACAACCCCTCTTCCACTCCTCTCACTTGGTCATCTGATCTATATGTGCAAGAACTATTAAGGGCCAAGAGGAGGTTGGAGGTTTTAGAATGCAAAGGGCAGGAAAGAGACCTCAAAATCAATGCTTTAGCAGTTGCAAACCAAAGGCTGGCAGAAAGTAATAAGTTTTTAAAAGATCAATTAGCTTTGTTTTTTAAAGAGCAATTAACATTATTGCAAGAGGCTCTTTTGGTTGGTAAGAGTGAATGGCAAGACATGATGACTTCTTGGCAAGCCATGCAAGAATCTGTATCAAAAAGTAAAGATGTGTTGAACTGTGAATCACCTCGGGATGCAGGAAAATCAGTTGACCAAACTAACACCCATAAAGTGGAAGAAAGTGCAGGTAAGGCATTAAAAGGAGGTAAGGAAGGAGGTGCTACCAATAAAAAAAAGTTCTTGGTCACAAGTTATTAGCAATTCTGATAATAAAGTAGTAGAGGCAAACACTCGGGTTGGCAGTATGCAAGACAAATAAGCCAAAGAAAGGCAAGTTAGAGCAACAAACTTAATCATTCAAGGGGTGAAGGACTAGGGGGGAAATGGATGCACCCTTGAGCTAGTTAGCGATTTCTTAAAAGACAAGTTGAGTTGGCAAGGGCGAATATGCCAGGCATGGAGAGTGGTACACTTAGTGTTGAAAGAGAAAGAGCCATTAGAATTATCTTGTCAAACCTACGAGACAAGCAATTCCTTCTAAATAAGAAACAACTTCTAAGGGGCTCTCATTTTTCTTTAGATGAAGATTTAATTATCAGGCAACTAGAAGAGAGGAGGGTGGGAATGTCAATAGTTAGAGCAGCTAGAGATGAGGGCAAAAAAGCATGGCTATACAAAGGCAAAGCAATTATTGCCTCTTTTGGGCCTCATTTCAAAGTAGAACAACAAGTTTGTAGTAAGGAAGTGGCAACAAATTATTTAGTAGAAAGCGTACCAGAAAATTCAGTATGGGCTAATGAGGAGCTAGACTCGTCTTTGAGCCTTACATGTCAACTCAAATAACAATCAAATCCTACCTATGTTTTCCCTAAGTTTAGTTTGTTGGAATTGTAGAGGTTACCTATGGAGACGTGGACCTGGGTTAGGGCCTATTGCAGAAGATCAAGACATTATTTGTCTCATTGAAACTCATGAGCATGAAGGGTGCAAGACACCTATGTTTGAAGGGTATTCAAAGTTACCAGTGTGGAACAAGGCAATAGGGAATGGTAAAGGGCATGGGGGTATCATGATTTTAGTGAGGAAAAAGAAGGTCATTTGATTCAACTAGAAAGAGAAGACACAAATAAACAATTCATTTGGTTCAAAATTGCAGAAAATGGTAATCTCATTTGTATTGCAGCATGCTACTTTGCTCCACAAGTTTCAAAAAATTACAAGAATAGTGGCCTTGACCACAAGGATCCTTTTGCAACTTTAAAAAAGGATATAGCAGAATATTCTCAACTTGGTGAAGTTCTTTTGGTGGGGGATTTTAATGCTAGGATAGCAAGTGAACAAGCCAAAATTCCCTGTTTTGAAGAAGATTGCAATCCCATGCAGCTCACAAAAGAAAGTAATCATCAATGGACAAGGGTCTCAGAAGACAGTAAAGGTTGGAATGTTTTTGGGGAGTAGTTGCTTACTTTATGTGGGTCACTCAATTTAGTCATTTGCAATGGTTTGGTTGGATGGGAGAGGTTTGGCAATTTCACTTGTAATACTTATAATAGTGCAAGTGTAGTGGATTATGCCATTCGCTCACATGGCTTGTATGACAAAATGGAAGAAGTTTTGATTGGTGAACAACTCCGAGATTTAAATTCTGATCATAAACCAATTTATTTAAACTTCTCTTGAACTGAAAAGGTGTAGCTTGGGAAGAATTTCACGTGTATTCTACAATCTCCTCTAAAGGGCATAATTTTGTTAACTCAAAAAAATTGTAACACCTTCCAAATAGTGCTTGAAAGACTTTTCAAGAAGGAGAACATTCCTATTCATGGGCTTCGTAGTCATGAGCTTATAAATATAATCCATGGAGCACTTGTGGAATGTAAAAGAGATAAGAATAGAAAAGCGTAGACAAATTGCTTTCTGGTCAATGCTTGGTTTGATGAAGAATGCAAAAAGGCAAGGAGAACTTTGAAGGAGACAAATAATAAATGTATTAATCTCAAAGTTTATAAGTAGATTTTAAGAAATAAAAATGTTGATTTCATGGTCATAAGGAGAGAAGAGTTAATCTTCCTTGGAAAAAGGAACCCCAAGCTTTTTTGGAAGGAGCTACTGTCAAAGAACATGCAAGCTGAAAACACTATTACTTCATCTCAATGGCTCGATTATGCAAAGTAGCTTTATGAGAAGGATTCACAAGTTGCCTCCCCTCAAGTGAAGTATCTAAAGTGGGATACGAATATTCTTGCACCTCACATCACAAAACATTTCAATAGCATTATTCAACAAGGGTTCCCTTATGATTGGACAACTAGCTTAGCAATACATCTTTTCAAGAGTGGTGATGTCAATAATCCCTCCAATTCTAGAACCATTATGATAAATCCTTTGTTTTCAAAGTTATTTGGTAGCATGATAGAAAACAAAATCAACAAGTGGGCAGAAAAAGTGATAAACAGGCTAAAGGGCAAGCAGGTTTTAGACCTAAGCATTCTACGATCGATCATGGTATTACTCTAGGGCACATCATTGAAAAAGTTTGGGAGCAAAATGAGGAAGCTTTTTGTTGCTTTGTAGATTTCAAAAAAGCTTTTTACATGGTCCCTAGAGATAAGCTTTGGCAAAGAATGAAGGAAATAGGGGTTCCTATACATCTTAGGACAGTTGTTCATAGGTTGCATGAGGAGGTTAAAGTCAAAATTTGTACTTCAATTGGCATCTCCGAAAGTTTTAGGAGTGATATAGGGGTCAAGCAAGGGTACCCTTTGTCCCCTACACTCTTTGATATATAAATTGACAAATTTGATGAATGGTTAAACCTTTAAGATGGGAATGGTGTTCAATTGGGTGAGTTTG
The DNA here is from genome assembly GCF_030272615.1 of Cryptomeria japonica. Lineage (NCBI taxonomy): Eukaryota > Viridiplantae > Streptophyta > Pinopsida > Cupressales > Cupressaceae > Cryptomeria > Cryptomeria japonica. The sequence goes on along the minus strand of NC_081405.1, from coordinate 516,888,917 downwards.
TGATAAGGCTCCTTTTGTATGTAGATGACATTATTTTGATTGCTAGGTCTACTCTTGGCTTACAAGAGCACTTACACTCTCTTGAGCAGTTTTGTAGAACAATTGGTATGCAGGTCAACATTAGCAAGACAAAAGTGATGGTTTTCTCCAACAAAAGAAAAAATAACCAGCATAAGTTATTCTTTGAAGGCAGTGTTTTGGAAGAAGTGGCAGACTACAAGTTCCTCGAAATTGATTTCAACAAAAATCTAAGTTGGGAAGGTTGCATAAATAAGAGAATGATGGGAGGTTGGAAAACATTATATGCTTTCCAAAATAGGTGCAGAGAGGCAGAGTTATGGGATTGGAAGACTACCCAAACTCTCTTTGGGCTTTTAGTGCTTCTGGTTGCACTTTATGACTGTGAAGTGTGGGCCACCAACACCTCAAATTTATAATGGAAACAAATTGAGCAGATCCAAAAGCGGTTGATTACAAAAAAATTCAAACTCAAAAGCTCAGTCTCGTATGATATCATGTTGAGTGAAGTGGGGGTTGCACCGATGGAGGCAATTGCTTTGGCGAGGCTCATTTGTTATTTGAAAATAATTGAGCAAGTGGATGAGGGTAGATGGTCTAAGGTCATCTTCAATGACATATTATGCAAAAGAAAGAAGACTTTGATGAACTTATAAGGCACTGAGAGGGGGGGGGGGTGAATCAACGATAGTAAAAACAATACAAATCTGAATATCAATTTCACCAACTTAAAACTCAATGGACATGTAAGAAATAACACCAAGTATGCAATCACCACATAAAGCATAAATCACATGGCATAAGAGTTTATACATGGAAAACCCAAATGGGAAAAACCACGGTGGGAGTTCGTACCCACAAGATCCACTATCTGTAGTATAGAGATTTGACCGGTTAAGGTCTACAACACCTGGTTAGGAGCACACCCTGTTAGAAGTGTCTAAGCCTGGTTAAGAGCTTTACAAAAATGCCTGTGAGGACCAGCCCTGTTAGGAGCTACCCAAGTAAATGGGATTTGCAAACACAAGTTAATGTGTCACCTGGTTAGAGGATTTAATGATCAGAACTGTTAGGATCTGACTGCACCCTGTCTAGATCCAAGGGAGCAGGAACCTCCCTTGGATAGCATTGAAGATCGCCTCATGGAATGTCAGGGGAATGTCTTCCCCTGACAAAAGGTGCTTAATCAAGCGCGTGACGGAAGTGATTATGGCAGATATTTTTTTTTTGAAGAAATGAAGCTTTAGAAGGAGGCGAACAAAGGTAATCTGAAATTTTTATTTAAGTGGGAAGGTATTTTTGTAGATGCAGTAGGATTGTCCGGAGGATTAGCAATTCTGTGGAATAAGGATTTGGTCCAGGTGGATTTATCCAATTCATCGAATAATTGGATGCTTTGTAAAATAAAACATAAAGTTAGCAATACAGATTTCTTTATATTTAACATTTATGGCCCAATTAAGAATAAGGATAAGAGGAGTACTTGGGGAGATATATTAGATAGGAAAGCAACTGTGGGAGGGAAGGTTATATTAGGGGGAGAATTTAACATAGTGTTGGACCCATTGGAAAAGAAGGGTGGATGAATTGATTGTAATTTTAGAGCTATGTGATAATTTCAAGAGGTGGTGTCGGAAATGGAAGTATTGGACTGAATTCCTAAGAGAGGAGAATTCACATGGACAAATAGATGGGCCGATTTCACTAACATTGCGGAGCACCTAGATAGATTCTTGGTGGGACCAGATTGGGTGAAGGACCTTGTAATGCACGAGTCCTATATTATTCCTTTGTCAGTGTCTGATCACTACCCAATAACCCTGGAAGTTAAGGGGACGACAACTCCGAAGAATGGATATTTTAAATTCTCTCAGATGTGGTGGAGGGATGAAGTCTTGGTGGATAATTTGAGGAATTGGTGGACAAAAAGTAACACTTTTAAAGGTACATCATCCTTTTGTTTCATGAGAAGGATCAATGTTATAAAACAAAAATTGAAAACTTGGAATGAGGAGGTATTCAAGAATATTTTTTTAGAAAAGCTCAGAATTGAAGAAGAATTGGAGATCTTAAACAATAAGGTGATTCAGTTAGGGATGTTTGAAGAAGATTATTTAAAGGAAAAATCCTTGAAAAATGAGCATATGGAGGTTCTTAAGAGAGAGGAGATCTGGTTAGCGGATGGTGATCTAAACATGAAGTTCTTTCATGCTTCAGTCAAATGTAGGAGGGATAGGAATTGGATCTCTAAAATTGAGGATTCAAAAGGCAATCTTAGCATAAAGGAAGAGGATATCAGGAAGGAAGCAGTTTCATATTTTCAATCTTTGTTGACTAGCAACGATAAGAAGGACAATCCCAATATTTTGGGGCTTTTGGAGGACATCCGCCATTAATCAGCCCAGATGACAATAAGTATCTATTTGGTGAATTTTCTATAGCAGAGTTGAAAGAGGCTATTTTTCAACTTCAGCCTGATAAGTCCCTGGCCCAGACGGTTTTGCAGCAAAATTTTATAAAAAATGTTGGGATTCTATTGGAGAGGACATCATAAAGGTAGTAGAGGACTTCAATAAGAAGAAGAAATTTGTCAAGGATGTTAATAACTCAATGATTGCTCTAATTTAGAAGAAGGCTTCATGTAGGAACTTTGGAGACTTTAGACCCATTTCATTTTGTAATACTATTTACAAAATTATAACAAAGGCGATGGCAAATAGATTGAAGAGGTGCATGGTCAAAATTGTATCTCATAAACAAAGTGGCTTTGTTCCTGGTAGGGAGATTCTTGAGAGAATAATCATCACCAATGAAGTGGATCACACCATTCAAAAGAAGAGGCTAAGTGGTATGATCATTAAATTAGACATTAGTAAAGCGTACGATATAGTGAATTGGAATTTCCTTTTGGTTGTTCTATGAAAATTTGGCTTCGCAGAAGGTTGAATTTAATTGATTGAGTGGTGCGTTTCCTCCCACAGATTCTCTATGATTGTCAACAAGTCATTGTGTGGTTTTTTTGAAGCACGAAATGAGATTAGGTAGGGTGATCCATTGCCACCTTTTCTTTTTGTGATAAAGGTAGAAGCTATGGGGAGGAAGATTAATAGATTAAAAGTTGATAGAGTCTAGAAAGGAATTCAGGTGACAAAAGGTATAAATGTTCTCACTCCCAATTCGTGGACGATACAACTCTGTTAAGAGAAGCTTCAATGCAGGAGGCTCATTTAATCAAAAATATTTTGGAGGATTATGTGAAGCAATCTGGCCAATTGATAAATGAGGAAAAATCCTCTATATTCTTCTTTAACTGCAAGCCATCGAAGCAAAAGAAGATTACGAAAACTCTTGGTTTCAACATTTCCAAACTCCCGACTAAGCATCTTAGTGCTCCTATGCTCATTGGGAAATGCAGAATAGACCAATGGGAGAGCACTATTAGTAATTGCAGAAAGAAAATTGAGTCTTGGAAACATAAGTGGCTCTCCTTAGTAGGCAAAATACAGCTAATTAAAGTTGTTTTGGCGATGGTCCCAATTTACATTATGTCTTGTTTTAGAGTCACTAACAAGGCGGTAGGGATCATGGAGGGGATTATGAAAACATTCATTTTGGTTGGAACTAAGGAGGGAGAGAAGAAGGAAATCCACCTCATTGGTTGGGAACAGGTTTGTAAGTCCAAAGATGATGGAGGAGCAGGTCTTCGCAGAATGTTCAAACAGAATAGAGCATTGGGGGCCAAACTAATTTGGAATGTCTACAAGGAGCTGAACAAACTGTGGACGAAGTTGATCAGGCAAAAATATCTGGACTCAAATAAAAAAGAGAAAATTTTGACCCTGGCTAATCTAGTTGGAGGTTATGCAATATGGAAATTCATGTGTGATTGTAGACCGATCATAACATATCATGTTTTGTGGAAGGTGGGAAATGGAAGGAAGGCCAAAATGTGGCACGATTCATGGAATGGGGAGGAGAGTCTATCTAATGTGTTGGGCAACCCTGATTGGATCCATGATCTGGAAGATACAATCGGTTCCAAGGTTGGGGATTATGTGATATGTGACCTAGGGAACGTGTTTGATGGACGGCAAGAACTGGGGGAGATGATACCTCTCCAAGAGTAGGAGAGGGTTAGGGAGCTCCTAAAAGGTAGGCATATTAAGCTCTTAGATTTAGAGGATGAGTTTTTCTGGACGACGACAAAATCTTGGAAGTACTTTGCAAAAATTGGCTACAAGATTAAGAATTTGCCTCCTTCTGGTGGGGATTGGCCGAGAAGATTGTGTTGGCATAAGTATGTACTGCTGAAAGTTGGAGCCTTTTTGTGGGTAGCTTTGCATGTCAAGATTCTTGTAGGGGATAGGCTTCACAAGATAGGCATTGCAGGTCCCAACAGATGTCCATTATGCAAAGCCTGGGAAGAGTCAACAAATCATATTCTTTTTGCGTGTGATTATGCAAATGAGGTGTGGAATTGGTTGTTAGACTCATTAGGTTGTTATGATGTGAGATAGGAATCTCTAAGAGAATTTTTGACTAGTTGGCAGAACAAAGATGGTCAACATTCATGGAGTGATATTTGGATCTTTGCACCATCCTTGTTAGTTTGGCATTTATGGAAGGTGTAAGGACCCACGAGTCCTAACCTTAGAAAAACTAACATAATTGATTCCTAATTAAATCTAAGTAAATTTCCATTTCCATAAATGCAAGATTTAAGTTAACTATCATGCATTTAAATATCAATCACCATTAATATGAGTGCAAATACTTCATTCAATGAAAATAAAGTAAGATCCATAAGTTATGAAAAATGGACAAAATAGATGATCCAAGCAATTAGTTATCAAATATATGAATGAGTTAAATTAAAGAAAACCACAAGTATATGAAAACTATGAAATGTGATGAGCATCTAACCCGAACGTCATGCATTCAAAAGAGAATGCTTACGTAATGGTTCATGTGTACGATTAATGTGAACTTAAAGTATGCATTAACTTAAACAAGCATTCACGAAATGCGAGAAAACTAAGCATGAAGGCACACATTCCACAAATCATGCACAAGTAGGACACATGTTAGTGGGTTAGTGGTTAGTGGTCTTCCTTACTTTTTGTTAGTTACATTCTCTTGGCAACTTCTTGTTGCATTTTTGACAGTAGGCTTCATAGGCCCTTTACATAGCTTACATAGCTTGATCATACATAGCTTACTTAGCTTGATTATGAGACCACATTGGTCTATTATAAGAAATCATTAATACATCATACAATATTACATAAGATTTTACAATGATATACATAATTCTTTGTCTCTGGATGTAGTGTCTTCCTCTCCATCAGACTCACCTCCATCTACGATCTGGAAGACAAACAAATAACCCAAGTGTTTTATCCGCCCAACCAAATTAAGTTTGTGCTTCCCAGTGCTCATGACAAGCTCCCGTCCCTCATGATGGAGTTTCCTAGCAAACCGACATCAACCTTCGGGAATGGACTTGTGTGTGCATGTAGTATCTAACAATCAAATTGTTGAACTTAGCTACATGTGTTATGGCAGGGAGAAAATTAATAAAGTATTTGCCAATTTAACCCTTTTGGGGTGGGTGAAAACACCCTTCCGTGTTTGACCCATAATCAAACACCCTTTCCATTATTCATCCCGCATAGACAAAGATAAAAATTACCTCTCCCGAGGATATATTTTTCTGTATATTTACAATAAATGTTTTATTGTATCATGTTTGTTATTTCTCTTATAACTATACCCATTTATGAGATTTAGATTTCATTCAATTGAAATAAAACACATTATATATATATATACCCATTTATGAAATTTTATATGCACAACCTACTTAATTATATATATACATATATATTCTTAGACCAATTGATTATTGTTAGAAAACTAGTCGTCTCGACTAAAATAATCTTGGCTAAATAAAATACCAAAATGGTGACTCGAGAATTAGCAAAAGAATAATCCAAGTCAGTAAGGTAACCATAAAACAAACCCTTGTCGATTATTGCGGAACATGAGAATGAATAAGTTCAAATCGCCTGCAACATCACTTAGGAAGGAGGACAGACATGAAACGTGGGCAGAAATAAATACCTTGCACAAGTAATAGGAGACAAATTCTTAACCCCAAATATAAAAGAGTGAGATCAATTTGTCCCACAAAAGAAGAGAGGAGGGCGAATAACAGATGATATAGATACTATTCTGCGAAAATGTAATGACAAGAAAATGTAATGATATAGATACTATTAGCTCATCAAAAGATCATATAACAGTAAGGAATACTTAAAAACCTATCATTAATGAATAATGCAGGTCGATCCACTATGCTGTGGAATCAACAGAACAATCAAATAGATTCATGCAATGAATTCAATAACCAAACAAATCGATCCTTGATATAAGTGCAGAAATGAGAAGGGAGCAAATCAACTATGGAAAAGGAATAACATCAAAGGATATATTTAAAACTCTCTACTAATGAAAATGTAGATCGATCCAAGGAGGAAAATCGCAGAGGAAGAAATAAGGCTAAGGGAAGGGGAAATTATGTATAGACAAACAGTAATTTGGCAGATCGAACTATGCCAATAATGAAATCAACAATAAGCAAATCAAACCATGGTAAACTACAGAATGAGAAGGGAGGAGGCGATAACCTTTTGTTGCCTGAGAGTCAAACCTGCCAAATCGACTTATGGAAACAAAACATTATTAGCCTATAACTTCCAGAGATGAAAAAGAATAAATTCGATGAAACCAGAGCAGTGTATCCACAAGACAGATTAACCGACAAACAGAACAAATGAGATGGAGCGATTATCGAAAATTACGTTGCAGATTTGACAGGAGGCGACACTATTGGTTGGATACCGATCTAGCATCCAAACCAAATCAGAATCGATTTTATTCTTAGCCTGACAATTGAGATGATGGCGGGGAACGATTTATAGCCACAAGGGGTGAATCGGCCTGGCCAAAGAGAAAATGTGGGAATAAATGTGAAGGAAGGCGTGGGTCTTCTGTTTGTTGGCCCTCCAAATCACCACCACGCCTTATATCAGTCGCTTCCCCCCGTGCTTGCAGACTCTAAACAACAGAGGAAAAGAAATAGAAATGGGCAATACCATTTGGGTTTACTTTGCAAGTCGATATCAATTTTGGAGATGGATCATAGTTTGATCTCTCTGGTTCCTTAAATCCTTTTCTTGCTGAGAGAATTGATCCATAGATTGTGGATCTTGACTGAAGAATTTGGAAGTTGAAGTGAGGTAAACTCAATTTGATTTGCCAGTTAAGAAGGTTGATCAAGAGTTGAACTGGATCGATTAGCCAGTCAAGAAGAGCAAATTGGGAATTGACAGGAAGATAAGATACAGACAATTCAACTCTCCATCAAATTTGAAACTCGAGTGTTAAATTTAAGATATGCTGGAATTCCAATAAGTCAATAAATTAATATTTTAAATTCATTTACTTATAATCTCTTATTTAACATTTTAAATATTAATATTTTATGCTTCAATTATATCATAATGTTATCTTCCCATATCGATTTTATTAATTTATTTGTTTAATTATTGCACATGTGTGTGAATGCATAGGCCACATTCCCGTGTTGCTGCCGACGAGCTAGGAGACTCCTCGGTTATTTGTCCGCCATTGACGATCGCCCTGCATCCACCTCGCACTCAACAAAAATCGTCAAATCATCATGATATTTAGTAATTCACAACTTAATTGAAATAACGTCGTTAATAGCATCATCACATTAAAATATTTATGTTTTTAAAATAACATCAAAATATCATTAAATAGCATCATAATGTCATCAACACTTCATAATGTCAAACATAAATAATGTCACCAGGGACATCATAATATCAATGTCAAATTTAAAATAATACCATCAAGCATCAATAATATCAGTATCTACCTTATCAGCTTAGTCTAAAACTTGTTCATGTAATTTGGGTTGTGACAGAAGGAGTGAAACAAAAGGTTATTTGAGGAGAAGGCGATGAGTAGCTCAGAATTAATAAAAAATATCCTAATAGCTATGTGTGAAGTAGCCAATTCAAACCAAAGGGTTAAGAAGAATTTATATGATAACTCGTGGGATGAGGAGATTAAAAAAAATGGACATATCTTGCTCGACCTTCTGGGGTGATCCCGAACAAAGGGATTGTGAGCAGAGAGGCTAAATGGAAGTACCCGATCGAGGGGGAGTATGTCAAACTTAATTTTGACAGAGCCTCAAGAAGAAATCTGGGTTTGGCCGAGGCGAGTTGTATCATTAGAGACGGAGAAGGGAAAGTTGTATGGGCATTATCAAGGAGTATTGATAGAGCCTCAAACAATGAGGCAGAGATGGAAGCTCCGACCAGTGGCATACTCTTATGTATTAAGAAGAATCTTCTCAGGGTGGAGATTGAAGGGGACTCTCTTTTTTGTGTGAATGACATCAACAAAGGTCAAGTTCAGAATTGGAGGCTTGGACACTGGGTGGGAACTATTATAAATCTGCTTTCCCAATTGGAGATTTTTTCATTGTCACATGTCTATAGGGAAGCGAATTGTGTTGCGGATGCCTTGGCAAAAATGGGAGTTTCCTAGAGTAACAAAGAGATTTTCAGGGCTGGATTTGATGTACCAGACGATTTGAAATATTTTCTAGATCATGACATAAAAGGTGGATAGTCTTTTGGTGCAATGGAATGGTTTTCAGCTATGAAGGATGAAGGTGTGGAGGGGAGGACGAAGGTCATCTGTGGATCGGATTAGCAGGGCAGATTCGGTTGGATTTGATTCTTTTTTTGGACAGAGATTTGGTTTTTGGGATCCTCGTGTGATATTTTCTAGAAGGCTTTATTTTTTATTTAAGGGAAGTTAGAGTCCAAATTTCAGTAGCATAGGAGAGATAGAGATGGCAACGAAGGTTTGCTTTGGAGTGACATGTGTTTGTCTGGACAAGGAAGAGGATGAGCAAATCAAGAGGCTCTTCGTGCTGGAGGAGGAGTATTTGCTTCCAGTAGTGAAGAATGTCATAGGAGAGGAATTTCTGGCAGAAGGGCATAAGCACAATGGGGAGATATTGGAGAGGTTTTATAAGATGGTGTTGGAGGTAACGTGTCTAACTGATAAAACAACGAGGGTGAAAAATAAGCTTGCTCTAGAAAGATTCAATGCACCCCTAGATGCGGCTCTGTGTTTTGTGTCCCCCAATCTGGTGGAAGGACTAATGGTGGATGTATTCGATGCAGAAGCCGGGAGAGAAGGGAAGAAGATGGCGGAGGCGTTGGGGATTTTGGACTTTGAAAAGGCATCATTTGCCAATTTCTTAAGCATCAATGACGATCTACTATGTGCAGACAAAGTAGCTAGGGCCAATATGCTGAGCGAAGGACTGATAAAGATCCTTCGTTGGATGTATTAGTCTTGCAGATAGTGCTGTGTGATGATGTAGTAAATTTGTAAATGTTACTTTGTGTTGTATCCGTTTTTGGTGATTAATGAAAGGGACTACCCCCATAATGGTAGATGCTTATCTCAAAAAAAAGAAGAAAAAAATCATTTTAATAAGGAAACAAAATAAAAAATAAAAGTTAGACTATAAATTTTTTGACTAAACGAATTAAAAAATAAAATGAATGAATGCAATATAATCTTACCTTTAAGAAACTAATAAATATACTTAAAACATTAAACTAATTATAAACAAAATTAAATTAAAATATTATTCTTATATAACTAAAACAAATTTATTTAATTAACAAAATAATGAAATCACACAATCAAAGCTCTCACTTCTGCAAATTAAATAGCATATCCATTTCCTGTTTTTAAGGCATTAATTTTTTTTCACCAGTCTATAAAACCCCTAACAAATGCTTATTTTCATGTCTTTATTGCACGAATGCCACAACAAAACAAAAATATTTATTCAGAATCTATAAAATCCCCTAAACACGTTTGTGTATGGTCATTTAAGAATGTTTTTACAGAGCTCAACTCTATCCTTGAGAGGAGGATTAGTCATACAAAAATCGAAATTTTCAGCTTATTCCACATACTCATTGAGATCACGCTTCCATTTTCAGGCAAACCAGGTCAGTGTATAATCTGCGATTAATTTGGCAAGAGAGAAATCGATATTAGCAGGGAAGTTGTATTTGAATGTGGACTATTAGTTGTAGGCTTTATTATTTCAAATATTAGATTGAAGAACTGCCGTAGAGTGTTGTGTGCCGATTGATAAGCGAGGATAGTTTATGGTTTGCATTGCATAAGGTGTGTCTGTTATCATGACCATAATTAATTTCTATGTTTGGAGTAGGTGTTTTCCTGCCAATGGGTTGTGCAGAAAGTTCAATTGAGACCGAAGAACTGGACATCCAGATTGGAATTGAGAAAGTGCTTGCTCCGAATATATGCAATGCGAGATGTAAGCCGCCACAAAACAATGCTAGGTGTCTTCACAGCATCATTTCTTGAATTATTGTTTAAGAGACAAATTCTTTTATAAGAATAAATTGGCGCAGAGATGGTTTAGTTTGATATTTTTATGTTAACACAGATAAATTTAGGGTCACTAGAAACTTCAACATAGATTGGTATCTGGGAATCAGTTCTTGTTCTGTGAATTACTTGGTGTTTTGTATCTCAGTTTGCAGGTGATAGTCAAGAATTGGAATGTGCATCAGGAATGGCTGAGGCTTCTTCAAGTGTTTCGGAAGAGGAAGTCGTTATCAGCTCTGCTAGCGATTCTGAATTCGTACGGGAAGCCAGCCATTCAGAGAACTCAATAAAGGGCCGCTTGGTGGTTCCAGCTAAGCCAACCTTCCGTCTAGCAAGGTATGAAATGACATGAACGTACACAGATGTATGAGTGCTAGAATTTTTGATAACAAAATTTCAGGTCATAAACTCCCCTAAAAATAGAAATTCAAATTACTTTTTATTCGTCGGAATTTGAGTTAGTGAGGCAGCCGTTAAGAAATCCAACTTCAAAGATTGGCCGAAGATCAAATTTTTAGTGGTGTACATTCTGGTCACAGATGGCCAGGCAATTCTATTAATCCAGGACTACAACTAATCTCAGGAGCTCCTCAGCCTTGCATATGGTAAAAGTTCAGGATTTTCACTTCGCTTTATTTAAAAAGAAGGTTTGTCGGATTCACTTTGTCCTACCTAATTGGGTGTTGGCTAAAAGTATCAGTAAGAAAAATACTGGGGGTAGGATAAATGGTTCAAGAATTAGTTTTGGGATGTTCAACTGCATCTTTATATTTATATTAGAAGATGTATTCTTCTAGAATAATAAAGGATTCATCAAATATTTAATGTTAATTTAATCGTTGGATTTGGGCTTTGATATTTGTGTATAATTGCCCTTGTAATTTAACCTTCCTACTTTCGTAGAATACCTATTTTGTGGGAAAAGGGTTAAATTTGTAGGATAGTAGTGTACGATAAGTTTATATGATGGAAACTGAAGTATAAGAAGGTGATTTGAAATAAGAAAGTACTTTCTCAGTGTTGTAGTTTATACCTTGGCCTTAGCCATATCAAAGGAATAGGGATTAGACCCGGATAGGAGTCCAACTATTTAACTGGGCATAAAGAACATCACATAACATATCATATATGGAACTCCAAAATATTTATATTATTTATATCATCTTAGTACGTCATATACATCCTTACATCATATATCTTCTGCTTTACTCTTCCATAAACAGTTCATTTCCATCTAGTATAGACTTCTTTAGTCAATTACATCTTTTGATATACTTATATGTAAGGGATGGGATATGGCCCATACCTAGTATCCCTATCCTAGATGCTATCTTCCTAATATCGTGCTTTGCGGACTTGGTGTGATAAGATGCAGTATGTAATGTCCCCTATTGGGACAACTCAATTTGCCCCAGAATTCTCAAATAGGGTTTGGATTATGCTTGGGAATGTAATGTACCCTACCAGGAGTATGCCTATTTTCCATTTTTAAACATACTTCATCATACTTATTATACCTTAAATCAGATTATTAAAACTAGAGAACAATTAGTATTCATAATACAATTGATAATTACTATATTTAAGCCGCAATCCTTACTTTTTTTGTAATCATCAACCCTAACAGAGGATGGGGTATAACTATGTTAGGGTGCTAGAAAACCGTTCTCCACAAGTAGGCCTAAGGGTTTTAGGAACACCCATCCATATGACCTCTTGATCTCCCTAAGGGTTTCAGGAACACCCATGTCCATACCACCTCTTGGGGCTCAAATACCTTGTGAGATATTAATACTGCCGTTCCCTAACAAATCCAACCAATCCTCATGAGAGGCAATAGAGAATGATTAATGATTAGGTCATTAATATACTAATCTCTCATGTATTATGAATGTATACGTAAATAAATGAAATTAAGCATAACTGTCATATAAATCTGATTAACAAATATAAATCTTATTGGCATTATTTCTGTTATATGTATATATAAGAATAAATGAAACAACTTATATTATAGGCCATGTATTTGCACCTTATTCCTAATAAAATATAAATATAATATTACTGTAAATAAGTATTTAGTTCATGAGTGAGATACAGCATACCAATCTGCTGTTACAACAATGATTGCCAGTAATATAATATGATCTACTCCTTCAATGCTTATCCCATCATGGCTTTTCTCATTTTATAGGTGAATGTCTTCGAGGAGGGAGACGACCTTTGGAAAGTAGTTGTCCTTTTGGGAACGATCATACCTCTTCAAACTTGAATGATGGCCCTTCATCATTAAGCGCTTAACATAGGTTATTCCTTAATTGTGCCTCTTAATGATCTTTGATGTATAATGGAACAAGAGTATTGGTCGCTGCCCCCACGTGATGTCTCTTGCTCATTGCCAACCTTACTGTCAGATCGTCCATTCCTTGAACATAAAATCGTGAAGTGCAGAATTAATAGAATTTTCTATGGCCTGCTGTCTTTTGTTTGTGGTGGGATTGTGACAGTCCTCCCTTAGTCGTCTTCAGATTACTGCGACTTATGAAATTGTGAAGTCTTGCTTTGCAAGACAATTTGAAATATCCCGTCCTAATGAAGATTGAAAACAAGGAATATTTGCTGTCCAAGTTGCGTGTTATGCAATTCAAAGGTTTGTGTATTATGCTGATAATGTTTTCAGATTGTTATGATGACCAACACGCTTGAATATCTCAAGAATAAACAGCTCCTAATTGATTCTTTGAATGATAATTAACAAGAGATGCATATACCACTATCTCATGTGGAAATAAGACAAACTAGACTCAAAATAAAAAAGCTGACAGCAAACTGACATATTGTCAAACACTTGTCTCACATCCTCAGATAATTATAAATAATGAGATGCAATACTCCTTTCTTTTTAATTTCATATGATGGACAAGTAAACCATTACATTGACAGCCTAAAGAGCATTACATGGGCAGCTAAGAACAAATACATTGACTGTCATTAAGCAACAATTTTCAGACATTCTGAGGACACTTGGACTGCAACCAGACTCATACATTCAAACTGATAATTACAATGAAGATTGATTTGTAAATGAACATGGTGTCAAGCGCTATGAAGAGGCAAGCAATATCATCTATCAAAGAGCCTCCAAAATGCCAAATCGAACTTCTTCCTATATCGCCCCTGCTGCTGCAAATCAGATTCTGAGATATCAATGTGGACTGCAGAAAATACTCCAAAACCTCCTCCTAGCTGATCGCCCTCAATCCTAGAGTGGAGTGCTTCATTTGTTGATGTGTCTTGATGCCAACTTGAGGTGATATGAACCCAATCGATGGTTCACAATGCACAGGTCCGATTTGTGATTTCAAACTGAAATGTGGCTGATTCCTTCACCGAACCCTCTCAAATTATCACAAAGGAAATCGCCTTAATCTCTTGATGAAATCGCTGTCCTCCAATTTGATGTTCGAAGATTTAATGAGGAGAGATGAACAAAATTGAGGTTTAGGCCAGGCAGTTCAAACTTTACTTCAGACTTTGAATATGATCAGCCAGCATATAATACTCCTCCAAGAGGATCGGCTGCCCTTCATTGACCAATTCGATATGCAAAAGACTCTAAATCTGCCAATCTGAAAAGACAATGAATTCATCCACCATCGCAAACAGCAATAACTCAATATGCACAATTAGGAAGACTGAGATGTCTCCCTCTCACAATAGCAACCCCTCGGAAGGTCTTTCACTCCCTCAGTTATGCAATCTATGGGAATTTTCGTTCCCAAAAACCCAAGTCTGCAGACACCTCTCGGTTCTACAAAACCCAATCAATCAACAAATCCAATTCCAAGCCTGCCTTGAAGCTTCATCTTGATCTCCCTTTATACTTTTTCACTCCAACATCCAGAAGCTTCTAGAAGTGACTTTATGAAATAATATTTAATTAGTCACTTTTATTAAATTAATTAAATATAAAGTCATCTTTTGATTTTAATTGATTTGATAACTTTTATAAATAATTAACTTAATATTATTAATTAAAATAATTAATCAAGCTATCCATAAAATACATCAATAATTTGGACAACTTAATTAATTAATTAATTCTTCTTCAAAATGGGGACATTACACAATTTCATATGCAGGTTTGATGGGAAGTTTGATTGGGGAGATGACATAGTAGGATCTGCTGGACTTTGTCTGAATTGTTTATCTTTCCTACCAACATCATCCCCCCTTTCAAAACCTTGACTTGTCCTCAAGTCAATTCTATTAAGGATTTTGATGCTAATGTTTAAGTCAATGTTATGTCAAGAATGTTGTTGATTTGATAGGGTCCTAGCCACCAGACTTTGAGTTTTCCTTGCTTTGTGAATTTGCTAGCATATAGAAGGACCATGTCATCGATATGGAATTGTTCCGACCTGAGGTTTCAGTTGTGCCATGCTTTCCGTCTTCAGTGTTCTGTCAAGGGGTGAATTGTGCTAGCTGTCTTGCCTCATTTAGTTTATCCAATTCTTCTAGGTGCTGTTTAATGGATTTGTCATCGGAGAGTCTCAATGCCATTGCTGTGTGGAGATTATGGACTATGAAGTTTAAAGGTATATAGGCTTCCATTCCATATGCTAAGTCAAAAGGAGTGTGCATGGTGGATTGTTTGTAGGTCCAAAGTACCTTAGGTATTTTGATGCCCCAATCTCTTATGTTTGCATCATACATCTTGGTTAGAGTGGTCCCAATGATTATTTTAGGGCTTTGTTGGCTCCATTTTCTTGTAGGGGATATGGTGTACTTCAATTATGGGTGGTCATAAAATTAGCTAATAACTCAACTTTATTGACAAAATGTTTCCCTTGCTCATTGGTTATGCTGAGAGGACATCCAAATTTGGTGATGATGTTGTGGTAGAGAAAATTTGCAATAGTATGGGCAGTACAATTCTTTGTAGGTTCAGCTTCAGACCATTTATTGAGATAGTCTATACCAGTGATAACGAATCTGGCTTTAGGGAGTTCTGTTGGGGGATCTATGGGTCCTATGAAATCAATAGCCCATTTCTCAAAGGGGAGCTGTGCTAAGATTGGTTGTAGGGGCATTTCATTCCGGGTGGTAGGTCTTCCGGTTCTTTGGCATATATTACAATTCTTGGTGTAAGTTTTAGCATCCTTATATATGCTAGGCTACCATAATCCTATTAGCAATATTTTTTGGGCTGTGGTATCTTTGCAATTGTGTCCTTTGGCAATGCCTCCATGTGCCTCCCTTAGAATTTGCTCACCTTTGTCCTCATATACTATCCTTTGAAGTTTGTCATCTTTCCCTTTTTTGTACAAGGCTCCTTCAATCAAAGTAAAAGGAAGGGACTTCCGTAATAGGAGTTGTTTATCGTGTGTTGTCATGTTAGGTGGATATATTTTGGTAGAGAGCTTTTAAAAGTTTTACAATGTTTGGAAGGACAATAAGCTGTTTTGGATTAAGGCAAAAACAGGTTTTGAAGGGGCCCTGAAACCCTTTACATAGAAGATTCTAAAAGGCTTAGAATCGAAGCATTATAGTCCAAAACAAAAACAGGCTGCAAAAGATAGGACAATTCATAAAGCAGCCAAGAAACCAGCAAATGCCCAGATGGGTAGACAAAAAACCAGCAAAAAACCCGAACACTAAACATAGAACCATAGAAACACAAAAACACAGAGAAGAAAGCACAGTTACATGAGGCTTTTAAGGGTCTCAACGACCTCAACCTCCAGCAGTCTCATCTTGTCAGCAGCCTTCCTCATCTCTTTGTAATCCACACTCTGAGTCGCATCTTTTTTCTTTATGTTGCCCTGGGTTCGCGTACAAGGGCCTTGACCAGCCCGAGTCTTCTCATTGTCAATGAGAAGAAATGTCATTTGTCTTCTTGAGACGTGGTTGGAGATGAAGATTTGAGAATCTATCGAATTGAAGTTTTTTACTTGCATTGGAAATCAACAAAAAGCATTTGTTAGTCGAAGCAATAACTGACAATCTGCTGGTTTTGGTGCTGACTAATTTTTTGTATCTATTATAGGGTCTGTCCTATTGCAAGGAGATAAACCTATTTGTTATTATCAAATGTGTTTCATGCAACAATCTTACAATGGCACATATGATAAGGAATTGTTTGTGTCATTGTGGATGTTGTTAGAAAATGGAAGCACTATTGGATAGGAAAAGAAACCACTTTTCACATGTATCACAAATCACTTCAATATTTACAAGAACAATCAAAATTGCAACAAGACACTACAAATGGAATGGTTTGTTGTAACAATTTCATGTGGTTGTTAAATATATAAGGAGAGGGTGGCTATCAAGTTGGTCGATATTTTCTCCAAGGCACTATATTTCAATGTTTACATTGGTCAAAGATTGCAAATTTTGAGCTGAAGGAAGATTACCAATTGGGAATCCTAAGTGTGCCTAAAGAAGCAAAAGTTTAGCTGATGAGGGAAGCTTGTATTTCAAAAGTTGCCGGTCAATTTGATGTGACAAAGACTATATTTGCCAAGGTATGTATATTGACCAAACATGTAAATTGATGTTACAATTTTAGTAGCATATTTTCTGATTGTGTTGTGTAGCTCAAGTCAGCTTAGTAAAAGAAAAAGTTGGGATTATATAGGCCACTGATAGGTCCTTCTAGGTCATTGATTTTGCAAAAGGTTTAGCCTTTGTGAAGGAAAGGGCGTGTTAACTGTTTTTAGCAGTCGTTTTATGAAGATATGTATTTTTATTCTAAGCAAAAAGATTATTAACTACAATGTTGTGGCTCAATTGTTTTTTCATAATGTTTTAGTTCATCTTGGCATGTCTACTTCTATTCTTTTACACATGTCGACTAGATATATGGGCAAGTTTTGGGTGTTGTAGAAGATCATTGTGGGGTTGAAGAGATCATTTGTTTCTCATTTTACAAATAGGTGATCAAATCAATATTGTTAATAAAACATTGGTGCAACTCTTAAGATGGCTATAGTAGGAAGCTTCTTAAGACTTGGTATGGAAATTTTACTTATAAGGGAGAGGGCCCCATAGTGGATACCCTATCTTACGGGATCAACATGGAGTGCCACTTGAGACAAAGACCAATTTTTTATACATGCCATGCGTGTAGTGAGGTAGTCAACTTAAAAATCTTCTTTTCAAGAGTGTCCAAATTAGCTGCCACTTGGAGGACAATGAGAAGAGTTTAGAATTTATTACCATTTAAGTGTTGACTGAAGGTGGATCATGAGGGTCTTTGATGGCAATTCCCAATATGCCTAGTACGTGTACACTATGCCATAGGATTAGACAACAGATAGACATTATTATACCAATATGGTAACATTTTCCCATGTTGCCTCACACTCCACTATCAAATCACCACATTAACTTTGCACCCTTCCCATTCCAGTGTTCGGGATGGCGCCGGGTCTCGAAATGATGGAGCCTTCAATGCTGTGTAGTATAAATCTTCCACTGCCACTTCACTTTTGATCTTCTTCTTCACGGAACATCGTTGGGTTTGGCACTAGAAGTTGTTCACTTTTGCTCGCTTTCGAGCATGGCTTTTAGGGGATTTATAGGTGCTAGCACAAAGGGAATTGGTTTGCATTTGGAGGTGAGGCGGTTAAACCTCACTAAGGTAATGAACTAACTTTTTTTTTAACTTTTGTATTGTTGCTTTTTTTTTTTTTTTGGTTCTGAAAAGGCATTTCTTCACTTCACTCCTTTGTATGGTTGTAAATGGAAGGTGAGTCCATCATACATTGCTTTACCTCTTATTTTGGGTTTCGTAATTTTGTTATTCATTTTGAGTCCTTTGTATGGCTTTAAATGGAAGTTGAGATCACCATACATTGCTTCATCTCTACTTTTTTTGCTTGTGTATTTTTGTTATTCATCTATTATAGGCCTAGCATATTCGGTTCTTTGTGAATATAGTAATTTTCAAAAGCATCCTATAGGTTCGTAGAATGTCCAGTTCAATGCTTAAGGCTCTTTCTTTCTCTAACTTTATACTAAAAAGATTGAAAAGATTCAAAATTTCAAAATTTAGTTGAATGTTGTTTGTTCCAATATTTGGATTTGTTGAATAGTGCTCATTATGAGCCACTTTTTATTTTCTAACAATCAATGTGTGGCTTCTATATCTTTATAGATGAAGAACAAAACCCATATGTGGACCCATAATGGTTTAGAGAGACAGAGGACAACATTGCCCCCACACAAGAGAGGAGTACGCTTCCCACCAAAGGAAGAAACTCAAGTTGTTAATTAGGCCTCTCCACAAGTGAATATACCTGCTAGAACTGAGAAGATTGTAGTGTGATAGCAGTAGACCAAAGAGGACATGGATTCAGGTCTTACAGATGCCAAGGACAATGGGAGCTCAACAAGGAGTGCAACAAAGAAATGGGGAACCCCTACCACCACAATCAACAACTGGTTTGGTGGTATTAATTCAAATTCAAAGAAAGGTCATGTTGTGACCTAATCACACATCACCCCATTCCAAATGGAGACCCCCTACTTTTTAGGCCCATTCGGTCTTTTTGTTTTGGTTCGTTGGGTCTTTTCGTGGCAATCTCTTCGGTCTCCTCAGTTTGCAGGTGTTTTGGGGTGAATTTGATCAAGTCTGCAAGTTGTTTTAGTAAATTTGGCTAAGTCTAGAACTTGTTTTGCCTATTTTAGGTTTTTGCCCTTCAGACTTAGGTTTAAGGTCTTTTCCTTAGGGTTTTGGAAAAATTGAGCATTGCGTTGGAATTAGGACCCTTCAAGTAAACTCCTAGTGAAATTCAAGCGAATTCTAAGCAACTTTCTTTTTTTAGAAAGTTCCTATTTTTTAGGGATTTCACTGCCTCTTGGATTGTCCCTATTTTGCCAAAAATCAAACTTACTATTTTTAGTAAGTGTCATCCTGCCCTAGTGTGCCCTAATTTTGATGTTTTGAAGTACTGACTATTTTTGGTAAGTCTATTTTTGGCAGGTTCTTCACAGGCAAGGGTCTCGACACTAAAGACTGAGCATTCCTGAATATTTGCCTAAATCTGGAAAGATGAAAAAGCAGGCGACTAATTGAAAAATGGTGCTGTGTGGAATTCATTCCAGAAGTGGAAAGGCATTGAAAATCCTCCTAAGGCACGAAAATCACTTCAATTCCAAGGGTGGCATCCCAAGTCTGGAAAAGGGCAAATTTGGCTAAGCCTGGCAAAATCTAAGAGAATCCTTACCTTGGCAGTGAATGTCTTTCTAAAGTAGGTGGGCGCCAGATTGGGGTCATGGAAGATTTTTCCTCCACCCCCAAAATTCCATGACTAGATAGTTTTGCCGCTCATGTCAAGGATTGGGCGCTCGATTGGGGTCATGGAGGAATTTTCCTGCATGACCAAATTTCCTTCTCCATATCCTTTTAGCGCCCAAGCATCAAGGGGAGCACTAGAACTAGGTGGTGGAGGAATTTTCCTCCACAACACATTTTCCTGGACTATATGGATTCAGCACCCAGGTCAGGCAGTTGGGCGCCAAATTGAGGGTTAGGAGGAATTTTCCTCCTTGACCAATTTTCCTTCATCATATGGTTTCAACGCCCAAATCAAAGGGAGAGTGCTAGAAAGGGGGTGTCAAGGAATTTCCATCCCCAAGCAAAAATCCTCCACAAGGCAAGATTAGTTCCCAAGGATAAGGAGGAAAGAAAAATCCACTCAGGAAAGTAAATCAAAAATCATCCCTAGGCATGGAAATTCGTCCAAAATTGAAGAAATTTCAAGGCAGAGACAAAATTGGTCAAGTTAGAGAATTTTCTTTGTTGAGCTTCATAACTTAAATTTGAAAAAATTCCTAAAAATTAAGAAATGTGACAAATTGATGAAAAAGCTTTCCTTGGAACAAGATGGACTCAAAAAGCACTAGAAATTCTTCCAGTATAAAATTTTCTCTCCAAAAATCCGAATGATCATGATTTCTTTCCAAGTGGATAAATCGACAAAATTCCTTAAGGAAATAAAAATATTTCAAAATCTCCTTTGAAAATTCAAATAGAAAGATTCTCACAATTGGCAAGTTGGCAACATGCAAAGGAATATTCCATGCTTATGATGCATAACTTAAAGAAATCATGGAAAATTCCATTTTTGAACTCAACGATAACTGTGGGACCTGTTTGCATGGCGAATTATTAAGGAAAGTATGACGCATTCTTAATGCAATTGCTAAGATTAAATTCTTGCCAACTTGGCAGCTTGGTGGGGAATTCTATATAAATGATGAAACACAATTCATTTCTCATGTGCGATTTTGGAGAAAGTTGAGATTGGAGAGAAATGATAAAGATTCAGAGGCGAAGAATTTTATTTCTCATCAAGAAGTTTTTGATCGCGGAGGTTTTATTTTATTCCTAATTAGGAATTTATTTGCTGGAATTTCTTCTCCACTATCTTATTTAATTCCTTACGTAAAATTTTTAATGTTAAATTCCTTTGTTTTGTAGGAATGGCAGAATTCAGCAAGGCTGCGGCTACTTCCAAATAGGCACAAATAAAGAATGAGATGAAGGGATTCCTTCCGGAGTCCAAGATTATTTCCAAGTGGAAGGAAATCAATGACACCAACTTTGGAACTTTCCAGATGGGTGCTTTCAGGCACAAAATTTTTGGAACAGCTGGATGCAATCCATGACCTACTGTTGTTAAATTTGTTAAAAGTGGGATTGTCTTAGCTACAGGCTTCCCTCTAGTCATTCAATGTCCTGAATTGATTTTGGAGTGCGCAAAGCACTATGATGAAGAAAGAAGAGTGATTTTGACATCAGAGGGCAAGCTCTTGGCCAACCTGACTGCCAAAGCTATTGGAGAAACTTTTGGAATCCCGGCATATAATTCCATGACTTACAGACTTAAGGATAGAGCAGCAACAGTGTATGAGGCTGGTGTGGAAAGATATGCTAAGCTGATCAATAAAACCTAGATGCAGAAGTCAAGACCGCATATTTCCAAGATGCCTAAACAGATCACCAGTTTTGACTTCAGGCAAGAGTATGTAGACCTTGTAATGATGCTGAGCAGGATAATGGGATGTCCGCATGCTTTTATTTTTGAAACCTGGATGTTCTTCTTTTATTTGTGAGAGACGAGAGCTTTTGATGGATAATTGTCATGCATTAATCGTTAATTGAACTGGCAATTGCATCAAAATTAGTGGAGATAATTTGTAATAAAGCTTGTACATCATGCAAGGGTCATAGTTAAGGTAGAAGTGCAGTTAATATATTTCATTTGTTTTCATACAACTTTGTAAAAAGTATAACCTTTTTGCACTTAATTTAATTGATCAATGGTAATTCTCATGCTTGCATTATGTTGAAATTACTGTTCACCAAGTATTTGTGATTATTAATCGAAAATTTAATGTTTATTCTTACCATAGGATTTATCATGGTTATCTTTCTTTGAATTGTCCATTGTGATTTTTTGTTGCATGTTGAGGTGCATTAAATAACTTATACCAAATTTACAAGCTTTGTATTGGAGGTCTTTTCAGAGTTGGATATTGTGGCTTTGTACCAAGTCCTTCATTTACTTACCAAAGTCATCATGTGTTTATGTATTAGTCTATTCAATCTAATTGTGTACTAGTATTGTTTAGCTTTTGCATTTAGTTTTTTAATGCAAGTGTCTAGCCTTTGGATTTATTTTCAGTAAAAAAGTATAAAATCCTTTGCCTAGTGTTGAAAAAAAGAGCTTTTAGTCTTTTATCCTAGGCAAAATAAAAGAAATATGTTTTCATGTTTTATTGAGTATGATCTGAACCACCCCCAAAATCATTGTATTGTAAATTACAAGCATATATTGTCCAACTTTAGATTTGTTTTATTTTACAAGGAACTTCCCCTTCTAATTCAAAGAGGGTTTTGACTTACATTTGGCTCATTTTATGTCTCACTGAAATATGCAAATTAAAACACTGGCGAGCCCAAGATTACATCCCATTTGTTTTTGTACCCTAGAAAGTTAGAAACCATGATTTAGGTGTAAGCTTTTGGAGTTGTGTAAGTTGACATTGAAAGAACCTATGTGGGAGTGGAAGGCTAGCCGAATTTTGAATTTCTGCACATGTAAACATTGTTATGCCTACTAATCTGATATGAGAGTGTTATCATGAATTATTAAAGCTATGTTGAGGTGAATGACTCTTTAGTTCAAAGACTTTTGCAGAAAGGCATGACCCTCCCATAAAGGATTAACAGGCTTAGGATGGCTGTGAACTCTAGAGTTTAGTGCCTTCGTTTGTTGTGCATCCTATTTTAATTTTGCTTGGACTGCCATTTCAAGGATTTTATATTTACCTTAAATAGCTGAAGTTTTTATGTAATACATTGGTCTCACTATTAAGCAGTTCGACAGTTTTTAAGAAAGATAATTAATATCATCTATCAAAACTTTGAAGAGATGCTATGTAGGAAATCTAATAAACACCTGTCACAGTTCACGAGATTGATGTCCCTACTCTGAGATAGAATCATATTTTCTTCTATCATTCTTGTATGTATCCATATTTTTGTTTATGTTGATGTCCCTTTGAAGTAAATTTCATACCAAAAATTTGGTAGCTTTTGATTTTCAAAACAGGCATAAGTGATGTATTTGTTTTTTTATTAATTGTATTTCTTAGGAGGTTTGCTTAAATGTTAATATCAATAAAGAGCTCAGAATATCCTGGGTTTCCTAGAGATTAATTTCAATTTATGCGTCATTTTTATGTTTGAGTGACATCACAGAATGATGATTATTAATTCAAGCATCTTTTATTGTAGAACATGATTGATTACATATTGACTTTATAGTTTAAAGATTTCATCACTCACAAGACATCAATGTGGTTTTTGGAACTTGCTAATTTGAAACAATCATGCATTTCAACTGCAGATGCCTTCCAGGACTCTTGATCACTGCAGGATTATTACTTTTTATCACCAGTCTCTTATTTTTTGTTGATTGGTATACCCAGCAGATAATCATACCTTCACAACATTCATTTTTTTTGGCGCCCTCCTTCTTGGCTGCAGCAATCATAACAGGATGTTTAGGATGTGTTTGTGTCCCATTACTAAGAAAGTTAAAGTTTGAACAAATGTTTAGAGAGGAAGGCCCAATGTCACATTTAGTGAAGATGGGGACTCCCACCATGGGTGGACTATATTTTGTTCCGGTTGGGCTTGTCATTGCAAGTTTATTGACAAGATGTGCTCATATAGAAGTATTGGGAACTTTAACAGTAACTCTGGCATTTGGCGCAATTGGGTTGCTTGATGACAGCCTATCCTTAATACGCAATCACAACTATGGACTTCCTGGTTGGCTCAAATTTGTTCTTCAGGTATGAGTTTTATTTCTGTAAAATGATGTTCTTTGATGTTTGGAAATCAAGGTTGAGGGGAACTTAAGGCTGCCTCTTTCTTCTTTGTGTAGTATTTTCCCTGCCCCTTGTAATACTTTTGTGGATAATGTATCAGGTGGTTGCAGGCACTTGTTTTTCCTTCTGGTGGGATTCTGTAAACTTACCGTCGCCGTATGAAATGTATAGTTTTCTGTAAGCCTTTTGGTGCTAATTCTGTTCCAAACCTAATAAAACTAGAGTCTTGGCATTTATGTGATTTGTATATTTTCTTGGAAGCCAGCAAGAGCATATGGACTTGGTCAATGCCAGACTTTTGTTGTGAATCGGCTATTTAGTTTTATTAATGGGAACTATTTTGTTATTTTCAAGTGCGATTTTATCCATTCATTTTGTTTATAAGTTTATTATAATGCTATAGGTTTTTATATTACAGATTACTTGATTGTTAAGCAATTTTTTTCGTTTAAAGGCTTCTATTTTGTTATTTGAACTTTGAAGTACAAATATATGAGTTCATTTTGTTTATAAGTTTATCTTAAGTACCTTATAGTCATAAATTCTCTGATTTTTACTCCTAAAATCATTTCAATATATTATTACATGATTCCAATGCTCTCAATTTAATTACAAAATAATCACTTATGCTTTAATTTTGGTCTTGGTTCCTTTTCCATTTAAGTTCAGGAGAGAGAGCCATTTTTACAGTTGTGTCACTGCTAGGTGATTGAAGGATGTTGTTTTCCTTTGCATTGATGGAAAAGGGGGTGCAAGTTCTGCATTAGTTGCTTGTATTTTATCCAATGCCTCTCAATTTAAATACAAAATAATCACTTATATTTTATCTTCTTCAGTTATCTGACAACTGATGTAAAGTTTTGCTGACCTCAACTATGTTTGAATTTCTGTCTTGGTTCCTTTTCCATTAAAGTTCAGGCGAGAAAGCCATTTTTACAGCTATGTCATTGCAGGATGGGAGGGTGTTGTTTTCCCTTCCATTGATGGACAAGGGGGTGCAAGTTCTGCATCAGTTGCTTGTATTTTATCCAATGCATCTCAATTTAAATACAAAATAATCACTTGTCTTTTATCTTCTTCAGTTACCTGCAACTGATGTAAAGTTGTGCTGACCTCAACAATGCTTGAATTTCCGTCTTGGTTCCTTTTCCATCAAATTTCAGGAGAGAGCCATTTTATGGCTGTGCCATTGCAGGGTGGTTAGAGGATGTTGTTTACGTTTGCATTGATGGACAAGGAGGTGCAAGTTCTGCATTATTTACTTTCGTGGTAGCAGAGTTTGCATTTATCTACGTTACCCGGGGACGCGTCCCCAAGTTTTTTTAGGTGTCCCCGTCTCAGGGACAGGGAACTCCTAGGGGATGTCCCCAAAAATTCTGCATATTGACAGTGAATTTGGACAATGAATTCTATAAGCAATTTGACTTTGACTCACAATTTAACACAAATCTGGCATAAGAACTCTGCTAGTTCTTATATGTTAAGGTTCTATAATGTATATGTGCATGCTTTATCTATGTTTTCATATGAATATTTTAAATTTCCCTATATATTTTAATTTTCCCTATTTTTATACAGTCGTCCCCTTTCCCGCCCCCTAGCCGTCCCCAAAATTGGCCAAAACAACACCGTCTAGGAAATGCGTACCCCTGTCCCAAAAACTCGGGGTAACATAGGCATTTATCAGATGAGCATGTTTAATGCTTTTGTAAGTATAGGATGCAGGATTTGTGAGAATGATTTTTCTTACTAGATTGTTCTTCATTGGATGTACCATGGTGCTACAAGGGGTAGGGAGGAAATCTCAGGCCTTGGTAAAATAATGAATATGCTATGCCAAAAACAGAACTGTTCTTCTAAGAGCCAAACACATCTTTTTAAGATTTTGAATGATTCTTAAGGCTTCAAACTAAGATGTAGGTATAACAAATATGGCTGATTTTTGACACCTTAAAATCCTCATGCAAATGTCAACATCTCACTTATATGCCTGCATCAATTGCAACCTTCAATTCACACCCTAAAACATGCTACTATTCAAATGTGTATACTTAGACAATCCACAAAACTATAGTGCAAACAAGAATATGCTTATGTGGGTTTCATTCTAACAATAGCTGTTGAAAGGAACAAGAATTATGCTTGTAAATGGTTGATCATCCTTATATGCAGCTGCATGTTATCTACTTGTTTTAAAGATTTTTAGCAAACTTGAGAGTTAATAGTATAAACAAGTGAAAGAAACATCGGCAAAACCCAATTAGCGAAGAAGCCTGCTTCCTTCAGAGGGCCTCTAGAACTGTCTAGCATCCTTTCACTTGCACCTAGTTAACCCTATGGCTAACAAAGCCATTCAATCCTAGAAATACATGGCTAAGAACTACAAGCCAAAATATCTTGACTTAGAAGTGGAATATAACCAGAAATCATCTTATTTAAATTAATTTCAACTCTCTCAATCTTCACAACTCTCTTGTTCTGTATCATCACTGTCCTCTATATACTCTCAATGAGTGTTTTTGTAAAAGAGAAAGGGTAGATGAGTTGAGAAATCTAATGTCTTCCACAAGGCAATATGAAGAAAGAACCATATCAAATCCCTATGTGATGAGTTTGACAATGGTTGAACCCATGACCGCATATTACATTAGAAATGATTTCAAAGGTGGTTAAACATGTAGGATGTGTTCCAACAGTGGTCAAAATTATAAGATCAATTCAATGCCAGTTGAGTCTGTTATTGATACATGTACCTGAAACTCTCAATGGCCTTAACATTTGCATATGGACTTGAAATGAGGTACCTTTTATTTTGAAATTGCACAGCTTTTCAAGAGAAATGGGAATATGTGAAAATATTACAATTTAGATAATGCCTTTATGCTATTTTTGACCCTGCAACAAAACTGCATTTTCATGCACTCAGCACTCCAATTGTATTTGTATGTTCATCTGCTTTTTTTTGATCACTAGACCCTACACTGGTGAAGTTGTTTTAGGGTGCAAAGTCTGGCCAGCAACTTTTACGAGAGAAATCCCAAGGAGTTCCCTTCTTTGAGTATTGATGAAAAATAGAGGGGTTTGCTATGTATAACTAGTAATTTTCAGACTCTTACACCAATTGTGTTATAACCTCTTTGGGAGCTGCTTTTTATTGATGAAGCATTCCCTCTTCAAGTTGCCTGGCTTAGAGGATGGTATAGAAAGATTTTTCTATTCGAATCAAACTTCAATAATAAGACTTTGTTTCATAATCTACTGGATCAATGATTAATCTTTGTTTTATTGTTGATCGAACAAAAAAATATAACTTTGTTTCATTGCCTATTGGAGTCAATAGTAAGTCTTTATTTCATGTTCATGACAATACAACAATTTACTTTTGGTTTATTCTTGTTTCTCTTACAAACATAACAATAGCCCGACTAATACAGACATTAACAATCAGGACCTAGGACTCATTTGACAAGATGATTAACAATTAACTGTTCTTTTTATTGAAATGTCATTCGTAAAATTATGCTATGGCATGATTTCTCAATTTACGACCAAGAATATCAATTAGTTATTAAATCTCTGATAATAGTGCAATTTTTAAGAATGTTGAGGAGGAACAATGTAATGGTGGGACTGATGACACACCATGGTAAATGTATTTAAAGGGCTGGTTCACTGGACAGTGACCAATTTGCATTTGTAGTCCCCCATATGGTATGAATGCTAATTTCTCTTTGGAATGATCAGTCACAGATCACTGAGGAAATATGAAAAGCCGATACCAGCAATAGCCAGAAAATCCATGCTATGAAGAAAATTCACCATGGAAAGGGGAATGTTAAAATAGATCATATTCGTATCAGTTTCTTAAGTGTAGAACATGCATCGATTCCCTGTTAATTGGTGCAGGCAAAACATGAATTTAGAATTGAAGTTTTGGTACCACTACAGAGCAACTTAGATCCACACTTGGTGAATGTGGAAGTCAGTATGCATGAAGAACTGCATCAAGTTTATATTTATTTCTGGCACATGTTCAAATACTAAGGATAGCAGGAGAGGTTGCTTAGGAAGAGAAGTAGATTAGAAAATCAGATGTTCAATTAATGAATTTAAATGAAACATGCTGCTTCTGCATCCACGTTCATGTTCATGTGGCATGAATGTGAATATCTATGTATTTTAGCTGTTAGAAATGATCAGGTGGTTGAATATCCCATTGCATGTGTTTATCTTAAATGAATTGATTGGTCTGAATAAAATGACAGGAATCAGAAGCTAATCATGCAAATTGTAGACACTTTATTGCAAAGAAAGCCTATGAACTAAGAAGCAAGATGCCATGGGATAATTAAATTATCTCATACTATTAGTTGAATATTCAATATTTCCCTGCCATTGCTTATATTACTCTTTCATGTGGTGTTTAAAGCTACAAGGTGAATTCCATCTGTTGGCCATACCATTCCCCACTCATTTTAATATCTCTTTTATTATAATTCTTTTATCTGTAGTGCTTTTCTGAAATGTGTCTTTCCTTGATCATTCTGCTTCAAAATTTTTCTAGTAACTTTAGTTTTATTTTCAGTGGCAGCCAGCTTAAATCCTCCACATTTTTTTAGTTGTTTACATTTTTTTATTGTTTACATCTTCCTATCCTTTTCTTAGTCTCTCTTAAAACTTCCTGATCTAATAGGATTTGTGCAGAAATATACATCTGTTACTCCATGTGGCTTGTTATTAATCTCCCTAAGTATTGAATAAAAAGAAAAATGATTACCTTTCTGTGATTGTTAGTAAGTTTTGGCTTTTCACATTGATTACAAAGCATTTACTTTCCTATTTGTCTGTTGTCATTTCAGAACCTAGGAAGTGTGTTTCTTACAGTACACTATAATTTTATGATGTTGCAGGAAATTGTTGCCTTTACCCGCACCTATAGGTCCACTATATTTGGGAAAATGGTACCTTCCATTAAGAGTATTTTGCTTCGCAGCGATGGCTAATGGCATAAACTTGACAGATGGTCTTGATGGTCTTGCTGGAGGGACTGCTGCTTTGACTTTCATAGGGATGTCCATTGCTGTTATACCCATTTATCCTGGTTAGTGAAAGCAATTCCATTTACATGGGTGCATTATTTTACTGTGAATCTAGTGTAAAATGAATGACATTTCCTTAAGTACATTTTTCCCGTTTCATTTTGAAGTATTAGTTTGAA
This sequence comes from Cryptomeria japonica, assembly GCF_030272615.1. Classification (NCBI taxonomy): domain Eukaryota; kingdom Viridiplantae; phylum Streptophyta; class Pinopsida; order Cupressales; family Cupressaceae; genus Cryptomeria; species Cryptomeria japonica. The sequence continues at coordinate 516,859,720 of NC_081405.1, read as the reverse complement.
AACTGTATTGCTCTAACAAACTCTACAATCATATCTGTTGGAAAATGAACCCAAGTATAGTAAAAGTCGAAATGATTATAAATTATGCCCTCATGCTTTTTTATGGCAGTCAGTAATTCCTTGTTGATGTGTGTTTTATGTTGAATTTGTGCCCTAGTTCAGTAATCAGATTTGTAACATTCAATTATTTGTTAGCATTTAGTAAACCATAATCAAGTAAATCCAAGAATGAAACAAGAGAGCAAGAGACAAACACAAAATACCCTGGGAAAACCTCCAAGGAGGAAAAACCCAGCACTAAAGACCCACAGGTCAGATTATGTATTCATTTTTAATTGTACAAATACAATACTTAGCTTGATTCTCCAGATCTATCCCCTTTTGTATATCAGATCTGCCCTTCTAAATACACCAAGTCTGCACCAAAATGCCTTATATCCTCTTGGACAAGTTCCCACAATCCTCTTCTATATTTTGCACCTTTAGTTGCAGAGATAGTTCGCTGATTGCATGAGAGATGAAGTGGTTAATTGTATTTGCACTTTAACTTTATTTATATGAGTCTTTAACCCATATATCCCAAGTCGGCCTTCATCCTTTTTGGCGCCAATTTATTTATTGAGGCGTGGTGTTTTTAGTGTGGCGTGGAGGTATGGGGCCGAACTTAACTTGGGGGCACATTACCCCTTTAGGATAGGACCCAGTCCTATATGGGTTTGGATGTTGCCTTAAGGCAATCCGAACCCATCTTACCTAGTTACAAACAACATTTTATGCACATAATGTTACAGAATAAAATACCAAGGTAATTTATCCTCTCTTGAACAAAATTACCTAAAATGCTAAGGATAAAATCAACTAAAATGATTCCAAGGTTTCTACATGTTAGGTCTTGACGAGGGGGTAACTCAATGGTCGATGTGAATTGCTGTGTTCACTTGGGGACTTACGCAAATGTTAGGATTATCTTCTTCAATCATGAAAATGCGGAATAGGTGTGCTGACAACTTAGGATTTAATAATGAAGCTTTGGACTTAATTTTTACTAAAAAATGGGCAATAGGAATAGGGTTAAGGAAATCTATTCTAAGCCTAGGAATGTAGGAAATCAAGAACAAATCTAGTGGAATCAAACTAGGCAAGGTCTCACAAACAAGTATTGACACAAGCTTAGTGCAATCGTCTAAGGTATACTTAAGGATTTTCAGACTATTACCATCACACATTGACACCATCCAAGTTGATGCTTGTCAAAGGTTGCATAATAATTGAAGTTAAGCTTACTCAAATCTCCAGTTGACCACACAAGGCACACTTACCAGTGGCAAGAGGCTAGTGGTATGGATTAAGGATTCCACACAAATATATTCAACAAATCTTTCACTCAATCTAACATATATGAAAATAAATTCTAATCTAACTTGGAGGAATTGAGAACCATGAATGCAAAGACAACATTTGAAGAGCAAAATCAGCAACAATTGAACAATGATTATGATTCAAATAGCTGCAGCATATACCAACAATTCTACACAAACTCTCTCTTACAAATGAGAGACAAGGAGGCATCTATAGAGTCTCTTACAAAATGGATGGCCAAGATTGATACAAGATCAACGACCAAGATCATGCCAACAAAACCTTAGAATTGCCCTAATTAGGGTTTACATAAAAAATGGGGCCACCAACATATGGCCCAATAAAAAGATACCTAGTCATCAAATAGAGAATCTTCTAGAAGATTCCTCCTTGCATCTCTCTCTCTCCTAGCATACTCCAAGAATCTAGCCAATACATAATCTAACTCCTTTATGGAAATGCTAGGCAAGGTATCGTGTTGCAAATCAATCACGTCCAGTGAATCCGAGCAACCGTCCAAAGTGTTCTCCCAATCTGGCATGAGCTTCTGCGAACTATGAACATGAATCAATAAAGAGATCAAATCATCTATCTGACTCTTCTTCAAAGAGTCCAACTGGCCAAAATACATAAATTTCATCTTGCTTCTTAATTCGGCTAAGTGTAAATCACTAGCATCACTAACATCAATACCCAATAATTCCTCAATTGAGGCAAGGATCTTCATCTGAATGTCCTGAATCAATCCCTCCATTTCCATACAACTCAATTGGGCGTTCTCATAAGTTGATCTCTTTACGGCAATGAACAATACCATCCATGGAAATCGTAACTGTCTCCACTGTGCACAATGTTCTCGCTAACCAAGGTGGAATTAGGAATCTTCTTCAAAGCCTTGAGGCGTGGAATAGTCTTCTCCTGAATAGGCCGAAATTCTTCCCAAACTCCCTCCAAATACTGGATTCTAAACACGAGCCCTGTTTTCCTATCATATGCCTGGACAAACTGTGTAAGGAAATCATCTGCCTGCTTTCTTGCACTCAATCCACTTTTCCACCTCCGAGAGTGTATATCTCGCTGCCTCATAGTGTGAATGTATTCCATGGTCAACTGCAATAGGGGAAATAAGGGTGGGATTCTCATGCCTTATCCCCACAATATACTCTCTAAGTCTGATATTCTCTTCTTTGTACTTTTCTTTCTCTTCAATTTCTCTGTCTAACCTTGCGTCAATTGCCTTAAGGTTATCACCAACCTCCTGAAACTCTTTCTCTCTTGATGTACGACCAAGGGCAACTGAAGTGATCTGGAAATCCATAGGGGTAGCAATGTCCACTGTCACACCTGCAATAGGAACAACCTGCGCAATTCGCATTCCTGTCTCATCTCTAACTATGTGCGACAAAATCTCAGCTCTCTTGGGTTCCTTCTCCTTAGCACTTCTAGCTAGGTAATCATCAATGTTATCAATAGGCTGTACCTCTATCATTTTCTTACTTTTCTCCATACTTCTCATCAACCAATCAGGAATAGCGGCCATCTCCATACCATCATTGAGACACATTTCTCCATCAAGCCCTCTCAATGCCGAGATAACATCATCATCATCAAGATTATTCCTGGTCAAATCGTATATCTCATTTCCCAAACTAACTTCTAAAAGGACAGTAGGGGATCCGGGCTGATCATCATTCTCATTTGGAGGTGTAGATGTCGTTGTGGCATGTAACTCCTGTATATTCTTTGGTAGTATCATTGTGTTGGAACATTGCTGGGTTTCCCTATTCTGCTCTGTTATTTCAATCACCTTAATTGATGAGACACTGAGAGGTGGTGAAGGAATGATAGGTGTGGGAATGATAGTCTTTTGTTTCTTCTTCTTCACCTCCTATATCTTCTTCCCTCTGGCCTTGACTCCTCCTGGCGTGTTCTTCCTTCTCTTGGGAGCTTGACTCTCTTCGTCTGCATGAATCCTGACATCACTGATAATCCTCTGATCATCTTCGGAAGTAGACTCTTCCGGCTTCATCTTTTCATAAGTGAAGGGAACACCCATATCAACTAACATTCATTTGAATATCTATCAATGCATGGGAGAAACTCAAGAACTCTCTCATCAATACATTTAGATCAATCTCTTCTGATTTTGACCAATTAGGCAATAGGATTGCCTTCTTCATTTCATTCTCACACTGTGGATGCGTATGATCCTTGTCATCTAACACCTGATTAGGAATGAGGAAAAGTCCACACTTCCTCATGAAATCCACTGACATTCTGAACCACATTCGTCTCTTCACTACTTTCTCGTCCATTAGGTCGGCTCAATAATCTTATATGTCTACCTTGTGGGTGAACTTCTCTCCCCTGATCCATCCAACTTTCTTATCGGATCAAATCTTTCTCTTTTCTTGAAGGTTGCAAATCGATAAAATGCAAGCTCCTCACTTGCAGTGCTGGCGGCTAAGGCATACTGGCAAACCTCCGATGTCTTCCCAATTGAAATAGGGAATGTCATGCTTGTCCTATGCTTCTCTCGTTGAATGACATCAAACTCTAGAAGTTGTCTCACTACTTCCAACAAGATCATTCTGCCGGACGGATATCTAGGAAGCTTGTAGGGTTCGGATTGAAACCCATGAATCCTAAGGTACGTGAAAGTGGGAAACTGAATATATCACGATCCATATTTCTCTATTAGCTTTGTTGCCTCCTTGGACAATCTTTTGTGGATTCCACCTTGCAGCATCTGCGTGATGTACATTGTGAATACGTCATTCACTCTCTTATAATCTTCAATTCTATACATGTTCAACTAGGGGTAGCACTCACGACTCTTGAATTGTCCTTGCCCATTCTTGACTTCACCTCTGCATATCAATCATTTGTATGAAACGAACCGTGCAAGCAGGTATACCAGGTAGAAAGTCATGGCGAATAACTTGGACCGCTCTACATTCCTCAGCTGAAAGTCCAGATTGTCACTTATGATCTTAGATCAATTTACCAATGTCCCTCTAAGACAATCTTGGATGAAATAGAACATCCATCCATCGAATATTGCACCTGCGGAGTCCCCATCACTCTGTTGAGCAGGAATACTAAGTCACTATACTCCTCTTTGAAGTTTGTGCACATGAGTGTCTTGGGAGCCTTGGAATGATGAAGCCTAGGCTCAATCATCCACTCTTTGTTTATCATACTCTTACACGCATCCATCTTCTTCGTGTACCACTCTTTATATTCATCCTTAGTTGCATCTTTCATATCCGTTCCTTGTGGAATTCCGAACACCTCAACAATAGCATCCTCAGCAAGGTAGGCAATAATAATGCCCTTAAGAGTTTTGATCATTCGCGAGCGAGGATCATAACATCGTGCACACTCCAGGATAAGCTCACTGTATTGTATGGACTGTGGAAATCCAGCGGCATGAAAAATACCACTCTTCATAATGTTTACATATGCTGGGGAAGGAATTTGATTTTCGACTCCGAACATCCGTTGTCGCATCAGGTTCATGTTCAGGAAATGCATGCTTGTATCCGTAATCTCCTTCCATCTGGATGACATCTTGGGCTCTGGATAGAATCCAGTCTCCAATATATTCTGTTGTTCTTTCCTTTCCTTAAATTTGGACTTCGACATCGCACCTGTATGAAGCTTGAAGTTAGAACTTAGGAAAATAAATAGTATTCTTAATAAAATTCTCGACTTCCTAAAGATTTTAAGCTAATTAGAGCATGAAGTCAGGAAAATAGTCCACACTTTTGGTAGATCTTGACAATTAGATTCGAAATGTGACAACGTTAGAGTATGAAACCCTAATGAAATTCATTAATACCTCCTTATACTTAGAAATTGTGTAAACTAAAGTGCAAAGGAGTATACCGGATCAACGGTGACTAAGGAAAGGTGTGAAAGATTGTGTTTTCACACAAAGTATGTCTGAGGACACCTTCCGTAGTCAACAATGGAGGTCAACAAAATCTGAAGACAACCTGAAAATTAAACTTTTAAAACATGTTGCAATCACCTAGATATGCATAAATTTGATGAGAATCAGCCTTCCAAGGAAAACACAAGAAAATCTGAGCATGTATGTAGGGCTGGAAATGAAAAATTAGTCTAAAGGCAAATCTGGAAATGAAGTTTTCAGACTTACCAGCACCCTTAGGAATGATAAAATACTTAGAAATAAACTTGGAATGAAGCAAGAATGCTTCCCAAGTGAAATCGCAAGGTAGGTAGTGTTGACGTGTTTTTTATGACAGCGTCAAATACAGAATAAAGTTGCCTAACGGTCACTTCACTCTCTCTTGATCAAAGTACGATTGCATGCTAAGATTGCAAGAAGTTCAAACAATCGACTCCAAGGTTCCTTTATGCTACGGATGTGACTCAGTCGGCTGATGTGTTTGCTGGTAATCCAAGGGGCCTTACATTTGCATCATTCTTTCACTTCTTTGTTGTGGCTGGAACTCCATCATCGGATATGACAATTTTGCGATGTTGCTGCTTCAAATGGACTAAAATGAACTGAAAGTAAAGGGGAAAGGGCTTAGAAGGATCTAAATCTACTCCTAAGAGCAGTGATAACAATGAATAGTGCTCTGGTGGACAAATTCCAAATAAACCAAGCTCTGCTTCGCCAAGATCAACTACAACTCCACAAGAACCAGTGCAATCTTTTGGGGATGCTAGAGGATTTTCAAGTCGAGAAAGTACATTTGAATACCAAAAAATGACGCAATCCAAACGACTATCCACAATCGAACTCAGCACAAATTTAGGGGGCTCAGACTAACTTTACACTACAACTTACAATCAGCAAGATGCAAAAAGTATGAACCATGGAAATTCATCAGACACTATTACATTCTCCATTGAAATCAAAGCACTTTACTATTTCTAATCTAAGCAAGGAAGGTGAAACCATGCAAGATTTGAAAAAATAATTGAAGTGGACACCATCAGAGAACAATGTTTCACTATTATTTTCTCAAAAACTTATCGCAACAATTTCATACAAAGCTCCCTCCCTCTTTACAAATGAGGGGGTCACCCCTTTATATAGGCCTCAAGCCATGATTACATGCAAAACCCTAATTAGGGTTATCCCTAAAAGATTCCCCACACATGATGCAACAAGGTGGGAATCAACAATAAATGCCCATTATGCCCATATACAATTAATTCAACATGCCCAAAATGGCATCCATTGTGCATTAAATGCACCATCTCTTTCAAATTCGCCCAATGCGCATTGAGTATTCATCCATGCAAAATTCACCCCATCATGCCATAAATGCACCATCACCTCCACATGTGACAGTCACATGCAAAAGGAATCTGACATAATGCCATAAATGTGACGGCTGCATGCAAAGATATGCTTCATTGATTCAGCATCTGTTGACTTGACTGCCACTTGGTGGAAAAAACCCTGGAGAGAGAAAAACTTCAAGAGGGAGAATCTCTAACTTTGGAAGTATTTTCTTGAAGTTTTTGAACTTGCCTTGCTCTGGAAAAGATTTTTAATGATTTTTCAACATCTCCTATTTTTTAGGAATTTTGCAGAAATTAGGTTTTCAAGTCCAAGAGGAAGAGAATTCTCCTACGAATCCAAATCTGTAAAACTTTTGAAATTTGGATGTGATTTGATGCCCGTGAATGGATTTTTCAAATTTTTTCCTTGGGGGGGGGGAAAATTTCTTGTTTAGTTCATCCTTGATTCCTTCCTTGCCTTATAAATTTTATCTTCAATTCATCTTTGGATGTGATTTCTTGTTGTGGAGGAATTCTCCTTTGGAAAAAAATTTGTTCCTTACCCCGAGGAAGGAAATTCTTCATACCTTAGCCAATTTTCATGACTTCCAAGAACTATGTTCTGAAGGAAGAAATTTCAAACACTTCGTCAATTTTTTCACCTTTCCTGGAATTTCTTCTTCTTGGGTGCAATTCTTCCTTGATGAAGGAATTCATCTCTTTGTGCACTGTTCATGAGAAGATCATTTTAGTGCACTCCTATGTTCTTGGGCGACATTTTACACTTGGTGGGGAATTCTTTCAATTCCATGGATTCCTTGCATCCCTCTATCTAGCGCTCCTCTCACTTGGGCGCTAAAATGCCTTGGTCAAGGACTCTTGCAATTTGCCTGTTTCTCCATGCACTCTTCATTCTGGCGCCCTCCACAAGGCTGGGGCGGAAATTCCTTTTGAGGAAGGAATTCATTGTTTTGTGAATTGTCCATGTCTTCTTTTCAACATCCCTATTTTTTAGGGATCCTCCTAAAATTTAGGAGCCAGGTTCATTGGATGGAGAATTCCGCCACGATTCCGAATCTATAACAATTTCCTCATTCCGGCAAGATTCGGTGTCTAAAAATAGCAAATTCAAAAATTTGCCTGAGGGAATTTTACTTTCTATTCCTCCTTGACCCCTTGGATTCCATGCCTTAGGCAAAATTTCAACTTTTTAGCTTGGGCATAGGATTCACTGTGCCTTGGAATTTTTTCATTTTTTACGCTTTCCATGGAATGTCCAGTTTGGCGCCTAAGTCCACATTTGGGCGGATTTTTCATTTGGCCAAGGATTCGTGGAATTTTCCTTCTATCCATGGGAATCCCATTTTGGCGCCCTCCCTCATGTCCTGGCGCAAATCACACTTAGCCAAGGATTCATGGATTTTTCCATCTGCCCTTGCCTGGCCCATTTTGGCGCCCAACTGCATACTTGGGCGGAATTTTGCTTATGCCATGGATTCATGGAATTTTCCATCTGTCCTTGCTTGACCCATTTTGGCGCCCAACTGCATCCTTGGGCGGAATTTTTACTATGCCATGGATTCATGGAATTTTACATCTATCCTTGCCTGACTCATTTTGATGTTTTTCACAAGTTCCAGGCTCTTCGTCAGGATATATATATATATATATATATATATATGAAATATAACATTTAAGTATAAGAATACTTTAAGTTATATTTCATATATATTGTCAAGATGTTTGAGAGTGGTTTCAGGTCCATAGGAATCATAATGTAAATTCTGGATTTTGGAAGATCTTCCAAATTTCCATACTTGGTCAAATTTCAGGCCATTTTCGGATCAGGATAACATTGGTGGATTGATGTGAATTTCTGGACTTGGATGATTTTGCATGCTTTCCTCTTCTGGAATAGGAGTTCCAAACTTAACCATTTTTGACCCAACTTGTCTGCCTTCTAACTTTTCCGGATTTAGAAATGGTCTTTAGGAACGTTCAGTCTTCAACTTCTTCAGAGATATTCAGCTTTTAGTGTTTTCCTGTGAAGATCCTGCCAAAAATAGATTTTCCCAAATAGTAAGTGTTTCAAAATGTCAAGGTTTGGGCAAAATAGGTCAGAAAAACACTTACTAAAAATAGAAACTTACTAAAAATAGAACTTACTAAAAATAGTAAGTTTGATTTTTGGCAAAATTAGACCAATCCGGGACTCAGTAAAATCCCTAAAAAATAGGAACTTTCTAAAAATAGAAAGTTGCTCCATTTTGGCTCAAATTTTACTGGGAGGTTCATTGAAGGGTCCTAATTCCAGTCGTATGTTCAGTTTCTTCAAAACCCTAATAGAAACCCCTAAAATCTAGGACAAAAGGCAAAACAGGCCCTAGACTTCATCAAATTTGCTCAAACGAAAAGCAGATTTAATCAATATGACCCCCAAACACTTGCAAAGCAGAGAGACTGATGAGACTGCTGCGAACAGACCCCAAAAGCGCAAGCCAAAAGACCGGGAGGGCCTAAAAAGTAGGGGGTCCCCATTTGCAATGGGGCGATGTGTGAAAACGTCACAACAGGTAGGTGGCTGGAAAAATTTATTTTCTGAGGACAGCCCCCTACAATGGAGTTTCAGATCTGCAACAGTGGAAGATAACTCTAGAAATTGATTGAGAATGTCTCCAATCAGCCCCTTGGATGAAATCGCTTAAGGCACAAAATAGCTGGGAACAAGATATAAATCTGAAATTTGATTTTCCAGCCAGCTATGGAGGTCGAACAAGCTGCAACAATGGAGGATAAACTCAGATCTGCAACATATCAGCAAGTAGGGAGTGATGGCAGCCACCAAGTGTGAAGGGATTTCATCAAAATAATGGCACAAACACTTGCCAAATCAAAATTGTAATTTCCAGCTATGGCGTCATCCTTGAAAAATCTGAAAAATGTCTTCAATGCATCTCCAATCTGCCAACAATCTGCAACTAACATCTTGAACAGCAAGCAATAATGGTGAAAAATCGTCCAAAGTTCATCAATCACCAAAAATCGCCACCTTTCACAAAATCATGATTTTCACCAAAAATGGTAGACTTCACCAAAATCGAAAATCTGAAAATCATGGAAGCAATAAACCTCAATAGAAGCAATGGAGAGGATTGCCAAGCTGGAAAAAATGGAGGCCTTCAATCAAACACTTCACTTCAACACTTCGCCAAAATTCGCCAATAAGAGAGAAAAATCGCCAAACATGGAGACACCTGGCAAACTTAATAATAAATTAATGCTGGAGACTCCTCTCTTATACTTGCTTTTGCCTCACTTTTACCACACAAGCAATTTGGGATAAAAAACTTGTTCTTATACTATTTTGGTAAAACTAACTTGCTTCTAGAAGGGTTAAAACATTAAATGCTCATTGCAAGTTATTTAATTTTGTTTTTTAAATTTAAATAATCATTAATCATCATTTAAAAGCTACATTACCCGGGGATGCGTCCCCTGTATTTTTTTCAGCCGTCCCCGTCTTGGGGACAAGGGACTCCTAGGGGACGTCCCCATAAATTCTGCATATAGACAATGAATTTTGACAATGAATTCTATAAGCAATTTGACTTTGACTCTCAATTTAACACAAATTTGCCATAAGAACTCTACTAGTTCTTATATGTTAAGGTTCTATAATGGATATGTGCATGTTTTATCCATGTTTTCATATGAATATTTAAAATTTCCCTATATATTTTAATTTTCCCTACTTTTATATAGCCGTCCCCTTTGCCGTTCCCAAAATTGGCAAAAAAAATCACCGTCCCGGAAACGCGTACCCCCGTCCCCTGCCGTCCCCGTCCCAGAAACTTGGGGTAACATAGTTTAAAAGACAATTAAGTTTAGGGCTCATTTATTAAAATTTTTTCAATTCAAGTAAACAATTGAGCCATAAGGGAAAATCGATATGAGTAGGGATTAAAAAAAATCCCATTAAAATTATTTAAAATGCCAAAATTTTCCCCACAAGGGAAAATCGATCTTAGTCTGGATGAAAATCCGAACTAAAAATTATAAAATGCACTCGTAGTGGAAAATCGCAATGAGTTTGGGTAAAAATCTGGACAAAATCCTCAAAAACTTGTCACAAATCCCTGGTGGAAAATCGACCCAGGTGTGGAATGAATGCAAACATCATCAGCAACCTTGTCCATACCTCCCTGGTGGAAAAACGTGGGTAGTCAGGATAAATCCTGACAATTAGACAAAATTTAATGCTCCCAGGGAAAAAATGACCTTAGTATGGAATAACAGTGGTGGAAAAATGAGGCAAGTATGGATTTCAGGGGAAATCCATGTCTAGTCCGGATTTTGAGTGGGGAAAACCATGGGTAGTCAGGAATATGAGGGGAAAAACACTTCTAGCATGGACTTTTGACCTTTTAACCCTTAGAATATGGATTTTACTCCGGAAAATGAAGATTTTTCCACTCAGAATCGCTTAGAAACTCTGAAACTTAATAAAACTCGACTAGATTTAGGCAAATTTATCAAAAATTGGAGCGTAACACAAGGAAAACTATTGGGATAAAGTGCGAAATCAACTTGAATAATTCTCTAGGAGCGAGAAAACAACTCCAAAAGGTTTGGAAATACCTTAGCACTTTAAAATCACCGACGAGGACATTAAAAAACACGTCAACACTCCAAATGGGGGGGGGGGTCTACACTTAGACAAAACTAGGATCACTAAGAAATCTCAATTTTACGCGCTTGATCCTATAACTTCAAAAACCCTAAACGGCACTAGGCATGATCAAAACTCCGAGACTCAGGCACGGGAAACACAAAATTGCCCACTAAGCAGCCAAAATTCTAACCTAACAAGGCAGAAAGCCGAAAAAGAGGGGATCCTCGTTAGCAATGGGGCGATGTGTGAAAAGGTCACAACATTCCCTCAAATCAAGCTAGAAACTAGGTTGCCGGTTCGGGTTCGGATTCCGGTTCAGGTTCGAAGAACCTGGTACGCCGGTACGGCAAAATTTTGAAAAGGGGTTTGGGTTCGTTTGGGTTCGTTAGTACAAAAACATGTAAATTTTTTATATATATATATATATTTTGATATTTGTGAAGCCTATAAGCATGAATTAAAATATGCATGTCACATAGCATCATATGAACAACAAAACAAACATAAACTTGTAATCATAGCATCATGATCATACCATAATTGATAATAGCATCATATACATCAAGTTTAATATCAAAATGACAAAATATTCAAGTATCATTGTTTCAACTTTCAACAATATAAACTTAAAGTTTAATCATCAAATGGATCATCTAATTCTTCATCCTCCTTCTCCTCCTCCTCCTCCTCATTGACATTGACATTACATGAGCCAATGCCACTTGCACTTGCACTATAAGTTGGCTCAATTTCTGAGTCATCAAGTGTCAATGCAAGAAGCTGAGAAGCAGGAGCATCCAAATCAGTATGCTCTGGCTCTATATCCCACATCTTTGTTTCCCCTTGTTTGTAGTCATGTTGTTTGTGTGAAAGAAGACGTAGGTTGGAATGCACATATACTAAATTCTCCGCTCTTTTTGATAGCAGCCTATTGCGCTTTACTGAGTGGATGAAAGAGTATGTGCTCCAATTTCTTTCTGAAGCAGATGAACTAGCAACCTATGAAGACAAAGTAAACAATTAAAGTTATACATTAATAAAAATAAAATTACCAGCAACCTATGAAGACAAAGTAAACTATAAATAAACTAAAACTTGTAAATTTAAAATTTTAATTAATTAAACTTACTTGTGATAAAACTTTTATAGCGAGGGGTTGTAGGTGTTGGAAGCATGTGCCATGGAAGTACCACCAGCTATGAGCATCTTTCTTGGATCTATGACGAAGTGCATCAACACTTAGACCATTCCCATTTGCGAATTCTATGAACTCATTTGTAACAACATCTTGCAAATCATCATCGGGATATAGTCTAAGAAATGCTGCCTTATACCCATCAGATACTTCTAGATCTCTCCATGGTGGAATCCTTTTGGTTTATCAAGAAACTGATTGCTATAGTACTTAGGTGTCAAGGCATAGGCAAGAAGGTGCAAAGGAGTGGTCATCTTATTCCACCTCTCTACAATAATTACTTCCAGTTCTTTGAAGAATTTCTCCTGAGGATCATTCTCTTTTTCATTTATAGTGACCTTTATTTTTTCAAACATTGAATCAATGCCAACATAAATCTCACCTATGCAAGGCCTATCCATGTCTGTATAGCGAATCATGCTCATGATGGGCTCAGTGATACTTAGGAGATATGTAACAAGATCCCACCATTTCTCATTCAATATTCTATCCCTAATTCTTTCTGCCCTCTTAGTGCTACTTTGCTTCCATATAGTCCAATTGGTGTTGATCACCATATTGCATAGTGCCACTCTAACTTTCACAAGTCGTCTTAAGACGATTGTGTTTGATGCAAAACGGGTCTCAGCAACCTATAACACAAATTAATACCAAATGATTAAAAAATAAAGCCAAACTTTAAAGAAGAATACACAATATAGCTTACACAATGATATTATTAACATTGAAAATTCAAAAAAATCAGAAAATGTAAAATTAAATTACTATTTCACTTACCTTCAATAGCTCCAAATTCGAATAGGTTCTAAAAATCCCTTGAGACATGTGGTGGTTTGTGATGAACATCTGGATGTCCTCAGCCTCTGCATACACATCTCTGATCCATTTTATTTTTTGCCCAATCCTTTGTAGCATAAGATTGAGTGAATGTACCGCACAAGGTGTCCAAAAGATATGATCATAGCGTTGCTCAACCAACAAACCAACAACTCTACAATTGTTTGCATTGTCCGTTATGACTTGGACAACATTGCGAGGTCCCACAGACTTAATGGCAGAGATGAGAATTTCTGCAATAAATTGGCCATCTTTTATTTGGCCCTCACAATCCACAGCTCTCAAAAACATTGCCCCTTTAGGGGACACCTCTATGACATTGATCAAGGGACGGTTTTTAGCATCTTTCCACCCATCTGAAACAATTGTTACACCTGTCTCAACCCATGAATCCCTTATGGGTTTCAATGCATCTTCAACCCTCTTCACCTCTTTCTCCAATAATGTTCCACGTACCTTCTCATAACCGGGCCCTTATACCCTCTTGGTGCCTCATTAACACTTTTTATCATTTGCTTCCAATATGGGGAGCGAACAACATTGAATGACAACCCATTTGCATAAATGCACCTTACTATATCTTGATCAGCATTGTCTCTACTCTCATTTTGGAATGCGGTTTCTAAAGGCCCCTTTGTTCTTTTACGTGTCAAGGGTGGTTCACTTTGAGGTTCATTTGTGGCAAAGAAGGGGTGGTCTTCTACTACAATACTGGGATTAGAAGGGCCTTGCATTCCCCTTGTTTTCTTTGATGCGGTTTGGTTCAATCTACGAGCTTCCCTCTCTTCTTCCGCCTCATGCTCCCTAATATATTTCATCACTATCTCATCTGGTATAGGTTTACCATTTTTTCCAGGGCATTTTTTGATGCCTCTTCCTTTTATTCCACACAAATGGCCTACCACCCAATAATATGAACTATTACGTTCAATATCACATCCATGGCATTTCCAACGGAATCCCCCACCTCCCGGAAGTTGTTTTATAATGTCCACATATTTCCATAAGGGAGAATTTGGATCATTTCTTTGTTTTGCAATTATTTGTTCATTGCCAATGGAGGAAGATGTAGATGCCATTCTAGTTCTTATGGCAAGAAATAAAATAAACATATTCAAAAACAAAAACTAAATAATGAAAAAAAATTCAAGTTTCATGTTTGACAATTTGTGAAACAAAATAGTTGGAAAAAAATGTTTAAAAACCTACCTCTTGCAGCCAACGGAAGCTTGAAAATGTATGGAAATGATGCTGCAACACTTGTTGAAGCTTCTAAAATCAGTCTTCAACTCCTCCTCTTTGATCTTGGAAGCCAAATTTTGTTCAACCTTTCTTCAACCTGCTCTCATAAAAAATTTGTTTGCAACACAAATGAGGTGAAATGTGTCAATAAAGTGTTTTAGAAGTGTTTTTTAGGTTATAATTTTCACTTTTTAAAAGGCGGAACTGAAAAAAAATTAAAATTTGCTTTGTTTTTTAACTTTATGGGCTGCCCAGCTGCCCGGGTTCAACTGGGTTCGACCAGGGTTGAACCCACCTTGGGTTTTTCGAACCCTGGTTGAACCCAGGTCGAATTGGACCCGTACCACGGACCCGGTCGAACCCGGACCTGTACCAGGGCGTCCTAGGGGCGAACCCGGTAACTCAGGCTAGAAACAATGTGTATAAATGTTGCTTTTATGGCATGCTAGAATAATGCCTTGAGCCAATTATTTCTTGGTTCACAAAAAATTAATGCATCTATTTAACATAGATTCTTTTTTTCTCCTAAACAAAACTTTGAAACTTGAAGTCAGCTCTATAGATCATAGTAGAAAGACTCAGCAACTAGCTGACTTGCGAATACTCTCTTCCAAGACAGTCAGGTGAGTTACTTGTCCAAAAACATGCTGTCAAGTGATTGGCAAGTAAATTGGCCTGAAACTCAAACTCAGCAAGTCTGTGGGAATAACTCATCAGGCACAGAAAAAAAAAATTCACCCCATAAAAAACTTAAAATGATTCATTTTCATGCCTTATTTGAGCTTTTGACCTAACAACATAGTGAGTAGATTGTGCTTGTTTGCAAAATGATATTGAGTGATTTTGAGTGACCATGGACTGAGCAAGTGAATATTATTGACCACATTTGAAAGGTATATAATGGTTTTTGTGTTTTCTGTTTTTATTCTGTTTCATTCTAGCTGCTAGGGTATTCCTTTATTTTATTTTATTTCAAAATTTCAGGTATTTTCTGATAGCTGCTAGTGTATTGTTTTATTTTATTTTATTTCAAATTTTAGTTATTTTCAAATAGCTGTCAGGGTATTGTTTTATTTTATTTTATGTCAAAATTTCAGTTATTGTCTAATAGCTGCTAGGGTTTCATTTTGTTTTTACCACAGAAAAAAGGCATCTGCAAGTAACATTTGTGATGGCAAGGCTAGGGATGCTGCTTGGAAACATGGTACAATGAGTATAGAGCTAGGAATGGTGTTGTGCAACTATTTTGGGTTGCATATGAGGGTAGGCATCAATTGTCTAAAATTTCACCCTGCATGGATTTGCTAGTCAGGATTTGTGGATGTTTATGCAATGAAGGCTGAGGTTAAGGCTACCTTGTGTCTTATGAGTAGAAGAAAACTGGAAAAAGAGAGGACAATAGAGCCAATGACAATTGTTGGAGGCAGATTTAGTGGGCTCTTGCATTGGCCCATGGATATGAGACTCATATTGCAGGTAGTTCGAGTCTACTCTCATAATCATGGGTGTAGAGTTTCTTCATTCCTCTGAAATCTCCTGCTACACAGCCTTTGTTGGAAGGTTTTGCGTGGAATCAAGAGAAGCATAATGGGACTTGTTGTGACGTTTTCACACATCACCCCATTGCAAATGGGGACCCCCTTCTTTTTAGGCCCTCCCGGTTTTTTTGGCTTGCGTTTTTGTGGTCTTTTCGCAGCAATCTTGTCAATCTCTCTGCTTTGCAAGTGTTTGGGGGTCATATTGATTAAATCTGCTTTTTGTTTGAGCGAATTTGGCTAAGTCTAGGGCTTGTTTTGTGAATTTTAGGGTTTTTGCCTTTTGTCCTAGATTTTAGGGGTTCCTGTTAGGGTTTTAGGAAAACTGAACATATGATTGGAATTAAGACCCTTCAAGGAATCTCCCAGTAAAATTTGAGCCAAAACGGAGCAACTTTCTATTTTTAGAAAGTTCCTATTTTTTAGGGATTTTATTGAGTCCCGGATTGGTCTAATTTTGCCAAAAATCAAACTTACTATTTTTAGTAATTTCTATTTTTAGTAAATTTCTATTTTTAGTAAGTCATCCGACGTCCTGTCTTGGGCTCTAACTCTGACATTTTGGAAAGTTTCTATTTCGGGAAAATCTATTTATGGCAGGATCAGGCTAGCATACAGTGGAGAATCAACATGCACAATCACTTCTAAATCTGGAAAGTCGAAAGCAGACAGGCAGGGGTCTAAAATGACTAAACGTGAGAATCATCCTTGAAGTGGAAGGTCAAAATACTCTAAGTCTGGAAGGCATTCACAAGTGCAATTTTCCGCCTCTCCATGGACAGAGCAAAAATGCGCCCAGGTCTGGTCTGGGGCGTTGAAACCAAGGAGGCATTCACAAGTGCAATTTTCCACCTCTCCATGGACAGAGCAAAAATGCGCCCATGTCTGGTCTGGGGCGCTGAAACCAAGGATGGATTCACAAGTGCAATTTTCCGCCTCTCCATGGACATGTGTAAAATGCGCCCAGGTCTGGTCTGGGGCGCTGAAACCAAGGATGGATTCACAAGTGCAATTTTCCGCCTCTCCATGGACAGAGCAAAAATGCGCCCAGGTTTGGGCTGGGGCGTTGAATCCAAGAAGTCATTCACAAGTGCAAAAATCCATCATTCCATGGACATGGCCAAAATGCGCTCAAGCATGGGCCGGGGTGCTGAATCCAAGAAGCCATTCACAGAAAGAAAATTCATGAATCCTTGGCATGGTAAAATTTTCACTGAAGCAAAGAATTTGAAATTTTGCCTAAGGCACGGAATCCAAGGAGTCAAGGAGGAATAAAAAGCAAAATTCCCCTCGGGCGAATTTTCAGTTATGCTATTTTTAGACATCAAACCCTGGCCAAATATGGAAATTTTTATAGATGAAAATTTGGCTAAGTAATGGAAATTCCTTCCTTCAGGACAGAATTCCAGGAAAGATGAAAATTTGGCTAAGTGTTGGAAATTCCTTCCTTCAGGACAAAATTCCAGGAAAGATGAAAATTTGGCTAAGTGTTGGGAATTCTTTCCTTCAGGACAAAATTCCAAGCAAGAAAGAAATACACCCAAGGATGAATTGAACATAAAATTTCTAAGGCAAGGAAGGAATCAAGGATGAATTGAACAAGAAATCAGCATTTTGTTCTTCAATACTGATGTACACTAGTTTTATGACGTTTCGATCTACCATATCTCTTATGTAGTGATAAGGGATCTCAATATGTTTGGATCGATTGTGAAAAACTGGATTTACTGAGAGCTTGATACAACTCTGATTATCACAGTGAATTATTGTTGAATTCAGAGTTTTTCCAAATAATCCAAATAATAACTTTCTTAGCCATACCACTTCACGAGCTCCCATGGAAGCTGCCATATATTCTGCTTCGGTGGAGCTTTGTGCAACTGCTGACTGTTTTCTGCTGAACCAAGATATCATAGCAGAACCAAGACTGGAGCAACACCCTGTAGTACTTTTACGGTCAGTGGTACTTCTGGCCCAATCAGAATCAGAATATCCTTCAAGTTGAATCTCAACATTTTCATACTTTAAGCCAAGTCCGATTGTGCCTCGTAAATATCTTAGAATGTGTTTAGCAACCATTAGATGTATCTTCTTAGGTTCACACATGAAGTGACTTAATACATTTGTAGCATAGGAGATATCAGGACGAGTATTTACCAAATACATGAGTGAACTGACGATTTATCTGTAGAGTGTGGGATCTATAAGTTCTGAATCTTTTGCCTCAATTTTCAGCTTGTGCAAATTAGTTTCCATTGGTGTAGCTAATGGCTTACACTCCATCATCCATCCCAAATCTAGTTAGAATATCTGTGGTGTACTTTCCTTGATTTAGGAAGATGTCGTTATCTTCTGCCATACTTCTAATCCCAGAAAATAATGTAGAAGCCCTAGATCCTTCATATCGAATTTTGCTGCTAGATCTTGCTTACATTTCTCAATGAGATTATCCTCTCCTATTATCAAAAGATCATCCATGTAAAGGACCAATATAATCATATTGCCATTTGAAACCTTGAAGTAGATGTTGGGATCTGCTAGGTTCTTGGAGTACCCTAGTTTGGAGAGATAGTTGTCTATCCTTGCATACCAGGCCCTAGGTGCTTGTTTTAACCCATAAGAGGTTTCTTTAGTTTACAAACATAGCAATTTTTATCACGTATGGTGAATCCTTCTGGTTGTTCTATATATACTTCTTCTTCAATTGAACCATTTAGGAAGGCAGTCCTTACGTCCATTTGGTGAATTTTCCATCCTTTGGATGCTGCAATTGCAATGATTGTTCTTACTGACGTATACCGGGCAACTGGGGCAAATGTCTCTTCATAATCAATTCCTGCTTTCTGAGAGAATCCCCTAACCACAAAGCGAGCTTTATGTTTTTCAATGCTGCCATCAGATGCATATTTGATCTTGAATAACCACTTGGATGAGACAACTGATTTGTCTTTTGGTCTAGGCACTATATCCCAAACATCATTCTTTAGTATAGATTGATATTCTTCAACCATAGCATCTTTCCAAGCCTGTTTTGATAAGGCTTCTCTGACATTTGTTGGTTCAGAATTTGTGAGTTCGGTTAGAAGTGCAGCATAACATTTTAGAGTTCTTGTTCTCTTATTTTCTTTGGAAATTTCATTTGGTTCTACATTATTCTCTTCAATCATTTTCCTTGCCCATAGAGGTCTTTTCTTGTTAGAGTGTTTCAATATTTTCATCAACAAGAGGTTCAGAAGCTCTTATGATGTCCTCCCTCTCTGTGTCTGAAGATTCGGAATTTTCTATGATATTCTCCCTCTCAATCTCAGTTATGTGATCTTCTTCTTCTTTAGCAATGTTATCATCCTCAAGTTCTTTGAGTGTAATGTTTTCTTCAAACTTTACATCTCTACTTATCTCAACAGATTTTTTCCCTGGAATGTAAATGCAATATCCTTTAGTATTTTCACTATAGCCAATGAAGATACCTCTTTTTCCGGATGGTTCTAGTTTTGTCCTCTTTTCTTTAGGGACATGTATATATACGGGACAGCCAAATATCCTTAAATGACTTAAGTCTGGTTTGTTCCCTGTAAAAGCTTCTTCAAGAGTTATGTTTTCTAGAACTGAGTGCGGACATCTGTTTTGAATGTAGACTGCTGTATTTGAAGCTTCTGCCCAGAATGAAGTGTGTAAGTTTTGGTCATGCATCATGGCTTTTGCTGCTTCAATTATGGTCCTATTCTTTCTTTCTGCTACTCCATTCTGTTGTGGATTATATGGTACAGTATACTCCCTCTTAATCCCAACAGAATTACAAAAGTCTTTGAAGTTGTCAGATGTATATTCTCCCCCATTGTCGGATCTTAACACCTTAATTTTCTTCCCTGACTAGTTTTCTACTAGTGCCTTGAATTCTTTGAACTTAGATAGTACTTCATTTGAGTCTTTGCACTTTAGAAAATATATCCATGTTTTTCGAGAGTAGTCGTCAACAAAGATTATGTAGTATAAGGATCCAGTTAGGGATGGTGTTGACATGGCACCACATAGGTCTGAGTGAATTAGTTCTAAAATAACTTTTGATTTGTGCTTGCTTGAGGGAAAAGAAACTTTCACATTCTTTCCCAAGGCACATCCTTTGCAAATGCCCGTGTGTTCAGATTTTAGTTGGGGCAGTCTTGAAGTAATCTTCTTTATGTTGGATAGAGCACTATATCTTAGGTGTCCTAATCTTTTGTGCCATAATTCATTCCTATTTGAAACTTCAAGATTTAGTGCTTCCTTTTGATCACTGCATAGTTTGTATAGGCTACCATCTCTTGAACCTACTGTTATGGCATTTTTGATATTTGTATTTTTAGGCCAGAGTAGAACTTTATCTTCATTGAAGGTAACACGATATCCTTGATCAGCTTGGCCTGAGATTGAGACTAGTTTTTTTTTTATTCCAGGTACAAACAAAACATCCTTTAATTGTAGAGATACTCAATTTCTTAGTTTGATAGTACAGGTCCCAATTCCTTTCACATGATATGTGGAGTTATCTCCAATAGTAACCTCTTCACTTGAGTGCCCGTTAAGTGTTTCAAACTGATTTCTGAATCCAGTTATATGCCTTGATGCTCCACTGTCTACAATCCAAGTGTTTTTACTTGTATTTATTTCTCTTGATAGGGCTAAGAAGAAAAGTGAGTTTTCTCCTTTGACTTCGGCTAGAGTAGCTTGTGTTTTCTTCCTTTCTGGACAATTCCTGTGAGTGTGCCCATATTTGTCGCATTTGTAACACTGAATTTTAGACATATCTCTTTTCTGATGGTTTTTATTTCCTCTCTTCCGTTTGGAGAACTTTTTCTTTTTGTTGAAGGTATTTGTATTAAGTGTTTGGATTTCTCCTTCTTTATTTGGCCCTAATCCTCTTGAGATTAGTCGAGATTCCTCTTGAATGCACCCATTCTTAAGTTGTTCAAATTTGGGTAAGGGGGGTGTTCTGCTAATACATTGAATGTAGGATTCCCATGAAATTGGTAATCCGCTTAGGGCTATGAGAGAGATTTCTTGATCATCTACCCCATTTCCAATAGTTTGTAATTGGTCTTTTACTTCAGATATCCTTGAAAAGTATGTAGATATTGTATCATCTTTATTCATCTTTATGTTTAAAAGTTGTTGTTTCAAGGTTAACATTCTGCTCGCATTGTTAACTTCATATGTATTTTTAATGGTTTTAAATACTTCATATGCTTTAGGCAGTCTAACTATAGATGGAAGAATATGATCTTTGACTCAGTCAATAATTATTTTCTTTGCTTTATTATTACGCCTTTTCTAGGTAGATTTCTCTGGTTCATCATTTGGCATGTCTAGATTTTCTTCTATGTAAGACTCTAATTCTAGTTCTTCAAGAATGGCAATGATTCGTATCTTCCAGGAAACGAAGTTGGAGGCTCCTTCGAGTCTATCTTCCACTCTCATATTACTTGACATTTTGAATATTTTCTTAGTCGGATATATCCTCTGCGTCGATTTGTTATTTACTTTCGATAAATGCTTATGAGTAATATGGCTGTCTAATTTATTCTCTTAATATGCTGGCTCTGATACCATGTTGTGAAATATGGATCGAAGAATAATGACAGCGATTCTGGAAGACTGATTGCCGTGAGTTATTGATCGTCTCCATCACTGAATCCGGTTTAAATACAAGAGGAAAGGTTGCCTACGTAGGGACATGTCCATACGTGGCAGTTGCCACGTATGGACATGCCCCTACGGAGGCAACCGCTCATAACAATTAGTTTGTTTATGTTTAATTTCCTAACTGTATACTCTGTTAATATATCACTCTCTAGATAATAACCGATTTACCATCAGTTAGATTCACGAGGGCTATATCTTAACACTTATTAAATACATAATGCAAATAATGGATTAATACTTGTAGAGGATAGATATCAAATGCTTAAGGCCGAGAGGCCAATTAAGCATTTGATTTCATCGATTAGAATTATCTAACCAAAGCTACAAAACATTAACAGTAGGAAATCTTATAGAACCATCTTCAACGCCAAAAAGCAAGAAAAACATGACCAAAGAGACCTTTGAAAATTAATCAATAAAATGAAAAAAATGTCCTTTCAAGTCCTCTTCTATCCTTTTTGCCTCTTCTAGTTGAATCTTTAAGCTAATGATAATCTTTTCTGATTCTTCAAGGCTTTGTGATATTTTTTCTCTTGAATCACAATCCTCTTTTTCATCTTTCTGCAGCTTTGACTTTTGTTTCAAATACCTTTTCTTAAGCTTCTTGATTTCACTTAAGGCACAAATGAGTTCTTCAAGATCCACTTCTCTATCAATTTCAATATTTTCTTCCTTTTTTGAATCTATCTTTTCCTTTCCTTTGTCTTCACTTTCCAAAGACATCACACTTTTCTAATGCCATAAAGGCACTTTCTTTTGAATCACAATCTGAGATACTTTCATCGCGCACCTCAAATGATCTACTATCCCCTTTGGAATAGAATCTTTTCTTGTGCTTATGGAAGTTATTCTTTTCATGTTTACTTTTTTTGTAGCTTTTTTTGAATCGATGATGTTTTCTCCCTTTCTTTATATTATGATCTTTTTCATTATCAATGCAATCATTTTTTGCATGTGGACACTTAGCAACAAAAATGTCCTACTTTTCCATAGTTAAAGCATTTAAAGGTATCTTACCTTTGTATTTACCAGATCCTTTCTTAAGCTTTCTCACAAAATGGCCTTTCTATGCATCTGACTCGCAACTTGATTCATGATCTTCATTCTTCACCTTCTTTGAAGCTTTAAAGGTTGCTTCACGCTTCGATGGCTTCTCATTTTCAGTCCTCATTTCATATGTAGTGAGGATAACATGCAATTTATCCATTGTTAATGAATTTAGATCCTTTATCTCTTTAATGGCGATTTTTTTTGCATCAAATCTTAAAGGAAGAGACCTTAGCACCATTTGCATAATCACTGATTCTTCTACTTTTTCACCAAGCCCCTTGATGGTGTTGACAACTTCATCCACATGAAGGAGGTAGGCTGCAACATTTTCTTCATCTTTCATTTTTAGGCTGTCAAATTGTCTTCTATGAGTTTGGAGTTTAGCTTTCTTAACCTTGTCATCGGCTTCATATGTGTTTTGAAGTTTATCCCAGATTTCTTTTGCCACTTCATAATGCAATACATTGAGAAACTCCGATTTTGATAGATGACACATAATAGCATTCATAGATTTTGCATTGTTTTCACTAGGCTTCTTTCCAGCTTGATTCGTTGGTGGAAATGATGGAGCTGTATAACCATTCACTACTGATTGCCAAATATCAAAGCCAAGAGCTATTAGATAAGTTCACATCCTTATGCTCTAGAATGCATAGTTTATTCCGTCAAACAATGGAGCTCTATTTGAGGAGAAACCTTAAAGACTAGCCATGTGTGCCCCTGAGATCTATCTTCCAGCGGTTAGATTGTTTATGAAGGAACCTACTTTGGTACCAATTGATGAGCACACACTTATACTAAGAGATGGGGAGGGCGAATTACTATAAGAAAAACTTTTACTTATTAAAAATTTAACATCCACAATAATAGCAAACACACAAGATCCACACAATTGAGAATACAAGATTTATGTGGAAACCCTTTTGGGGAAAAACCAAAGAGAAGAACAGTTTGGATCTATTGTTCAAATCTAGCCACAACAAAAAATAAAATGGTCTTACAATATTTGTAGGCATCAAACCACTGGAGACACTAATCCTCACTACATAAGTTGCAAGCACCGTCCTATTAGAGACACCAATCCCCACAACTGAGCACCAACTCAGCAAGAGACACCATTCTCTTCTTTTAGGAGGCACCAACCTCTTCTGCAAAATTCACCTTTTGTATGTTGCTTCGTCAACAGTTGATGAACATTTTTCTACTCTTTAAAACTTCACAAAATCTGCTCTGCATTAATTTTGGTTTGTTCTATATTCAAATGATAAATCATTTTCTCCTACATTATACTTACAAACATGCTTCAACTTTTTATACCCCTTTGGGCACCAAATTAATTACATAAAACACATAGGTTGGCCCTATAAAATCAAATCATATTAATCAAATTCCATGAGTCAACCTCCAATTGAAGCCAATATAACAAACAATATCCCAAAATTTGATATCAACAACCCATCTCACTCTTGCTTGAACAAAATAACCTTTGACATCAATGACAACATTTCCAACACCACTAAATCCATGTAGGCCTCCTAATTGCTTACTACAATTCATTTTCCAATATAACTAACTTAAGGGATGTCTGCCACATGTTGGCATCTTCATCCACTTACTTACATTATAATATCAAAGCTCTAGTTACATAACATGCCATCTCTCCTTGACATGTTTCATCTCTATATATGATCTTTGTTGTGATTTTAGTTGGATGGTATGTAGCAAAATTTTAAAACTCGGACTCGCCACGGACTTGGCAAACCAAAAATTTGGGCTCGAACTCGGACTTGTGAAAGATTCGCGAAAGACTCGGCAAAAAAATAACGTATTTTTACAAAAAAAACATAACGAAATTAATGCATTTAGAGAACATAAGAGCCATAATTGAAACATTACACGTCATATGAGCAATATTTGAAATTTCATCATTCATACTTATAGTTTCAACTCTAAAATGTATAATAGTAGCATAAGTTTATAAATGTTCACAAAATTACATATAATGACATGTCCAACTCCAAATGTGAAAGACAACAATGAACAAATCAAAGAGAAGACTACATCTTCCTCTTTGTATTTCTCCTAATATAGCTCAATTTTTCAGGCCTTGAGCTAGAAGTAGTAGCAGTGGGTGTTGTGGTATCTAAATGGTGAGATGATTCTTCTTAAAAGTCAAAGTCCTCATCGTCGTCCTCATCTTCGTCCTCATCTTCATCCTCCATTTCATCCAATCTCGCTCCTTCTGCATCTTGTGCTGCTCCTCTCTCTATTTCTGCAATTTCTTCTTCGGTAAGGAGGACATCGTCACCATCATTTTGTTCATTTACGATCCAATCACCATATGGATCAATTTCATCCAAGTCAGTGGCCTCATGTGAAACACCCTCCACCTGTCTAACTCGAAGGCGAAGGTTGCACCGAACGAAGACTAGATCATTGAGCTGTTTTTGTGTCAATCTATTTCTCTTCTTTGTGTGAATGCTCTCAAATACACTCCAATTTCGTTCACACCCAGAAGCACTGCATGGCTGAGACAAAACACAGACGGCTATCTTTTGAAGATTAGGTGTGCCAACACCATAATTCTCCCACCATAAATCTACAAAAAACATTTAGAAATATTAGAATTGAGAAAAAAATGTAACAATCAAGTTTGTAGTTTTTTTCTTGCAGTATTGAACTAAGTTACTAAATTTTTTACCTGGTTGTTGTTTTCCTCTCCTATCAATTGCTAGTTGTGATGAAAAGAGTCTCCCCTCTGCACTTTTGTAGATTTTGAACAATGAACATTTCCAAATTCATAAATAGATAGTCAAAGTGTCAAACTCAAATTCAATAATGAACATTTCCGAATTCATAAATAAAGATAGAGCAATTGCAAATGTCAAATCTCACCTCCAACTCATCAAGAACCTTGTCTCTCAACTCAGGATCAGGTGCCATGTTATCAATGCATGCAATAACACCTGCCATGACCTCCTCATCCGCCCTAAATGAATCAGAGAAGTAGAATTTCGGGTTCAAAAAGTAGGCAAAGACATATATTGGTTGGTGGAGTTGGTTTGTCCACCTACGATCAATGATGCGCCAAAGGATTTCACATTTTCTTGTATTTCCACAATAGTAACGTGAAATGGCCTCTTTGGCCCTATCCATGGCCTCATAAAGGAAACCCATTGGCATGCCCTCTCCATCCACCATACAAAGAACCCTTACCAAAGGTTCTGTCACCTAAAAAAATGAAAACAAATTTTAAATTAGTACAAAATTAACCCCTAAAAAATAAAATCAGCAAATAGACAAGATTGTATAAATTTTACTTTTGTGTTTGTTACTTACCGCAATCAACTCCTCTCCACTTTTGGTGAACCCTTCATCAAAAACAATGCTCACAATCTTCTCTGCTTCAGGTCTTTTGGAGTATGCAGACCCCAACCAAGCATCAGACGCAAACATCTGCTTAAGATGAGGAATGACACTAAGAATGCTCTGCAAAGTGATGAAGTGGCTAGCAAATCGTGTCACTCCAGGTCGCACAAGGTCCTTGCCATTTGTGTGTTTTCTCATCTAAGCAAGCACCCAAGTATGGTTGTAGATGAACTTGGTGACACTTCTTGCATCTTCAACCACCTTTTTCACCCATCCAATCTTCCCAATGTCCTCTAGCATCAAGTCCAAGCAATGTGCAGCACAAGGACTCCATGTAATCGTAGGATGCCTCTCCATAAGCATTCTACCTGCAGATACATATGCAGTTGCGTTGTCCGTGATAATTTGGACAACATTCTCAACTCCAACTTCTTGAACCAGCCCATCCAACAGATTACACAGTCTCTGCATTTTTTATTTCATTTGAGGCATCAATAGACTTTAGGAATACCATTGCACCATTTGAAGCCACCAAGAAGTTGAGAAGAGTCCTATTCCGTCAATCTATCCATCCATCAGTTAAAATGCTGTATCCTTTTCTCTTCCAATACCTTTTCTGATCATCAACCACAACTTGTGTATTTTTTACAGCTTTCTCTAGCAATGGCCCACTGAAGTCATGACCTGTTGGGGCCTTAAACCCCTTACCTGCAACTGTTAATGCATTAACAAATCCTTCCTAATACACATTGTTTGCTGCATTGAAATATAGATTATTGTAAAACCAAAAGTTTGAAGCTGCTATCCGTGCTTGTTCATGCTTCTCTCTATTCCATCCTATACTTTCAAGTGAAGGTTGTGCACCTGGAATATTGCGTGGTACAAAAAAATTAGGGTCTGATCTAACAGGAGTGCCACTAGCCTCACCCTTATTGTCACCAAAAGATGAAAGTGACTGACGACCATGAGTGTGACCAGTGGGACCCAAAGTGGACAATGTGGGATTGATTGCAGCTGCCATGGCTTCTTTTGTTTTTTGCCTGCCTTCCTTTTGCATATCATTCTCAACAAGAATGGCCTTCATCTCTCTAATAATCTCAGGAGTTGATTTGGGGCATGCCTCCACACCATATCCAGGTATTTGTGCAAGGTGGTATTTTAATCTATTGATTCCACCCGTCATCCATTTTGTACATTCGGTGCAAGTGACCTCCCCCTTTTTGCTTCCTGGAATCCCATATTTCCATGCTTTATCTCTTTGTCTTCTTGACCTTGGGGTTGCCCTTGGAGTTGAACTTGCCATTGCTGATTTAACATGAAAAAATAAAAAAATCAGCAGGGTTTTATGGAAAATCAACAAAAAAAATGACAATGAATCATTTGGAAAAAATAGCATTCAAAAACAAGAAAAAAATATGAGGAAATAACTTAGGAAAGGAAATAGAAAATTTTTTGGCAGCATATCCCCTTGTTTTTCAAGATTTTTTGGATTTTCAAAACATTGAAATAATTCAAATGAAAAAAAAGAAAGAGAAGAAATACTTATCTCGATCTCTTTTGCTGATTTTATTTTCTTCCCTCTCCTCCTTCAAACCCTACAAACCTGCTATAACCAATAAAAAATGCCAAATGAGTTGAAAAAATTAAAAAAAACGAGTTTTAATGGTTTTCGGGCATGTAAACCATGCTGCGAGAGTCCTTGCAAAAGACTCGCGCGTCCGAGCAAAAGACTCGCGCGAGTCCTTGCGAAAGACTCGTTAGTCCTTGGCGAGTCAACTCGTGGCTCCTATGGACTCGTGAGTTTGTGGCGAGTCCACGAGTCTTAAAACTATGGTATGTAGATCCCATCCTTGATCCACACTTCTTTGCACCCATTTGATTCCATTATTCATCATACTACAACCCCCTCTACCATGAAGAGCCATTACTTTTATACCATGTGTTGTAATTTGCTCCTTTGAGTCCATGAAGATCCATGGTGATTGGCTTGTTTATTCCATGTAGTATCATTCCTCCATGATTCTTGCCTCTCACAATGATGCAAATGTCTTATATATTGCTCCCTTTCTCTGAAACCTTCTTAAATTCTTCACTTTTGTTTTGCTAGTACTGACTGAACCATCACTCCCCTTGATTGATTCTCCTCTCCTTGACTCTCAATTAGCTCTTAGTCCACTCAAAATCAGCTCTCTAGTGTCCTATTGATTCCCCCAATCCATAAAGCTTCTGTACTATAAGTATCTCCCTTCTTTTGAGTTTAAGGGAGGTTGTCCATTTTTGCAATTTTGCCAAATTCTTGCTAAGAGCTCTCATTTTAATCCCCTGATCCCAGCACATGGATAGTGAATCGCCTCGAGAATCAAGCCACCTTTGTACCTATGACTTCCACTTGCACTATTATGCTTATGTGGAACTCCGTCTAGAAGCTTCAAAGCTTCCCTTACCTGTGAAGTAGTCTCCAATTTTCCTAGAGCTAATACACCATCACGTTTCCCCCATCATCAAGGAAGATGAGCCCACTAATGTAGGAGGATGAAGTTAGATTCCCTAAGGACATAAAGTGATAGGCAACATCAAAAATCTTCTTGAAAGCTTCTATCTATGGAGGTTCCCTTATTTAGTTCGACTTGTTTTGGAAGAATCTTCTCATTTAATTAGCAGCTAAAACATATCTCTTTGCCAGGGAAAAGTAATAATCTTATTATTTTTTTGATTAGATTTAGATGTTTTCTTGCTTTCAATAGAGTTAAATTCAACGTAGTTCCATTATATTTATATTTGTAGAATAGATCTCACCAAGAAAATGAAACATAAAAACCTAACCAGTTGATTACATTAGGGAAAGCCATTTACAATTGCATTCTTTTAGTGAAAATTCATTCTCTGAATCTCTACACAACATGAGACATGAGAGAATCAACAACAAACTCAAACGTTCAAATGTAAAACCAGATCAACATCTCAACAATCAAACATCAAACAAGATCGACATTTTAAACAGTTTGAGAAATGAGTAAACAAAATTCGAGTTGCATCACTTGGTGTTCATGCTTGATGTGTGTAATGTCCTGTTTTAGGAACAATGCAATATAACCACAAGATGCAATGCTCTGATACCACTTGTAATACTCCCTTATGGTCAAACTTTGGGACAATTATCTATCAAGATCAATTGCAAGACATTTCTTTCCGTAATAATCTCAAAAATAGTTCTTAAGATAATAACACTAGAAGTTGATACTTGACAAATGATGCTTATTATGAACATACAATTGATATTTATTATATTCTGATATTAGAAAATTGATGAAAACCAATATTGCTGCTCTCTCTGATATGGCTCTAAAACATATGCAAGATGATTTGGTCTACTTAATATAATAATGATAAGATTTTCTTGCTATCTCAGATACGAAAGATTGATAAATATGCAAAGAAGATCTTTATTGTCTCACTGAATTTACTATTGCTGATAGCAATGTAATGCTCTTTCCTAATATACTGATATGAACTTGCATTGTTCTTGTCGATACTCTTGCTGTGTCTGATCTTGGTCCTTAAACTTATGCAATGACTTTCCAAATATTACTTAGAACGATATGACGGTCTGCTGTTCCTTATACATCTTTATGAATATGGAGAGGTATATGATGATATCACTTAGTGTGATATGTTGCTGTCCCTAATCTGAAATTGTACGCTTGCAACAATAATTAATGGTGCTGTTTCTGATATGACTGTATAAGCTTGCAGCAATGGTGGTGCTCTCTCTGATTGAGATCTCGTTCTATATGCAACCGATTATTGACACTTGGTCAAATGCTCAACTAGAGCGATCCAATAAGGATGAGAACAAGAAATAAAACTGATTCGATGATTTCAATCACCCTTCTTAACCTCCTTTTATATCTTCTCATATATTTGGAGAGTGGCGACTGTATGGAGGGAGGCACCTATTCAAGGAGCTTCTTCCTTTAATAACCAATTTCTTAATAGAGATTGCACCTTATAGTATTGGGTTCCTCTAAGGTAATCACACCTCAATTATTAATTAATCTATGACTAGTTATACACGACAATCCTTTCATGGTGGCGATCTATTAATGATATTATGTTGATCACTAAGTTGTGTTAATCGATTGTCTTGTATCTTATAAGCTTATTGCTGATTGGAGGCTTTGTGGTATATACAATGACCGCTGACTTATATTGCTCAATGGAAACATGGAATCACTTGAATACTTATCACGTAGTGCTGGGTGTGATGATCTTATGGTCATGCTGCTGTAGACACTCAGCATAGATGAAGGTGATTGAACTGGTTGATTTCAATGTCCTTATATTGGTTGTCTAACCATGTTCTTGGAAATTGCTAACAATTGGCTTCACATTGACCCAAGTAATGAACTCCAAGAATTGTTTTCCTTCTTATGCCACGATCATGTGTCTTGCTTTAATCAATCCCCTGGTGTCCTTATTGATCATTGGAATCCTTTTGCTGATTGATATATTAGAACTTAGTAGTTTGTATGCCCTTATATCTTCATTCCTTGATCATGGGAATAACATACCTAATCTCTTGTCTTCATTGCATCTTATCTTCCATGCTCTTGCTTGGAGGCTTGATAGGAGAATTGTGATTCAATCTTGTATTAATATAATAGCCCACTACCTATTATCATGTACAAATGGTTATTTCCTAACTAACTGGAAGTGTTCCAAGGCTGCCACCTGTTCATGTGGCTAAAGTTGGATTACCAACTCCTTTCGGTGAACACAGAATAGAATGCTAAGTATCCTATCCTTTCTTGAATAAGGAAATCCCTAATGCTGTTTTAAATCATCAAAGGGGACAACCTCAAGGTTCCAAATGTCAGGTCTTGATTGCGGGATAGCTCAACGATTGATGTGTTTTGCTGGTAATACAAGGGGCTTATGTTCACAACAAGCTGGCTTGCATCCAACGATGCTTTGATTCTCAAACTGGGGGAATAAAAAGCAAAAGAGAAGGGTTTAGGGATCCTAAGTACAGTGATGGTAACAACTGGTGCTACGGGTAGACAAATTTCAAATAACTAATCCTTGTTTCGCCAGAGATATACTCACAACTTCACAGGGATAGTGCAAGATCCAAAGGAATGAAGGATTTTCAGACTGCATGAATTCATTCAGGCACCCAATTCTGACATAGCCCAAAACAAACACATACATTTGAACTAAGCACAATAGTAAGTTTTAGACTAACCATACATGGTGGCCTACAATCAGTTAGCCCCCAATGGTATGAACCTGAAATGCATCAAATACCCTCACACTTCACTATTATAATCACAAAATTCTAATTCTAACTAGTTGAAGGGAAACCATGCAAACAAGAGAAAACCAAAATAACCAACACCATACTTCAATGTTCATATATTGATTTCTATTGCCATTACAACAATTTCTTACAACAGTTCTATTCTATCCTAATCTGAAAACTGCATCTAACCATCTAGCTATCTAAAATCTAACTCCTAAAAACTCTAACTACTAAAATATCCAACCCTTTACAGAAGAAAGGCCCTGCCTTTTATAGACTTTTACAATTTGAATCAAGGGCCAGGATTGAAACCATCCAGTGGCTCAGATTGGCCTTCTAGAAGCCTGACAACTTTAACCCATACCTAGTTATCTTCAATTGTCCTCTCAACTGCCACTTTCAACCACTTCCTCGACTACCTACATCTTTTTGGCATCAATTTGGTCAATCTGGTAGTTGGGAATAACTGACCCGTGTCCTTTTGTTTTATTTTGCATTTATAGGGGGCCCACAGGTAGTTATTTACATTAAAACAACTCAGTTTTACAAAACTAATTTTCTGGAATCAATTCCAGCTGTGTATTTCTTAGAATGCATACACTTATAGCATTCTGAGTGTTCTTTTGTCTTCAATCTTGCTGTTGTATTTCAACTTGTGCTTTAGTGGTGGCGCGTATCCTCAACATTTACTCTTATTAGCTCTGTAGTGTGTTCTTCATTGGCAATGATCTGGGATTGTTGTTTTGATCTTGTGCTCTGCATCTTCGCTTCCCAGCGTCAATCGTGATCCTATCTTCAAATTGCACTTTAGGTTGACACCTTGGCTCTTCCCAACGATGTCGATCTGCAAACAATCGATTTCGACTTGAATTTATCATCTCGAAAAATTAAATAAATTTAGCAAGTGTTGAAAAACACTTAGCAACTTTTAAAATGCCCTTTGGATCAAATGATTTAATTTTCTTTGGCGCTTTATTATGTCAAGGAAAAACTTTGGCTTTTCAAGGCAAAATACTAGAAAACACCCTCTTTACAAACTTTTTCACTTTCGCCCCCTTGAAGCAAAACTTGACTTCGGCTGAACTATGAAGGGGGAAACTCGGCCTTTGAAGCAATTTTGCAAAAACTCGCACTGGGAGACAAAACGAATAAAACCTCCGACCTTGGTTTCCTTTGACTCTCTATCTTTGGGGAAATTCGGCTTTTAGAAGGAGAATGCAAACTCGGCGCCAATCTTGCAATTTGGCTTGAAACATCGAACTTTAATTTGTTCGCCCTTCACTTTGCATGATTACTTGTGTTGGGGAGGAATTCAGGTTTATAAAGAGAATCGTGAGCTTTTGACTCCTCACAAAATAGATAAAAACGCCGACTCTTTCTTTATACGCCCCCTTCAACTTGCAAAACTTGGGCTTCTTGAAGAAAATGCGTGATTTTGGATCTTTTACAAAATGATTAAAATTGCCGAGTTTGCCTTTATACATGCTTTTAACTTGGGCGACTCCTTTGCCAACTTGGCCTATTGGGTGAAAAAGTGCGATTTTTAAACTTGGCTCTTTTTTGCTTTTGCAAATTCGACCTATTGAGAGTGCAGTTATGCGGTTTTTTTTTTGACTCTTGCAAAACTTATAAAAATACCGAGCTTTCCTTTGAACGCCTTTCACTTAGAGAAATTCGGGCTTTTAAGTTGTGTTGGTGTAATTATTTATTCATCTTGGATATAATTACACTTTACTTCAGTTTACTTAGGTACATGCACAACATTGTAGTTTGCGTATGAGACACTTAGGGAGATGTTCATACACTGGGAGTGTGTATGTAGGAGAATTTCCACCTTTTATGGTGTGATCTTGTTGTTACTTTATCATATCTACTTATTGTGGAGTGATAATGCCACCTTCAGTGGGTGATCCACCTCATGTGGAATATTTTACTATTTCTGCTACCTACCCCTACCTACCCTTGCATCTCATTGAGCCACATGTTATCATTGTGTGCTCTCTTGTCTCTCAGCCTTGCCTTTATAAGCAGGCTCATCATACATTGTATGTGATAATTGATGATCCAGTTGATCTCTCTTGCATCTTGATAGGAATACAATTTATTCTTGTCATATTTTATCTCTCTTGTCATTGTGCTATCTTTTGGTCTCTTTGATCTTGGTTGCTTCAAGCATAATCTCACATGGTATCAGAGCGGTTGGAGCACCATTGGAGAGATTTTATTTCATCCTTGAAGGAGGTCAAGAGGCAGATTTGAGGAGCATGATCTTATAGAGGCGTCTTGGACCATATCCGACCTCACCATTGTGTCCAAGAGAACGTTTCCATGAATTTTGACTACAAATTCGCCTATATTTGACATATCATCCCTTTCAGAGTTTGCAGATTGTCCTTGGCATTTGTCTTCAAATCAACGACTAGATTGGCAGATCGATAGAGGGCGTTCTTTACCATTCTGTAGATCTGTATTCTTTTTGGAATCGATTTGATGGTTCTCCATTTCATTAGGCTGTGTTTGGATTGAGTCTTGCATCCTTTTGCAGAAGTTTTCATCAACTTCATTGTAGTGAGTCTTGGCTGGTGGACCTTATTATCGTAGCATCGAGGTGCAATGCCAGATCTATGTTTTAGTCGTTGCTTCTTAATCGCTATTGGTAGTGACATGTTCATTTTGGATCGGGTGGTCTTTAATTACATTATGGCCTAATTCTCTTATTCTATCAGCAAATTTAATAGTGATCTGTATGCATTGGTTAATTCGTATTTGATAGCACTTATCTTGGTCACCAAGTGTTGTTTCTGTGCAGCGCATGTGTAAAACCCTCGACAAAGCTTTGAGTTCTTTAAGTAGTCACGACTTGAAGGCGATTTGCCTTGTGACCCAATTCAGTTGCATACTGCATAGTTGGGTGATCTGTTTGAAGGCGCATTCTCAGTTGGATGCATTGATTTAATTTTCCACGGTGGTGTATTTCTATATGTGTGGCCGATTCCACATGATACTGTGGTAATTTAATTTGTTTGCAGATCTCTTTAAAAAGCTATGTATCATAATATTACAGCTTGTTTGGAGTATGGGGTGTGGTGAGGTCCCATGTGGCCTCCACAAATTTTAGTTTGTTTTTAATAGAAAAATATCTTTTTAAGTAAAAGGGATTTTGGAAATTTGAGATTCTTGAGAATGTATTAAATAAAAATCAGAGCATATTCCACCTGCTACAGTATATTCTCTGATGACATCAGCAGGTCAACTCTCCTCTTGGCTAGCCCCCCTTCAATGAGCTTCTAAATCTAAGAGGTGATTTTCAAATGGCGATATTTTGAGCTTAGAAACTCATTTTTGAGAGCAATTTTTTTTGATTCGGGGTATTTTTTCGTGTACTTTCACGTGGTGGTGTTATTTTCTGATTTGTGTGGACAGATTTTTCAGAAAATTCAGTTTTTGGTGTTTGTACCTGTCTAATCCCCGTTTCTGCAACTTCCGAGACTCCATTTGGGCTCATATGAACTCCTTTTCAGGTGCCGTTTTTTTTGAAACTGTGTGATTTTTTGTCTAATCAGCTATCAGTTTATAGTGATTTTGAGTGGAAATCGTACTTTCAGCATATGGTCTTTTTTGGCCAATTTGACACTTGTATTGCATAGATTTACACTTTTGGTCTTTTGCATTGTAGTTCTAAGCCTATTGTGGCAGTTGTAAAACAAAATCAGAAGTCCACTTTGCCATTGTTTGCAAGTGGCCTATTGTACACGCACTACATATAAAGTGCCAAAATCATCATTTTGGGGGGGGGTGTGTGTCTCTTGTGCTCTTGTTCTTTTGTGTTCTTTCATTTTGCTGCTATGGGTTCTCCTAAGTTTCCTCTTTTAACTCCACATAAGTATGCTACTTGGAAAATTGATGCATGGAGTAAATTAATGGAAAAAGGATTAACTCATTACATTGATGGAACAATTGTTGCTCCCACTGATCCTAATACACACTTGGATTGACTCACTAAGAACGTCATGGCAATTAGTACCTTAAGAAAGTATGTATCAAAGGATCTCATCTTTCATATTGAATAATGTACTACAATTAAGGATGCTTGGCAAATGTTTCAAGACTTGTATGGCCAAGTTGATGAGATTAGGGGATATCAAATTGATAGTGATCTCACCATGTTAGATCCTAAGAACTTTGATATAATACAAGATTATGTCACTAAGGCAAAAGAGTTGAGGGCACAACTCAAGGATTGTGGCATTGATAAAAAATGATACTCAATTGATCTTCAATTTGATGGGCAAGCTTCCACAAGAATATGCAGCATTTGAATCTAGTTTCCAAACCCATAGGATGACAATGGGTTCAAGGTACACAATGCCTACATTTGATGCTTTCACCGACATGTTGATGAAGGAACAAACTAAGTTGATAAGCATGGGCATTCTTAAGACTTCTAAGTCTCAAGCATATGTGGCAACTCAAGGGAACAAAGGAAATCAATGAAAGGACAACTCAAACAAGAAGAAAGGGCAATCAAAGCCTAAGGACAAAGCACCACCTTCTCCACAACAAGGAGATTCATCCTCTTCCAAGAAGGACAATTCACCAAAGGAGAGACCTACTTGTGCCTATTGTAAAAAGGTTGGCCATAAGGAGCGTTGTTGCCATTCTAAGAAGATTAATGAGCTCCTCCATATTCTTAAAAAGAACAACATTGATTTGCCTAATGCCTACAAGAAGGAGGATTCATCAACTTCCACTTTCTCACAATCAAAGGGGAAAGGGCAAGCATTTATGGCAGCAACAAGTGGGAAGACCCACTCTTTTGGGACAAGAAAAGGACAAGCTCTTTATGCTACTACAAGTCATTTTTCAGGGAGATGGCTTCTAGATTCAGGGGCTTCTCATCATATGGTATCTTCGCAGTCTATGTTTTCTACATTTGAGCCTTGCACCATGCCGCAGATTTTGATGGGCAATCATACATACATGGATGTGATTGGGAAAGGATCTATTGCCATTGGGGATAACTCCTTCAATGATGTGTTGTGTGTACCTCATTTGACAAACAATCTTCTTTCCATCTGTGTAAGGGAAAAAGTGACACTAAGCAAACAGGCCCTAATCTCACTTTCAACCACACACTTGTGGAATACGAAAGAGCCTAGAGGTATCACACAATTGGCTACTTCTTTTTGTGGAAGAGAGAGCCACGGGATACCTATTAGGATTTCTATTCCTTTGTTGTAATTGAAAGATAAAATGATGCAAGTTCAATTCCTAACCCAAAGTGCAAGTATGAACTAATAACAAGATTGCAGAATTGAACTTAAACAATGGAAAGCTGTAAACACAAGGACAAAACAAGAATTCAAATGCGTACCCGGAGTCAAAATCTGAGTGAAAATGTTCGGGACGGGGGCGTGGGCGCCACTGTCCTGATTCTGCCCCTGAAATTGTTCCGGAAACTGCTGTTTTTGCACTCTGGAAAAGCTGTCAAAAATGCTGAAAATGCTGTCTGTCAGGAGGACCAGGGCGCCCAGCGCCCCTGTCCTGGCAGGACCAGGGCGCCCCACGCCCCTGTCCTGGCAGGACCAGGGCGCCCCGCGCCCCTGTCCTGGTCTTTTGCTCTGAAATTTGGTGGGAAGGTCGGTCTCAGTCTGCTTCTCCCGGATCTGCAACTTGCGGCGTCGTCCGAGTCCCGAAACCTGCACTTATATCTGAAAAGGTGTTTGGGCGGCTATATAGGGTTTTGCCTTAGTCAAACCCCCACTTCGGTGATTTCCACCTCCACGAATAGCCAAGTTGTATTGTAAAATGTATTGTGTGTGCAGACCTAGTGTGTGTGCAAGGTCCTAAAATGCAAGCAAGCAAACTAGAGCAACCTAGAAAGTAAACCCTAATTGCTTGTAAATGATAATGTAAATGCTCTAAATCAAGATGCAAAGTGATCTAAAGCATGAATAAAGGATATATTGAAGCTTATGCAAAGACATGAAAACAACATGAAATCATACCCAACCCTCAAGGGAGGAGTACAAGCCAATCTTCAGTCGGTAATCTCCTATTGCTCTTCAATGTCTTCCAAGCCCTAAATGAATGAATGAAATTGATGAATGCTTGATGGATGGATGTTGATTGTTGTTGAAGTCTTCAAAGATCTGCTCTTTCGCTGCATAGAAGGTCCCTTGAAAGCCAAAATTCCGATCCTTTCAAATGAAGAAAGAGAGCTCTTATATATGAAACCCTAGGTCGTAATTTCAACTTTTGGCCGACCTAGAGATTGAATATCCCGCCAATTTCTTGGGGTTAAGCTTTATTTTATGATTGGATCGTGCTCCTAAAATTTCGGGAAAAATGTCCGGGACCATGTGCACTCCGGGCGCCATGGTCCCGACAACTTTTCACCAAATTTTCAGGGCCGTCAGATATGATGATTTTAGAGAGAATCCCGAAGTTACAGGTGATTTCGAGATGTTTTGACCCCCGAAATCAAGCCCTCAAGTTCAAAATAGGACCTAATTAGGGTTTTTGATTAAATGATGTATTGGAAGAATAAAATGAAAGGGGCACACTTTAATGAAAAGGGCCCAATTTTATGATATAGGAGATGATAAAATAGAACCTTAGACCTAATTAATTTAATTAATTAAGTGCTAAAGGGGAAATGCAATGCAAAATGCAAAATGCGCCAAGGCGGGTGCTAAACTAGGTGTGAAATTGTACCACCCTAGCAAGTGCGTACAATTTACGACGCTACACCATCTATCAAATTACACATGGGGCAACAAAGAAAACTGTGGAGTTCACACTCGAGTCAGTTTTCATTAGAGACTTGGAGAGTAGAGCTATCATTGCGACTGGGGTGGTGGATCATGCATCTCGGTTATATTCCTTTTCAGATTTTGTTCCTATTGATGAGGATGGTTTTACATATGATGATCACACTTCTTGTGATGATTCATATTTTGAGAAGAACTTTGGGTACTTGAACTTGGGGATTCTCACATGTGACCCCGTTCTTGAGCCTTGCATTTCATCTCCTCCTCTTGATATTCCATCACCTCTTGCACCTGATGATGCAGATAGTGCGACAGTTTTGCCTTCTTGTGATTTAGTTCAACAGGATATATCTTGTCTTCCAGCTTCAGTTCATTGGGATGACTACTTGACAAACATTGCAGGTTTGTTTGTGGAGTCCTACATTGCAGATTTGGGAGACATCATTGATGAAGATGATCCTTTTTCGATTGTTGCGAGGGAAACCTTTGACCCTCTTGTTCATTCTCTACATGATCATTCTTTCGAGGTTGACATGATTGTGGATTCTTATGTACAACAGTTGGAGGAGGTCTCTTTATCCTTAGAGGAGACATGTGAGTCTTTGGATCATGTTCTACATTCATCTCAACTAGATCTTGGAGTGCCTTTTTCAGCAGTGTGGAGCAGTTCACCACCTTTGGAGGGGGTAACTTTTAGCATCGACATGGGGACACTTGAGCAGTTTTCAGAGACTTCATACATCATGAGTTTTTTTCCTACATCTTCCCTTCATGATTGAGGAGACTTCATGGATACACCTTTGGTTTTGTTTCTTCCCAAGGGGAGGAACGTTGTTCGACGATCGTGGAGCAATTTCTTCACTCAGTTTCGAGCTTCTACCATTGGTGCAGATTCTACATTGAGGGGGGGCTACTTAGTCTCTCTTCTTCTTCTTCTCTCATATTGGGGGGACTTTTTCCTCACATGGGGTTTTGTCCTTCACATGCTTCTTTGAGAGTTCTTTGTATAGTTTTCATTTGTCTTTTGGGGGAGGGTTTTTTCCCATTGGTTTTTTCTCTCTTTCCCTGCTTTATGGGAGATTGCATTTGCATTTGTACATGCGTACCTAACATGGCCTTGTAGTCGGGACCCATCTTGCATTGCTTAGTTGCATTGTAGACTTAAGTGCATTCCCCTAAGCTGCACTTAAGGGGGGTGTTGGTGTAATTATTTATTCATTTTTGATATAATTACATTTTACTTAAGTTTACTTAAAAACATGCACACCATTGTAGTTTACATATGAGACGCTTAGGGAGATGTGCATACATTGGGAGTGTGTATGTAGGAGAATTTCCACCTTTTATGGTGTGATCTCGTTGTTGCTTTATCATATCCACTTATTGTGGAGTGATAATTCCACCTTCGGTGGGTGATCCACCTCATGTGGAATATTTTACTATTTCTCCTACCTACCCCTACCTACCCTTGCATCTCATTGAGTCACATGTCATCATTGTGTGCTCTTTTGTCTCTCAGCCTTGCCTTTATAAGCAGGCTCATCATATGTTGTATGTGATGATTGATGATCCAGTTGATCTCTCTTGCATCTTCATAGGAATATAGCTTATTTTTGTCATATTTTATCTCTCTTTTCATTGTGCTATCTTTTGGTCTCTTTGATCTTGGTTGCTTCAAGCATAATCTCACAAGTTGAAATGTGCGATTTTAAGCATGCTTCAGACTTTTTAGGAGAATTGCAAACTTAAGTTAACTCGGGCTTACAAAGGAAAATGTGTGAGCTTGATTTTAAATGCCTCCCTCCTTGCACTTTGCAAAACCTACAGAAATGCCGAGTTTTTTCAATTTCGGGATTATTCCCTCCTACACGAGGATTTTGGTGATTGCAAGCGGTTTGAAGGAAGACACTCGAACCTTGAAGCACAAACGACCCACATTCAATGCACTATTGGCCATGGAAGGCTTTGACAAGCTTAATTATTACGGTAGTTTCCTCTCTCTTATACTAGGGTAAGCAAAATGGGGGTCCTTGTCAAAAGGACAGGGATGTGGTGCAATACGCACAACACCACCCTTGATCATATAAATTTTTGTTGCTCATCATTATACGGTCAAGATGGGGACATCATAATGTGTCCTAGAGTAAGGGAAGAATGAATTGAAATAGTGTTATGCAAAATCTGAGAGAATTTGCTAATTCAATAGACTCACTTAAGAGATAGTTTAGGAACAAGCTGAAATCTTAAGGTTAATTCACAAAGAAAATGAATGAAAACACTAGAGAGAAGAGTTCCATGCTAGGGAATTCACACTTCTTGAAGAGTGAAAGTTGAATACATTTTTCCTCATCATAGCCAATTAATTAAACAGAATGAAAGAAAATGACCCCTCTAGTCATATAAGGATCATAACCACCATCCCACTTCAACAATTCACTCGTCATCATCTGCCACTTCAACACCTAAGCACAACAGTCTAGTATTAGTTCCTCCTCCCTAGAGAAGCAAGTGAATCAGTTGGTGTGACTCCCACTCAAATTAATCAATTTACTTCCATCTGCCACACCCTTCTTCTGTAGGAAGAGAGTAATCAATTGGATTCTCTCTTGCTTTGCTAGCTTCTTCCAGA
The DNA here is from genome assembly GCF_030272615.1 of Cryptomeria japonica. Classification (NCBI taxonomy): domain Eukaryota; kingdom Viridiplantae; phylum Streptophyta; class Pinopsida; order Cupressales; family Cupressaceae; genus Cryptomeria; species Cryptomeria japonica. The sequence goes on along the minus strand of NC_081405.1, from coordinate 516,818,810 downwards.
AGAGCAAGAGTGATCTAATGGATGCTTTAGCAAGGGTGAAGCTCATGTGTTGTCTAGAGTTTAATTGACTTGTATTATGCTTGGGTCAATTCTTAATGCCATAGCGTGCTTGGGTCAATTCTTGATGCCATAGTTTCATGTCCATCACCTATTTCACCTTAGAATATCTTCATCAAGGAGGGTAATTCATAGTTTATGTTCTATAGAAGAGGATAAATGAAGGATCAACAGAAATTGCATCATTGAACATTTGTTTGAAATAAGAATGATGTGCCACAAGAAATGGGATGGCATGGCCAAAGAAAATTTGGCAATTGAAGACTTTGCCACTTATTGCGCTTGCATATTTAACATGCTGCAACTGTCTCTACCCTCTCAGTACTTCTAGTTTCTCTCCTTTCTATTGTAGAAACATCACTAGTACCACTAGCAACCATTGTTGGCAACTTGGCATATTTGATTGTGTAGACTCTATTGCCATTGGATTACCCCTAGAATTTTCTTTGCCCTCCATAAACAATCTATTAATCTTTGCCTTCTCAGCTGCCTTTAATTTTTGACAAAACCTATGTAACAACCAACTAATCTGAAATAGAAATATAAAATAAACTTTGCTAAACTAAGAAATTAAATACTTATTTTAATCTATGTTCAGCTCAAATTGAAGTTTTAACTGGAAAGCATTAACTAACTTTTCATTTGATCAACATAAAGTAGAGAGAGAGAGAGAGAGAGAGAGTATTATTTTTCCGATGCCTAACAAAAGCAACAACACAAGGGGGAGGGATAGCATACTCACATCAACACATGGAATTCAACTGACCATAAAGGTTCATCCCAAAATGTAATGGATATACTAGTTCAAGAGACATTCCCATGTACTTCTGAGAAAGTAGACTGTTCTGAACAATCAAGTGTGGTTTCATAACAAGTTAAACCAATAATTAACTCTACTTAGTTCTAGTTGGTTGACTACCATCCTTCCAAGCTACAAAACAATTAAAGATATATTCCCAAAGTCTAGTCTTTGCAAATATACAACGAAACAGCCTGATACAAGAAATAGACTGATCTGGTCTATAATATTTAAAGTAAAACATCCAACACCACAAGATTATGAAATCCAATCCAGAAATAGAGGTTTTGGTCTCCACATAAACAGTCAAATTAACCACAAAAGAAACACATTCATTTGTCCAAGTCTAGGATGGGATGCAGAGTTTTCCCAGTCATACTATGGTCTAGTATGCTGAGATAATCTGCACCTATTCCTCCTTCAAGACTAAACCATTCATCAACAATCCAAGCTGATAGCAGGATATCCATTTCAATGCGTGACTAGCATGATATCTTTCAGATTCATAAACATTAATGATAAAAGAAAATAATAGAATTATGAATAATAGAGTTAGGCATTTTCTCTTGCTTGAACAAATTACAAATGCAGAATCTGCCATAGAGCTTCCACGGCAAGACCACCCTCTCGGTTTGTTTCAAAATACAATATCCTCACAAAGCTAACTGCTGCTTCTACAATCAAATCAGCTAAAAGATGATAGGGCAGCCACGATGCAAGAGTTCGGCAGTATCGCCTCACAGTTCAACAACAACATTAATCTCTATTCCCAGTATTACCCCCGAGAACAATCTCAGTGCTCAAAACAGATTAACATTACTATGTTCTTCCCCAAACAGAGTCAACAACCCCATAGCATCTATCGATACCAAATAAATAACAATCCATTAATAATGTAGCGCGTAAAAGCATCGACATCTTTAATTCAACACATAGCAGTTACAAGAAACTTGACCACTGAGTTGGTGGCCACTACTGTTTGCCCTCTCGGGTGAATAACTTAAGACATAAAGAACATAATGCAGACTAATGCCGTAATTATCAGACAAAGTATATCAGATGTTCTATTCATAATCAGTATATTTTACAAGTTACATTCCGAAGTATAAAAGGGTACCGAGGGGGTGCGAGCGCCAACCGTCGCACCGCAACTTCCACCCCTCGGTTGCCAACTAACCAAAACAATTACACATAATTAACTAATGTTATTCCTGTGTACAATAATGCCGCCAACATCATCCCCCCCAAAAAGAAAAGTCGTCTCCAGGCGACTTACAAAAATGGAGATAATGCAACCTATACAATATATCTGAAAGACTAGGGAGGGGGCTGAGAAAGCGTCCCTGAAGCGGAAGTGTGAGATGTCGGTGGCTGGGCCGCCAAGCGGGCGCGGAGCTCATACACCTGCTGAGTGCGTGCAGTCACATCCCGTTCCGCTACCAGTACCTTCTCTAAAGCTGTCTTTACCATGTGTGCGGCTTCCAGCAACTCCTCTTTCGTATCCACTGCCTCCGTCGCGCAGACCAACCGAGTCTGCTCGGCTGCCAAACGAGTCTCTACCTCGGCCTTCGCTGCCCGGGTCTCAATCGTCTCTGTGCGGGCCATCTCTAGCTGTGCCAACAACTGCGCCCTCTCGGCTGCCCACAAGGCCTGCTGACTGGCCACCTCCTCCTCCAACGCTACTCGGGCAGCCTCCCTGACTGCAGACTCTTGCTGTGTACGCCTCAATGTATAATAGGCATCCCAGTAGACTTGCTCAATCTCGCGGACAACTGCCGTCACCCGACTCTCCACAACGGGCTGACGCAACCTCCAAGCCTGGAGCATCTCCTCTATCTCCGCAGTCGGCCGTCCCTGAGACTCAAAGCAGGTAGCAAAGGCTGTCGGGCAGCCCACCCTCATAAACTGTAAGACCTGCTCTAGCTCCACCACCACCTGCTGCAATGCTTGCGTCTGGGCAGCGGCCACCACCCGCCTACCTCTCGTCACCATATCAGCCATGTCAGCGAGATAGGTCTCAACATCCTCCCCCGTCTGTGCCGAAGGCTATGGAGTCCCTGGTGGAACGGTCACTGCTGTATCCTGCTGTGAAGGTACCGCCTCCACCACCGAAGGTGCACCATCTCCTGGTGCTTGCCCAGTAGAGGCGACCTCCCCCGCCTCCTTCCCAACTGTGAGTCCATGTGCCTCCCCTGACGAGTCATCCAAGTTGACTACCTCCGCTCTAGTCTCTCGACACGGTGAAAATACAACAGCTCCCTCCGGTTGTGCCAGTGTCATCTGAAACTGCTGTGTGAGCTAGCTCTGCATAGCCTCGAGGTCAGCACGCATCTCCGTGACCGGGGGATGGTTCACTGTCATCGGCTCCTCCAACAACGAAGCAGAAACAGTCACCACAACGTCACTACCCACGACGTCCAACCGCACGTGAGGCTCGGTATCCTCCACCTCCATCGGCCCCTGCTCCTCAACGACCACTACTCGATGCGGTGACTCCTCCGTCCGTGACTCTGCCATGTCCTCGGTAAGTGCCGCTGTGGTTGGCCCGGACGGTGCTCCTTGGTGCTTGTGCTGGAGGGGACCAAGTGTAACAGGCGTATGGCTCTGCCCGAAGGCCGAAATACAGGTGCCGCCTACTCCAGATGCTGGCACAGGCGTGCCCATCGGTAACAGAGGTGGGGCAAACAGGACTCGTACAGGCTCCTCCGTTGCCTGACTGCTATCGTCCTTCTCATCTTCCGCCTCTGATTCCTCCGTGCTGCTGGAATCCATCCCACTGTCCGGCTCCCCTGAGGCCGAGGCTCTATCTACCGCCCCGTTTCCGCTTCCCAGAAGAGTGCCCAATGTCCAAGTGCCTCCAATAATGTATTGGAGGCTCTCCTGCTGTCAACGGTCCCTGCGGCCGTACCTCCAACTCGTCCTCCGGCACTGCTTCCCGCGTGGCCTCCAGGAATAACCCTATAGCGTAATGAGGCATATAGAATGTGCGATGCTGGAGCGTCAAAAACTCATACATACGCTCTGCTAGTAACGCGGCCTAGTCATATACGATGCCATTCATCAACCCATTCATCAGCATAATCTGAGGGAGGGCAATGTCCGATGCCCTACCCGACCCTGTCAATCTGCTCTTGATGACATCCATAATGCATCTCCAGTGGCCCTCCGCAACAAAAGTCTTATGGATTCCGCGACTCTTCGTGGCTCTAGCCATGCTGTCCAACTCCGCTCTCGTCAAGTTCCGGGAGACTAATTTAATCCACCGCTGCTTCTCCTCCCGTGTCATCTTTTTGGCCTTCAAGTCTATTTTCTTGCCCTGGCTGCTCGGAATGCCGAATACCCTCGTGAAATCCCCTGCTTTGAAGGATATAGTGACATCCCTCCGGAGGTATTCAAACATGCTGGTGCATGTATACCTGTCGAAGGTGTCCACCATGAAGCGTAGGGCACCCTCGTACTCCCAGATAAGGAACATGGGCATCCGAATAGCCCACTCTACTTGTGCCTTCCGGAGGTTTTGCTTTACCAGGTCATTATCGGGGGTGTCCTACCACCATTTTCGGCATTCCAATCCATTCAAGCCTTCAAAAGTAACATTCTGTGGCGTCACTGTGTTTTTCGCACTGATGGCAGCCTGTGGTGCCTTCTGTTTTTGTTTTTGTCGGGCGCTGGTATCCATGGTGCCGCCTGCAACACGTACTCCTGACGCTAAAATCCTGATATTGCTATCCCTATCCCTCTGGCTGCTGTTGGAAGAAGCGTGCAGCTGTTTCTTCCAACTTCTTTTCCCTGCTGAATCCATCAATCTCTGTATAACTTAGGCACCTTCATAACGACCTTCTTTTTCGTGCGGCTGCTTGGTCTACCTGTGGCGGTCCTTTTTCCCTTGAGTGGCTGTGTGGTTTACTTTTGGCGTGGCTACGTGCGGACTTGGTCTCTCTTTTTGTTTTTTCTTCCCTTTTTGGCTACTGCGCGTTGCTGTGCGTAAACCTTGCTGTGCGTGTTGCGTGGTTGGGCTGTGCGGTGTGTGCGGCGTCTTCCTCTTCCTTTATCCCTTGCTGTGCGTGGTGGCCGGGCTGTGCGGTGTGTGCGGCGTCTTCTTCTTTCCTCGCGTCGCTTGGTGGTCGGCGGTGCGGTGTTGTGCCCTCGGCGGTGTGCGGTGTTGTGCGGCTTCTTCCTTGTTGCGCAGGGGTGTTTTGTTCTTCGTCGGCGGTGTTTTAATCTTCTGCGGGCTGCTTGGTGACCACCTTCGGTGGCCCCTCCGTCGGTGGTTCCACCGCACGGTGGTCCCACCGCACGATGGTTCCACCGTCGGTTGTTCCATCGTACGGTGATGCCACCTTTGGTGGTCCCATCGTACGGTGGCCACTTTTTTTTTTTAATTTTCTTTTATTTTTCCTCCAATTTTTCAATTTTTAGCGGGCTGACTGACTGGAGGGTCCCGGTTCCCTCCGTTTGTGATAGATCTTTAACTTCGACCCGTTGACTGCGTCTGGTATCTCCTTCCCGTCCAGCGTCCACAACTTTATCGCCCCGTTAGTATTGACCTCACGTATCCGGAAGGGCCCTAACCATCGGACTTTGAATTTTCCGGGTTTAATTTCGTTCTTCCCGTTGAATTTCAAAACCAGCTGTCTGGGAGTAAACTTCATTCGCCGGATATGCTTGTCGTGCCACACCTTCCGTCTTTGCTGGGCTGTTTCTGTCGCCCACTGAGCCATCATCCTTCGTTCGTCCAATTTGTTCAAAGCGTACAGCCTCTCCCTCAGGCTTTCCATGTCGCCAAGGTGATTATCGATGGCAATCCGTAGACTCGGCACCATGAATTCAACTGGCACCACGGCTTCTTGTCCATACATTAGCTGGAAGGGAGTCTGTCCAGTAGTTACCTTGTAAGTTGTTCAGTATGCCCAAAGTACTGACGGTAGGCGCTCCTCCCAGTCATCCTTCTCCACTCCGCAAGACCTATATATCACCAACATTATTATTTTATTGGTTGCCTCGGCCTGTCCGTTCGCCCGTGTATAGTAGGGGCTTGATAAGGAGTGGAAGATTTTAAACTCTGTTGTTAACAGTCGGATTATGTGATTTACAAAATGGCCTCCTTTGTCACTCGTCAGTTGGATTTGAATCTCATATTGCGTAATGATTTGTTCATAAATAAAATTCGCTGTGCTTACTGCCGAATTATCCGGGAGAGCCCTTGCCTCCACCCACTTGGTCAAGTATTTTGTCGCAACTATAATGTACCGGCACCGTCGTGTGCGGCTAGCCTTAAGAGGACCCACAAAGTCGAGTCCCCATCGCTCAAAGAGTTCTTGTGCATGCGACGGGTTGAGGGGCATGAAGTCCCGCTTCAGAGGTTTGCCCGCCTGTTGGCAAGTGTCACACCCCACGACCCACTCCCTGGCGTCGTGATGTACCGTTGGCCACCATAGTCCTGCAAGAAGCACCTTTCGGGCTGTGGTGTCTGGGCCCATATGTCCACCTGCGGGCCCTTCATGTGCCTCCCTTAATACACTCGAGACTTCTTCCTCCATGACACAACGCCTTAATATCTGGTCCCGCCCCATTTTGTAGAGTAACCCGTCGATGAGCGAAAAAGTCCTGCTCCTTAATACGAGCTTCCTTCGTTCCCCTGGAGGCATACCCTCCGGAAATCGGGACGTCGATAGGTACTCTCCAATCTTCTTGTACCACGAAGGGAGTACGGCTATTTGGAACAAGTGTGCATCTGGAAAATCGTCATTTACTTCCTCTGGAGGTTCCCCCGACTTAATCCGAGACAGCTGGTCGGCTATGACATGGCTTCGCCCTGGTCTTACCACAATTAAAAATGTGAACTCCTGTAGTAGCAATAGCCAACGACTTATCCTCCCCTGGATAATGGGCTTGTTTACTAAATACATGAGTGCCTGGTGGTCTACGTAAAATGTGAATGGTGTGGCCAGGAGGTAATGACGGAATTTCTGTACGGCATAGATCATACCGAGTGCTTCACGTTCTGTGGTACTGTAGTTCTTTTCCGCCTTCGAGAGCAACCTGCTGGCAAAATAAATGGGGTGGTCCAGCCCGTGTCCTCCTACTTGGGCTAACGTAGCCTCGATGGCATAGTTTGAGGCATCCACGTGAATGTGGAATTCCTTATCCCAATTCGGGTATGCTAGTATGGGCTCTCCCATCAACCTTGTCTTCAACTCTTCAAAGGCCTTGCTCTGTGGCTTTGCCCAAATGTATGGTTCCTCTTTTCTTGTCAACTTATCCAACGGGTGGGACACCGCAGCGAAGTTCTTGATGAACCTCCTGTAGTACCCCACGTGACCAAGGAAGGATTTTATCCCTGTGACGTCCGTAGGAGGTTCCATTTCTACTATTACTCGAATCTTGTCCGGGTCTGTTTTCAATCCTTCTTTACACACAATGTGTCCTAGCAATCTTCCCTGTGGTACCATGAATCTACATTTCTTCGGGTTGAGGGCCAATTGTGCCCTCCGACACCTCTCTAGGCACTCTCTAAGAGTTTTTAAGTGGATGTCCTGTTCGTTGTAAATAGACCAATCATCCAGGAATGCTTTGAAGTTCCCCACCGACATCTTGTCGAAGATGTGCAAGATGATGCGCTGAAAGGTGGCAGGCGCACTGCATAGACCGAAGGGCATTCGGTTGTATGCGTACACACCGTCCTCCACCACGAAGGTTGTTTTCAGCTTATCTTCCTCCGCGATGGATATCTGGTTGTAACCAGAGAATCCATCCATGAAGGAATAGATTTCATGTCCAGCTACTTCCTCCAAGATGCTGTCGGTGAAGGGTATGGGAAACGGGTCTTTAATAGTGACACCGTTCAGGCACCGGAAGTCTACACAGATCCGGATCTGATTGGCCTCTTTCTTGAGGGAAATCACAATGGGAGACACCCATTCGCTTGTCTGTACTTTGAAGATTATACCCGCTTCCAACATCCGCTCAATCTCGTTGTTCACCCGTACAGCATAATTTCTGTTCATTCGGTACGGCCGCTTCCTTACTGGCTGGGCTCCCGGTACCAATGTGATTCGGTGCACACATAACTCTAGGGGCACGCCCTTCAAGTCCTTGTATGTCCATGCAAAGACATCCTTGTATTCAAGGAAAATTTTGAAGGCTGCGGCCTTCAACACTGGGTTCCAGTCATCTCCGACAAGGATGATCTTGGGGTCACTTGTCTCCCCAAGATTCGTTTCCTTTAACTTGGCTTCCTGATACTTAATGGGCTCCCCCTTCAGGAATTGGTGTGCCGGTGTCTCATTCACTGCTGCCTTCCCTTCCTTATACTCGCCATATTCTGGGGGAAATATATCGGGTGTTTCTTTGATGCTCAATACGTTGCACGAGAGTGTAAATAGTTCATAATCTCCCATTTGCCAATGGAAGAGGCCATTCAAGGAGTCCCCATCGTCCCCTGAGCATGCCTCCAGTTCTAACACCCCTTCGTCACTAGGCTCCATGCGGCATCCATTTCCACCCTCTGCTAACTGGTCTCCCTCAGATTCCGAGTCGGAGGAGGAGGCTAACTCCTCACTCACCATCTGCGTACGGAGATCGATTACGTACTTCCTCCCGACGTTTTCCAAAGAAAGGGTATTCCGCTTCCAGTTATGGTTCGCTTTTGCTGCAATGAGCCACCCCCGCCCCAGGATGGCGTCATATCCTTTCTGCTTCAGGGGGATTACCACAAAATCTAGCACGAATGGCTGCGTGCCGACCATCACCTGTTGGCCCATGAGGGTACCAAGGGGTTTAATCCCATGTTGGTCTGCCCCTAGCAGGTTGAATGTAGGAGGCCACAACGTAGGCTTTCCCAATTTTTTCCATGTCGCTTCTGGGAGTACATTTACTCCTGACCCTCCGTCCACAATAGTGTCTGTTAAGGTAGTCTCTAGTATACCCATTTCTACCACCGCCGGGTGGTGTCCGCTATTGACTACCAACAACATGGGGTCGACCGCGAGGCTCATGACCTCCCTAAACACGGGGTTGGTTGTGGGGCTCACGACCTCCCTCGTTTTTACTTGTGGGGGTACAGAGTTTAAAAGCATGGTCTCCAGGAGGTCTTGAATTCTCACGGGTACCTCTACCTGCAATATTTGCCGTAAGATTTCCTCTTCTCCCTTCGTTCGTGGTGGACTTGCTGTCTGGTGAATGTTCTGTCCTTGTGCGGCCATTTCCTTTGTGATCTCGTCTCTGGCCTCCCGCACTCTCTCGGTCTCCGTGTGGGGATTTGGGTAGGCAATCTTTTTAGCCTGTGCCCTTGTGATTGCCAACACTTCTGCCTTCGTAGGGTCTATGTTTAGAAGGTTTACACCAGGCTTCGGGCAATTTGCGTCCTCATGGTCGCCTGGCCCGCACCATCGGCAGAGGTGCTGAGGGTTGGCTTCCTTCGTGCAATCGCGGGCGAAGTGTCCCCACTGATTGCAAGCCCTACATTGAATCATTGGCCGGCCCTTGGCATCATACTGGATCCGGTTTCTGTTGTTGTTATTGTTATTATTTCTTCCGCCGCTGCGTCTATTATCCCGGTATCCTCCAGATGATGCCGTTGTGTTAGTCTGCTAGCCCGTACCCGCTAGTGCGGATGTTGTGGCCTGCTCTGTGAACAACACCTGGTTCGTGCTTCGGGTTTTCATGTTGTATGGGCACTCCTTGGTGGAGTGTCCCATCACTTGGCAAATCTCACAAAATGCCTTCTTCGGGCAAGTACCCTTTGTGTGTCCGTCACTCCTATAGTCTGTACACCACACTTCATTTTCTTCCGTCTTACTTGTACTCCCTTTCATGGCTTTGAATTCTTTCAGCATTCGTTCCATGTCCTTCTGGAGCATGTGTACCTTTTTACTCGATTCGCCACCGCTATTGCTCTCCACGTCAGAATCTTCATCATCGTCAAATGAATATTTATTACCTTTCTTCTTCCTTGATGTTTTGTATTCGCTTTCTCGATCCATCGCCCTGTTATAGGCGTCGTCATATGACGTCGGGGATACAATCTTCATTTTTTTCCGTAGGGAGGATTTCAATCCTTCCACAAACCATCGTTTATTTAAGCCCTCAGCCGGCTGGCTCTCCATTTTACCCAACAATTCCTTTAGTCTCCTGCTGTATTCCCGTACTGTCTCCTTAGTACCTTGCTTGGTACTGTATATCTCTGTTACAATTTCGTTGTCATCACGGAGCAACCGAAACTCCTCCGTGAATTCCTTCTGTAGGTTAGCCCATGTGGCCACTTTTTGCTTATCTACATCGGAGTACCAATCTATGGCGACTCCACGTAACGTGGCTGGGAACTGCTGTGCCCAGTCATTTTGGTCTGTCACTTCGTTGGCAGACCAAATGGTTTCACATGTACGGCAGTGCCGTAAGGGGTCTTTCTTGCCGTCCCCTGTGAACTTTGGCAATTTTTGTTTACTCGCCATCCCTGGTCGTCTTCCTGGGGGCGGTTGTGTCTGTGTCTGTGGCTCTGCGCTGCTTCCTCCGGTGGCGTTGGTGGTGTGTCTTGGAGGTACGGTGTTTTGCCTGTCGCGTGTGGCACCTACACCCGTACTATTGCCCTCCCCTTCGCTCTGACACACTCCTACTCCTGCTTCCCGTTGGTGATCTTCACTCCGTGGCGTAAGGGAGAAGTTCCTAAACTGATCCCGAGTCTCCTCGACTAGATTTCGCCGTAACCCTGTTTCTTCTAGAAATTCTTCGTGGCTCCGCGTCCTACGATGATCTGGCGACGCGTAGAAATTTCCATCGGCCTCTGCACCTTACGTGACACCTCCTTGGTTCCCCTCGGGCCCCCCTTCGGCAGGTCGTCCTTCGGCAAGTTGCCTCAGCCTCCGTCTACGTTCTACTTGTTGCTCCAGAATCAAAGCCCTCAGCGTGGCCTCCCACTCGTTAGTTTCCGGTTTTTTATTTCTATCTTTATTCAATAGGTTTGGCATTAATTGTGGCACATTTCCATAACTCTCAATTCTTAAATCAAAACATGTCTTTATTAATTCATCTGCTCAAGTACAACTTGTGTCAATGACACTTTTATTTGAAAATAAGAAGTTCACGGTTCAATTCCCTCCTGGCCTGGCGCCATCTCTTTCTGTTTCCCGTCGGCTGTTCTCTTCGTAGCGTTGCAGGATTTGTTGTCGTCGCTCTTCCTGGGCAATCTCCTCCAGGTGGGCCTGCTGTGCCAGCAATGCCTGTGCAAGCAGCCGGGGGAGGTGGTTCATTAACCGGTTTACTACCGGGCTAACCTCCAGCGCTGTCCACACGACACTTGGTGGGATTTCTGCCTCCGCCGCTTCTCGTCGAACGTATGTCTGAATGGCTACCTGGAGCAAAATTGAATATTCTCGTGTTGCCGTGTCTTCTCTTGTGTAAAGTTCTATCCGCGCGTCATCGGCCTCCAGGTTTACTTCACCAACGGGTAGGCCCATTGTGTCTGTGCGCCATCCGTGTCTTCCGTTCCTGAGTTCGTCTAGGCAACGGCGCCAAATGTTTTCCCTCTCGGGTGAATAACTTAAGACATAAAGAACATAATGCAGACTAATGCCGTAATTATCAGACAAAGTATATCAGATGTTCTATTCATAATCAGTATATTTTACAAGTTACATTCCGAAGTATAAAAGGGTACCGAGGGGGTGCGAGCGCCAACCGTCGCACCGCAACTTCCACCCCTCGGTTGCCAACTAACCAAAACAATTACACATAATTAACTAATGTTATTCCCGTGTACAATAATGCCGCCAACAACTACGTTCACAGTCGGTGGCCTCCAAACAAGAAGCCCGAAGCAATGCAGAGATAAACATCCATAACATAAAATGGTATACTAGTATCCATACACGTATGTAGCCCAACGTACATGCATGGGTATTAATATACTCATAAGTAATGAAGCCCACGAAGTTGGCAAGAAAATATATATATATATATATGCGCGTATGAATTGTTTATGCATACATGTGTATATATGTATACACACTACTCTCACACAAGAAGTAAATTGAAACACATGAACAAAGTATAATACTATCATCAAAGAGAGAAAAACATCGATAAGTAATAATCATAACAAGAAATAGTCTGACATAAGATAACCAACAACCTGACAACACGAGGGTGACAACTGACATAGGAGTAACATTGGTAGGGTGATTTGGACCTTAGTTTACCATGGCCAAGATGTTCAAGATGTTTGTCCAGTTAATCAGACCTAGGACTTATTGGCTTTGCTTATTTCTAGTATCTGCAATCCTCTGCATGATGATGTTAATGATATAGCTATGGTCGGATCCTTCTGGCCAACATAGCTAATGCAAATGTGTGAATGGCCTATCGGCCTTACACATTTATCAAGTTTGATTCCTATATTGTCGACACTTAATTTATAGCGGCGATTTCATGAAGTGGATTATTGATAAAGCATAACTAATTACCTAACTCGCCACCTTGGTGATAATGTGTGTTAGTTGGCATTGAATTAATCCTTGGAAAGATGTGATGATTGAGAAGAGCCAACTTTGGAGAAGTCGTGTTGCTTGATATGGGTATATAGTTTGGTTCCCTTCTCACTTCCAAGGCATTGAATCATACATACAACAAGCAGATTGTATTATCATCCTTCAGCAGATCGATATCTCTCTTTCAGCAGTTCGTGTTCTTCTTCTAACAGATCGACTCCTTGTTCAGCAGCGTGCTCTCATCTTCAAGACATATTAATTGATATAGAAATCAGATTGATCTAGATAGATCATCATACAACATTCCTACAGCAGTGCGAATTGTATACAGCAGTCTAAGAGAATCTATGCCATCATATAGCTTCAAAGTGTGAAGCAAATCTTTGTAAAGATACTTGTCATATTTGAAATAATAAAGATATACTTCATTGCTGGGTTTTTCACCTTCATGAGGAAGGTTTTCCCAGGGTAAATTTTGTGCATTTGTGTTTGAATTATCTCCATCTAATCTGATCACTAAATTTTAACAGATGATACTCTCCCTCCCTTTGAGGGTAGTGCGCATCCTGCATCCACTTGGTCACATGAAAGGAAATCGGTTAGACAATTCTTAACCATCAATAGCTTAACATAAGAAACATCATTTAATAAACTTATCTATTCGATCCTTTCCCATTCAATAATTATTTCATCCACATGAGAAAAATAGATATGTAACTTGTTTATCCAAACAAAAGACATACTATTATTCATAATTTCCAAAATTACAAAGGTGGGATGTAACATATACCCCCCCTTGTGAATAATCGTCCTCGATGATTATTAATTTAATTTAAAATACCACACAAAACCAAGTTCATATTTCACAAAACAAAAAAAATTCAATAGTTTAAGAATAAATGAGGAAATTTTTGATGAATTTCTTCATAGTCTTCCCATTTGGCATTTTCTTTTGCATATTGGTCCCATTGGACCTTGCATTGTGTAACCTCATGGTTACGTAGGTGCAACTTACGCACCTCGAGTATTCTGAGTGGTTCGATCATAACCACTCCCGGATCCTACACCTGCAAGGAATTCCAGTAAATCATGTGCTCAAAATCTGCCACATACTTCTTAAGATAGGAAACATGAAAAACATTATACAATCGAGTGAGAGCCGGTGATAGAGCAAGTTTGTAGGCTACTGGGTCAATGACTTCTAGAATTTCAAATGGCCCCACGTATCTCGGGGCAAACTTGGAAGCTTTGCCAAACTTGATGGAACTATTTTATGGTTTTACTCTAAGGAGAACCTTATCCCCAATCACGAATTGTCTTGGAGTTTGCGTTGGCGTAACTCTTTTGCCGATCATTAGCCTCTTCTTACCTTTGCTTGGTCAGCTTCACTTGATCTTCCATTTCTTTAAGCATTTCTGGTCCAAGGGTGATTCTATCCTCCAATCTATCCCAATTGATGGGGGTTCTGCATTTCCTTCCATACAACGCTTCAAAAGGTGCCATCTTTATGGCAGATTGATATGAGTTATTATAAGAAAATTCTACTAGAGGATGGTACTCTTCCCATTTGTACTGTTTATCGATGCAATACATCCTCAAGAGGTCTTCTAAAACTTGGTTTACTCTTTCTATTTGACCATCGGTTTCTGGAAGATATGCTGAATTGATGTTCAGCTGCCTTCCCAATGCTGCAAATAATGTTTGCTGAAATCTGGACCTCATTGTAGCGTCCTTGTCGGAAATGATCTTCTCTGGTATCCCATGTAGTCGAAAGATATCTTGAACAAATTTCCGAGCAATAATATGTACTCCATCAGTCAGATTTCTAAGCATGAAATGTGCTACTTTAGTAACCCTGTCAACTACCACAAGGATCACATTATGCCTGTTTCTCGTCATGGGTAAACCTTGCATGAATCCATACTGATAATTTGCCACTTCCAATCGGGTATGGTGTGGGGTTGTAGTAGTCCTGCTAGATGTTGGTGTTTCATTTTTACTTTCTGACACTTAAAGCATCCCGTTATAAATCTTGCTGTGTCCTTCATTCCCTTCCAAAAATACAAGGCTTTAACATCTGCTAACATCTGTCATACCAGGATGTCTCGAGTATGGTGTTGAATGTACCTGTTTCCATATTATTTCCTCAATTCCAGAAGGTCAGGTTGTACATCCTTCCTTGATATCTTAGCAAACCATCTGGTTCCATGCTGTATCCTTCGTATTGGGGGTCTTGGAAATCACTTTGTAAGGCTTCCTGTACCTGCTTGTAAGATTCATCCCCTTCCAAATTCTGTAGCACTTGAGTTCTGAGTGTTGGCATTGTGTTGTCATTGATGGCAACCGGTATGGGAGATTGATGTGTAGTGTTATCATTGATGAATACCGGAAATGGTGCCATCAATGTCAACTAGCATAGCAGGTCACTGGTAAGGAAGAGAATGGCATCTAGCATAATGGCCATTGGAGTCACCGGTACCCATCGATGTCAACTAGCATAGCAGGTCACCGGTAAGGAAGAGAATGGCATCTAGCATAATGGCCATTGGAGTCACCGGTACACAGGTTAGTGTTGGCTTGTGTTGAAGACATAAGGACTAGAGACCGATATGGTATAAAAACTGGTAAGTGTTTTGTTGGCAGTGCATTGTTGCCAACCGACAAGAGAGCAAGATGTTGGGATGTTGATTGTGATGGAGAGACCAAATGTTACAAAAATCACATCAACACTGGAGGTGAAGTATGTGCAGGCCACCGGTATGCTGTTGGATGTCAATCTGCAAGACTCCCACCGGATTAAGAGAAGTCTGACAGTGAGTGTGCTCAATCGGATCATGTGTGTCTGATTGAAGATGCATATGATCAATGTCAGCTAAGGCATATTGGTGCAATGCCAGATGCAGATGACAAGGATCCACTCCCACCGGTAAGTGTAGCTTATCTCCTATTATGCATGGAATGCATCCTAGTCCTCTGAGATAAGACAAAAGAGTAGAAGGCAGGTGATTGAAGGCTCACACCAGATCAACCGGTGAAACACTAAGTTGCCTTAGGTGCATGAGATCAGGGATGTGTACCGGATTTGCAAGGGCAGACATGATGGGTTGCCGGTACTGAGATTGAAGGATATGTTTGTCACTTTGACAAACCAATTGATAGGAGAACCGGTCAAATGATGAAGAAGGCAAGGTTGAGCAGTTGTAGACAGAGAGTGCAACCGGATTGAAGAAGGAGAAAGGTGTTGCCACAGATGCAGACAGATGGAGTTTGTTGAAGGTTGATGACATGGTGTCATCAAGGTGGTTAGGTCCACCGGTAATGCTGACAAGGAGCAAATGTGAAAGGCTCCCATCTGTTGAAGATGTGCATGATGTAGCTTGGCAAGAGTGCTGACCAGTTTAGGTGTTCCAGCGGAGGAGAAGCAAAGTGCAAGGTTGAAGACAGACCAGTTAGGGTGTAACCGACAGGGTTTGTGAACCGGTAGATGAACCTGGTTGTGTGGTTGGTCGGTGATATTGTTTGGACCGACACAAAAGACTTAGCAGAGGTGGATGCCGACTATGATGTCACGTAGGAGATAGGTGTCATGCATATGGTGGACGATGAAGAGTTGTTGGTGAGGTAGGTGGTGACTGGTCGACATTAATGTCGATAGTGTGTTTCACAAGTTGAGAGCAGAAGAGTGCGGCTCGAGACTGATTAGAGGACAAAAATCTGATTTGATGACTTCATGTTTGAGGCCGAGTGTCCAGGTGCTGATCAGGGTAGGTGAAGCTATCTGCGTGATCGTTCCATAGGTGTTTGACAGATACAAACCAAAGGAGGTGCTGTGTTTGCCAAATAGGGCTAACGTGTTCTAAATGCAGTAGGATTGGTGGAGTTTGATTGATCCGTTGTAGGTGGTCGATCTCTGGAAGGAGATCTGATTGGATTTTGTTTGCCTTGGGGTCGATGAAGAAACCCTAGCAAGCCAGAAGTTTGAATGTCGGTCATGGTGGGAAAATTCAAGTATAAGTATGCCGACTCATGACTGAAGAGGATTGATGCTGCTGCATGAGAGAGTAAAGCCGGTAAAGGGAGTAAAAACCATAGAGTTAATCAGTCAAGTGCTCATCAACAATCATAGAGGAGATTGAGTGTGTGAGAGAGAACCGGTTAGAAGAGTCCAACCGGCGAAGGTAAGGTAACCGATAAACTGTCATTGAGTATGACAGTGAAGTGCACTGGAGGTGACTGAATCGGCAAAGAAGAGCCACAAAAGATTGCAGAGAAGACTGCAGTGAAGAACCGGTAAGCTGAGAACCGACAGTAATCAGATAGTAGACAACCGAGTGAAGAAGACCGGTGGTGACTAGCAGCAGTGTGACAGAGAGAAAAGAGAAACGGCAGAGAGCAGAACCCACAGAGAAGAAGAAGAGGCTGAACCGGTAAGGTTGCAGCAGAGAGTGAGTTGCAGTAGGAGACAAGGTTGCAGCAATGAGAAGGTGAGCAGAGAACCGACAAAGAGTTGGAGAGAGGAGAACCGATGGAGAGACTTACATAAGAGTTACAAAGTTCTTTTGTAACAAGGGTATTACTTTTGTTCAAAATATGATTTTGTAATCACTGAGTTGGAGCTCAGTGCAGGGGTTGGCGCTCCTTGGGTTGGTGCCCTAAAGGAGTGGTACTCCTTGGGTTGGTGCCCTAAATGTTGTAACCGAGGTTTTGATTGTGAGGCTGGATTGGAGCAGTAGTCTCCAACAGCATTTCTCATTGAGGTTTTTCCCATTTTGGGTTTTCCTCGTACATCTGGTGTTATGAGATGTCCCTTTTATGTGTGTTTGCTTTTGTGTTATCCTCCCATCTAACCGGTATGTCTGCTTTATATTAGATCTGTTAACTGGTATATACTCATTACTCATAGGGTAGAAAAGGGAAACGTTTTGGAAACCACTGATTCAGCCCCCCTCTCGGTGGCATCTTGTGTTCAACACTGAGATCCGTATTCACGGTTGCCATAGTTGACAAATGCCTCCGATGACTTAATGCGTCAACCACTTTGTTTCCTTCCCCCTGATATAACTGATTCCAAAATCATAGTCAGACATTAACTCCAGCCATCTTCTTTGTCTGGCATTCAAATTAGGTTGAGTAAATATGTATTTCAGTCCTTGATGATCGACTGAAGTTCGAAAGGTTTTCCCATAAGGTAACAATGCCACATTTGTAGAGCGTGCACTATCGCTGCTAAGTCCAAATCGTGTGGTGCATAATTATGATCACAATTCTTTAGCTTCTTGGACTCGTATGCAATCACCTGATCATTCTGCATGAGAACCCCTCCTAAACCTTAACCTGACGTGTTTGTAACTACCACAAATTGACCTTCGGGATTTGGTACCTTTAATATGGGTGTAGAGGTCAGTTTCTCTTTAAGGTATTCAAATGCATTTTGACACTTTTCTGTCCATTCGAACCTCTTTCCTTTTCATATTGATTTGATGGAACCTGATTCAATAGTCAGTTTTGAGGAGCAGATTGTTGTTGCTAGGTTGAAGGAAGAAGATTGGAGTTGATTTATGCTCGGTCGATGAATGCTTTGACTGACAGATACAAATGTTTGATCTTCCTATATTTCTTTTAGAAGTTTGTAAACTTGGTAACAAAGGTTGAAATATAAAGTATGGCCATAATTAAGTTCTTTTAATCATAATTACTACTAGCCCTTACAATGTGTTACTTTACATGGTAATCTTTATTACTTTCTTAGACTTGGAATGCAGGCTTGAACATGACCCTCACATTGTCTCTGCAAAACATTGGTCATTGCCACATTAAAATACAGTCAGATTTAATACGCTGAATATTGAGAAGCAAGTATTCCTGTTCACAACTCTTTACAGATACTATCTTTTGCTATTTATGCATTGTACTATAGCAATTTTGTTTTTATCTGTTGTCACTTACTGTTTCCACCTATTCTCTTCATGTGATGGGTGGGTAGTTGTAAACTTTGTTTGCAATTTAGGAAAGATCTCAAAGCCATCTTCCTCTTTTTGAGAGTATGAAAAATTGTTTTTCTTACAAAACTACATTTTTTTGTTTGGGTTTTTCATTATTTTATGCAAAATGGGGTTTCATTTATGAGTTCATGATGATGATATTGTGCAGTTTCTTGATGTTTCCTTAAAACTTTATCTTTAATTGCAGGTCTTTCTGCATTTGGAGCATCAATGGCAGGAGCTTGTATTGGTTTTCTCATGCATAATAGGTATAAAGCATCTATCTTCATGGGAGATACTGGATCTATGGCACTGGGTGGAGCTCTGGCTGCCATGGCTTCTTGTTCTGGAATGTTCCTTCCACTTTTCATTGGATCTGGAGTCTTTGTTGCTGAAACTGTGTCTGTCATCTTGCAGGTATTCAAGAAACATGCACCCATTTCCTGTTTTGTGTAATATGTAAGCCTAAAGGTTTTAAACTTTTATATGATGCATTTTTTTTTGATTTGGTAAATTCCCCATTTTTAGGGCAACTTTCTGCTTAGGTACCCAGACCAAGGGAGTAGCTCATCTAACAAAGTCACTCAGAGATTTCATCTGCCCTCATCTGTTGGACTAAGTCACATCCAGCATGTTAGATCAAGATGTTGTGATATTTTAGCCAATATGGATATTTTTTCATGTCTGTTGGGGTTTGAATCTAGGGCTCTGTTTTGGAAACCCATTTGCTTTTATCACTTGAGCTCATCCCATTCAACTATAGCTTTCTATATCAAAATTTCAAATGTGCCCTTAATATTTAATATTAAAGGAGTGGAAATTAGGGTTCAGGGATTTGGGAATGTATCTCAGATTAAGACACTAAATTGCAACCAGAATTAGTTTGAATTTCAAAACTGCAAATGGCTTTTACTGTTTAGCAGTGCTAAGTTCAAGCTGATTATTCAGCAGTATATGATGGTCTCAATCTTGAAAACCCAGCTTAGGTTTTCTCAAGGAAAATGAAATAATTTGTGTTAAAAGAAATGAATACATCACCTAAACTCACAGGAAGAATCCTTAACAATTATAAAAGTTTGTGACCTCTTTCAAATTGGCCATTTTGGTGGGTCTCTTTCTTTGAACTTGCTAATTTGTATTATCCTTAAAATCTAACTCTTAGTTAGATCCCCTGATGCATGGAAACAATAGCATGATTTTCTACATATGGATACTTATAAGCCTATGTTACCAGATGGGAAATGATAAAACCAAGAAATGTTTCTAAGGTTTCAGGGATAAGAGACATTTTAAGGATGAAAGAGTTAAAAGCTTCCAGTTCATAAATTGGAGAAAATACTAAAAAAAATAGGAAAGGCGATTTTTGAAGAGTTGACATTTTTGGTCACTCTTCGTGACCTATCACTGGGATGAAGAAAGCATTCAAATTGCAAATTTGAGCCCTTTCTATAGATAATTCATTAGAAGCACATGATGGCTAGTGGATCTAACCCAAAATAGAAAATTTAATTTAATAATTAATCACATATCTAGATCCAGACCATAGTAAGTTCCATATATGGGAATACACTTGAGGCAAGTCCAAGAAAGTGAAAAAGCAAATAATGAATATGTTATTACAAAACTAGATTGGACCCATTTCTAAGCCCATGGATGAAAGCCATCTTTGATTGACCTAAGGTTAGCTAGAATCTTCTTATATATGAATTATATTTTGTATTTGTTTATGATCTCACTTATATATATGTTTGAATCCTAAAATCATGGTATATTTTTCAACAGGTAGTTTACTTCAAGATCACGAAACGGCTTAATGGTGTAGGCTCTCGATTGTTTCAAATGGCACCCATGCATCACCACTTTGAGCTTTGTGGAGTGAAAGAACCTTACATAATTGCAAGTGCTTATGCAATCTCATCTGTCTTGTCGTTGTTTGCAGCTTATGTAGGCCTCATTTCAGCATAATCCTTCATATTCATTAGGTGTAAAAGTAAAATGTTCAAGGCTTGATGAACTGGAGGTATAGTGCTGGAGCTGAAGAATGAATTGTCCCTTAATTCTCTAAATGAAACACAGGCTATCCAAAGGTTTCATACCAGTTGTCATGTATTGCTAAAAAGCACCCATTGAAAAGAAAATGTCAAGGTGAAATTTCCAAGATGGGAATAAATAATCTAATGTATGATAGTTAAAGGATTTTCCTTCATACCCAGATGTAATCCAAAAGTTTTGACCCATCTATTCCCTTACTGTGCATGCAAGGACATCTGCGTTTCTTCCAATATTTGTGCATTTTACTATTTGCATCTGTTCAATGCTTAGTGAGAGATATTGTTGAAAACAAACTTTGATCATGTCATGGAACTTGGATAGAGGTAGTTGCAAACATGCTTGAGTGTAGTTGCGATGAGAAGGAAGGTGTGAATAATTATTTGGTGATTAGGCAATTGGATAACAGATGAGGAAATAGATTGAAGACTTTGTAAAATTAGATTTGCTATTTAATATAATATTGCCTAAAAGGTAATTACAATTGAATTCTTGGTGACACTTTCAAATCAAAGTCCAACCATCCTATTTGTGGCACAAACTAGCTAAAATGTTTGGTAAAATTTCTTGTAAAAGGAACTTTTATTTTTAGCTTGGTTTGGGTGCGGTACTTGTTATCTTTATGTGCATTCACAGGGTTTTTTTCTGGAATGTAGCTAGGTCTGGGTGCAGCACTCACTGGTCTTTGTTTTTTTTTGCCTTGAATTACATTGTGTACTACTCTTTTGCTCTTGAAATTACAACACAGAAATGAAATAGTCATAGCATTGGTTGATATGTAAGCCTATTTAGCTACATGGAAGGATAATGGCGTCAAATCATTTATTAAATATTGTAGCACACAAGACATGCTTATATGGGCATGCAATATTTGGTTATCTCAACATCTCATTGTGTCATGTTTCCAATTTTCAGTCAATCCAATTGGACCTCACAATTCTTTGTACCTGACTCTTAATGCAATGATTAGTTGCATCTTAGAGCTTCCAATAGTGGTTTAACCTTAAAATATGACTATTTGATTCCACAGTGGCACTTCCAACCACTTAATAGGGTAATAGACAGTGATAGGATAGAGTACCAATCTTCTAGGACTTTAATGCAGTGATGTTTTCAAAATAATGTCTAGGTTTCTTCTATATTATGACTTTTCCCTCTCCTTGACTTTTATTTGTGTCGAGTACAATGCTGGTTTAAAAATTGCATATATGCCACAGACAATCCATAGGGGGCATCCATACAGACAAGATCCCTTATCCACAAAAAAAACCCATTTAGCTTTGTTGTGACATTTTCACACATCGCCCCATTGCAAATGGGGACCCCCTACTTTTTAGGTCCTCTTGGTCTTTTGGCTTTGGTTTGTTTGGTCTTTTCACGTCAATCTCTTTGGTGCCCTTGTTTTGCGAGTGTTTTGGGGTCAATTTGATCAAGTCTACAAGTCCTTTGAATAAATTTGGCTAAGTTTGGAACTTGTTGTGTCCATTTTAGGGTTTTGCCCTTCAGACTTGGATTTGAGGCCTTTCCTTTAGGGTTTCAGAAAAATTGAACATTGCATTGGAATCATGACCCTTAAAGTAAGCTCCTAGTGAAATTTGAGCGAATTCTAAGCAACTTTTTATTTTTAGAAAGTTCCTATTTTTTAGGGACTTCACTGCCTCTCAGATTGTCTTTATTTTGCCAAAACTCAAACTTACTATTTTAAGTAAGTTTCTATTTTTAGTAAGTGTTATCGTGTCCCAATTTGCTTTAATTCTAACATTTTGAAGTACTTACTATTTTTGGTAAGTCTCTTCAAATGCAGGGGTCTTGACACTAAAGCTTGAGTATTCCTGAACATTCGTCTAGATCCAGAAAGGTTGAAAAAGAAGGTAGTTGATCGAAAAATGGCCAAGTCCGAATTCATTCCAAAAGTGGAAAGGCATTGAAAAATCCTCGAAGGCATGAAAATCCACTTCAATCCAAGATGGCACCTTGATCTGGAAAGTGTGCAAATATGGCTAAGTCAAGAGAAAAAATCAAGAAATCCTTTACCCTAACGAAAACAGTACCCAAGTCACAGGTGGGTGCCAAAATAACTTCATGGAGGAAAAGTTTGAAAAGTGAGAAATCCTCCACACCATGGAAATGGTGCCCATGAGCGACGTTGTGCGCTAGATTAGGGTCATGGAGGAATTTTCCTCCATGACCAAATTTCCTTCACCACACCAAATTGGCGCCCAAGGAGTAGGAGGAGCGCTAGAATGGGGGTGTAGAGGAATTTTCCTCCATATCCAAAATTCCTCCATGCCAAAATTCTGCCCAGTTAGGTGCTTGGGCACCAAAACCAGGGTGTCATGGAAAAGTCAACGCAGTCAAAATTCCTCCACAACATGGAATTTCGGCCAAAGTTTGGGGTTGGGCACCAAACGAAGGGGATGATGGAATTTTGTCGAAGGCATATAAATCCTCCACAACATAGAAATTCTGTCCAAGTGTGCATTAGGGTGCCAAAGTGAGGAAGGGAAGGGTTTTTTACTTCCAAAGGAAGGAATTTTGCTTCGAAGGTGAAATTCCGCCCAAGGATGGATTGAAAAAGGAATTCCAAGGCAAAGAAGAAGTCAAGGATAAGGAAGGAATTTTCCTTCCAAAGAGAAATGGTGCCCAAGATTGGAAGGAAGGCATCGGAATTCCAAGTAGGGAAGAAATTCAAGATTCCTTTCCCAGGGATAGAAATTCATCAAGAATGAAGAAATTTCAAGATGAAAGAAAAAAAATTGATCAAGGAAGAGAATTTTCTCTTTCCTGAAGTCTAGAGCTCAATATGGAAAAAATCCTAAAAAATAGGAGAGGTGATGAATTGATCAAAAAAAAATTCCTAAGGAGAAAATTACACCCAAGATGAAGAATTCTAGGAAAGTTAAAAATTGACTAAGTGTTGGAATTGCCTTCCTCCATGACATAATTCTAGGAAAGTGAAATAATTGACCAAGTGTTGGAAATTCCTTCCTTCAGGACAAAATTCTTGGAAAATGTGAAATTTGGCTAAGGATTGGAGAAATTTCTTCCTCATGGAGAAATGTGCCCAAGGTGAAGAATTTCAAGGCACAAGGAAAATTGGCTAAGAAAGAATATTCTCTTTCCAAAGCTTAAACAAGGCAAAATTCCTTAAGCATGGAAAATGGTCAGTGGTCAGGAAAATCTCCCTTCAGGATGAAGTGTGCATAGAAATTTTCCTCAAGGAAAAAATTCTCTCTTCAAGAATTTTCTCTCTCCAAGAATTCCAGATGTGCAAGATTCTTGTAGGAGCGGATAAATTTGTTAAAATTTTTCTAAGGTAGGAAAATCTTCCAAAATGTCTTTTGTGGGCCCGGAATGGAAGGATTTGTAAAGGATGAGTTGGCGACATGCAAAGAGAATATTCTGTATTAATGAAACATAACTCAAAATATTATAGAAGTTCTTATGACGACGGGGTCCATTTGCATGTCGAGAATCTATTGAATACATGAAGGCATAGTGGTGCATTCATTGCTGGAATATTTGACCAAGGTGGCGGCTAATTCATTGCATGGTAGTCGTTGTACTTAACGCAGTGGTGGAGCATCTTTTGCATGTAAATGATTTTGGAGGTGATGATGCATTTATTACACATAGGGCAAATTTGAAAGAAGTGGTGCATTTAATGCATAATGGACGCAATTTTTGGTAGAATGTAATTAATGGATGATGGGCATGATGAATTAATAATGTTTATTCCCACCTCGTTGCATCATGTGTGTGGAATCTTTTGGGATAAACCCTAATTAGGGTTTGCATGTAATCAAGGCTGAAGGCCTATATAAAGGGGTGACCCCTTCATTTGTAAATTAGAGGAGAGATTGCTTTTTGAGATTGTTGCGATAAGTTGTTGAAGAAGTTAACTTAATACGTTGCTCAATTTGATGGTGTACACTTGTGCTGTTTTGTGACTTGCATGGTCTCGCTCTCCTCACTTAGAGTAGATTTGCTTTCAGTTGTTAGATGAACGAGATTTGATGAGATTGTTTGTAGTGAAACCCTTGTTCATACCTTTTGTTAGTAGCTGATTGTTATTAACTTTGCAAGGTTAGTTTGAGCCTTTTTATGTGTAAACTTAACTTCGATCATCAGGTGGATATTGTTCTATGATGGTGTCCATTGGTGGTATGAAAAACTCTTGCACAACCTTTGAAGATTGCATCGTCTTTGTGTAGTTGTACAAAGTTGGCGAAGGAAAGTGCGGTTTGGTTTCACTCAAACAATCATGTCTCCTCATTCTTAGAGTTAGCATAGCCTTCTTAAAACCTTCCTATTTACTTTTTGCATATTTTAAACCCCAAAATCCTTAAAAAAGAGCTTTCCAATGATAAATCATTCGCGAGTAAATTCCTTGAAAGTTGCAAAATTGTTTAATCTTCTTCATGTGTGCATAAGTCACCTTGGATTACCGACCAATTACATCAACCAATTGAGTCATGCCTGTTGCATATAAGAACCTTGGAGTCGATTGTCTGAACTTACTACAATCTTAGCATACAATCGTACTTTGATCAAGAGAGAGTGAAGTGACCATTAGACAACTTTATTTTGTGTTAGGCGTTGTCATAAAAAAACATGTCAACAAGCTTATTGCAAGATAAGTGGCATAAAACTTGATGCTTCATCTTACAAACATTATGTTTCATGATAGCAAGTGCATGTAGAAATCATCTTTCAAATTCAAGTGTATTATGATAATTACATTTGTATCTATTAGTGTAAATTTATAATGTGTACATAGACATATACAAATGCATATATTTACATCTTCTGGTGTATAATTATGTAAGTTTCAGTTAGTCCAAAGAATTCAAAGCAGTGATACATAGATCGATACAAACAATGGGGCCTACACACTTAAGCCGTCTCTTAATCTTGAAGTAAGTTACCTGTTACATAAGAGTTTTATGCTTCCAATATATATGTAAGTGAGATCGTAAAGAAATTCATACATAAAAAGAATTTGGTTTGACCTTATATTGGATGACCATATCCATAGTCTGGAATGGGCCTAACTTGCTTTTGTGATTAATATATTAATCGTTTGATTTTTCATTTTCTTGGGCCTTTCCAAAGTGTGATTCTACACATGGAACTTCTTTCAGTTGGGCTTAGAGGAAGGTCCCATGCAACTGTTTAGTTTATCTTTTTCGTACTTGCTACTCAAATTTTAAAGTAGTCTTTTGTGGAGCTAATGACCCCATGAATTTTTTATTTGTCTGCTTATTTTAAGTAGTTGTTGAAGTGTATTTTTTTTAACCATGTAAGTTAAAAGGAAAAAAGAAAGTGTTCATCAACCATTCCTCTTCATTTGTTGGGGATATGTTGTGTTTATTGATTCAAAACTTGCATTACTTGCATATCTAGAACAACAACATTTTAGGGTCTATTCCTATTTGTGTTGGAAAATTAATGCTTTTGTAAGATATGAATTTGTCTTGCAACAACCAAAGTGGAGAAATGCCCCCCCAAAAATGGCTTGTGTGCAACTCTTAAAAAATGTAGATAGTACAACCACACAAAGATTAGAAATAGGTTAAAAAGCACATTCCATCTTCCATGCCAAAAGCACTCAAAATGTTTCTAGGCAATGCATGCTATTTAAAGTTTTGTGCCTAAAAATTGTTATGTAAACAATGTTAGAAGTATGGTTGTCGTTGCACTAAAAGATCAACCTATTAATGTCAGATACAACCACTAGACTTACAGAATCCATAGGAGGCGGTTAAGCCATGTCACAAACTTGAGTGTTGCACTGCACAACACAAGGAGACCAAGGGCACACACCTTGCAAGAATCCCCCACACCCCCAACGCAAGTGATGGGGTTTGAACCTGTGACCTAGGCTCCGATACCAATCGTTAGAAGTACGCTAGCTGTTGCATCAAAAGATCGACCTATTAATGACCGATACAACCACTAGACTTGTAGAATCCACAAGAGGTGATTAAGCGATGTCACAAACTCGAGCTCTGCACTACACAACACAAGGAGACGAAGGGTGCACACCTTGCAACAAACAATTCTTTGATAAATTGCAATTTTACAGCTGGAGATTGGATAAATATTTCTTCTAGTGAAATATTAAGTGTGATAAAATTTGCATTGGAAAGGATTTTGCAGCAGCTCAAAACTCTTAAGTTGAAGAATTATTTTTGTAGAGAAGAACATTAAATCGATAAATTTAAACTCGTAAGGAATGAATCAAGAATTGAACATTATATGAATTTGAATCTTTAAGATGAATACAAAAACATGTTTGCATGGAACTTTGCTATTAAGGAAGGAACTACCCTATGTCTTCATGTGATTTTTGCAGAGTTACCTGGGGATTTCTCGGTATAGAGAATGCCTAGGGGACGTGTTGATGTGTGTTTTATGCACATAACATTTCAGAATAAAATAACAAGGTAATTTACTCTCTCTTGAACAAAATCACCTCAGATGCTAAGGGTAAGATCAACTAAAATGATTCCAAGGTTTCTACATGTTAGGTCTTCACGAGTGGGTAACTCAATGGTCGATGTGAATTGTTGTGTTCACTTGGGGACTTACACAAATGTTAGGATTATCTTCTTCGGTCATGAAATATGTGGAATAGGTGTGCTGACAACTTAGGATTTAACAATGTAGTTGTGGACTTAATTCTTACTAAAAAAGGGGCAAAAGGAATAGGGTTTAGGAAATCTATTCTAGGCCTAGGAATGTAGGAAATGATGAACAAGTTCAGTGGAATCAAATAGGCAGGGTCTCACAAATAGGTATTGACACAAGCTTAGTGCAATCGTCTAAGGTATACTCAAAGATTTTTAGACCTTCACCATCAAACATTGACACCATCCAAGTTGATGCTTGTCAAGGGACGCATAATAGTTGAAGTTAAGCTTACTCAAATTTTCAGTCAACCACACAAGGCGCACTTACCAGCGGCAAGAGGCTAGTGACATGGATTAAGGATTCCACACAAATATATTCAACAAATCTTTCATTCAATCTAATAAACATGAAAACAAATTCTAATCTAACTTGGAGGAATTGAGAACCATGAATGCAAAGACAACATTTGAAGAGCAAAATCACCAACAATTGAACAATGATTTAGATTCAAATAGCTGCAACATATACCAACAATTCTACAAAAACTCTCTTACAAATGAGAGACAAGGAGGTATATATAGAGTCTTACAAAAATGGATGGCCAAGATTGATTCAAAATCAACGACCAAGATCATGCCAACAGAACCCTAGAATTTCCCTAATTAGGGTTTACATAAAAATGTTGCTACCAATATATGGTCCAATAAAAAGATATCTAATCATCAAATAGGGAATCTTCTAGAAGATTCCTCCCTGCATCTCTCTCTCTCTCCTAGCATACTCCAAGAATCTAGCCAATACATAATCTAACTCCTCCATGGAAATGCTAGGCAAGGTATCCTGTTGCAAATCAATCACGTCTAGTGAATCCAAGCAAGTGTCCAGAGTGTTCTCCCAATCTGGCATGAGCTTCTACGAACTATGAACATGAATCAACAAAGAGACCAAATCATCTATCTGACTCTTTTTCAAAGAGTCCAACTGACAAAAATACATAAGTTTCATCTTGTCTCTTAATTCGGTTAAGTGCAAACCACTAGCATCACTGACATCAACACCCAATAACTCCTCAATTGAGGCAATAATCTTCATCTGAATGTCCTGAATCAATCCTTCCATCTCCGTACAACTCAACTCGGCGTTCTCATAAGTTGATTTCTTCACGACCAATGAACAATACTAGCCATGGAAATCGTATCTATCCCCACTGTACACAATGTTCTTGCTGATCAACATGGACTTAGGAATCTTCTTCAAAGCTCTAAGGCGTGGAATAGTCTTATCCTGAATAGGCCGAAATTCTTCCCAAACTCCCTCCAAATATTGGATTCTAAATATGAGCCTTGTTATCATATCATATGCCTGGACAAAATGAGTAAGGAAATCATCTACGTGTTTTCTTGCATTCTCAATCCAATTTTCCACCTCCGAGAGTGTATCTCTCGCTGCCTCATAGTGTGAATGTAGTCCATGATCAACCGCAATAGGGGAAATAAGGGTAGGATTCCCACTCCTTATCCTCGTAATATACTCTCTGAGTCTGATATTCTCTTCTCTATACTTCTCCTTCTCTTCAATTTCTCTATCTAATCTTGCGTTGATAGCCTTAAGGTTATCACCACCCTTTTGAAACTCTTTCTCTCTTGATGTACGACCAAGGGCAACTAAAGTAGTCTAGAAATCCATAGGAGTAGCAACATCCATTGCCACACCTCCAATAGGAACAACCACCTGCGTAATCCACATTCCTATCTCATCTCTAGGTATGTGCAACAAAATCTCAGCTCTCTTGGGTTCTTTCTCCTTATTGCTCCTAACTAGGTAGTCATCAATGTTATCAATAGGCTGTACCTTTATCATCTTCTTACTCTTTTCCATACTTTTCATTAGCCAATCAAGAATAGCGGCCATCGCCATACCATCATCGAGACACATATCTCGATCAAGTCCTCTGAATGCCGAGATAACATCATCATCATCATCATCATCATCATCATCATCAGGATTACTCCCAGTCAAATCATATATCTCATTTCCCAAACTAACCTCCAAAAGGACAGTAGGGGATCCCGACTGATCATCAATCTCATTTGGTGGGGCAGATGTCGTTCTGGTGTGTTACTCCTGAATATTCTCTGGTAGTATCACTGTGTTGGAACATTGCTGGGTTTCCTTATCGTGTTCTATTATTTCAATTTCCTTAATTGATGAGACACCGAGAGGTGGTGAAGGGATGATAGGTGAAGGAATGATAGTCTTTTGTTTCTTCTTCTTCACCTCCTCAATCTTCATCCCTCTGGCTTTGACTCCTCCTGGTGTGTTTTTCCTTCTCTTGGGAGCTTGACTCTCTTCACCTGCATGAATCCTGACATCACTGATAGTCCTTTGATCATCTTCGGAAGTAGACTCTTTCGGCTTGAGCTTTTCATAAGTGAAGGAAACACCCATATCAACTAACTTATTCATCTGAATATCTATCCATGCACGGTAGAAACTCAAGACCTCTCTCATCAATATATTCAAATCAATCTCTTCTAATTCTGACCAATTAGGCAATAAGATTGCCTTCTTCATTTCATTCTCATAATGTGGATACTTATGATCCCTGACATCTAACACCTGATCAGGAATGAGGAAAAATCCACACTTCCTAATGAAATCTACTGACATTCTAGACCACATTCGTCTCTTCACTGCCTGCTCGTCCACCAGGTTAGCCCAATAATCTTCCATGTCTACCTTGTGGATGGACTTTTCTCCCCCGATCCTTCCAACTTTCTTATCAGGATCAAATCTTTCTCTTTTCTTGAAGGTTGCAAATCGATAGAATGCAAGCTCCTCACTCGCAGTGCTGGCGGCTAAGGTAGACTAACAAACCTCCAACATCTTCCCAAATGAAGTAGGGAATGTCATGTCCGTCCTATGCTTCTCTCTTTGAATGGAATCAAACTCTAGAAGCTGGCTCACCACTTCGAACAAGATCATTTTGTTGGACGGATACCTAGGAAGCCTGCAGGGTTCAGATTGAAACCCATGAATCCTAAGGTACGTGAAAAGTGGGAAACTGAATATACCACGATCCATATTTCTCTATTATCTTTGTTGCCTCCTTGGAAAACCTCTTGTGGATTCCACCTTGCAGCATCCGCGTGATGTACATTGTGAATACATCATTCGCTCTCTTATAATCTTCAATTCTATACATGTTTAGCTGGGGATAGCACTCATGACTCCTGAATTGTCCTTGCCCATTCCCGATTTCACCTCTGCATATCAATCCTTTGTGTGAAACAAACCGTGCAAGAAGGTATACCAAGTAGGAAGTCATGGTGAATGACTTGGACTGCTCTACATTCCTTAGTTGAAAGTCCAGGTTGTCACTTATGATTCTAGACCAATTTATTAATGTCCCTCTAAGACAATCCTGGATGAAGTAGAACATCCATCCATTGAATATTGCACCATGTGGCATCCCCATTACTCTGTTAAGAAGGAATACTAAGTCACTATAATGCTCTTTGAAGTCTGTCCACGAGTGTCTTGGGAGCCTTGGAATGATGAAGCGTAGGCTCGATCATCCACTCTTTGTTTATTATACTCTTACACGCATCCATCTTCTTCGTGTACCGTTCTTCATATTCATTCCTAGTTGCATTCTTCATATTTGTTCCACATGGAATTCCAAACACCTTAGCAATCGCATCCTTGACAAGGTAGGCAATGACAACGCCCTTAGGAGTCTTGATCATTCGCGAGCAAGGATTATAACATCGTGCACACTCTAGGATAAGCTCATTGGATTGTATGGACTGTGGAAATCCAGCGACTTGAAAAATACCACTCTTCATAATGTTTACATATGCTGGGGAAGGAATCTGATTTCCAACTCCGAACATCCACCGTCGCATCAGGTTCAGGCTCAGAAAATGCATGTTTGTATCCATAATCTCCTTCTATCTAGATGACATCTTAAACTCTGGATAGAATCCAGTCTCCAGTTTCTTCTGTTGTTCTCTTCTTTCCTTAAATCCGGACTTCAACATCACACCTATACGAAGCTTAAAGTTATAACTTAGGAAAAAAAAAATATTCTTAATAGAATTCCTGACTTCCTAATGATTTAGGCTAATTAGGGTATGAAGTCAAGAAAATAGTCCACACTCTAGATAAATCATAACAATTCAAATGCAAAATGTGATAAGACTAGGTTATGAAAATCCTCATGAAATCAACACCTCCTTATACTTAGAAATTTCGTGCAAATCATAGTGCAAAGGAGTATACCGGATTAAGAGTGATTGGGGAAAGGTGTGAAAGGTTGTGTTTTCACAAACAATTATGTCTGAAGACACCTTCCACAATCAACAATGGAGGTCACAAATATGAAGCAACATGTAACTAAATGAATAAACCCCTCAAAACAAGTTGCAATCCAAAAAAAATGCACAAACTTGATAAAAATCAGTCCTGCTGATAAAAATAAACAATCTTGGGAGCATAGGTATGGCTGGTAAAAGATAAGTTTCTGAGGACAAGCAGCCAATAACATAGTTGCAGACTCGAGACAACCCTCCAATGGTCTAAAAATGATCCAAAAATGCCTCTAAAATGTCTCCAAATGCAAATCGCTATAGTTGCAGCCAGTTGGGTAATAAAAGTTAGGTCTGGAGATTGATGGACAACCAACAATGGAGGTCAAACCACCTGAAGCAATGGTGTTAAAACTCATATCTGAGGCAATGGTAGCAAGTAGGGAGCAATGGCAGTATCAAACATGTATAGAATCCACCAAAACACTTGCCAAAATAAAAATTGTATTTTCTAGCTATGGCACCACTTCACACAAGTCTAAAAAATGTCATCAACGCACACTCCAATCTACCAACAATGGTCTGAGAACAACCTAAAAACCAGGCGATATCAAGGAAAAATATTCAAAGTTTGAAACCTCAACACAAATCTCCCTTCACCAAAATTGCAATTTTTTCAAAAATGGTGAACTTAACGAAAAATCGTGGCATGGGGGGTCTTCAATGGAAGCCAAATTAGTTTGATAACAACAGGTAGAATGATGGATTTCACCCAAGGAAAAATAACCAAAAGTCAAAATTGCCAAAGTTTGGAGGAAAATCGCTATCTCCCAAAATCGAAAATTTGAAGTCAATGGAGTCAATAAGATTCAATGACAACAATGTAGTGGATTGCCCAGCTGGAAAGAATGGAGACAAAAAAAAGTCTTCAATCAAAC
The DNA here is from genome assembly GCF_030272615.1 of Cryptomeria japonica. Taxonomy (NCBI): domain Eukaryota; kingdom Viridiplantae; phylum Streptophyta; class Pinopsida; order Cupressales; family Cupressaceae; genus Cryptomeria; species Cryptomeria japonica. The sequence goes on along the minus strand of NC_081405.1, from coordinate 516,786,557 downwards.
ACTTCACTTGAACACTTGCTCCAAAATCGCCAACTATGGAGAAAATCACCCTTGCATGGAGACACCTGACAAACTTAATAATAAAATAATGCTGAACTTTTCTCTTTAAACTTGCTTTCATCACCAACTTTCACCACACAAGCAATGTGAGATAAAACACTTGTTCTTATATTTGCTTGGGTGAAGCTAATTTGCTTCTAGAAGGTTGAAAAAACATTAAATGCTCATTGCAAATCATTTATTAATTGTTTTTCATCTTTTAAACAATCATTGCCTTTTATTAAAAAATAATTAAAATGAGGCTCATTTATTAAAATATTTTGATTTAAATCTAAAATGGGTCAATTGGGAAAATCGATCCTAATAAGGATTAAAAAATCCTCACTATATCACTTTTAAAAATCATCAAATATCCCCTTAGGGGAAAATCGATCCCAGTTTGAATGAAAATCTAGACTCAAAATCATCGAATGTGCACAAAATGGGGGCCAGGGGAAAATCGATATGAGTGTGGAATAAAAAATTCCACTTAAAACTAAGTCATCACACAAAAATACCCCTCTGGTGAAAAAATGACCTCAGTCTGGATGAAAATCCGGACTCAAAAATCATGAAAAGTACTCAGTGGAAAATTGATATGAGTTTGGATGAAAATCCAGACAAAAATCCTCAAAAACTTGTCACAAAGACCTGGTGGAAAATGGACCCAGGTGTGGAATGAATGCAAACGTCATCGACAACCTTGTCCGTGGAAAAACGTGGGTAGTCAGGATAAATCCTGACACTTAGTCAAATTTTATTGCTTCCAAGAGAAAAACGACCCTAGTATGGATTCACAGTGGTCGAAAAATGAGGCAAGTGTGGATTTCAAGGGAAATCCATGTCCAGTTTGGATTCTGAGAGGGGAAAACCATGGGTAGTCAGGAATACGAGGGGAAAAGCATCTCTAGTATGATATTTTGACCTTTTAACTCTTAGAATATGGATTTTACTCCAGAAAATGATGATTTTTCCACTTAGAATCACTTAGAAACTTCAAATTTCAATAAAACTCATTAGGACTTAGGCAAATTCATCTAAAATTGGAGCATAACACAAGGGAATCCATCGGAACGAAGTATGAAATCAACCTGAATAATTCTCTAGGAGCGAGAAAACAACTCCAAAAGGTCTGGAAACACCTTAGCACTTAAAATCACCGATTAGGACATTTTTAAAAAACACATTAACTCTTCAAAAGGTTCAACACTTAGACAAACTAGGATCATTTAGAAATCTCAATTTATGTGCCTGATCCTATAACTTCAAAAACCCTAAACGACACTAGGCATGATCAAAACTCCAAGACTCGGACATGAAAAACACAAAATTGCCCACTAAGCAGCCAAAACCCTAACCTAACAATGCAAAAAGAAGGAAAGGCGGGGGTCCCTATTAACAATGGGGTGATGTGTGAAAACGTCACAATAGGATGTCCCTCTAAATTATGCATGACAATGAATTCTATAAGCAATTTTACTTTGACTCTCAATTTAACACAAATTTGGCATAAGAATTTAGCTAGTTCTTATATGTTAAGGTTACATAATGTATATGTGCATGCTTTGTCCATGTTTTCATATGAATATTTTAAATAACTTTATATATTTTAATTTTTCCTATTTTTATATAGTCGTCCCCTAGCCGTCCTCAAAATTGGCTTAAAAAACTGGCGTCCCAGAAATGCATACCCCCATCTTGAAAACTTGGGGCAACTTTGGATTTTTGTAGTTAAGAACTTTATCAATAGAATATGCCTCTTCTCAAACCATGGCCATAGTGAACAAGAAGCAAGTTTGTGTAGCACCCACAACAAAAATAACTTTACGAACAACATCTGCAAAAAAAAAATGTTGTAAAGATTATCTAAAAAGAAAATGAACATTTGAATGCAGAAGATGAATTATGTGAATGATATATATGTGTATTTATTTAGATTAACAAAAAAATTTGAAGGTGAAATATGAAGAGAAATGTAAAATGAGGGAAGAAAATGATGTGACATATTTTTCATCATACAATGGTTGCATAGCTTTAGTCCTCTTTAGTTTTGATAGATCAAAAATGATTCTAAATGGTCTTTTATGTTTGCATGGAGTCAGATAACAAACCTAAATAAATAATCATATAGAACCAGTGTAATTAATTAATTAATTATATAACTGTAGACTTACATTTACCAAATGACTATGAATTTATCATCATTATAAAAAATATCATGGAAAATAATCAATCATTACTTTTAAATTATGTAGACATTCACTAAGGAGCTCAAATTTTTAGATGGGGAGTTTGGAGTGCATCAAGGTAATGCAAAATATCACAGACAAAAGAACTATTAGAAATTTGAGCATCTTTACATAATTCTATGTATATATGCCTTTGTAGTATATGCATAATATTCCTTATATGGTACTTTTAATTAAGAGATCGTATTAAGCGTAGCCTAGACTTTGATATCCTAGTCATATTGACTATTTGAGCATAATGAAAGAATTCAGAAGTGTAAACAATTGTTTATTAGTTAGGTAGAAAAGAACATAAAAACTCAAAAACTATATTGAATTTGCATTGTTTGATGATTAGCAAATGAGAAGTAGTTAAAACAATCAGATTTGTAGTAGTTTTAGATTAGAATGTGGAGATAATTATTATGGAGTGAGATAGTAAGGGTGGTTGTTTAAAAAGTAAATTATTAAAATGAATTAATAAAATTTATTGTAATATAAAATTAAATTATATGATTTTAACATGATATTAAAATTGTGAAACGTCTATTTATACTTTGATTTATTTGTTTCATACACAATGAAAGTGTGTAAGTGGCTTTATTCTCGACTAAAAATTAATAATTAATCAAATAACTGAACTTGTCTTTGAAAATTGTAAGTATTTAGATCCAATGCATCCCTCCTTCCCCAATGTGGGTTGAATCCATAAGTGTGGTTTTCTACTTGGCTTAGATCTATAGGTACAATTTTGACCCTTGAACTTTCAATTCAAATTTAATTATACACTCAAGTTGACCCTTTTTTCAATTGCCATTCTCATTAAGGTACACCCCTCCAATCTCAATCATGATGAAGGTTGGACCTTAGCCTTGCCTGGTTACCCTTGCTTTCCTCCCTACATACCTACTCGCATCGTCAGTGATCCCTCCTTTTCTTCTTTCCTTGCTTGTTTTTTCTACACTTTCTTCCTTCTTTTGGGTATTCTTTTCTTTTCTTTGTTCTTTTGCCTCCCCTTGTCTCTTTTTCAACCATTCGACCTTCCTTTTTCCTTTTTATTGTGCATTTTAGTTTGCTTTACTTTTTGATTTATGGATTTTAACATTTTTTTTCCCTCTTTTTCTTGTGTTCTTTTTCATTTAATTCCTATTTTCTTATTTAGTAGATTGGGTTCATAGGTTTTATTTTTCTTTTTATTTCTATTTTTTGTTTTGTTAATTTATCTTTTATCATGTGATTAGCTTGCTTGTGTTATTTTTTACTTCTTTATTTCTTATTTAACATGTTAGGTCTTTTGTTTAGTTTTGCTCTTTATTTATTTTTATTTTTATTTTTCATTTGCTTCTTTTTATCTTATTTTTAAAGTATGTTTTTTTTGCTTTAAATTTGTATTTCTTTTTGTTTTCCATTGTGTATTTTTATTTTATTCTTATTGTGGTAGTTGTTTTTATTATTTCGAGTCTTTTATTTTGTGCTTTCTTTCTTTAAATCTTGTTTGAATATAAGTTTATATTGTTGTTTTGTTTATATCCTATATTCTTCTTTTTTTTTGACAAAAGGCCATGGCCTATAATATATTGATAATAATTGAAGATTTACATATACTTAGATAAATACTAACTCCACCCCCCTAGAAAAAACAAATCTAAAAGAAAGGCCCCCCGAAGTAGATAAGGGGTCATTAAAAAAACCCCGGACGGAGCTTGAAAGAGACAAAATCTTTCCCGATATGGACAACAGAAGATACAAAATCCGAACAATTGATGGAGCAAGATTATCAAAAAAGGACAAGGGGCTACACGTTTGAAAGTGCCATGCCCGGATCAACCCCAATTCTACCACCTTTAACTTGCCACCCCAGCTAGCGAAGTATCATGTTCCAATTCTGGATTCTTGAGATGAAGCGGCCTCCATTGGAGTGAGGAAAGATGAGGGATACCCGTGAGGGTCAACCAACGCATGATCAAGGATCTGCCAACAACCCTGAATTTAGCCATTACAATTGAAGCCAATGGCTCCCCTATTTGATCTTCAAAGAGTTGAACCCAATGGAGAAAAGTATGGGGAGATGTGTATCCCAGGCCATGGATGAAGGAGAGGAAAACAACTCTTGGCACTGAGTCAAAAACAAAGAGATCTCTATTTAAAAAACCTCCCCACCACACCTCTCCAGTAAACAAATCATACTTCTCCAATTGCAGGTTCAAATCCTCCCAAGAAAATAATGCAAGATGGACAAAAGCCCCCACCACCAAGTTTGTATAGTGTTGAGATTGTGTGAGGTCCATCACCATAAACACCAGTCTAGAAGCCACCAAGTTTGGAGAAGCCATCGAGTTGGCTGCAATCCATTCCTCCCCAAGAACAATCCTCACTGCCCACTCACAAACTTCACATGGGAATGCAAAGGAGTCTGCAAGTCTTAGAGGACGAGCTTGAGCATTCTGTCTCTGGTTAAGACAACCTCCCTCCAAGTAAATTCAAAGGGCCATAACTGCCGCGAGAACTCGATTAGCGAGGAAAGCAAGAAATTGGACCAGCTAAAAAAGCATCTGCAATTCTGAAGGAGCATGCTTCCAGTGGCTGATAAATAGAGAAATCTGAGGGAAAATGATGCAAAGGAATCAATGTAGCTCGTGTGAGCCAACAAAGATGAATCCATTCCATGTCCTTAAGCTTCCACGCAAGACCGCCTTATTGACCTTAAATGATCACATTTATTTGTGAGAAAGGACTTGGTAGCTTGCAGATATGTGGGAGCTCTGGAATTTCCTCAAGTTGGGATCCTCTGCAGGGGATGACATGATTGGGGATGCTTCAGAGAGCGAACATGTGGCCTGCCTTATAGATCCACATGCTTGAAGTACCTCCACAAATCCCAACCCAGAGGATACTCTTCCTTCCCCCATGTGTGAAGATATTGAAAGGTACTCAGAGCGAGGGAAGGTCCAAAGTCACCAAGCTGATCTCATCCCGTACAACGTGCCACCCGAAAGAATGCAAAAATGACAATCCCCATCTATTCCGCCTAAAACCCTTACCGGGATGGAAGCATCCTCACAGGACAGCCAACAGTGACATGGCTAACCATGGCTCGAGGATCTTTCCACTCCAATACTTTGAGGAATGAGAGGCCCTCCACCCACAACAAACAACATTAGATTAAACAATTTGAGTGGGACTAGGCGATGCATTCAAAGCCAGTTATACACTGAGACATTTGTCTTCATGAATCTGGCTGGGAGAAAGGAAAAAAACTTCCTCATTTGACTCACATCCCTTATTGGCTAATAAGTCTGCTAACTTATTTGCTTCCCTATAGCAATGGGAAATGATATATCCTTGAAAACTTGAAATCTTCTCTCTAGCTTCTTGAATAATGTAATCTATTTTCCAATTGGGAGCTTGGAAGTTTTTGAAGGATGAGATGATGTTCAAAGAATCCCCTTCAATCTCTAAGAATTCAAACTGCTCTTTAATGGCTAAGTTAATCCCAAATAGTAAGGCTCTAGCCTCTGCTATGTTATTTGTGCCATTTGGAATTTTTGCAAAACCTGCTCTCAAAACTTGGCCTGATTGATCTCTGAGAACACTTCTAATTCCGGACACTCCAGGATTACCCCTCACAGCTCCATCAAAATTTAGTTTCACAAAATGCTTCGAGGGAGATCTCCATCTAATTTCTTTTCTATTGATTTTCTTATGAGCATTTACCTTCAGAATTCCTTTGAATGGGATTTGCAGGAGTTTCCAACCTGTCAGAAGGTCATTATCCCACAAGGTGAAAGGGGAATCCAACTTTTTAAATTTAGCAGTGTGAGCATTACCAGATTCTGAAATTGATAATTCTAATTTGGTAAGCATATCTTGCACACTATGAAATTCCTTCCTAAATATGCGCCTATTCCTTTCCCACCAAATGTTCCATATGAGAATGGTAGGAGCCAGATCCCTGATAACTGCAAAAAAAGAATCTACAAAGAGCTTTGGCCATGATTCAAATACTTCTGCTAAATTGGCTTGTAATGGGGAGTTCCATTGAAGTTTGTTTAGTAGCCACTTCCAACAATCTTTTGCCACAGTGCATTCTAAAAGAAGGTGATTCGTTGTTTCAATGGACTTATTACACAACACACAATCAAAGGGTTGCACTACCTTAAGAAGAGCTAACCTATCACTAGTTAGGATTCTACCCTTTAGAGCCAGCCAAGCAAAGGATCCTGCCTTTTGTAATCTGCATCCCTTCCAGCAAAATAAGAACTTTATGGGAAGATTATCTTTCCCCTAAGTTGACAATTGTTTGAAGCCCTCTTTAACTGAATAAATCCCTGACTTGGAGGGAAGCCAAATCAATTTTTCTCATTTTCCTCTGAAGAAAATCAATCTGTTTCTTAATTCCATCATAAGCACCTGTTTTTGTTGAGGAGGGGCAGGTACATTATCTAAGTCTTTCCATTTCGCTTCCCAAAAGCCATTAACGAGAATCGGGTGAAAGTAATTGCTTACAAAGTGTCCCCATGAGGCCTGTAAAACTTCCTTGATAACATCCAGATTTGGAATACTAACTAAGGGCGGATAGCTGTTCCATGAGTCCTCCCAAAATCTAATTGACTTCCCATCATGCACAATCCAAGTTAGGTTATGTAGCAGGCTCTTTCTGCATTTAATTAGGAAATTCCACATCTTTGACCCTTTTAGAGGATCCAGGACTGTGAAACTTCTTTCTGGATCTTCTGAATCAAGATACTTGCCTCTAATAATAGCAACCCAAACATATGTAGAGTCTGAATACGATTTCCACACCAGTTTATCCCCTAGAGCAATGTTCCTATCATCAAAGTTAGGTATTCCTGCCCCCCCAAACACTTTGGGGAAACAAACTTTTTCCCAGACCAGTAAATGTATTTTTATCTTTGGGATCTTTGCTGCCCTTCCATAGAAACTTCTTGAGGAGAGATTTCAATTGCTCCTAGATCTTGAATGGCATGGGGAGGATTGACATAATATAGTTTGGAATTGTTACCAAGACAAATTTGATAAAGCAAAATTCTCCCAGCTAGTGATAACCAATTATTCTTCCAAGAGGTTACCTTATTCTTTATCGACAAGACTATGGAATCCCAATGGCATCCTTTTATCACCCTTGAGAAGAGAGGAACTCCTAGATATTTGCATGGTAAATTCGCTTGCTTGAAACCCAAGATATTTATCAAGCTTTTTGACAGGATTGAAGAACAATGAAATAGAATTGTTTTTGATTTAGCCTCACTCACTTTTTTCCCAGATACCTCACTGTATAATTTAAGGGTTATTTTAATTACCTTAGCTTCCCTCACAGAAGCTTCCCCAAACAAGATAGTATCGTCAGCAAATAACTGATGTGTGAGGATAATTTGGGTTTGAGGGATTTGAATTCCTTTCCATAAGGACAAACCCTGAGAGGTTGAGATCAATCTACTAAGGGCCTTTGCCATGATGATGAAAAGAGATGGGGACAAAGGATCACCTTGTCTGACTCCTTGAGATGACATAAAGAAACCCACTGGGCTGCCATTAACCAAGACTAAAATTTTTGCCCCTAATAGACAGGAAAGAACCCATTTGCACCATAGATTAGAGAAACCAAACTTGAGAAGGATTCGATGCAAAAAAACCTAATTGACCCTATCATATGCTTTCAACATATCGAGCTTAACCATGATTGCTTCTATCTTATGTGCCATTACTGAATGCATAATCTCATGCACTACCAAAGCTCCTTTAGTTGTTTCTCTGCTTGGCACTAAACCCCCTTGCTTCTTAGAAATGATCTTAGGAATGAAAGGAGCTAATCTGATAGAGATGGCCTTAGTTATAATTTTGTAGACTGCGTTGCAAAGAGAGATAGGTCTAAAATCTACAAAGGATTGTGGATTAGTCAACTTGGGAATTAGAACAATGAGAGTAGTGTTGAATTGTTTCAACATATTGCCATGTTTCCTAGACTCTTCCACCATCTTCCAAACATCCGATCCCAAGAAATTCCAGCACTTTTGAAAAAAAAGGGCAGGGAACCCATTCGGTCCAAAGGCTTTATCTGGATGCATGGAGAAGACGACATTCTTAACTTCCTCCAAAGAAAAGGGTTTCAACAGAGATATGTTGTCCTGATGTGTGATCAAGCATGGTATGTGATGAAGAATATCCTATGTTTTCCTTCTAATATCTTCGTTCTCAACCACTGAGTTTGAGAAAATGGAAGAGAAAAAATGAACTGCTTCATCTTGAATTTTTTGATTATCCAAAAGAATTTCCCCTGTCTCATTTCTAATTTGTGAAATTTGACTATTTGCTCTCTTCATTTTGATCGAAGCATGGAAGAATTTTGTTTTCCTATCCCCTTCTTGCAACCATGTCTCCCTAGATTTTTGTTTCCAAAAGAGTTCTTCTCTTTTCAAAACTTCTTGTAATTGCAGATTCAGAGAGTTTTGTTGTTTGTAAGACTCTTCATTTATGCCATTTTGAATAATGTCTTCATTTAGCATTTTGATACTATCTTCTACCCGAGCCTTAGAGTGAAAGATATTCTTGAAGACTGTTGTATTCCATTCTTTGATTTTGGCTTTGATCCATTGAAGCTTTTTATAAAACTGAAACATCCTAGAACTCGAGGTAAATGGAGCAGTCAACCACCATTTCTGCAACTATGGGAGAAAGGAATTATCTCTAAACCACATCTGCTAGAATTTGAAAAAAGAAGATCCCTTATTTGTGATGGTAAGGAAGGGAATGCTCAGTTGGAGTGCAAAGTGATCAGAACCTGATAGAGGCAGGATTTTGGAAGATGGGAGACTGAATGAAGCGTTCCAAATAGGATTCATGAAAAACCTGTCTAAGCGCTCAACGATATGAGAAAGACCTTGTCTTCTATTTGACCAGGTTAAGGAGCTATTGGATGGCACACAATCTATGAGAGCATTGGAGGATACCAGGTTATTAAAATCTTGCATTGACTTAGGGAGGGTGATAGTGCCCCCTGATTTATCCCTTGGGGAAAGGATAGAATTGAAATCACCTCCAAAGATAATCGGGTCCTCTAGAAAATTGAGGCATATTTGGGCAAGCTTGTCCCACACTACTTTCTTCCCTGCTGAAGAATTTGTCCCATATATTGAGATCAAATGAAAGGAAACTGAAGAAGCTATTACTTTGACATGGATGAAGTTTCTTTTGATTGAGATAACGTCTACTCTTCCCACACTTGGTTTCCATAATATGGCCATTCCGCCCGAGGCCCCAATGGATTGGGAAGCAACATATTTCCTTTTTTTCCACCCTTTAAAAGGTTGATCACTACTGGTTTCTGAGAATTTAGTTTCTTGTATTAAAAAAATCTTAGCCCCACAATTCTCTATTTGAGATTTGATAAGGCACCTTTTGTTAGGGGCGTTGATACCCCTAACATTCCAGGATACTATTCTTATTGTTGGTTCGGAGAGTCATCCACTCTCCAAGATCCAAGTTGACCATCTAGTGTAGTCTGAATTCCTTCTTTGACCTCCTCTTTGGTTTTTTTGGCTAGTCTCTTCTTCTTTGGGGGTCCCCCCACTCTCCCTTTGGGCTTGATCATCATGCCTGTTTTTTTAGATCTCATTTGGTATATAGAGGATACTACTGAAGGGAGATCTTGAATTCCTTCCTTCTACTGATCTTTGGGAACAATACTGCTTTGTTGCTGCAAACTTCTAGGGATCCCCTCTATTGCTAGTGTTGTAGGAGCACTGAGCTTCTAATCTACTATATGTTTGAAAAAACCCAACAAGTCTTCAATAACAACCATATTGCCTGGCTGGTCTATGATCTCGTCCACAAATATAGAGCAGGCTTTGTGAAGTTGGTTTGTTACAAATTGATCGAGATGATCTGGATTACTCTTTAGAAAGGAAGATTTGTAGTGTTTTAGAAACGAACCTGTTCTCTTTCAGAGGGGATATTGGGATCAAAGGTATTACCTTGGGGAGATATAGGTCTGAAACTGGCTTATCCATCGAAATATGGTGAGAGAAGAAGAGGCTTTGAATCCATGAAATAACGCTTGGGGGCACTGTGATCTTTTTTCTTCTAGTATTTATACTAAAATAATTAATGAAATTTTGAACGAGAGAGGTTGTGATTTCCCCCATTTTCCCTCTCTGACTCCCAACTGAGTTTCTCATTTGAAAGGTGTTTGCCGAGGGTTGAGAACTGTCTATTACCTTTCTTAGAATCTGACTATTTTCAGTCTCTAACTCCCTTGAAGGGTTAGAAACAGAAGTACTGCTACTTCCCTTTTGCATTACTTCCCCACCTATTTGGTTTTTTGTTGCCAACAGAAAATTCTCCCGAGTTTCCTCTAGTAAGGTATTCATTTGTATGATTTCAATAGATGGATTCTGACTTCTTTGGGCCTCATCCTCCCCTGGAGGATTACAAACAAGAATGTTGCTACATTTTCTTTACTTCACTAGCCTGTCTCCCTGAAGAATTTCCTTCAATGGGGCTTTACCCTTATTTTCCTCCAAAGAGGGCTCCAAATTTGCTCCCTCACTATTCAGTGTTGAGTCAAAGGGAGATGCCTCCAAACCTTTTAGATTATCTATTAATTCTCCTTCGGGTTCTAATATCAAGGTCTCTGAAATGAGTGCTCTAGCATGTGATGGGTTTCTGGAACACTGATGTGCAGTAGAAGAATGGTCTTCATAGACTCTTATGTCTTAGCAGAGAGATCCTTGACAATCTGTGGTTAGGTGACCCAGGAAATCTGAATGCAAGTCTATTGACTTTGGGTCCTCGATAATGAGTTGTTGGTCCCATTCTCCTGCTTTTGAGATGATTGAAAAATCCTTAGGGAATGGTTTGGAGAGATCCAATAGTAAAGAAACCCTTAAAAGAAGCTAAGGGTCTTCAAATGGAATTAAATCATGCTTTACAAAGATCCCCAAATGGTTTGCTAGGATCTCTATAAGATCTAAATCTCTATATTCTAATGGGATCCCAGGGAAGGTTATCCAGAATGGCACGTATTTTATATTTGTGTCCTGAGGGTTGAAGTTTGGGTACCAAGGCAATGTAAATAAGCCAAACCCCTTGTAGAACCAACCCTTAGTTCTATGAATCTTATTTCTACACCTCTTTGAGGAAAATATAGTAATAAAAAACTGAGACCCTTGATTTATGAAAAAAATTTCCTTCACTCCCTCCCAATGCTTTTTAGCCCATATACATAAATCATCAGATTTGGGAGAAGAGCCCCAAAACTTACCTATCATCGCCTTGTCATGCAACTCTGAGCTCTAAGACTCAAGGAGGTGGTTCGGTAGTTTTATAGAAACCATTCCTCCTGTCTTGTTTGGAATCCTTGATGACTGATCTTCTCCCTTTCTCCTTCCAATTTGGTATTCCAGTCCATTCATTTTGGAATTGTGGTGTTAGGTATTTCCTGCACCCTAAATGAGTGATTTTTTCTCCAATATTTAGTAGAGCCCTTGTTATTTTGCCTCGGCCTATGAAAGTACCCGTTCTTATGGGAGCTGAAATTTAAGTTGAAGCCTTCTCCATCCTGTCGGCCTCTAGTCTTCTTGGAATGGTTAAGATGTAGAGGGTTAAACTGTCTGTTTCCAGGCCTTGAAAGTGGGTCCCAAACCCTAGGCCCAATGGTCATTTTAGGGGGATTCGCCTTTGGATACCCTCTTCTCCCCCTCCACGAATTCCACAGAGGAATATTGTTTGGGAATGTGAGCACTCTGATCTCCCCTCGTGACTTGAATCCCCTCGAACCCCCATGTCCATTACTGTTTTGCAACAAAATATTATTGGGGGCTATCAGACAACTTTGCTTCTTATTTAAAGCCTCAGGACTATCAATGAAAAGCCCATTTAATTTTTTTGAATGAGTTTCCTGGCGTCTAGGGCTTATTTTTGAATGAATCTGACTATCTTTATCTGAAAGCCTATCATCTTCACATATATTAAAGATTTCTTGTTTCCTCTTGCTCAACTTTTTTGGCCATGTGAATGGTTTCCAATTGGGCTTTGAAAATCTAAATTTATTTTGAAATGGTCTGTTGGCCCATCTGAAAAGATCCTCCCTATCTGAAGTGCCCCTGCATTCCTCCTGCAAGTCATACCTCTGGCTCCCACCATGTTTCCCACTGCTTTGTCCTCTGCCTCCATTCCTTCGGGAATTTTGAAAAAAATTCCCGCCAAGTGTTGTCGCCCCGTTGTGCTCGATGTTGTTTCCACTTAGAAGGCAAGTTTTTATATCCTATATTCTTGCTTTCTACATTTTATATTAGATAGTTATTTATGTATACATATCATTATATAGAACTTATTCTTTTTATTTTCTTATTCTTCTCTTTGTCCCTTTCCTTCCACCACTTGCATATTCCTCGTGCTTCACATCCACCCTCATTTTCCCTCTTTTTAGTCTTTGTTTGCAATCCATTTCTTCATTTGTCCTCTTCTTGATGATGGATAACTGAGTGCAATCCTAGACATTGATTAAAAAATACACAGAGTTTTTTCTAGAAACTCATAAACATACATGTTACTTATCAACTTGAGAGTGAAATGATCATTTTTTTGCTAGTGATCTATGTTAAAAGTTAAATCCTAATCCATTTTACACATTGAATCCAATTGCCAATCTAATCAATTTACACTTACATTGCATTATTAGATCATCATTCAAGCATTAGAGCATCAATTAAACATCAACATTTATATTAATAATAAATGATTAGTCATCTTGTATGATTTCTTTAGTTTTCTTTGAACTAGTTCACATTATTAAAACCAATTCCAAGGGTTTGAGTAAGGCAAAACTGCTAGCGCTAGCACAACAAGCTCCAAAGTTATGTTAAGCTATCACCAAGTCTAGATATTTGAGAAAAATAGTTTTTTGAGGATAAAGAGTGCATGCTATATTCGTAGGAGAGGATCATTATTGCATATTTGAGATCAAAGTTATATTTGTGAGGATCAATTTGTAATTTTGGTATCAAATAAGTGTAAAGAGTGAACCATCTAACACTTTGTTACTATCATGGTCTCAAATGAACACAACACCAGATGGATCATTCACCACAACTTACAATAGAATATCTCCACATCACACATGAAGCAAAGTACTTGTACCTCTTATCAATTTTAGAAAAGCATGTTTGTGTAGTGTTACTATGTCAACTCTTTATCTAGGCTATTTGCCACCATTGTTTGTTTCATTGCTTCATCTTAGACATTAATGCCGTGTGGTTTTATTTCAATAGTTAAATGAGTAAACTTGATTGATTGTACACCCTTAGGTTTTGGTGCTTAGGGTTTAATTTTAGATCGAAATGATTCTTGATTTTTTAATTTTCAAATTAGATCTAAATCTTCTTCGATGCTTATCACCTTTTACAATTAATGCTTTTGTGTTTGTATAGATTTATGACCCTTGTAATCTCCTATTAAGAAGTCATAAATTACATCCCACAATTATTATAACTCAAGTTGAAACAAGTATGATTAAAATTCTAAAAATTAATAATTATTTGTGTATAAAATCAATAGGGATTTGATCATGACATCCATTTAGAGAAAGTGGATAAGAAAGATATTGGTTTGATTACACATATATTATCTACAATGTTACACATTTGAATAGTGATTCTAATCTTACTTAATTGATCGATGTTGTATATAATTTTTTTGATTACCAAGCCATATGGATTAGAGATGCTAAAGGATATAAATACCAAGATAAGTTCTTAAAGGTTGTTGAGTGGTGTATATCCCTCTCCCTATAAGCCTCTTATTTTTTCCCTTCTCCTTGCACACCTTGTTATGGTATGCCATTTGATCCTCCCAATATTTAACCTATTCTTGTCCCTGCTTTTTATCTCTTGACTCCCACTTTTGTTTATTGTGCTTCCTTTGCTTCATTCCATTTTCATCCTACTAGTGCCATGACCACATCCCACCAAAGCTATGTCTAATCCTAATGTTTTTATCCCATCTTCTTCCATGTGATAGCATAACCTATTTATACTACACCCTCTATTTCTCATATAGCCACCTCTAATGTGTCCTAATGTGTCTTTATCCACCCTTGGCACACCTCTTCAAGTACTTGATAGAATGAAGAATGAAGTTGATGCCATGTTTAATAAGAATTATAAGGGGTGTATTTATTGAAGCATAAAACAATCTAATTGCATTAAAATGTTTCTCATATCAATCTTACCCTCGCAAGTTTCAAAAGAAAAGATGGTTTCGTAAGGATAGTCAAAAGAAAGAGAAATGACTTAAAGTTCATCATGTTGCTACTACTTCAACCTTTACACCCCAAAATTTTGAAAAATTTACAAGATTGCATGAGCCATTATAATATGCTCAAGAGGTTACTTAGTATAAATATGATTACACTTCCTTCTATTATACAATTTGATATATTCAGAGGTATACCTAAGGGATATCATGAACATGTATTTTATAATTGTTAGAGTTAATGGACATGACACTCAGTGATGTATGACATTGGAGAATTAAATACAAGACAAGATTTATAACAATATGATACAAGGGGAAAGTGTTATGGTTAAAGTGCAAACTCATGTCATACTTTTATAATTGAATCGACCAACACAATAAAAAATTGTCAACTTCAACTGTATAAAAGTGGCCTTTATGTTTTGAAATTGAAAATGATGTAAACTAATGAAATGTAGAACTTTTGATGAAGTTTATGTTTGTAATTTTTGAAACTTTTAAAAATTATTTGAATATTTATTTTGTAAATTTAAGAGAAAATTTTGAATTGCTAAAATTTCAAAAAAAGTGAGGTCGAGTTAATGTCACAAAAAAGAGAAAATCATTTCGTTTCTCCCTAATTTTTTCCCAAACAAATAATTTCAATAACTAATGCATGGAAAAAATAAAATTCAATGCATATTTTTCTCGTAATAATGATTTAAACTCAAATTTACTAGAATTCAATAGTTTTTATTTAACGTCAACTTTATCTTTTTTTAATCATTTTCAAAAAAAATCTTTTTGGAGAGAATTCTCTCCTCTAATGCAACATATGCTTTTCAAATAATTTTAATATGCTTTAACTTTAAAAAAAAATTCCAATTAGCTTCATTTTTTATTATAACAACCTACTTACAATAGTTAAAAATATATATTATAACTAATCTTTATGTGCGTGTGTGTGGGTGGATTGTCAACTTTGATCTCTACAAAAGTGTATTTTAGTTCTTTGAAAAAAAATCATTTTGATTGAAGAAATTTTTTGTTCAAGTGGCAAGTTTCAGAAAATTATGAAAGATGATGAGGTGGCTGCCAACAAGGATTGCAAATAGATATTTCGACCAAAATATTTTTGAGCAGAACGCTTTTGGTCGAAAAGGTTTCGGTTGAAACCCTTTTGACCAAAACCTTGTTGGTTGAAAGGTTGCCAATTGGAAACCTTTCAACCAAAAATGTCCATATACAAGTTTTTTTTTAATTTTAATTTTAATTTTTTCCAATTCAATCATCTAAAGAAAACACACAAAAGGAGTTCTTTTGGTAATAGAGGCTATAAATATTTAGGTACAATGATTCTCAACTTGTCATTGATGAATTTTAATGGTTTCTAAGATTGTGTAGAGCAACGTAGTACTTGTTACTCTTTGATTTGTCATAGCTATGAGGGCCAAGGCCACTAGAGTCTTCTTGGAGTGAGAATGACTGTTGGACAAGTGCTCAAGATTGAGATAAGTATTGGAAAACCTTGATGCTATAAGATTTATTGAGAATGTTTTATATATGATTTGATGATAATATGGTTGAATTATGTGGCTATGTTATTCCATTTGTTGTGTTAATTAATGACTTTATATTTCTTGCCAAATTTTATATTTTATAGCTTACATTGGTTATTTACATTCATATTAAAAACATTACATCTTATAAATGATCTTAATTTTAATATTTAATTTATTTAATCCGTTCCTAATACTTAATTAACCATGGATAAAAGTGACTTTACATTTGGTATTAGAGCTAGGTTTATCAAGCCTTCCTATCTTTAAAATTTTATTTTTGTTTTCAAATTTTGTATTAAGTAGTCTTTATTAAAAAAAATAAAAAATGTATCTAACATTATACATCTATCCTAACCATTAAGTGAGAAGACTTATTCTCTAAGGCTTAAATAATAACCTTCAAGTCCATATGTTGATTTTTTCCCTTGGCATTATTGAAAATCTTAGACCATATATATATAAAATCTTATCCCCTATTTATATCTGGAATCAATTACAGACACAATCCATAACTTATACTATATATATATTGTGTGTGTGTGGAATGGTTCATATACTATCTCTACTCCAACATCTAGTGTGTGCATGTCTACCCTGGCGATTACAACAAAAATATTTGAGATAGCATTCGTTTTGAATGTATTGTCCAAAACACCTATTCAAAGAGTATGTCTTAGGAAATGACAACAAACATTGTGAAATTGTTTGAGAGTTTCTAGGGCTGTTTCAACAAATAAATTTAGTTTTATTTCACTATTATTGTATTTCATGAAGTCACTTCTCATTTCTATAAATGTCTAGCAGAGTGGTTGTAGTTGCAACGAAATATCTTTTACAGTTTTGATGGATGTTCAAAACATATTCTAAAGCTGTCATTAATGGAGCAAGGCGCTATTATGTTGGTGACGGTTTTAGAATCCCTCATTATATCTTTAGATTAAATCAACTTGAGACTTTCTAAAGTATTTTCAATTTTTATTTTTTTTAATGTTGTGCACATTCTACTTCATTGCATTCTATATGGAGAGTAAGGGCTTGATGATCTATATGGTCAAGGATCTTCACATATTGTTTATGGTGTTGGTTTACTTCCTAGATAAGATCATAGTTCTAGGAAGCGAACGACTTAAATCACACACATTAGGTTTTGATTTCTAGGCTTAAAAGTGTTAAACATTCAGAGTTGACTAACATTCTCTAGGCTTAATATGTTGCTTAGTGTGTGGGGTTTAATGCTAATTCTAGGAAAGGGTACATTGGCGTTTCTTCTTATGCAAGGTATATTGGTAGTGGTGCAAGTCAGATGGATTCATCCAAGTTGTTTCGATGATAGTATTACTCTAACATGAGTATGATAGGAGGAGAGAAGATATTCATTGCAAGCATTAGGTTTAACTCTAGGGGAGTCTTTAGTCACTCCAATCCTTGTGCCTCTACTATATCATGATTTGGGCATCCTTGACACCAACCATCATTATTGTGTTATTTTTGAATTATACTATGTGAGATGAGAGTGCATAGTGTTCAAAGTTAGAAATTGATTATAAAGATCAAAACAAAGAGAAAATAATTTAAATAAAAAGATAAAAAAAGAAAAGAAAAACAAAATGAAAGCTATCAAAAAATAAACAATAAAAAAAGATAAAAAGAGGAAGAAACAACAAAAATGAAAAACCAAAAGTATTTAAAAATATAAAATAAAATATAAAATATAACTAAGAAAGAGAAGACAAGAAAATAAAAATAGGGCAATGAAAATCAACTATATATATGTATGTGTGTATGCATATATACATATACATAAATACGTATATACATATATATGTTAAGGATTAAAACGAGAAAATCAAAATTGAAAAAGAGACAAAAAATTAAAAAAATAAATAAAAGGCAAAATAAAAAATCAATTTAAAAAGCTAAAAAAATAAGGAAGGCTAGACAAGATGAAGAGAAACAATGAACCACTAGCAAAGAAAGAAAGAAAGAATTCATTCTTAGCTATTGACTCATAAAACTACAAATAACACGGGAAAACAAATGTAGTAGAGCAAATGAATACGAGAGAAATAGAATAAGAAAGCAAAAATACAAGGAGAAAGAAAAATAAAGAAACAAAAACAAGAAGTTAATGAAATAAAAAAATAAAAACAAACAAACAAAATCATAACTAGCAAAACAATGACAAAAAGAAATAAACCAAGAAGGAAACAAGAAATGAAAAGGGAATAAAGAAGGAAATGAGAAAGAGGGAGAAGGCCAAAAGCCTAGCGGGAATCGAGGGGTTGATGGGAGATGTGGAAGTGATGTCTTTGACAAAAAAATGAAGACTCTAGAAGTGCAAAAAGTCTCTAATATGCGTCATAGGAAGGGGTGACGTGTCTTCGGGTTACAAAGATTCTATGTGGTCATTGTTTTGTACACGTGGGAGTTGGGAAGTCTTGAATTTCTGGCATTATAGTTGAGATTGATCTATTGAATGCTCTTCTATGTAATGTTGTTTTGTAGGTACAAGACCACCCTTGTTCTCAGCTAGTAGTGAATATGAAGGCATTCCTTTTAGATTTAAACACTACTTTAATAAAAGACATTTAGCCTCTGATTCCTCTCGTGGTTCTTGCAAGTCCCCCTCCTTTTATTTGACTAATTATGAACATCAACATCTCATGGTTTTCTATAATTATTCCAATGATTTAGATGTCTCTAAGTTGTCCTCTCCCTCTTTGGATCTCTCTGAAGATAACTGCATCCCTTATGATCAAGTTGCTAGTAACACCGATGTTCATTCTACTATTCCCCTAGGTGATACGTGTCCTGCTAATGTTTCCTCTATTGATATTCATCTTGCTATTGTTCCCTCTAGTAAAGTTGTTTTTAGTGATGATGTTTTGTCTTATAGTCTTCCTTCTTTTCCATTTTTTATGTCTATGTTTTACACTTAGGTGGGGCTTATGAAGAGATTTATTCTTCCCTTTCTCCTAGGTTTACATGCCTAGATGATAGCACTGGTTGAATATTTGTTCAAAGAAGGAAAATAGATGTAAAAATGGATTTTATGGCTTCTAAGGTTGTTTAGTCCTAATTTGTTAGTTTTTGGCTAAGTTTTTTTTTTTTTCCCTTTGTCCTTATGTTGGTAATAGATTAGGATGGTTTGGAGTCGTTAAGTGGAGGAAATATGTTAAGGTTCTTTAGGTTGTCTACTTTTTGTCCAGTCCTACTTTGGTTACGTCTTGGGAAACTCTATTGTTTTGTCTTTGTAACAATCATATAGCGGGTTGGGGCCCTTCTCCACTTATTTAATAAAATACATAGATGTAATTATTTGTATAACAAAATAAGATAAAACTTTGATATTTTTTGTTACTAGAAATAAGCTCAATGCCATGTGTTATAATTATCATAAATGACATCATAAATCAAACTTATATGCACAAGGATATAAACACACTAAACACTCCTTAAATCAAACCTCTAGAATTAACAATCAAATCTCAAGATCCATATCTACAAGAAGACAAAGCATAAAATAGAATACATCTAAAAATAATGTGGGCAATTCTTATCAAATGATTATTCACTTAGTAGACGAAGAGCGGGAATGAGATACATCCTCAAGGATACACTAAACAAAAAATGACTTTCTCCAACAAAAACCTCCTCTCAAGTCTATATCTAGGGTGAAGGCTCTCCAATCTTCCCATTGAAACCTCGCAAAAGAAAGCATCTCAAAGCATCTGTAAAACCTAAGTTTTTTTAAGTATTCATTAGAATCTTTTTTTTATCAACCAAGGGATAATGTCGATTATATTAAATAAAATCATAAAATACATATAACATAAGTTTAACCAAGTCTGTAAAATAAGACCAACCAGAACTAGAGGCAAATCCGGGCAATCCAAAATATCCATCTAGGGCACGAAACGAAGAACACTAAAATTACAGTCTTGGCAGAGAGCCAGAAAGCCAAAAAGAGAACTAAATACATAGACTATCTAATTTGAGCATACAAGATGTAGAAAGAGAGAATTTTAAAACACACTGTAGCCAAGAATCACCTTGCTTCAAGTAGAGTTGAAAGATCACCAAGCAGGAGAAGAGGGAGCTAGAGTAGCTAAAGTATCCACTATATGGACAGTCATTGGAACCCTTTGATGAGCCAGCATTGGTTTTGGAGGAGGAAAGCAAACTGTCACATCTGAAGGCTCTAGACCGAGATCAGCCATAAGTTCTTCCAGGTCTATAATCCAACCCTCCAATGTTTTATCTGGAGCAAGAGAAGAAAGGCCATCCCCATCAAAATATTTCTTTATCCAATTCTGATAAGAAATTTTAGAAAAATGAAAGATTGACGAGAGGAAATTAGCATTAGCTTTGATTTCAAATTTCCTTGTGCAGAAGAGCTTCTCTGCCTCAATATATAAAATGGGAAATCTTGGACGGCTTTTTCCACCTCTTATAGTCACCATATAATCCTTTGGCAACAAAATTGTGAGTTTCTCATCAATATTCCTTAAGAAATTACCTAAATCACCCAACAAATCAAACTTGAAAACCTTACTACATAATGCTTTAGTTTTTTCTTTGAAAAGGCCAGTATGGAGAAGGGTGGCGACAAACATGTCCAGGATTTCCATATTTACTCTCTATTTGTGCTTGGTTTTGAGGAATTCTTCTCCTAAAATGCGTTTAACTGCCCTCATAATAACAAAATGTGACACATTTAACACCTCCTTCAGTCGTTTCCCCTTTATTTCGCCCAAGAATGCCATCTGTCTTTTGGAAGAAATGAGCCTGATAGGGGAATCCATATTCTTTGCAGCACTTCTGGAACCATCTGTCAAATTTAGGGGAGGTGCTAATCACCCGATGCTTTCTTTTTGATCAACCACTCGATGCTAACTCTAGCCAATGCTAAAGGATCATCAAAGATGAAATCTTAGTCTTAGAAAAAATATTTTGGCAAACACGATGAGAGATCCTATGGGATACCCAACCTCTAACAATTTTATTCATTAAATGCCTCAACTAAAGGCAACAACAACATTTGAAATCCAAGCCAAAACGTTTCAAAATAACAACTTTACATCCAAAAATATCGAGTTGTTGGAGGCTTAAATGCAATATGTCAAATAGCCAAACACTGTAGAGACAGGTAGTGGGAAGATTGAGAGAGATAGTCAAGCCAAGTAATTTCTCTCCCATGATTTATCAAGCACTCCTAAGAAGAGACACTTCATCAACCAAAGAAAGAAGCTTTTACTACTGAATTTATCCATTGATCCTGATTTCAAAAATTAGGGCAAAAAGAAGTTCCGAGTCACTCAATTTCTGAGTCTCTTAACTCATGAGATCCAAATATTCAAATGTATTTCCCATTAAAACCATCTGCTCTCCTGTTAGCTAATTGATTCGCCAAGCCGTTGGCCTCTCTTAAATCATGATTTATGGTAAAAGCATCAGAAAATTTTAACAGATCAATGACCTTGCGTAGAAAATAATTGAGTCTTCGATTTGGGGTGCTACCAGTTCTTAAAGCATTTTTTATGATGGTTGAGTCTCCTTGGATTTCCACTTTCTTAAAACCAAGATCCTTGCAAATAGACAGTCCTTCAATAGTTGCATGGATTTCTGCAACATTATTGGTGTCATCTGCTAATACTTTCGCTTGCTTAGCTTCTACTTCTCGAATTGAAGAGTGGATTATACATCCTGTACATGAAGCTCTAGGATTTCCCCAAGAGGCCCCATCAAAATTCATTTTAAACCAACCTTCTTTTGGAAGAGTCTAGGCAGTCAAAGCTCTTTCTTTTATTGATGCCTCACCTCCTTTCCCAACAAAAAGGAGTAGTCAACCCAAACCAATTGCTCTTCATTTTGCTATCCCAACTAGAAAATTTAGACTTTTTAAATTTTAGGAGAAGAGAGTTTTCTATTAACTACTTTAACAATGGTTGGTTCAAGATTATTAATAAGGGTCTCCCATGGCAATTTTTCCCCTTGGAAAATTCTTCTATTTCTTTCCTTCCAAAGCTCCCAAATTAAGACTAAAGGAGAAGAGATCCATAATGAATTAAAAAGACTAGAGGAAAAAAGGTTGGGCCAACCTTTGAATAAACTCAAAATGTCATTGGGTAGAGGTGGGATCCAACCTAATTTGGTGAAGAGCCATTGCCAACATTTAAATGCAAAGGGACAAGACAACAAAATATGATTAGTTTATTCTTCATCATGTTCATCTAAAACACAGATTGAAGGACCCACAAAACCTAACTTTTAAAATTATAACCTATAAAGTAGCCCAAGCAAAAAAGCCCACTTTAGGTAGACACCTTTTATCCCAACAAAGAGAAACACGTATTTCAATTTTCTTGAAGTTATGTTTTACTACTATAGATTTGTAGCCATCTTTAGAGTTATAACAACTTGAATTAGCCCCAGTCCAAATTATTAAGTCTAGACCTGCATTAAATACTAAGGATCTTTGTTGGAGAGTTTCAATGAGAATCTTAATTTCTTCTCTATCAACTGGCAGGTTCTCAATACTTTTCCATTTCCAACCCAAAAAGTGATTCCCATCAACCAATTCAATATAATCCTTTACATGGATTCCCCATCTACTTTCTGTTATAGCCTTTAGATTATTATGACCCATCAATTTATCCAAGGCAGGGTATCCACCCCAAGAGTCTGACCAAAAGAGATCTTTATTGCCATCATTAACGTCCCATGAGATCTAATCTGTTATGAGATTCCTACAATTCAAAATAAAATTCCATACCCTTGAACCTTTTGGAGGATTTTGGATCCTGAAAAATAGCTTCCAAACTCGTGTCATCTAAATATTTTCCTTTGAGAATTCTAGTTCCCACTTCTAGTTGAAATCCTTATAGATTTTCCAAACTAATTTTGCTCCTAAAGCTTTATTTTGCCATTATTGATTCCTCAATCCAACTCCCCCCAAAGATTTTGGTCTGCAAATCTTATCCCAAGCAATCTAAGCCATTCTTTTTTCTTAGCCATACCTTGCGAATAGAAAGATCTCATTTTCTTTACTAATTTTGAACTAGCTTCGGTTGAGAGAGATAAACAAGACATAAGATAAATAGGTAGAGCTAAAAGGACTACTTTTAGCATTATAACTCTTTCTAGCCATGAAAGCCATTTTGTTTTCCAAGATTCCATTTTTTATCCACTCTTTCTCCCATTGGATCCCATACTTTGGTTGATCTCAAACCCTTATCTAGGGGCAGTCTTAGATACAAACAAGGGTGTTTCCCTTCCTTGAAACTCAATAAAGCTAAAATTTGTTTCTGTATTACCAACTTCACATTAAAAAAGAAGACTTTTGATTTTTCTTGGTTTACCTATTGTCCTGAAGCTTTAGAATACACTTTGAGAATCTTCTTAAATTTAACAGCTTCTCTTCTAGCAACATAACCAAATAGCATAGTGTCATCTGCAAATTGTTGATGAGTAACCGCCTCAAGTAAATTAGTGATCTTAATATCTCTGAGGAAACCATCCTGTTGGAATCTATAGAAATCCCTACCCAAAGATTCGGTCATGATGATGAAGAGGAAGGGGGAGAAAGGGTCTCCTTGTCGAAGGCCTCTGGGAGAATCAAAGAAACCTTGTGGAGATCATCCATTGATTAAAAATGAGAAGTGTGGAGTTGAAATACAATAAAATATTAAATTAATCCACACTTTGGAGAAGCCAAAGGCCTCTAAAAATTAACATAATAACCTCCAGTCAACTTTATCATATGCCTTAATTATGTCCAATTTAATAAGCTTGCTTGAAATCTTGTTATTTTGAATTGAATGAATAGCTTCTTGAACAATGATAACCCCATCCAAGATAGATCTTCCCGGGACAAACCTTGTTTGTTCTTCAGAGATTATAAATGGGAGAACTCTCTTTAGTCTATTAGCTAGGACTTTTGATAAAATCTTATAAATAGTGTTGCAAAGAGAAATGGGCCAACATTCATCCAATTTAAGAGACTTTTCTTTCTTTGGGATTAAGGCAATGAAAGTGTTGTTAATATCCTTCAAAAATTTATTTGAATTCCTTGCTGCCTTTAAAGCCTCAGTAAGCGCAATCCCTAAGATAAGACAACATTTTTGAAAAAATAGGCAAGAAATCCATCTAGACTTGGAGATTTGTTTGGATGAAGCTGGCTAAGGGTAGTTTATACTTCTTTCAATGAGAATTTATCGTTGAGCATTTTATTATCCTCTTCGGAAATGATACTTGGGATATTCATTAAAAGCTCATTCTTGGGTCTCAAATCTGAACCATCCCAATTGTTTAAGATATTTGAGAAATTGGATATTGATTTTTCTAAAATAGTAGCAGGATCTTGGACAATATTTCCATTCTCATCTTTTATTCTTGAGATTTTGTTAATTTCTCTTCTTTGTTTAGTACTATTATGAAAGAATTTAGAGTTTCTATCTCCCTCAGAGAGTCGGACTTCCCTAGATTTCTGTCTCCAAAAGGTTTCCTCTTTAGCTAGGATTTCTTCATATTCTTGGAGGAGCTCCTCTTTTATGAACCAGTTCTGATCCATACCATTTTGAATTACCTCTTTGTTTAAAAGTTCCAATTATTGTTCAACTCCTAACTTGACTTAAAAAATATTTAGGAATTTCTCTCTATTCCATTTTAGAAGATTTTGTTTAATCATTTTCAGTTTGGAAATGAAACAAAATAATTTGGATCCTTCAAAGCTTGCAACCATCCACCATTTTTCAATCATTTCAAGAAAACATTGATCCCTCATCCACATTCTTTCAAACTTAAAAAGGACAATTTAAGGGTTTCTTGTCTCCTTAATTTTCTAATTGAATTGGAAAATGATTAGAACCAGAGATGGGCAGTATTTGTGATTTCAATGAAACGGTGTCAATGAGAGATCCCCTTTAAAGAAGAATCTATCCAACTTCTTCATGATATAACTAAATTCTAATCTTATGTTGTTCCAAGTAAAAACTCCATTTACTAAAGCTATATCCATTATATTGTTTCTTACAAACCAATCCTAAAAATAAATTTGAGATTGAGATTCCTTTTGGATACCTCCAAATTTCTTTGAAAGATGAAGGAAAACATTAAAATCTCCTCCAAGCACCACATTATTCTAAGGGACAGTTTCAAAAGTCCTATCCAAATCCCATCATAAAGCTAACTTTTGATTATTTTGTAATGGTCCATATACATTGAATATTGTAATATTTATCTATTTCTGAAAGCTATTAAGAGAACCTTCTATCCAATGTCTGTTTGAAGAAGAATGAGAAAAGGAAACTCTTCTTGGATTCCACAAAAGGGCCAAACCACTAGCAAAACCCACAACTTTGATAAATTCCACTTCCTATTAGCCTAATTTTTTTGTAAAAGCTATTATTTGTTCTCTATTCAATTTAGTTTCTTGGAGTAGAACTACCTCCGGTTTAGAGGTTTTGATGCAACACTTAACCAAGTGTTTTTTATTTGGGGCATTCAAACTCATTACATTCCGTGAGAGAATCTTGATCAATCCCTGCAAGGGGACTTCCCCATCCCTAAGCTCCACGAGGATGTAATTTTTAGTTGACTCCTATCTTCTCCATCAAGAGTCCTAAGATCCACTGAGGATTTTTTGCCTCTCCTACATCTTGGAGATTGTCCACAGTCTAGTTTAAGTTTTCTAGAAGGATTCTCAAGAAGATCTAGAGGCTCTTAACTATCTATTCTGAAGGAACTCCCATAAGAAAAGTATCAAGTTCTAGTAACCCACTCTTAGCCTCTCCGGTTTCCTCAAGATTTAAAATTTTCTTAATTAATTTTAGTTTCTCAATCCAAGAGTCTTCACTTTCTCCTATCTATAGCTCAATAATGCCTAAAAAATCACAACCTACAATCAATTCTCTTGTTAAAGGGGAAGAAGTTGCTAAATCCTCAAATTCTAAGACTTGAAGGAGAGAAGGATCCAAAAGAGAGGATGGGCTTCCAATTTCCTCTAAAGTCAAACCCTTATGTTGATATGGAATATCTATGTACAAAATTTAAAATTTGTTCTCCCTTATCCCAAGTATCTAAGGAAGGCAATAAGGATGGTTTCCTCATAGGTACTGAATGCAAACCTCTAATGCTTTTTTTCCCATGTCTCATTGATCTTTTTCTATCTGATTTCAAACTCTAGACAACTGAAAATAATGAATTATTTTTCCCTCTTGAATTTTCTCTTGTTTTGATAGAACTACCCATTGGTCTTCCTCGTTTAGACCTCATAGGAGTTGAAATCTCACAACCATATTCTAGAGAATCATTCACTATGTGTTGAGAATATTTCACTTTCTCAGGAAAGACATTTTGGACAAGAATGGAAGAGCTCTTTGATGCGATCTTAATCTTATGTTTTGAAGATAAACCCATTTCTATCCTTAATAAATAAGAGCCATCTTTGTCTCTTTGAAAAGGTTACCAATTGTTAAGTGAATTCTCTCCAATATTATTAAGACCAAGCTGAAAAAAAAGTCTCTTCCAATCTTCATCAAATCCAAATCTAACTGTTGTATTTCCTTGTCTTGAAAGCAATCATATCTTTCCATGGACTTATTTAGCTCTAAGAAATCAGAGGCATCCAACAATTTTGGAAGCGTATAAGAGTGTTTGATAAGAATATCCGCTTTCTTTTTAGATCTCTTTTCATAGCTCAAGAAACTAGATTCCTCCAAAGGAGTTCCCACCATTTTAAAGGGACTGAAAATAAGAAGGGAATTGAATACCCAATCTCAACACTTTTTATTTCAAATAATGGGATAAAAGAATACCAACCTCGCCTTTGAGCCAGAAGTATATTCCCATAAGGACACTTTGAATATTTAATTGCCTCTACCTGACAAGGCAGAATCTGATCCGACTCTCCAAGGTCATATAATCTTCATCTAACACCAATTTCCTCTAAAATCTTATCTTGAATTTCCTCAAACTAGCTTTGAAAATTTTCTTCTAACTCCATTAGAGAATCCTTCCTCCCATATAATTCTGAATTTCTAGGAATAGCTTCATGAATGTAAGTTGGAGTTTTGAGAAGGGAGATTTTTGGGAATAGATATGAGATTACTAGCCTATCCTCAATTGAAGGAAAAAAAGAAGAATAACATGTATCCTTAGGATTTGAAGAAAAGTTTTCTAGGAAAGAATAGATTCCTGAATCTGGGAAAGATGAGGTTAAGTGATTAGACAAATGATAGTTATCACAAACCAGAAAAGATTCTTCAAAGAACACTTGTTGAACCCAACTTCCATTTTTTGAATTGATCTTCAAGGAGGAAGGAAATTTCCTAGAAATATCCATGACCAAACAAATTCTAACTGGTATTTTAGGATTGTCAAAAAAGGTTATATCATTCTTAAAAAAAATACCCACAAGATTTCCTATAGACTCAATAATCTCAATTTCATTGTATTCTAGGGAAAGATTTTGAAGATGAACCCAAACTGGTATAAATTTTATAATGACAGAGTTTGGATTGAAATTGGGATGCCACGTTTGCATATGAAGTCCAGAGCTTTTGTAAAACCATGATTCAGTTCTGAAAATGAGGTCTCTACTTTCCTTAGAATCAAATAGGGAAATAAGAAAACCATTTCGATTATCAATTAGAAAAACCTCCGAAACACCAGTCCAATTTTTTGATATCCATTGAAATAGATTTTTATTTTCCTCTTGAAAATTGCCAAAACTTACAGATTATAGCTTGTTGACAAAAATCCTCATTCTAGGGAGAAATAAGGGACTCTAGAAAAGAGATGCTCAACACTTTATCACACACCCAATTCTCTGCCATTAGTTTTATACTACTGAGAAACCTTCACTCTTTGTCTAGTTAGCAATTTGTGAGCATGTAGCCTCTTCTTCTTGTCCAACATTAGCTTTCTCTTTATCCAAGGGAGGAAACACCTCCAGGGGCATTTCCTATTTCATCTAGTTTCTTAGTGAAATATTGATACTTAGGTAGCCACCTCCTTTTTCCCTCAATATTCACATAATGCTTACCTTTTCAAAGAACCTTGCTGAAATGATCCCTCTCTTGAATTTCTCTACTACCATAGTTGTTATGAACGCGTGAGGATTTCTCCTTGAATAAATGAATATTGTTAGAAAATGAAGGAATGAAGGAAAAATTATGATGATTCCCAACATTTTGAGCAGGTGGATAAAAGCTTGTGATTTTCCCCAATCTCGAATAATCCCCATTCCTTTTTCAACGAGAAGACTTTAAAATCTCATTTTTGTCCTTGAAAACCTTCTAATGCTTTGATGTCCATGCCATGTTTGGCAAAGTGGGGTTAATCGAGATCCTTGAATGCCATAAGGGAAAAATTGAGATGTTGTTTGGGAAAGAAATATAATTCATTTCAGAAGAAGAGATTCTTCCTGAAAGAGACTTGAAGTTTCTTCTTTCTCGCTCCAACGGATAGTTCTTGCTCTCATGAATATTACTGTTGTTGAAGTGCTGAGAAGGAAGACCTCTTGAAGAATGAAGAGGGTAAGTGATCCTATTTTCCAGCCTTCTATGATGACCTTGGAATTGTTTGCCCAAAATTCCGCAACCTTTAGAGTTTGACTCTAAACTTTAGAACCACCTGCGACCCATTTTATCCGTAGTTAGGACTTCTTGTTGTTTTATTCATTAGAATATCTAATTTTAATCAATCCATGCTAAAATCCAAATGCAACACCTCATCATAATGAAATCCCAAAGAAAATGTTCAATGTAGTTAGTACTTGGAGAACTATCTAGATGGAAATCAAAGATACCATTGCACATTTTCTCTTGCAAAAATCTTCATTAGATCATTCCTTACATCTACATAATAAAATATAATTTACATTATATATTTATTTATTATTGCTAACAAATAAATTAGAAGTTTAGCAACCTAGGTTAACCATCTAGAGGTAATAATCTCACAAGTGTAATATAGTAATATGGTGAGCCCCTATAATATTTAGGTAGTCGATAAAATCCAAAATCCATGCATTGGAAGCAAGATGGAAGTCAAACTTGGTTAGAAAGCCAACCACACAATTAAAATTAGTGACCATGTCACTCAAACTAACCCACATAAATTTAAAATTTATATTATTCCTCACATACTTTTATTTTTAAAATTAAGAAAAAAATATTTAAGGATACTGAAAAATTTATAACAGTGTGACCCCACAATAGTGGGTTACCCTTTTTTGCCAACTTTGACACTGCAATATTCATTTTCAGATTTAAAAAAAAAAAAAAAAACACTTCACATTCAGACTCTTATTACTGCTAAACCGTAAGGAATTTGTAGATGATGTGAACTACTGATTTGTATCATTTTGTGTGTAGATTCTAAAAATATTTTTTTTAAAATTTTTGGAATCAATTTGCTTCCATTTTTCTGTTTCCCTTGAAAACTAGTTTTTTACAAAAAAACATTTTTAAAGAGTGATGCTTGGTCGGACATAACTTTTTTTTTCTAAAATAGATATGAATGTGATTCTTTCGAATTTAGTTTCGTAACATCCATATCTAATGTTTGCAATTGGTTTCATAACATTGTCTTCAATATTTCATATTTTATTAAGTTTTGAAGTTGAGTTAACTATAATTTTGACATATGCCCGTTTGGTTGTTCGGAACTTGTTGTGTATATAACAAAGTTCATTTTTTGTTGTTGGAAAGAGGACTTCAATACCTAGTGCATATATATTTTTCATAATTTTTTTCACTCGTTTACTATTTTTCCATAAGTGTTGAACTCAGAAGTTGATGTTTGGTGTGAAACCTATGTTCAGTTAACCTAAAAAGAAAATCTTAATAAATTCAATATATATTAAAATAATAATCATTGGAAAGCTTGCTCCGAGTCCTACCATCATGTGCTTGGGTTTTTCAAAATTCATCAATTTGAGCACCCAATTTGAGCTTCGAAGGCCAAAATTTTGCAGAAACCATGAGAGGCTTGGGGGGAGAAAAAAATCAGCGACTTTCGATAGAACATATGTTCGATAGGAAAGGGTTCGATCGAACCCCCTTTCAATCAAACCCTCTTGGCACACATTTTTTTATAACAATCACTTTCTATCAAACATGACCTTTTGTAACTGCTGACATTTGATAGAAACCCCTATCGGCCAATTTTTATTTTTTTTGTCTATGAACGATTCCATATAAATATAGATGGTTTTTTTCATTTTTTACATATCAAATTTGAAGGTTAATTCACATTTTTCACAAAGAAGGCATTTTAAAGTGAATTTTCTTATTGTGAAATTTTCAAAAAGCATTTTTTCAAAGGAGGGAGATGGGAAATAAAAGGACAAGGGTAAACAAGAGTGTGCGAAAGTAATCACCTGAAAGGGAACAAAAACATTGCAAACAAGAATTGGTAAGATATCATAGGAAGAGAAGAGGTATGCATCTCTACAATTTATAATTCACAAACCCACTTATATTAATGAAATAATAAAATATAATAGAAATGGAAGGTGATTAAAAATAAAAAGTTCTCTCTCTTTCTCTCTCGCTCTCTCTCTCCTTTTAGTCTTCTTAAAATATATTAAAGATTTGTAGGATCTCTCTCTCTCTCTCTCTCTCTCTCTCTCTCTCCCCCCACCCCCCCCCCCCCCTTAGGACCCCATATGATCCCTTAGGACATCATATCAACCCTTAGGACATCATATGAACCCTTAGGACCATATGATTTCATAATGGGTCATATGGTGTTCTAACACATGTGTGGTCCCTTAGGAATAGGGTCCCATATGACCCCTTAGGACATCATATCAACCCTTAGGACATCATATAAAATTTTAGGACCATATGATTTCTCAATGGGTCATATGGTATCCTAACACATGTGTGGCCCCTTGGGACCCCATATGACCCCTTAGGACATCATATTAACCCTGAGGACATCATATGAACCCTTAGGACCATATGGTGTCCTAATGGGTCATATGGTGTCCTTGTTGGATTATTGGGGAAATTGTTAGATTTGGTTAGATCATTGTTTCTGATAGGATATGTTGTTGTCATTGATGTCAACATAATCCTATGAGTTATTCTAGAGAGTTTGGGAAGAGTTTTTGATCCGGTTTTGTAGTTTGGTTTTGCTGATGTCTGTTGTGCGAAGTTCGGTATTTCTTCTAGTATATTCCAGTGTGATCAAATCTTGTGCTGAGACTTTGGATTATTGTTTGGGATGATCTTGTGTATCTTCATTTCAGATGGTTCATGTTTTGGTTCTCCGCAAGTTATCTTTCCTCATGACAGTTGTTGATTGGTTGTGTTCTTGAGCTTTGAGATGTTGACCGACGAAGATTTGAAAATAGGTGTTGGTGCAACTATTCCAGATGATTCTAACATTCTTGCTAGTGTTTCCTAGTCATGTCCTATTTGTTTTGACACTCTGCATTGATCGTTGTATAAGTTTTGGTGGTTTCTATGAATCGGTGATGATTTTCATGTTATGCAGTATTTCTGGTGGTGTAGCATGTTGCGGTTGATCTTGGCTGGATTTATGGTGGATGTAATCATTTGGGAATTCGAATTAAGTCCATGCTATGTAATGTAATTCATAATATTGGTTTGGTGGTTGATCTTTGTATCATGTAATGTAATTTTTGTAATTGTGAGTTGAGGGTTGAGGGTTTAGCCGACCTTGTTATCAAGGTTGATGATTTATATATATATGCAAGATGCTTATGTAATTTAGGTGTCAGTATTATATCGGTATTGTGTCTGCATTATCAGAAAGAGGTGGTTGTGCGAAAAAGGATATATCATTCAATGAAGTGTTGAGGTGTGTTTGGTGTTGCAGAGCAGACAATTGTGCTTAACCATAACTGTCATCAGGCATTTGTAGAAACTATCATTGCAATTCATTCCTTCCGGATTTTAGTCTGAATCATATTGTAAGTTAGTGAGACTTCCCTGAGGGTTGTAGCCTTTCAGACATACATCTTTTGAGCAGTGAGCTCTAGGCAATGTGCTTGAATGCATGTGCATTCCCCATTTTAATATTTTCACATACTACTGCACAACATCATCTTATTGTGGGTAGGTTCCCATCATGGTTTTTCCCTTAACCAGGGTTTCCACGTCAAAATATTGGTGTTGTGTGTTGTGCTATTGATTTTCTTATCTGTTATTGTTGCAGTCTATCAGTTTATGTTTTGGAGTTTAATTTGTTGTGATTCAGTGAAGAATGATTCATTCCCCCCCCTCTTAATCTTCCTTCTTGATTGCTGCTAACAATTGGTTTCAGAGCTAGATCCTTTGGTAGAAGCTTAATCGCTTGAGGAGATTTGGGATGACAACTCAAGGTATTCTTTTCAAGAAGGACAGACCGAGGTTTGATGGAAGAAACTATACTGTGTGGAAGAGATGGATGGAGGTGCATTTGAAATGTCTTGGAGAAGATTATTGGAAGATTACTAAGAATGCCTATGTTGTTCCTTAGAATGAACCATCCACTCTTCATGAGGTTAAGGAAATTGAATATAACATCAGAGGGAAGGAAGCATTTCTTAGTGCCCCGACTAATTCTGAAATGACAAATGTTATGAAACTGCAGACTGCACATGAGATCTGGGTGAAGCTTGAAATCCTGTATGAAGGTGATAGTCAAGTGAAAGTTGCTAAGTTGCAGAGTTTAAAAGGAAAGTAGGAGATATCTAAGATGGGAGATGATAAGAACATACATTCATACATGTCTAAGGTGATTGAGCTTTTCCTTGGTATCAGATCTGTCGGTGGAAAAATTGAAGAAGATGAGATTGTTTCTAAGGTGTTGAGATATTTGCCTCCTGCTTATAAACATAAGGTTGCCGCTATTGATGAGATCTGGAGTGTAACTACAGTGACAAGAGCTATATTGGTTGGAAAAATTGCTGCATTTGAGCTGAGTGTATTTAGAGAATCACATGGAAAGTCTGAGACAACATTCAAAGAATCAAAATCTATGTCTGGTAAGTAGAAATATGATCCTGATGAGTGCAGGATATCTAGATATGAAAGAGAAAGAAGAAAGAGAGCTTGATGAGCTTGAAGCATTGATTTCCAGGAGATTTCCTAAAGGTGTCGGTAAGTATGATGGAAAGTTGCCCTTGAAATATTTTTCTTGTAATAAGATAGGAAATTTTGCTTCTAGATGCCCGAAGAGAATGGCTGAGTATGACAAACATGATAAGTTTGATAGGAGTGATAGATATTAAAAGTATGATAAGCCTTATAGGTCTAACCAGAAGTTTAGGAACCAGAAGAATTGTTATTATGCTGTAGATGAAGGTGTCACAGATGATGAATCAGAAGGAGATGAAGTTGTGTTTATTTCCATTAAAGAAGATAGACCTATGCCTCATAAAAATTAGAAGACTCCAAGGTATGTAAGATTAAATCATTCTAAGAATCAGATTATTGGTGATAAGAATAAAGGTGTGATGAATAGAAGAAGGTTAGCTGCAGAAGAAATATGTTTGATCTCTAAAGATGAACCTAAAGTTGTTGTTGAAGTTTGTAAAGATGATAATTGGATAAGAGCCATGGAGGAAGAGTTAGATCAGATTGAAAAGAACAATACTTGGGAACTTGTGCCTAGACCTAAGGATAAAAATGTTATTGGTACTAAATGGGTTTTTAGGAACAAATTGAATGAAGTCAGTGAAGTAGTCAGAAATAAAGGCATACTGGTCTGCAAAGGTTATTCACATCAAGAAGGGATTGATTATGAAGAAAATTTTGCTCTGGTTGCCAAAATTGAAGTTGTTAGGTTGTTGCTTGCTTATGTTGCTTATAAAGATTTCAAGGTATATCAAATGGATGTCAAATCTGCATTTTTGAATGGTGATCTAGAAGAAGAAGTTTACATTGAACAACATGATGGATTTTCATTGTTAGATGATGGAGACATGGTATGTAAGTTGAAGAAAGAACTTTATGGATTGAAACAAGCTGCTAGAGCCTGGTATGCTAGGTTAGACAAATACTTGCTAAAATTGGGATTTATCAAAGGTGTTGCTGATAGTTATTTGTATTTTAAGATTGAAAATGATTTAACATTTTGATTGTTGAATTCTTTGTTGATGACATTATCTTTGGTGGTGATGATGATACGAGTATGAAGTTTGCAAAAAGAATTTGAGATGTCTATGATTGGTGAGATGAAATTTTTCTTAGGTTTGCAGATTGCACAAACATGAAAAAGGTATTTTAATATCTCAAACTAAGTATGTGAAGGAATTTCTAAAGAATTTTGGATTAGATGATTCCAAACCATTTGGAACTCCTATGGTGACTGGTCGTAAATTGTCTAACAATGATGAATCTCCTAAAGCTAATCAGAGTTTGTACAAATCTATGGTTGGTAGACTGCTATATCTTACTCAAACTAGGCCTAACATTATGCATGTTGTGTGTATGGTTGCTAGATATCAAGCTGATCCAAAGGAGAGTCATGTCATTGCTATTAAAAGAATATTCAGATATCTAAAGGGAACTGAGGATTATGGCTTATGGTATCCAAAGAATGATGATTTCTTGTTGTGTGCTTACACTGATGTAGATTGGGCAGGTGACGTTGATGACCGAAAGAGTACTACCAATGGAGCATTATTTTTAGGTAAGAATTTGGTTTCATGGGCTAGAAAGAAACAAGATTCAATATCTTTATCTACTGCTGAAGTTGAGTACATTGTTGCTGCTAGTAATTGCACTTAGATAGTTTGGATGAAGAAAATGTTGAAAGATATCAGAGTTATTTATGACGAGCCTATTGTTATATATTGTGATAATTCCAGTGCTATAAACATGTCAAATAATCTGGTGCAACATTCAAAGACTAAACATATATCAATTAAATATAATTACTTGAAAGAGAAAGTCAGTGAACATAAGGTGAAGCTAGAATATGTATCTACTAAGGAACAAATTGCTGATATTTTCACTAAGCCTTTGCTTGCAAGTACATTTGTCTATTTGAGAGACAAGTTAGGGATATCGACCCCTCCTAATGAGAATTATATTCATTGATTGGCATCGATCTGATGGAATTCACAACCTTACTCTTTTATTTGGATTGATGAGTTGGTGCCACTCCTCTGCTGGAGTAATCTATGTTTTGGGAGAGAGATTTATGAGATTTATGGTTATGTGTTTTAGGAGCAGAGAGTTTGGTTTTCTGTTTTGGAGATCTTTGGCATTGTTGTCAAAGGGAGAGAGAGATCATATGAAAAAATTCTTTATCTATTTTGATCTTAGGGGGAGCTTTGTTGGTGTTACCTTCTTTCTTTGCATTGACTATTTTTCACATTCATATGTTGCCATCAATGCCAAAGGGGGACATTTTTGGATTATTGGGGAGATTGTTGGATTTGGTTGATCATTGTTGCTGATAGGATATGTTGTTGTCATTGATGTCAACATATTCCTATGAGTTATTCCAGAGAGTTTGGGAAGAGTTTTTGATTCGGTTTTGTAGCTTGGTTTTGCTAATCACTATTTTGCAGAATCCGGTAATTCCTCTGGTATATTCCGGTGTGATTAGATCTTGTGCTAAGAATTTGAATAATTGTTTGGGGTGATCTTGTGTATCTTCATTTCAAATGGTTCATGATTTGGTGTTCCACAAGTTATCTTTCCTCGTGACAGTTGCTGATTGGTTGTGTTCTTGAGCTTTGATACGTTGACCGATGAAGATTTGAAAAGAGGTGTTGGTGCAACTATTCCAGATGATTATAACATGCTTGCTGGTGTTTCCTAGTCATGTCCTATTTGTTTTGACAATCCACATTGATCGTTGTGCGATTTTTTGGTGGTTTCTATGAACCGGTGATGTTTTTCATGTTATGTAGTATTTCTGGTGTTGTAGCGCATTACGGTTGATCTTGGTAGGATTTTCGGTGGATGTAATTATTCGGGAATTTGAATTAGGTCCATGCTATGTAATGTAAATCATAATATTGGTCCAGTTGTTGATCTTTGTATTGTGTATTGTAATTTTTGTAATTTTGAGTTGAGGGTTGAGGGTTTAGTCGACCTTGTTATCAAGGTTGATTATTTGTATATATAGGTGAGATGCTTATGTATTTAGGTGTCGATATTGTGTCTGCATTATCAAAAAGAGGTGATTGTGCAAAATAGGATATATCATTCACTGAAGTGTTGAGGTGTGTTTGGTGTTGTAGAGAAGACAATTGTGCTTAATCAGAACTGTCATTAGGCATTTGTAGATGCTATCATTCCAGTTCATTCCTTTCAGATTGTAGTTTGAAACATATTGTAAGTCAGTGAGACTTCCCTGAGGGTTGTATCCTTTCGGGCATATATCTTTTGAGTAGTGAGCTCTAGGAAGTGTGCCTGAAAGCATGTGCATTCTCTATTTTAATATTTTCACATACTACTGCAGAGTATCATCTTACTGTGGGTAGGTTCCCACCATGGTTTTTCCCTTAATCGGGTTTTCCACATCAAAATCTTGGTGTTGTGTGTTGTGTTGTTAATTTGCTTATCTGTTATTGCTGCAATCTATCAGTTTATGTTTTGGAGTTTAATTTGATGTGATCTGGTGAAGACTAATTCACCCCCCCTCTCAGTCTTCCTTCTTGATTGCTACTAATAGCCTTAAGGGGTCATATGGTTTTGTAACACATGCGTGACCTCTTAGGACCCCGTATGAACCCTTAGGACATTATATCAACCCTTAGGACATCATATGAACCTTTAGGAGATCATATGAACCATTAGGACATCATATGACCCATTTGGACCACATTATATCTTAATGGGTCATATGATGTCCTAGTGGGTCATATGGTGTTGTAATGTACATGTGTGGCTCTTTAGGATCCTATATGACCCCTAACAATACCATATGACCCCTTAGGACACCATTTGACCCCTTAGGACATCATGTGGTCCTAATGGGTCATATGTTCTTGTAACACATGTGTGGCCCCTTAGGACATTATATGACCTCTTAGGACATCATATCAATCCCTAGGACATCATATGAACCCTTAGGACCATATGATGTCCTAATGGGTCACATGATGTCCTAAGGGGTCATATGGTGTTGTAACACGTGTGGCCCCTTAGGATACTATATGACCCCTTAGAACACCATATCAACCCTTATGACATCATATGAACCCTTAGGACCATATGATGTCCTAATGGGTCATATGGTGTCCTAAGGGGTCATATGGTGTTGTAACATGTGTGGCCTCTTAGGACCCCATATGACCCCTCAGGACATCATATCAACCCTTATGACATCATATGAACCCTTAGTACCATATGATAGCCTAATGGGTCATATGGTGTCCTAAAGGGTCATATGGTGTTGTAACACATGTATGGCCCCTAAGGACCCCATATGCCCCCTTAGGACATGATATCATCCCTTAGGATATCATATGAACCCTTAGGACCATATAATGTCCTAATGGTTCATATGGTGTTGTAACACGTGTGGCCCCTTAGGACCCCATATGACTGCTTAGGACATTATATCAACCCTTAGGACATCATATGAACCCTTAGGGCCATATGATGTCCTAATGGGTCATATGGTGTTTGAAGGGGTCATATGGTGTTGCAACACATGTGTGGCCCCTTAGGACCTCATATGACCCCTTAGGACATCATATTAACCCTTAGGATATCATATGAACCCTTAGGGCAAGTCTTCTTAGGTGATTAAATCATCTCTCTCCCTCTCTATCATTTTTCTCTCTTATTTAGATAATTTAGATAATTAGAAATTTTGTCTATCTCTAGATCCTTTTAGTCAGATTATTTAAAGGTGATTAATTATGTTTACTCTCTCTCTCTCTCTCTCTCTCTCTCTCTCTCTCTCTCTCTCTCTCTCTCTCTCTCTCTCTCTCTCTCTCTTTATAGGTGAAGCACAAGATTATGTAAAATCTCATGCTACAGAAGTTGGAGAAGGGTCAGCCTAAGCTGAAATAAGTATGCACATCTTTACTTCCTCTCTCTATTAAGCTCTATTTTTAGTTTGAACTTAAGGGTAATTAATGATTTTTATGATCTTTCTCTCTCTCTAGATCCTTTTACTCTTCTTAGGTGATTAAATATGTTTAGTCTCTTTGTCTCTTTCTCTCATACTCTCTTTATAGGTCAAGAACAAGATCAAGTAGAAGATCAAGCTCCAGATGTTGGAGAAGGGTCAACCTAAGCTCAAACAAGTGTGCATGTCTTTACTTCTCAAGCTCTCTCTCTCTAGATACATCTATCTCTCCCCATCTTTCCCCTTTAATCATTATAATTAAATTTATGCTATACCTACAATAATTCTTTTTGTTTTGTTTTGTGTGTAGCTTGTGCTCAACATGAAGAATCTCAAGAAAATATTGGACAAGGGGCAACCCAATTTCAAGCAATGGAAGTTGGAGAAGGACTATCAATATTGTTTCCTTCTACTAGTATGATTGAGAATACGGATCTAGCTCAATCTGTAAAGAGAAAAATTAATTATAGAAACTTAGGTCATTTAATTGAAATGGATGTGGAGAAACTGAGATATTATGTTGAGCAACCTACACATACTAATAAGAGGACACCGAATAAAAAATGAAAGAAAATAATTGTTGAGTTTGAGAATCTTGATACACTTGACAAGGCCCAACTATTATCAATTCAACTTATTAATAATGAGTTAAAAGATTCATTGAAATTTTTGGGTGTAGATACAACATTTAAAAAGAGGAAATTTTCCAACCTACAAAAAGATATTGTTGAAAATGTTAAGGCTGGTTTGTGTTCAATTGGGAAATAGTCTAGATTTATGGATAAGGCCATTTCAAGAATAGTGATATTGACATTTATTGCAAATAAAAACATGTCCCCAAAAAGACAAATCTCCTCACTTTCATCTGAGATTGGATATAGTAGGAAGACAATATCACATTATGTGAAAGGGAGATTGAATTTGGATGATAGTACATTGGAAGGCAATTGGGCAATATTGTGTAGAGCTCCTCATTCTGACATGATTTGAAGATGGGTTTAAGAACCTGATCACTACATTTTGGAATGATCACACTCATCCTTCATCAAATAGTAGAGATGTAATCAACGAGGTGTTGGTGCAACTGTTCCGGATGATTCTAACATGCTTTCTGGGGTTTCCTAGTCGTGTCCTATTTGTTTTGACAGTCTGCATTGATCGTTGTGCGATTTTTTGGTGGTTTCTATGAATCGGTGATGATTTTTGTGTTATGCAGTATTTATGGTGGTATAGCGTGTTGCAGTGGATCTTGGTGGGATTTTCGGTGGATGTCATCATTTGGGAATTTGAATTAGGTCAATGATATGTAATGTAAATCATAATATTGGTCCGGTGGTTGATCTTTGTATCGTGTAATGTAATTTTTGTAATTGTGAGTTGAAGATTGAGGGTTTAGTCGACCTTGTAATCAAGGTTGATGATTTGTATATATAGGTGAGATGCTTATGTAATTTAGGTGTCGGTATTGTGTTTGCATTATCTGAAAGAGGTGATTGTGTGAAAAAGGATATATCATTTAGCGAAGTGTTGAGGTGTGTTTGGTGTTGCAAAGAAGACAATTGTGCTTAACCGAAACTATCATCAGGCATTTGTAGATGCTATCATTGCAGTTCATTCCTTCCAGATTGTAGTTCCAAACACTGAGAGAAACTTTCCCACCTAGAACAATTTTATTAGTTGTCCACTTTGTAGAAAATTAGTCTTTTGTTCATCAAAAACAAATTCAATCAGAATACTACTTTTCAAAGCAGGTCACTATTATGGTCCAGGTTTGTTATTGACATGCACAATTAGATGTTGATGGTGTTGAAAGTACATTTGAAGCACAGGTCATCAAGAAAGAATATCACTTTATGTTAGTGATGATAAATAGCATGACACACATTTTGTGGAACATTGTTTCAAGAAGTATTTTGGATAATTGGAAAATAGGGGTATAAAAATTGAGAAGCATTTTGTTTGGGCAGATGGATATGCGACACAATTCAAATCATTGAGGCCATTTTATGCACTATGTAGATATCATAGAAACCAAAAGATATCACATATTTGGAGTTTATTCGAGAGAGGACATGGAAAGGGTGAGCATGATGGTGCATAAGCTTGCAACAAACGTGCTTTAAGAAAGTATCAAATGAATTATCATGGATTTTGAATAAAAGATGCATATGATGTTTTTGTATCCTACAAGATGCACTTTTCAGCAAATGAGGCTAGTACATCATTAGGATTCGATCAAGTCATACCATATAGAGTGTTCTTGGAGATATCAGGTAAAATTATGATCTTTCAAAATTTGATTTTATTTGATGTTTTCAAGTTATTAAATTTTTATATCTACTTAATATATATAATTGAGTTGAATATTTATGTGCAAATTATTATTATTTTTGTTTTGAAGATGTGGATAGAAGATCAATGCATGGATGCAAGACAGTAGAGAAAACAAGATCCTTGCATTCTTTCATGAGTACATATAGCCGCATGTGGTCATTGTACACAAGGGATTACTCATGCTTTTGTTTCAGCTGCATCTCTGGAAACTCTAATGAATGCATCAACCAAGAACGTGGATATGTCAATGTATGGAAATTGGTTTCACTTGAAGTTACTAATACAAAAGATGGAGATGAGGACGAAAACTTCGATGACATTCCATTAATTTCTATTGATTATGATCATATTTCAAGATTGATCAAAATTGGTACGTGTATAAATAATTTAAAAATGTTTTTCAATTTATGTTCATGATTCAATATATTTAATAGTTAAATTTATTGATTTAATTTATATGTACATATACAAATTTAACCAAGAAATTTATTGTAGAACATGTTTGTGTAGTCATAGCAAAGCATGAAAATGTAGAAGATGTTAATTACTATTTATTACGTTGGACAAAGGAGAGGAAGAAGTTAACAAAACAAGAAATAAGCGATGGAATGTTGTTTCCCATAGGTTCAATGCACTTTAAATCTTATATTGACATCTTAGAGTTGTATCTTTCATTCGCATTGATCTCTAGCTACTGATACATTGTTTGAAATCTAATTTGAAATGTTCTTTCTCATGTGCAGGTTCTGTTGTTGTGCAAGGAACATATTTGAAGAAAATCAAATTAGTTAAACATGGGATTCACTTTATTGATTATCAACGTGACAAAAAGGTCTATCAATATAGCTGCCTTGTGATTGCTAGCTCCCTATCTCTTCATACAGTTGTAGGACATGAAATTTATAAGTGGAGACTAGATACTGATGATCATGAGAGAATATTACAAGTTATCCAAGAGTGGGTTGAACCACTTGATGTGGCCTAGAGAGAGAGAGAGAGAGAGAGAGAATACCTACTGAATAATTGATTTGACATTTATATTTATGTATTAAGGGGATACATAGTTAGGACATGGTTCTTGAGGGTCTAAAACTCTTGTTCACTGCATGTATGCAAATGATATTGTTTAAGGTTCTATGAAATTTTAATTGTTGAACTTTAAATGGTTTAAGTCTTGAGTAAGGGGATGTCATGAACTAGATAAATGATTTTTAGATGTCTTAAGGGGATGTAATTACTAGGATATGGCTTAAGGGGATGATTTATTTTCATTGTATGCAATTTAATTTAATATGTTTTTTATTGAATTAGATTTCATTTAATTTTATTGAGTGCAGATCTAGGATGTGTGATTACTAGGATATGGCTTAAGGGGATGATTTACATTCTTATGAATGTACTATTATGTTAAAAATCAAGTTTTATGATTTATTTTCATTCTATACAATTTAATTTAATATGATGTGTGTAAGGGGAAAAGTGAGACTAAGTATGGAAATCCTAATCCCACTCTCATACACACTAATGGAATACAAAATAGCCTAGGGAGGTAACACACTTCGACTAATTCTTGTGAGAAAGAGAGAGCCATGGATTACCTCTTAGGGTTTCTATTCCTTTGCTGCAAATGAGGGATAGGAATGATACAAAATGCAATTGAACCTAAATTGCAAGTAAGCAAACACAACCTAATCTGGAAATGCAGAACTAAAAACAACTAATAAATTGTTGAAAGTACATATTAGGAGGAAAAATAAGAGGTGCACCTGTGTCTAAAATCTGAGCCAAAATGACCAGGACCAGGGTGCCATGCCACTGTCCTGATTTTGCAAGTCTGAAGCTATACTTGAGAGACTAGATTCTGGACTTTGCAACTTGTTGCACTATCGAATCCTGCTGAAAACAGGCAAGTCCAGGGCACCATGCCCCTTTCCTAGGATTTTTTGATGAGTTCTATGCCTCGAGACAGTCTCTGTGTGCTCTGCCAGTCCTAAGACTTCCATCAATGCTTGGATTCGAACCTGTACCTATAGCTAAAAAAGAGGGGTTTGAGCGACTATATGGGGTTTTGCCTTAGCAAACACCTATTTTGGTGATTTCCACCTCAACAAATAGCCGATAATGTACTAAAAATGTGTGTGCAATATCCTAAAATGAAAGCAAACAATCTAGAGCAACCCTAAAGAGTAAACCCTAATTGCTTATAATTAACAAAGTAAATGCTCTAAATCCTTGATGAAAAGTGATCTAAAGCATGAATGTGAATCAAAATGAAGCTTATACAAAGAAATAAAAACAATATGAAACCATACCCAACCCAAGGGAGAGGTACAAGCCAATCTTCAGTCGGTGATCTCCTATTGTTTTTCTATATCTTCAAAATCGCCCAATTGATGAAATAATGCTTGATGAAGGTTTGATGGATGAATGTTGAATGTTGTTGAAGAATTCAAAGATCTACTCTTTCATTGTGAAGAAGGCTCTTTATGCTCCCAAAACCCACTCTTAGATTCTTAGAAGAAGACCCCTTCAAATGAAGAAAGAGAGCTCTTAAGTAT
Source organism: Cryptomeria japonica (assembly GCF_030272615.1). Lineage (NCBI taxonomy): Eukaryota > Viridiplantae > Streptophyta > Pinopsida > Cupressales > Cupressaceae > Cryptomeria > Cryptomeria japonica. The sequence continues at coordinate 516,743,525 of NC_081405.1, read as the reverse complement.
GAAACCCTAGATCTTAATTTCATCTTTAGGCCGACCTAGGATTTGAATATCCCGCCAATATTTTGGGGTTAAGTATTATTATATCATAGGATTATGCTCCCAAAATTTTGGGAAAAAAGTTGAGGACCATGTGCACTTTCAACATGGTTTGACTAACTTTTCAACAAATTTTTCAGGGCCATTAGATATGATGATATTAAAGAAAATCCCAAAGTTACAACTGATTTCAAGATGTTTTGATATGCGAAATTGGGTCTTAGAGATTGAAATAAGACATAATTAGGGTTTATGATTAAATGATTTATTGAAGGAATAAGATGAAAAGGGGCACACTTAGGGTAAAGGGCCCAACTTTATACCATGTGAAGAGGTGAAATATGAATTTAGATTAGATTAAATTAATTAATTAAATGCTTAAAAGGGATTAGAAATGCAAGATGCAAAACACACTAAGGTGAGTTCTAAACTAAGTGTGAAATTGTACCACCCTAGCAAGGGTGTACAATTCATGACACTTCATTTAGCCCCCACTTTAGTAGTCATATGCCACTACATGCATATGCAAGCTAAAGTACAAAAAAAGTAAACATCATTTGAAAAAAGGATATATCCATAAGTTGTTGGATGAAGCCCCCGACGGTATCTGCAGTACACAGTTAGGACCCACACCCTATAAAACCACATGTTAGATCACAAAATCACCTAATGCTTACTAAGGAAGGTGATGAAATTCGTGGGTAGCTATATGCCCCTTGTTTCGGCTTGCTTATTAGTGAGGTGAAATAGGGTACCGTGTTTACCACAATGAATTGGAATGAAAACCTTGATGAACACGTTCACAACAAGGCTCGACTATGCATCCAAGCACTTTATATAACCGATGTGGAGTGAGAGAGAGAATTCATGATTCCAACACCACCAATAGTGCAAAAATCAGAGCTCTCTAGCTCAAGATATGATAGATTGAAGAAAAAGGGTAGAAATTAGGGTTTATAACTTAAAATCATAAAAAATAAAAAAGTGCATACCTCATAAATATGAAAGTGACACCTTCATTTGTCACTTTTTGACCCTTTGGCACTATTCATTGTAGAGGATCCCACTTATTCACCATCATGCCTTGACGCCATCCCGAGCGACCTACACGGATGGAGATCCTACGCTAGTTTGTACTCGCCAATCGACCCTTGGACAAGGTGAGTTGACTTGTCATAGACTCATCGTTGACTTTTCATTTTTGTATTGAATTTGATGTTTGAATTATGTCATCACCAAGATCATGCTCGTGCCCCTTGTTCAGGCACCATGGTCTCCTAGGGTGCCATGGTCCTCCATGGGTGCCTTGGTCCCAAGGGGGTGCCCTGGTCCACTTAGAATGCTCTAGTTCCTATTCAGGGTAGCCAAAAGGTGCATGGGATCAGGTGTCAGATTGATAGAATAGATTGATGATGTCTTTGTTTGGATGATTACGATCGATGATGGATTACTGATGATTTGATGTTTCAATTTGAAAATTCTTTCATACATTCATGAGTACACTACCGGTCACACCTTCTGGAGCCTTTGAGGTCAGATTTTGAGCCTTACCCCAGAGGAGAGAGAGTTGCTACACGCTGTAGTCTTGTGGTATGCGATGACCATGCCCGCCATCAAGTTTCATTCTGTGGTGCTAATGGAATTGATGGAGAGGTGGGATGCATATACCTCAACATTACTCCTACCTATGGGGGAGATGATAGTTATGCTTGAGGATGTATACCATATTCTGCACCTTCCCATTAGGGGAGAAACTGTCAGATATTGAGTCGATTGCTCTGCTACCGAGTACAAGAGGAAGCAGGTCTGTTGTGTAGGGAGATTGATGCCTAGTGAGATGAGGGGCCACATCATGGTTAGTTGGCTCCTACACCCTATAGGCAAGGTTCCACTGGTGAGGTGGCTTATGATCGCTACCATTTCATTAGTCGTGTGCCCTAATGGGCGTTACACCCACATGCATGGAGGTCTCACCTATACAATTGGGGCCATGGAGAGACATCAGAGAGTATACTCTTGGGGTTGGAGCATGCTTGCACATCTATATCACAACCTTGGAGAGTATGTGTTTGGACAGGGTTGCAGTCTGATGACCTGCACACTACTACAGGTGTGGATGTTCAAGGATATTACATGCACTAGGCCTGTTGGAGTCCCTACAAACTTAGTTCCAGAGCAACCTAGGGTATTTACTTATCCACTTACTCGTGAGTGGTGGTTCGGTGATCCACTACACTAGAGATTGAGTTTGGATAGATTGATAGCGGGTATGATCATATGGAGACCCTACCTCGGGATGTATATGTGGGTAGGGGTACATAGGCAGTTATTTTGTATGCAGAGGAACCGTCTACTAGAGGGACGGTATAGTCACATAGTTGTTCCTTCTACTTCAAACAAGTCCGGTGGTAGTTTGGGTTTGAGCAGTGCGCTCCTACTGATGTTCCTGTATACATCCAACACTCATGCATGACTCCTAGGCCGAGAGCTATTCCGAGGCCTACGAGCGATAAGATTGACATCATGGATTTAGATGGACCAGATCGAGATGTCGCGATAGATTATAGAGATGATGTGGATGTGCACGCACAATACAACACATGGTGGGGGAGGACATAGCCTGGAGCCATCTTTCCAATAGACTATCCTAGAGGGAATCCCGGGCCATGGAGATAGACAGGCGAGGAGGGAAATGATTAGGCTGACGATGATGATCCAGATATAGGGAGAATAGGATGGAGATGATGAGGAGGATGGAGGAGAGGAGGAAGAGGACAAGGATGAGGGTGAGGAAGAGGAGGAGGATGAGGAGGAGGAGGAGGAGGAGGAAGAGGAGGGGGAGGAGAAGGAGGAGGATGAGTCAGATGTAGTTCCTCATCACTCCGAGGATGACTCCATAGCACTAGATCCACCGAGCCTTCCATCGCATGCGGAGAAGGACCCTATAAGGGGTCCTGATTCTAGTCCCCACCGACCCATGCCTACTATGCAGAGACAATACGAGTGTGGAGAGCCTAGTGGGTCCTAGTCTCATGTGGTTCCTTTCCACAACCTCTATTGGCGAGAGGGAGACTCAGGTAAGGTTTTTTGTGATTATCAAATTTATGCATCTTACTTTTTTAGATTTGATGAAAAAGAATGCTACTAATGAGAAATTCTCTTTCTGTTTGCAGCTAGCATCCAAGAATGGCGCTCCCTTATCCAACATGCACTAACAGACCTCATCATATTTACACACATTCCAAGTTCCTTGCGGATAGCACATAGATCACATGAAAGGGAAGGACGACATGAGGGCCTATTCACCCCCTTTCGGATGGAGATGGAGGTTTGGCAAGATATAGAGAGATCTTTGCGAGAGAGATTGCAGTAGACAGAGCATGATCTAGCAACGTCTTAGACATAGGCAACCACATATCACAGGATTATGATGGAGAGGGATCGCAGGAGCTCCTCATGGAGTCACTCGCATTCCGTATCATGATACACACCCATGGGCCCACCCCCACGACTAGATCAAGAGGGGAAATCTAGTCACCATCCTCCAACTACTAGTCCTAGGGATAGGAGATGATTCCGCTTTATTATGAGACATTTTGTTAAAGTATATATCACTCTTGAATATGTATGTATTTATGCCCATGTTATATCTCAAACATGTTATTTTAATACTTAAACAATTTATGCATTTCTTAGATTAAAAGTAACTCATTTGGTGATGAACATGTATGTATAATTTAATTTCCATGTGATTGATTTCTCAATGCTTCATGATTAAATTGATACATGTGTGATTTAATTAAATGTTGCTTTGATGATGTAGAAGAGAAATGTATTAAATTTAAGAACTACATGACTAATGTGATTTAATTAACTCTAATTAAACACAACATGATATAATCCCATTTAACACATAAGAAATTGTATAACATTCTAGCACATATAAAATATAAATCTATTACAATTTACATAAATAAATCCAAGGCAAACAATAAAGTAAAGAAACATGCTTGTCAAGAATGAAGTAATGTAGACTAAACAATACAATATCATTTAATACCACATACTTTAATGAAGATATGCTAACACATTATCCAATTTTGAAGAAAGAGAAGGTACAAAGAAGAGATAAAATAAACTAGAAAGAGAAAAAAAAAAAAAAAAGGGAGAGAAAGAAAGATAAAGAGGCTAGGCATAGTATCGACGAAGGTGCATAGCATTTATAGGTTCCTTGAGAGGCATACCTTCCACATCTGCTATCTTGTAAGCACCTGATCCATAGACTTTGATAACAATGTATGGTCCAAGCCAATTAGGACTGAATTTTCCTTTCTCCTCAGGTAAAGCGTTCACGTTATGCTGAGTTTTCATAAAGCACTAGATTGCCTACTAAAAAGGAATGTGAAATGACTTTATCATTATAGCTCTGTTGTAAAGTTTTATGATACACTTGAATATGCTGAAGAGTGTTTATACATCGTTCATTGAGCATCTCAAGTTGTTGAAGTCTTTGTTCTCTGTAGGAATCATCATCCACTATACCCCTAAGAGAAACTCTCAAAGAAGAAATTTTAACTCCAAAGGCATAATGGTATCAGTGCCATAAACAAGATTATAAGGGGTACAACCCGTAGCAACATGTACACTCATCCAATAGGCCCAAAGAGTGTAGGTTAATTGAGTATGCCAATCTTTACCATGCTTGTTTACAGTCTTTCAAAGAATTTGTTAAATTATCCTATTAGAAGATTCAGCTTGACCATTTGGTTGAGGATGGTAGGGTGTAGAAAATTTGTGTTGAATATGATATTTCTCAAGGAACTTCTTCACATCCTTGTTTTTAAATGGTGTTCCATTATCTGAAACTAAGGTAGCAGGTATTCCAAATCAGGAAATAATGTTTTTTAATATGAAGTGACAAATTACCTCAGCGGTAGTAAATCGAAGGGGAACTGCTTCCACCCACTTCGTAAAGTATTTAGTTGTAGTGATGATGAAAGTATGTCCTTGGGATGAAGGAGGAGATATTTTACCAATGAGATCCAAACCCCATGTAGAAAAGGGCCAAGATGCTACTTGAGATCGAAGCTCTTGGGCAGGAGCATGGATCAAATTGCTATGTTGCTGACATTGATGACATTTATTAACAAACACAAAAGAATCATTTTCCATGGTTTTCCAATAATATCCCATTGGAAGCAATCTTTGAACTAAGGATCTGCCCCCAAAATGCCCCTCACAAGCACCTAAGTGTGCTTCCTCAAGAGCAATAGGGCTTTCATCTTTGTTAAGTTATCAAAGGAGAAGACCATTATAACCCCTTCTATAAAGAACATTATAAAGAATAATGTATTTAGTGGCCAACTTGTGAATCCTAGCCCTAGTATTCTTGTTCGAAGAGTTGGGAAAGGTACCATTACTCAAATATCTCATGATATGTGAGTACCATTTGTCAGAATCTATAATGTAACAATATGCCACATCACTAGGATTATCAGTGATAGCTAGGGTAGTGAGGTCATGAATAGTGAAATTAAGATCTACCAAGGGATCCTATAAAGATACAAGAGAGGCTACACATGCCATCGCATTAGCATATCAATTATCTTTCCGTGGAACAGGCTCCATGGTGAAGAATCAAATTTCTATAACAAGGATATAGCTAGATCTCTATATTGTAATAATTTGTAATGCTTAGCTTGATAAACGCCCATCACTTGTCTTATTATTAGTTGAGAATATCCATAGATATGTAGATATTTAATATTTAATGCTAAGGTTGCTTTGATTCCAGCTATAAGAGCCCTCATATTCAATAGTGTTGTTGGTACATAAGAAATTGAGATGATATGATAATGGGATAGGCTTCTTTTCAGGAGAAATTAAGACTACCCCTGCCCCCGATCATGTACGACATCTAGAGCCATCAAAATAGAGAAATTGTATTCATTGAGAAAGGACTCTGTATTAGGTAGGGAGAAGGGTGAAGGAGCTTCGACGAAGTGGTTAGTCAATGCTTGACCCTTTATTGCCTTCCGTGAGACAAACTTAAGGTCAAACTCAGTCAACATCATAACCCACTTGGCTAAGTGTCCTAAAAGATCAGTTTTAGAAAAAAGGTGTTTGAGAGGATCAAATTTAATGATAACATTGGTTTCAATAGTCAGCAGGTAATTCCTTAAATTTTGGGTTGCGAAGACCAAAGCAAGGCACTGCCTTTCTATTGCAGAATATCGGACCTCGTAATCGAGTAGAGTATGACTTATATAATAAAATGCACATTCTCTACCATCCTTATCACATTGTGCCAATAAAGCTGCAAGAGCATGAAGGGAAGAAGATGTGTATAGAAAAAAGGGTTTAGAACGGTCAACAAATTGAAGAATAGGAGGATTGGACAAATAAGTTTTTAGGTCTTCAAATGCTTGATGACAATCCTCATTCCACTGAAAGGTGATATTGTTTTTAAGCAATTGAGTAAAAGGAAAGGTATGATCCGCAAGATGAGATACAAACCTATGAATAGGTTGAATCTTTCCTTGCAAACTTTTGAGTTGGAAGACATTTCTAGGAGGTGGCATGTTAACAATGGCATCTATATTTTCGTATCCACCTCAATTCCATGATGCGAAACTATAAATCCTAATAGTTTTCCACTATCCACACCAAAAACACATTTTTGGGGATTCAAGCGCATGTTATACTTACAAATTCTCTCAAAGACCCGATGAAGGATCTTAACATGATTTGTGCAAAGGAAAAATTTATCTAAGATGTCATCAACGTAATCTTCTAAGGTCTTATGCATATAGTCATGGAAGATGAGATTCATAGCACGGTGATAGGTTGCGCCTGCGTTTATCAATCCAAAAGGCATCATAACCTAACAAAACATACCCCAAGGGGTAGTAAAAGCAATTTTGTATTAATCTTGATGATTAATGAAGATTTTATTATATCTAGAGAAACCATCCATGAAGGATAATAAGGCATGACCTGCTATGGAATCCACTATCATATTGATATTTGAGAGAGGGAAATCATCTTTTAAAGAGGCTTTGTTTAGATCACTGAAGTTTGTAGACATCCTAATCTTATTATCAAACTTAGCCACAACCACAATGTTTGAAATCCATGGGGAATAATCGATAGGAAAGATGAATCCAACATCCAACAAATTTTCAATCTCAACTTTAACAAGTAATGCCACTTTAGGGTGAATCTTTTGAATTTTTTGCTTCACAGGTTTAGCATCAGGAATAAGGACAATGTTATGAGTGACAATATTAGAATCTATGCCAACCATATCAGAGTATATCCAAGCAAAGATTTTAGGAAATTCAAGTAATAACTCAGATTATTGTTTTTTCTCTTCTTTGTCAATTCATTTCCCTATCTTAATGATTTTACCTTCACCATAAGGATCTATCCTGATATCAATAGTGTCACTTATTAGGAGATTGCTTTGTTGAGGAGCATCTTTTAATTGAGGAAATTCTTTAACTATCTCATCGTTATTTCTTTCTTTCCCAAATTAAGCTTCTGCATTTAGACAATAGGGAAAGCCATGGATATGGTAATAACAAGGAAGGTTGTCATAAGATCCTAATAATTCGGCTAAGGAATCATCATTAGGAAAAAAATCCAAAGCGAGGACACTAGATGAGTCACAGTCAATATTCTCTGGCTATTTTATTGAGAGAGAAGTGGAAATGACATTAACACTAATTGATGGTCTCTTAGAGGCTTTAGTTCGCTTAGAAGGATCATAACCAAGCCTGAATGTCATATCACGAAAGTTTTTTTCTAAGGGAACCTTTATCCCTTGTTTTTGAGAACCACATCCATTACCTCTATATCCACATCTAACTAGGATGTGAAAACTAGGACCATAAAGGTTAGCCATTTCTGAGAGAGAAGGAGGATTTTCATAAAGTGAAGGTTCAAACTCCTCTAGATCAGAAACTAAGGGAGATGAAGTCTGGGAAGCTGCCACAAAGTTATTACTGAAAGGCCCAGACAAAGTGGATTGCATTTTAGGTTCTTCTCTTTCTTCCTTCCTTTCGACCTTATGTTCTCTAAGGGGAATTTTATATTTTCCTACGAAGGTAGGATTAAAATCAAGGGATCCCCAATCGTCTTCTGCAAGAACCTTTTCAAGAGAGAAAGTGTCCTTAAAAGTAGAATCAGGTTGAGAAGACTCTTCCTCAAGAACTTTAGGTCCACTTGAGGAATAAATAGGATATTGGTTTGATGAAGTGGACACACTAGAAGCTTTAGAGGAATTATCTAGGATAGTTGGGGAAGAATCAATTGAAGAGGATTTGGAAATTGATGTCTGCAGACAAGTTTGGAGATTTGTGTCACCTAGCAGGGTATATGTCTTGTTGTTGTAAGTGAATTTAACTTGCCTATGTAATGTAGAGGGGACAACTTGCATGATATGAATCCAAGGTCTCCCTAGTAACAAGTTGTATGTTAATTCTCTAGACATGACATGGATGGGTGTGGGTAAAGTAATAGTACCTACCTTAACATGCAAGGTGATGATACCTAATTAAGATTTAGCAACATTATCAAAGCCTCAGATAGTGAGAGAATCGGGCTTAATAAGAGATGTATCGACATTGATCTTATGAAACAAGTTAATGCTACAACCATTAAGGCCAAAACCATTGTCCACTAGTGTTCATCTTATTACACTATCATTTATAATAACCAAAATCATTAAGGGATCATATTGATGTTGAATTTCACTAGTGGGTAGCTCATCTTGTGTGAACACAATTTGAGCCTTAGGAGCTGTGATAGAATTAATCAAGGAGGCCATATTATTATATGTCACTGCGGGTGGGAAATTCAATGTTTTCAAGGCATCTTGTAGCAATCCATAATGAGTTGAAGAAGTCTAAATCAAGTCCCAAATGGATATCTTGGCAGGAGTGGCTTTAAGTTGTTCAACAAGATCATATTCCTTACCAAGAGCTTGTGAAATGCGAGTTGCTTGAGGAAGAATAGGTTGAGGATCAAGAAGAGAAGTTGGGATAACCGACAGAGGATTAGGTTGCCTATTCTTTCTTGTATTATAGGTATGGGTAACTACATTATAACTCTTTAGTTAATTGTTTAGCATAGCTATAAGGACTCTTAGTGGGATTTCCTCCTTGCACAATAATGATAGGTTTGATTGGAGTGCTAAAGGAATCATGACTATATCCACCTTGAACTATGAAAAGGGCTTGATTAGAAAGAGGTGAGGAGGGATAAGCACCTTGGACCACAAAAAGAGGTTTACTACGTTCATTCACATTGATCATGTTAATTAACCTTTTAGATGTATTATTTGTATATGGAGGTTTAGGTAGAGACATAAGGTCATCAAGGGCATCTTCCAATAAAGCATGGTCATATCAATTGAAAGGTTTATCTTTGGACTCAAAAGGAGACATAACCTCATAAAGGGAATTATGAAGATCAACCATCCAACTTATCTTTCTCATCACCACAAAATGGCATAGTAACAAGGTTGATTAGTTTTTGGCAAAACGAGGGTTTAGAAGGCTTAGGGTTCAAAAAATCATCTAGAGATTCATCTAATTCATCCTTACTAAACTCATAATCAATAAAATTGCATACATCATCAAAATCATGAGCATCTTGCAAATAAAAATATGACATTTTGAAATGGAAATTGAATGAGATTTAAACACACAATGCAAGAAAGAAACCTCTTTTTGTTTTCTTGAATTTTTCACCTTTTTTTTTTTTAAATTTTATGTTTATAAAGCACAATGAAAAGATACCAAATCTAGATCTAACAATGCAATATAATGAAAATGCAGTTGGATTCATGTCGGGTTCACTAAAATGTGTAAGGGGAAAAGTGAGACTAAGTATGGAAATCCTAATTCCAGTCTCATACACACTAATGGAATACGAAAGAGCCTAGGGAGGTAACATACTTCGAATACTTCTTGTGAGAAAGAGAGAGTTGTGGATTACCTCTTAGGGTTTCTATTCCTTTACTGCAAATGAGGGAGAGGAATGATACAAAACATAATTTAACCTAAAGTGCAAGTAAGCAAACACACCCTAATATGGAAATGTAGAATAGAAAACAACTGATAAACTATTGAAAAGTAAAGATTAGGAGAAAAAATTAGAGGTGCATCTATGTCTGAAATCTGATCCAAAATGACCAAGACCAGGGTGCAATGCCACTGTCCTGATTTTGCAAGTTTGAAGTTGTACCCGAGAGACTGGATTTTGGACTCTGCACCCTATTGCACTATCAAATCTTGCTAAAAATAGGTAGGACTAGGGTGCCATGCTCCTATCCTAGGGATTTCTAATGAGTTTTGTACCCCAGGACAGTCTTTGTGTGCTCTATCGGTCCTGAGACTTCCAAAGATGCTCGGATCTGAACTTGTACTTGTAGCTGAAAAAGAGGGTTTTGGGTGGCTATATGGGATTTTGCCTTAGTCAAACCCCTATTTTGGTGATTTCCACCTCAAAAAATAGCTGATAATGTATTGAAAATGTGTGTGCAAGAACCTTGTGTGTGTGCAAGATTCTAAAATGAAAGCAAACAATCTAGAGCAACCCTAAAGAGTAAACCCTAATTGCTTATAATTGATAAAGTAAATACTCTAAATCCATGATGCAAAGTGATCTAAAGCATGAATGTGAATCAAAATGAAGCTTATACAAACACATAAAAACAACATGAAACCATACCCAACCCCAAGGCAGAGGTACAAGTCAATCTTTAGTCAGTGATCTCCTATTGCTTTTCTATATCTTCAAAAGTCCCCAATTGATGAAATGATGCTTGATGAAGGTTTGATATATGAATTTTGAATGTTTTTGAAGACTTAAAATATCTACTTTTTTTCTGCAAAGAAGGCTCTTTATGCTCCAAAACCTACTCTTAGATTCTTAGAAGAAGACCCCTTCAAATGAAGAAAGAGACCTCTTAAGTATGAAACCCTAGATCTTAATTTCATCTTTAGGCCGACCTAGGATTTGAATTTCTCACCAAAATTTTGGGGTTAAGCATTATTATATCATAGGATTATTGTCCCAAAATTTCAGGAAAAAACCGAGGACCATGTGCACTTTCAACATGGTCCGATCGACTTTTCACCAAATTTTCGGGGCCATTAGATACTATGATATTAGAGAAAATCTCAAAGCTACAATTGATTTCAAGATGTTTTGATATGTGAAATCGGGCCTTAAAGATCAAAATAAGACACAATTAGGGTTTATGATTAAATGATTTATTGAAGGAATAAGATGAAGAAGGGGCACGCTTAGGGTAAAGGGTCCAACTTTATACCATGTGAAGAGGTGAAATATAAATTTAGATTTAATTAAATTAATTAATTAAATGATTAATAGAGATGAGAAATGCAAGATGCAAAACACACTAAGGCGAGTGCTAAAATAAGTGTGAAATTGTACCACCCTAGCAAGGGTGTACAATTTATGACACTACATGATGTTCATTGAATTAGATTTTATTTTATTATATAATCTTGGGAATGTCATTACCTAGACATGATTTTTAAATGACTTAAGGGGATGATATGATTTCTATAATCATATTTGTTAAAATTAAATTTTAATGAAATTTAATCATCATTTAATATAGAACATATAATATTATATAATCTATGTAAATATATACACATGTATAGAGGTCATGTGGTTAGAAGATATAAATTTGTAAATGCATGCAAATACACATGTATATATGTATAAATTACATATTCGATTGATCATCTTTCAATTTGTATTTGGTTTTAACATGAAACATACAAATTAGATCATCATGAATGTATATAGATCATCAAAACATGCCAAACAGATATAAATTAGATCATCAAATGTACATGTATATAATGTACCCGAAAAACATATATCAAACATATAAAGTGGATCATCATTTAATGCATATAATTATATCATCAAACATGCCAAATGTATATAAACTAGATCATGTAAAACATATGTAAATTAGATCATCTTTCAAATGTATATAAATCAGATCATCAAATGCACATGAATATAACACCTAACCAACATGTCAAACATATAAAGCAGATAATAATTTAATGCATATATCTAGATCATCAAAGACACATGTCAAATATATATATAAACTAGATCATGTCAAATGTATGTAACATCAAACAATACATGTCAAATACATATATAGTCTATATATCATCAAATGTATAGATATATATGATATCAAAAAAAATGTCAACAATGTGTATAAAATCTAGATCATCAAATGTCTAGCTAGATGGCCTAGCACCTTGGTCATCATGACAGCTCCTAGTGGAGCGATCCTTTGAATGACTATCCTACTTCGAATGATGAACCAATCCCTGCAATAAAACCCTAAATATATACTCATGTTAAATAAGATAAATTATATACAAAAATTATAATCAATTAAAATTTAATGTACTTGCATGTATGTACATGTAAAACTTTAAAATTCACATGTCCATTGGTGGTCACATCATCAAGTGAGTCTTGCCGACATACACGATCAGAACTCAAGGAATGAGTAAAAAGAGGCATCTCCATCTACAATATATATATATATATATATATATATATATATATATATATATATATATATATATATATATATATATATATATATATATATATATATGAAATCAAATTTGAATTTAGTTAAAACTTATTTAAATAATAAATTAGAAATTTGCAGTTAAAGAGCATGATGTTTTAAATAAATTTACTTGTGTAGAAGGTGGCATCTGATAGTACTCAAAATCTCTAGCCACAATCGTGTCCACTAAAATATCAAGATGGTGATTAGTCTCATCTAGACTCAAATATACATCTGCATCATGAGCGACTGTCACATGTCCGAATAATGATGAAAGCAGGGGACTGTGCAACCAGGATGGCATCAACGGTGACTCAAACATGTCAACAAATCCATATAACTTGTTGTCTTCATGATGAATTCAACATCCTCCAAGCCAATATCAGATGTATGATGCACTACACTCCTGGAAGGATCTGTACCCTATGCCTCTCCCTTTGTGCCAACAACAAAATGATCTATAGGTGGATCCTGATGTGCGCTAATGATGGGGCCACTTGGCTGATAAGAATGATCATGAGACCCTGAATGTGGCTCGTGAAAGATAGAGCCCACACAACCTTTGACATCTTCTATAGGGATATGATGCTTAGATATAATAAATGCATATGCATCCAAAAGATCCTCAACTAAACTCATGAGAGTAGCACGTGCCATGTCTCATGTCAGACCCTCTAGGTTGGCAGGAAAAGGGATGCCCGTTGCAGCATAAGGATCATCTGAGCTTCTACCAAGGTGTGATGCATTGTATGAAGATCTAGAGTGTCGATGACTCATCAAATAATGGCTGACTTGATCATTGGATATCGAAGCAGTCATAACTACAATGTCACCAACTCTATGAATGGCCTCCCAGAGCTTGGTACTACGAACAACCTCATCTACCTTAGGACCTAATGAAGGTGAAATAGCCGGTTCCCTTTGACCAACAATGGTCCTATGTGTTGGAATCTATCATCCAAATCAACGATAAGGGTCTCTGTCAACAAGCCTACCATGACCTTGACCTAGATATGGTGGCAAATCAGTGGAATTCACCTATTGATTCAAGTGAACCTCAGCATACAACTATTATGCAAAATAAAGTGGAATTTAGCTGTTGTTTGGATAACGAATAGGCACAACAAGGAAACATTGGTATATCATAGTAGCCATGTCCTCATCCTCACATCTGGTGACCTGATATCCCTTCACCATGTTTTTCCCCAAGTATGATGGGAAACAATGCTCTTTTAGAGTTTCCTTAGGCACTAAACTCTGAACCTCAGTAACGGTCAAACCATGAAAAATGTCTTGCCACTTCCTGGAAAGAACAACCTATATGGCATCAATAGAGTAGGCACTAGTGCCCTGAATGTCATCCTTGATTTTCACAAGGCTATCAAGAATTTTCTGAAAAGTGTTTTTATAAACACTTGTGTTACTACCACTATTTATGGATGCTCTCAATCTTTCAAGCTCAATGTTTGTTCATGAGAATAGTTCCTAAGGGGGGATTGCATCATCTGCCATGATCAATGTGATGATAATATATAGATCCAGTACACCATAAACATAATTTAATGTCACATGAACATTGTCTTAGACAAAATTACTAGATATGTATTCAAACTAATTCTAAGATCTAATATTTAAATTTGTATGGACTAAAATGAACAATTTCATTTTATTCTAAATATAAGATCTATTGGAAATGTTAAAAATGGTTTTATTTATGTCCTGTCTGTGTGTTGGAACTTAGGGTTTAGGGTTTTCAAAAGAGGTTATTTACCTATCAAAGTTTTTCCCCTTTTCTCTTCTGGGCCACGTTATATTTTATAGTTGACTTATGATCACTGATGACCTAGTTTTAAGTCGTCATCAGAAGGGTTCTTTGTCATTTGTTCATTGGCCCCACGCGCTAGGAATCACTGGTCATAGCAATTCTTTTAATTTTTTATTATGTTCCCAAGTGTTGTGAAATCCCCATAGTTTAGCCTTTTAAAATCCCCTAGAGAGATCCCCCTCACATGGTCATGTTACCCTTGATTGGTTTCCACGTGCTTGAAAAGACCCACTTAAGTGCCTACCATAGTGTCGTCGTTGTGCAAGATAAGTGTGTCAAAGGGAACACAAAGAAATGTTATCCCGCAGGGTTTTAAGCAAAACGTCTCAACCCCGCGGGATAAGGAAGTATCAAAACTCAAAGAACAATGTTTGTCCTATGACAAATTTGAAGCTGTGATTAAGCACCATAGGATAGGAAGAAGACAAGAGTAACAAAGGAATCATGCGGGATAAGGAGTGTTCACAAGAGTGGCAACAATTTTTGGTATGCGCTGGGACCACGTGGGATAAGAGAAGATATGAAGCAGAGAAAAAAGTCTTATCCCATAGTGGTTTTAGGACGCTGAGATGAGCTTGCGAGATAAGAAGTAACTCATAATTAGAAGGTAAAAGTTCTCCCTCGAGGTTCCCAGGTTGACAAGAGGATGGTCTGGGATAAGGGGTAATAAAGGATTCTAAGGAAACCTTATCCTGCAAGGAATTTCATCTACTCAAAGATGGACGCGAGATAAGGGCTACAAGCCGAGATTGAGAGGATCTCTTATCCCATGCATTCCTATGGGGATAAGAGATGGGTCGCGGGATAAGAGAAAATAAGCTTAAGAGGCATATCCCACATGGAGAAGATACACAAAAAAAAGTGCCTTCAAGAGGGAAACAACAAGGAGTTATGAGCAACGTGGGATAAGGAGATTCTCAGAGGACATACTTGGAATCTTATCTCATGAGGAAAAACAATGATGACAATTGTGCAATGGGATAGGGAGAGACAAATGTTGATAAGGAAAAGATACCAAGGCCATATCCCATGAGGGTAAAGGAAATGCTTCTGGATGCCATAGGATAAAAGTAGCAAGGTAAATACATAGAAACCTTATCTCGTGAGGATAGTCAAGGTTACAAAAAATGGTGCAGGATAAGAAAGCAAGTGGGATCCAAGGAAGGCTTATCCCACAAAGACAGTAAAAATCATAGGATGATAAAAGCAGTTCAAATGTTATAAATTTTGAAAAGTCTAGGGTGGCAAAGAGAGTCTTATGAGTGTCATCTCAGCATACGAGGGTTGTCAAGGGGCAATCATGATTGTTTATCTTCTGAAAAATAGATGAAATTCAAATTTGGCACCAAGGAATAGCTCTATTCGACACAAATGAATTAATGGCATCACCATAAAAGAGAAATTTGTCAATTTTCTCCCATACCTTGCATCTGAAAGAGAATTCAGAGCATTCCTAAGTGAGAAGAAGATTGAATTTCAGCAAATCAGCATGCCTTCAAGAAAATTTAACCAAGCAAAGGAAACCGATAAGTTGATCATTTCTTTTGAAGAAAGATCTCTTCTCCTCCAAAGATATCCTTTGCACTTATATAGCAAGATATCTCTTTTCAATTATCTTATCCTTGCTTGAAGAGTATTCCCTCTCTTTCTTGGATTTATGACATTGTTGCATTATGGATATCTTCTTGGTGTCGAAGGTAGGTATCCTTGTTCTACTTGCACACACATGCACAAGGTTGAGTGGAACTAACAGTGTTCTCACTCTCCTCCCTTGCATGGATCACCTAGATAGACTCTAGGGGCTAGTTTTCCATGTCTTTCTCTCCATGGATCACCTAGTTTTAGGGGTGAGATGTCCATGGTTCATTTTCTCTTCTCATGGATCACCAAAGTGTGTATTCATTCTTTCTATCTCTTCTTTCTTCTCTTTGCATTTATTTCCATTTAAATCTTTCATCTTGTGTTAGAGAGCTCTCAAATACTCACACTCTATGTTGTGTTGGAATTGAGGCTTAGTTCTCTTTCTTACCAAATTATTCTCCATTAGTTTTTGATCTTGTATCAAATCTTCTTCTGATCATTTGTCATCAATCTTCTTTCACAATTCGATGTGGTAAACATGATACCCTATTTCAACTCACTAAAATTAGCAAGCTGAAATAGGGGGTCATATAGCTACCCTCAAATTTTCATCACCTTCATTAGTAAGCATTTAGGTTATTTTGTGATTTTATCTAACATGTGTTTTTGTAGGGTGCGGATCCTAACTATGTATTGCAGATACCGCTAGGGGCTTCGTCTGACAACTCGTGGATATATCCTTTTTCATGAATGTTTACTTTTCTTTACTTTATCTTGCATATGCACATAATGTCATATAACCGCTAAAGTGGGGCATAACTGTAGTGTCATAAATTGTACACCCTTGCTAGGGTGGTACAATTTCACACTTAGGTTAGCACATGCCTTAGTGTGTTCGCATCTTGCATTATTATTTCCCTTTAAGCATTTAATTAATTAATTTAATTAAATCTAAAGTCCTATTTCATCACTCCCCACATTATAAAATTGGGCCCTTTACCATAAGTGTGCCCCTTTTTATTTTATTCCTCCAATAAATCATTTAATCATAAACCCTAATTATGTCCTATTTCGACCTTTAAGGCCCAATTTTGCATATCAAAACACCTCAAAATCAGCTGTAACTTTGGGATTCGCTCTAATATCATCATATCTAACCACCCTGAAAATTTGGTGAAAAGTTGGTCGGACCATGTGCGTTCCCGCCACGGTCCTTGACTTTTTTCGCAAAATTTCGGGAGCACAATTCTATGATATTATAATTCTTAACTCCAAAAGATTGGTGGGAAATTCAATTCCTAGGTTGGCCTAAAGGTAGAATTAAGTCAAAATTAAGATCTAGGGTTTCATACATAAGAGCTCTCTTTCTTCATTTGAAGGGAGGAAGACCTATCTAATCTAAGGGAGTTTTTAGCAAAGCAAGCATAAGGAGCCTTCTATCTAGTGAAAGAGAAGCCTATGTGGAGTCTTCAACAACATTCAACAACATTCATCAAGAATTTCATCAAGCATTCATCATCAATTAGGATCCTTGAAGACATTGAAGAACAATAGGAGATCTAGTGGCAATATCTCTCCTTTAGGGATTGGTATGATTTCATGTTATTTTCATGTCTTTGTTTGAGCTTCTTTACATCAATTTTCATATTTAGATTCATACTTTAGATCATTTAGAATATTTGGTTTGAAGCATTGTCATTTACATTCACATTTACATTTAGGGTTTACTCTTATGCACAGGGTAGCTCTAGTTTCTTATCATTTAGGATCTTGCATACACACAAGGTTCTAGCACACACATTTTCAGTACATTATCAGCTATTTGTGGAGGTGGAATCACCAACACAGGGGTTTGACTAAGGCAAAACCCCATATATCCACCCAAACCTTCCCTTTTCAGTTGCAGGTGTAGAAAGAGGTATCCGAAGGCACTTTTAGCTTAGCAAAAGGCACATGAACCACTCAGAATCATCAGATCTGCCCTAATCTGCCTAAGACAAGGGTGTGGCACCCTGGTCCTACCCAGGACAGTGGCATAGTGCCATGGTCCCTCTGCTTTTTCACTGATTTTTAGCATGTTGCAGCTTCAGGTCATCGGATTTGCAGTCTTTCAGTTGCAACCTCCTATCTGCAGAAATAGGATAGTGGCATGGCACCTTGGTCCAGGTCAGTTTTGTTCAATTTACAACATTAGGTACACAACCAAAATCCTCCCCCTTTCATTCTTTCAGTATCTCAGTTTCAGATCTGCAAGTTTGTTCAATTCTGAGTTCATTTATACTTCATTCTTCATCTCCTAGTCTAGTTGATCAATTAAACCCTAGTTTTTCTCATCATTTGCAACAAGAGGAATAGAAACCCTAAGAGATAATCCTTGGCTCTCTCTTTCCCACAAGAAGTAACCAAAGTGATCCATCTCCCTAGGCTCTTTTATATTAACAATGTTTTGGCAAAAGTACGATTAGGTCCTAGTTACCTGATCTCGCTTTCCTGCCACCACACTCGCCAAATGCAAAAATTGACTTTTCACATTTGGTAAGTGGCAAATTTGGCACACGCAAATGTGAAAAGTTAATTTTTGGCATTTGGCGAGTTCCATATTTGGCATGCACCAAATGGTTTGCTTTGGAAACCTCCAACCCTTTGGGTTGGACGGTAATTTTAGGCTTGAGACGTGTTTTTATCAGAAGATTAAAAATTTTCACATATTTTTGGTCATGCTCTACATTAGGTTTGCAAATGTTTCAATGAAACAAAAAAAAAACCATAGTGACCTTAAGCTCTATCTTAGCTATCCAAGTATATAATGTTTTTCACATTTTGATTTTGTTAAGGCTTTCATATTTAATTTTTTTTGTTAGTGTGTCCGTTTTTGGTCAAAAACCACCATGCACTATTTTGGGTATAGTTTTTTACACATTCATCAGATTTCACACAAACTTACATTTTTAGAAACTAGACTCTATTCTACACAACTTAAAATATATTTTTTTGATTTTAAATTATTTTTCAATTGATTTTAGGGGGGAGCATGCTCACACTTTTTTTTCAGGATTTGTTCGTTTCGAAAATTAGTAAAAAATCATATACTCATTAAAAAATTACCTGAAAAATCCAGCATAAACTTCAAGTTGTTAGCTAATTTCTCACTAAAGCAATTTTAAAAAAATAGTATCTTAGAAAGTAGTCTCGAAGGACTCTGACTCTTGTTCTTGTTGTATCTTCAAATTTGGAGTGTAACTATGTTCAATTTGTCTTTGAAGTTAAGACTTTGTTGATTTAAAAAAAAAGAGGCATCTTAAGACCCCCTTTTGTTACCACAACTTGGTGCACGTAACTGATGGGCCCTGACTACTAGGCCATGTTAGGTATACATGAACATATGTAATGCAATCTCTCACAAACAGAGAAAAGGAGAAAACCCAGTGGGAAAAAATTCCCCCTAAAAAGAGAGATGAAAATACAAAACAATTCTCAAAGAAGAAGGATAAAAGCTCGCGAGAGGAAAAAGTCGCCCCTCCCCCCCCCCCCCCCATAAGAGAGGAAGGAGAAGTCAATTGACCCCCTTGATGAAATATCCTGCACCACCAAGAGAGCTTGCAATTGATGAAACTTTCTCTCAGTGAAGGGTTGGTGAAGATGTCTGAAACTTACTCTACTGTAAGACAATGCTGCAAAATAATGACCTGCTCTTGAATCAGCTCCCTGATATAGTGTA
Source organism: Cryptomeria japonica (assembly GCF_030272615.1). NCBI lineage: Eukaryota > Viridiplantae > Streptophyta > Pinopsida > Cupressales > Cupressaceae > Cryptomeria > Cryptomeria japonica. Next base: position 516,723,713 of record NC_081405.1, on the reverse strand, counting down.
TGTGGATCTTGATGTGTTTGGTCCAGTAATGGTGAACCATGTTCTTTGAGATTTGAATGGCACTCTGATTGTCACAATGAAGGATTGTAGGTAGTGGAGTGGTGAAGCTAAACTTTGTGAGAATATTTTGAAGCCAAATAGCCTCAACAACTACATCAACAACCCCTCAATACTCAGCCTCAATCCAAGAAAGAGAAATAGCATGCTACATCTTTCTTTTCCAACAAATGGGGCCCGAACCAAGATGAAATTTGTAACCTAAAGTGGACTTACAATCATCAAGATCACTAACCTAATCTGAGTTTGTGTAACCAACCAAGGTAAGTCTTGTGCATATTGCATATCCCATAGTGATATGTACCTTGTATGTAGTGCAAGATGCATTTGGCATCTTTCTATTTAATCTCATGTGGTTCTTACATAAAGCATGAAACCATGCCAACTGCAAAGTAAATATCAAGGCATGTCTGAGTCAAGTAGATGAGACTTCCTACAAGCTGATGATACAATGTGGCATCAACAAGTGGTGTGGAACACTTAGCCTCAAGCTTGACTCCTAAAAAAAAGGGAGTTAACGCAGGCTTACAATCAACCATGTGGAATCATGTAAGAAGATCAAGAGCATACTTGGGCTACACAAGAGTAATCTTGGAAGGTGACTGTGATATCTCTATCTCAATAAAGTAATACAAAAGGCCCAAGTCAGTCATAGAAAATCACTCATACAAAGAAAATTTGATATTGCCTATGATGGATGAGGTGCTCTCTGTAATGATTAAGTCATCAACATAGAGCACATGTATCGAATGAGAGTCATCCTCTTGCAAAATATAGACATTTGGATTGGAATGACACCTGGTGAATCCTACAAAGAGAAGAAAAGAATCCATCTTGGCATACCAAGCCCTAGGGGCCTACTTGACGCCATGGATAGACTTCCTCAATCTGCAAACCAGAGAAGATTCCTGAATGAATCCCTACAAATTCTCCATGTAAATATCCTCTTCAAGATCCCTATGAACAAACACACTCTTTACATCCATTTGATGTACAATCCAACCATGAGCTACAACAATAGCAAGTGTCAAGTGAATGGAGTTTATCTTAGCTATGGGTGCAAAGAGCTTAGTGTAGTCAACTCCATGAACTTGTGAGAAACCTTTCACAATAAATCAAGCCTTATACTTATCCACACTACCATCCACTGCAAACTTGTTCCTCATCAAGTAACTATAATATCCTCAATGGCCGAGTCCCACTTGGGAACTCTTGATGCTTCTTAAGAGGTTTGTGGATCAGAAACTATAGTAACGTAAGCATGTGGAATCTCTTGATGTTGTGTCCGAGTCCTTCAACTGTTTGAAGAGTCCCCAACAAGAGAACCTACTGACTCAAGAATATATTGATCTCAATGAGTTCTACGAGGAGATGAAAGATGATCTTCTTCAATTGCAAGTGGACCTTGTGGAGGTGTGACCCTATGAGTTGGAGTTGAGGGAGTATCATCATCTGAGTCACTATCATCACTATCCGCAATGGAGGAAGGAGGAGGAGGATGAGAGGCCAATCTAGGAGAGATTTCCTCAAAGTTAACACTCCTCTCAATAAATACCTCATGTATCTTTGGATCCATAAGTTCATATGCCTTAACATCCTCAAGATATCCAACAAATATGCAAGACCTACTCTGAGGTTATAATGCCTTGCATTTTTTGCAGAGGAATGCAAGCCTATGTTGGGCACCCAAAGACTTTGAAATGTCTCACGATCAATTTTCTACCACATCAAGCCTGAAAAGGAGTGAAGCCCTTCAAAGCCTTGTGGAGAACCTAATTTTGGATGTGTGCGACATAACTAATAGCTTCTACCCAAAAAGTTGGTCCAAGAGAAGGAGAATGAACCATGCAACTAGTCATCTCCTTAAGGGTTCTATTATTCCTTTCTGTATCATCATTCTATCATGGAGTGTAGGCAATTGAGTGCTGAAGATCAATTCCCTCAAGAGTAAAAAATTCCTCAAGTCTATTGTTCACATATTTCCTTCCATTATGCAAAGAATCTTGAATAACCTCCTTTATTGCTTCTCAACATGAGCCTTGAAGGATAGAAATGTGTCAAACACTTCACTCTTGTGAATAAGAAAGTATACCCAAGTGAAGCAGGAGTAGTCATCAATGAAGGTGAGGAAATAGAGGGCCTTGCTAAATGAAGGTGATGGAAATGGGCCTAGTACATCATTGTGAACTAATTGAAGAACTTACAAATCTCTCCAAGATTTCCCCTTATCAAAATTCTCTTTGGAATGCTTTCCTATGGAACACCTTGAACATACACCCTCTGAAAAAATGATTTAAGGTAGACTAGTGACCATGTCCTTAGAGCTAACTTGCTAAATATAGTGGTATTTGAGGTGACCAAACCACTCATGCCATAGCCTACTTTCTAAATGTGAATGAGTGAGAAAGACCATAGAAGGAGATTGAGGCACAAAGTGGCAAAATGAATAAAGTCATGAGTTATGATTGGCTTGTCCCACTGCTACCAATATATCATTCTAGGGTTCTTTTACTATAATTGAATCAGGTGTAAATTCAACTTTCTTTTCATTTCCATAGTGGGTGATTTGGTAGATAGAAAAGAGGTTGGTGGTTAAGTTAGGAACATAGAGAACATTCTCAAAAGTTCCATCATCCATGGCAATTGAACCCTTCACTTCAACTTCCACTTGTGTATCATCACCAATGAAAATATGAGGCACCTTAGATGGCTCCAATGAGGAAAATTGCTCCCTTGTAGAACCCATGTGATGAGAGGTACTCGAGTCAAGTATCCACTGCTATGAAGAACCTATTTTAGCCATAAATGCTTGTCCTTTTCCCTTTGATTGTGAGGAAGTGGAAGGAGATAACTCCTTCTTCTTGTAGGTGAATTCCAAATTGATCTTGTTCTTCTTAGTGATGTTTGTCAACTCATCAATTTTCTTTGAGTGGAAATGATGCTCATCATGACCAAATTTCTTGCAATATGAACAAGTTGGTCTCTCCTTCTTAGGTGTATTTTCATTCTTGGAAAATGATGAAGAATTGCCTTGATGTGGAGAGGATGATTATGCTCTATCTTGTTGTGGCTTTGGCTTAGAATACTTTTGGTTCTTGCCTTTTCCTTGATTCCTTTGATTCCCTTCATTAGTCACCAAAGCTTTGGACTTTGAAGACTTGAGAATCCCCCTTTTGATCAAATGTGCTTTCTCAAGCATCAACATCTTTGTGAATGCATCAAATGATGATGGAGTGAACGAGGCACTTGAATTCAACCGATGGGTGTGGAAGATAGAAACAAAGGCTGCATACTTTGATGAAAGCTTGTTCAACAAATTGTAAACCAATTGAGCATCCTTCTTGTCAATGCCACAATCCTTAAGCTTTGCTCTTAGCTCAATTGCTTTCATGGCATAATCTTGGATCGTACCAAAATCCTTAGGATCCAACATTGCGAGTTCATTGTCAAGATTGTAACCCCTAATCTCATCAACTTATGCCTCTTTAACTATAGTACTGTAGACACATAAATTAATTAAATTAAATATTTAATTAATTTAACCTTTCCACATAATTAATTTAATTATGTTATTCCCATTCCTCTCATAATTAATTAGATTTAATTTAATTTATCATGTCACTATAGATCAATGGTTAATTTATCAAATAAATAAATTATTCCCTTATTCTTCTAAAGTCACCCAAATCATTAATTCTTCTAAATCCCCTAAAGTTAATTAATTTTATTTAATTAACTTAAGTCAAGTGATTCCTACAAATGACTTGTTCTAATTCTCACTTAAACTAATTAATTCTTCTAGAAGCCTGATTATCCTTTGTAGACACATAAATTTGTCTACTAAAGTAAATAAATATTTAATATTTGTTTAAGGCACTAATGTTCTTCTATTAATTAAATTTACATTTAATTAATTCATTTCACCCCCATTCTACTAATTTAATTAAATAAATTTCATAAATTTATTTAAATTAAAATCACTAACTATTTCCCAACTATTAAATAAATTATTATTTAATAACCCCCTTTCTTATCATTTAAATAAATTAAACATTTATTTAAAATCCCCAATCAAAATCCCTAATTAAATAAATGAATATTTATTTAAAATATTCATCCACTTGCATTTTACTACAAATGCAAGTTGCTCATTAAATTGAAATAAATGAATTTTTATTTTAAATAAAATCCTATTTATCCTCACCCACTTGCATTGTCCTATAAAACCCACTTGCTCACTAACCCTTCTTCTAGATTCTTCTAATCTCTTCTAAATTAGCCTAAAACATTTGCACATTCCTAAACTAAGGATTAGGGAGGAATCACTTCTCAAAAGCATTAAAAGCTTTCTCCCTTCCACAAGTTAACCCCCAAAGTCTTCTTTAAGCCTTAAAGACTTTAATCTAACTAACTCACCTTTGACCCATGGTTAGAGACTTTTCCTCTAACTCAACCATCCATCTAACCCTCAAGTCTCTTCAAGCATTCAATGCTATGGCTATGGTTACCCTTTAACCCTTGCACACTCATTTATCTCTTCGATAAAAACTTTATCCACTAACCTAACCCTATTCAAACCCTCTAAGGTAACCATCATGTCTCTTCAGTCATTTATTGCCTCTTCCCTCTCCTCTCAAGCCTTCTCATGATGCCAGTTGTCACCATTGCATTGGTGGAAGTTGCAAACATGGATTTAGGATCAAGCCCTCCTCATGCAATCCTAGTCCTCCATAAGCCAAAACAGTCTTAACCCTTCAATCAACCATTTTTCCTATAAAAGGAGCCTCATTCCTCAAGCAAAAGAGAGCATTTTTGTGAGCATTGTTACTATAGTTGCATAAAAATTTCACTTAGTTTTTCTCATAGCAGTTCTAGTTTGTGCATTTGCATAGCAATAGAACTACATTTTCAGCCACATTCAATCCTTCATTTGACATCCATGGTTGTGTGCTAAAGACTAGGGGCTACACTCAAGCAAGCTTTGGATCTTGGAGAGAAGAAGAACAAGGGAGAGGCAACAAGAGAATCATGGAAGCATCTTGGGGAGTCTCTTCTCCCTTATTTTCATTTTTTTGATTTCCATTTGTGTGCTTTTTAATCTCTTTTGATATGTATGTGAAGGTTTTGAAGTTCATTTGATTTGGTTTTGGTTGAGACTAACATATTGACCACTTGAGCTTTGTTTTTGGATTTTCCCCCTTTCATGTGCATCATTTTGGCACCCACTGTGGGGCTTGAGTCACATCATCAACACTAAGCAGTTAAAATTTTAACTAAAGATTTTGAACTTGGAGATTTTCCATGCACAGGTCTTGGTTTAGCACATTTGTCATGCAGTTTAACGCTTTTGTTCTCTATTTCAGCGCTTTTGTTCAATTTTAGCGCATTTGTCATGCAATTTTATGCTTTTGTTCTCTTGTAGTTCTTTTACTCTATTTTAGCACTTTTGTAACTAGCAGAGAGCCAATTTTTGTAACACAAAAGAAAATTTTGGGCTTGTGAGCCCACAATATGGACTAATATTTGAAAGGGTTTTGTAGGTGCTAATGTTTCTTACAAGAATAATGGAGTTGGATTAGGTTTTCACTTTACTTTTTCATGTTTTCATTTTACAAAAGGTTAAAAATAATTCCACTCTCCATTTGGTGCAAGTAAAAGGAACTTCATTTTCTTTGGTGCCATAAAAAGGACTTTGCCATTTCTTTCTTTCAAAAGGCTAAAAAAAAACTCATCTTTCATTTTGCAAAGGTTTTTAAAAGAATCACACATTTCTTTTGGTGCTCTCTAAAAAGAAGTTCATTTTTCTTTAGGTGCTTAAAAAGAACTCATCTTTCCTTTCTTACAAAAAGTTAAAAAGAACAACAAACAAAACCTTTATTTTGCAAGTAGATCACACTTATCTTGGTGCAATCTAAAAAGAACAAACAAATTTCATTTATTTTTGCAAAGGGTAAAAAGAACAAGCCATATTTCTATTCTTGCAAGGTCTTTCAAAAGTTTTTCAAGGTTCAAGTATTGCAACTTTTGGTTAAAAAGAATACTTCATTTTGCTATCTTGGTTAAAAGGAACACCATATTTGTTGGAGAAACATCTCCAAGTAGCAATTAGATCACATTGCAATGAAGGGATAAAAAGAACAAACCATGTCTTCTTTGTCTTGTGATAGGCTTATGCTCTCCCTTTAATTGGGTTATCAAAACGCAAGACTCACTTCCAATTTTTGCAAATTACGATAAATCCTTTAGCAGGTCTACCCTCCTAAGAAGCCCATAAGGTTGGTGACAGGGGAATGACCTAAGTGGGGGATGGATAATGCCAAGTATTCCAACCCACTATAATAAAATGTGGATTGTGATGAAAATCACATCCAATGGTAGTGTGCATTGAATACAGCCTTCCCATAGTATCCTTGAGATACATAAAGCCTTTTTTATAAAGGTTGGGAAGCCTCTTGAGGGAGCTTATCATTGACGCAATAGACAAAACCCTTACTATGAACCTTAAGCATAGAGGCCAAAATGAGTCAATTATCCAAACATTTGTAATATCATAGTGCAAGGGTGGGGAAGAATCCACCCCCAAGGAACTCACCATACATCTCCCAAGAAAATGATCCAATTGAGAAGCAATTCTCTTTGTTTCAATTTCTGGAAAAAGGCAAAAAATGGGTGAACCCTTGGGTGTGACAAGGTTGTTTGAGTTGAAGGAGTATCAGGATGTGGGCTATGATATTATGAATGACCTTTTTGACAATAGAAGAGTCTGACTGATTTGTATTTCGATTGTTCCAAAACCCATGAAAAACAAAGGGGATTTGAAAAGATCCTAGAGCATACACATTTCATCGAATTCAATCCAAAGTTATCAAGAAAAGAAATGTTTATATGTGCTTGTGTGCTTGACATGTCTTCTTGTCAAAGAAATCAAACCTTTGAAACAAGTTACACCCCAACAATGATCTAAAACAAACAAATCACAACAAAATTTGCAAATGCATCATCTCATCAAGTCCCTCAAACATATCAAAAACTCTATTCACTGCATATTCCAAAAGAAGAAACCTAGCAAAAAAGAGATCTTAAAGAAGAGAAAATTTCTCTACATAAACCGCAAACTCTTGTTCAAACATCAAACCTTCCTTCACTTTTTTCATGATTATCTACATGGTCCTGGACATGAGTTTGATGAGGAAACTTAAAAAATGTGTTCCTTTCAACAAAGATCCGTCTTGTTCCAATCTCTCAATAAAAGTGGTAAAATCTTATTGTCATATCTACCTCAACAAAAAATCACCTATTGAGTCATTTCCATCTGGGGTAGTCTTTCATCAACTCATCTTCTTAATCTAGTCCACTATCTCCAAATTTTCACATTTCCTCTTGTTCATCCTCATTCTAAATGCACATCTTACACGTTTTCCACTCAAATCATTCAAAATCAATTGTCAAAATCCTAATTCCAAGGTTTACATTCACTTCAAAACTCACAACCAAAACATCAAAATTCCATTCAACTCTTAACACAAAGAGGTCTTGATCTTAGTTTTTTAGATATTTCTCATCACACCAACAACAAATACTCTCTAAGTGTGTCTCTACATATAGAATAAATCATCCTAAGGGGCATTACTAAACATCATAGATAGGTTAAAAACTAGCTTTTGGGTGCATCATCTCATTGTTAGGTAGCTTGTGATTTATAAACACAAACTTTGCTACACCTCATCTCACAAGTATTGAACACCAAGAAAGCAATCCCAAAGAGGAATTTGTTAACATCAAACCTTTTAGTGAAATAGATCACTCATCCACCAAATATTTTAACTCAAATCATCACCATTATCAAATCTTGGAATTATAAGAAGGGGTCAACCACCCACTTTTCATTCATTTCATTTTCAAAACACAAAACATGGCTGAGACTAGGTCTCAGAGTTAGAGACATAAGCAAAATGAAATACATCAAGAATTAGAAGAAGAAGAAGACATCAACCCCTTTCATCAAGAATAATTTGTAGGGGGGAGAAGACTCAGATATTCCCACACAAGAGGAAATTGAATGAGCAACATGACCCCAAATTTAACAAACTCTTTGACGAGATTCTCAAGAGGAACGTTGATGTCCATTTCCTAAGACTTTATCAAGAGGGAGAAAAACTCCATGCAGACTTTAACGTATCACAATTAAGGGACATAATAGAACAATCCCAACATAGTCATTGACAAGAGAGAAACAAGAGGAGGTCGAGGAATATCCACCATTAGGATGACAACTGATATCACCAAGGGAACATTCCACCTCCTTCCATAGAAATTGATATGTTCAGATGACAAATACAAGACCTCACCCAACAATTCAATCCAGGGAGGGTGCAAAAGAGATATGATCTTGAAGATATTTGTCCCTATCCATTTGATAGGAGCATAATCATGTCTCCTTTCCAAGAGACCATGTGAGAGAATTCTACTCCTCTTTCTTAGAGGTTGCATATGATGAAAGGTACTTAATGTTGGTTCTCAAATCAACATATTCTAAGTCCTATAGGAATAGCCACTAACTCATTAATAGACCGAGAACAAGACTTGGCCAACGAACAAGGTTCAGTCTCAAGGCTGAACAATCCTACACTTTTGGCTCTGCAAGACCAAGATAGGTATACCTTAACAATGCCTTAGGAGACTAATATGACATATTGGTTGACATTGTTGTGTTAAGAAGATGTCTCAATGAAAATATACCAAGGAAAGCATCAACACATTAGACTTTGGCAGCAATCTTGGTTTTCTTACTTTCACTTAGTGATTGAGACCATTTTAAAACTAACCCTACTTATATTCCTACAAACAGAAATAAAAAGTATTCATAAGATGGATGATTCAAAACAAATTTGAGAAGAAGGGCTAGTGCTTATCTTTGGGTGAATAGAGTCCAACCAGGAGATGTTTAAAACTTGCCACAATGTACATTAAGTTAGTTACATTTAGACATTCTATGACTTGCATATCATGTTCGTTAAGATCATAACAAGTTGAAAAAGAATTTAACACATACAAATTGCAATAACCTTAAGACAAATTTTAACCCTTTAACTAGAAGAGACCCATTCATTAAGATTACACATTCCCACTTTGAGAAGAGAAACTGATATGTCATTAACATAAAAATTCATACAAAATGTACACATAAAAGTGATAGAACCTGCAAATTATCTTCTTCTTTAATCTTCAAAATATTTGATACATTGTAGAATAGAACATCTGTAGAGAGAAATGTTCTAGCTTTTCATTCAAAAAATGACTCCTATTACATGCTACTTCTCAAAATGTTCAAATCCTTTCTTACTAGCCTTGATTTCCCTTTTATAAGAACAAGGGAGCAAAACAAGCTTCAGACCGAGTAAGACACTTGTCAAAAAATAATTGCTTCATTCAATAGAATGTACCAAAAGGCGTCTTTTGTAATACATTCAAAAAATCACCCTAGAAAAAGGGGTCGGAGGCGGTTGCCATAACTAACTCCTTGAAGCTTGAGCAACATGCCTAAAGAAATATGGTTGGGTCGCTTCCCTACTGCAACACCACCCACCATCAAAATTTTGATGTTGGAGATTGTAATTCACTAGGCTTCATTCATGTTGGTTGTGTGATCACAACTCCTTCCAAAATTAGGACCTGTAAAAAAGAATAAGGGGGACACAAAAAAGGCACAACATTTACTCCTCTTCTTTTGGTTTCTCTTCTTCTAATGAGCATTATTTCTTGTGCCACCCATCAATTTCATCAATTGGCCAAATAAAAGACTTCAAACTTTGCAGCTTATTCATGACATCTTTGGTCTTGGGGCAGGTACAACTGCAACTTCCATATTGAATTTGTGATACAACATGTTAACATTGATAATTTTACCAATAATCAAATGATATGAAAATTGGTTATTGGGGTCCCCAACAAGCAACTTTAGGACTACATCAACTAATTCTTGAAAATCCATCCACCACCTATCTAGGTCCTTTATTTGCCCATCTCTTGTCAAAATTGAAGGAATATCCTCCTTTTGTAGATCCTTGAATAAATATGGAACTTCTCTTGCAATTTTGTATTTTCCTCCTCAATATGTGGCAACTCGTTGATCATTAGATTACAATTATTCCATGTTGCACATACAACTAGAGGAGCATTAGGCGTATTCTTCAATGCCAAAATAATTTATTTAAGCATTGGGGCCTTAGGAAACCATATGACCCTCAAACGATGAAAGAATGAACTAATCTCTCCTAATTGGGCCTTGAACTAAATTAGAGAAGAATAAGAAGAATGCACTTCATCCAATTTGGAAAGTACTTTGTTTGCCAGTTGTAAAATTGTTTCTTTCTTTATTTCCAAGTACTTATTTTCTAATTCCTTTTTGATCTTCTGTAATTCTTCCTACGTCTTCTACATTTCCTCTAGCTGTTGCTTTGTCAATTTTGTGGCTTCCCCTGTAGTTACTTCTTTTTTCAATTTGACATTTTCAATGTACATTTTATCATGATCGACCTGTAGAGCCACATGCATCCTCTCTAGCCTTTCATGATTCTTTTCTAAGTCCTCTACTGCTTCTCTTGCAAATTGTGCAACATGCATGGTTATGGTTGTAACTTCAACTGCGGTTGTATCTGTCAATATATTAACAATGGCATCCCCTATCTTTTGTTAAATATCATGCAAGACAACGTTTATTTGCATTTGGGGCTCTAGTCCATAATGCAAATTCCTTCACACTGGGATTAAATCCGGACCCATGCTCACCATTCTATTGAGCATAAATGGGGTGTTTCTACCTCATAACTTGATCTAACAAAAAATTTCTCCAATTCCCACCCCAGGATAAGCATCATGCCATTGTTATTTACAATTTCCCTTGCTTCTTGCAGGGTGCACCTAATGTTGTTCCTATCAAAATTTTAAAACTCTTCCTCTAACAAGTCTTTCAACTTCTCCCTCTTCCAAAAAGACCTAAACTCTAGAGTATTTACAAAATTGTCATCTACCATGAATTGAATTGATGCAATTATTCTCTCATCATTGGATTCTTCCTCTGGGATGACATCTAGGAGAGTTGTTTGGTCTAGGTTCATGAGAACCTCAACAACATCATCTTTTTTGAATGTCTCCTTGGGTGGAGAGGGTGGTTGCACACTTGAATCAATCTTAGTATCAATCACCTCTACAAAATTTGAGATTTTAGCATTCCCCTTCTCAACTCTCCATTTAAAAATTGTTGCAGGACGTCCTTGGGAGGGAGGTTGTGTGGGGGCATCTTGTGAAGATCCCTCAGTCAAAATTGCCTTGCCTTTTGACTTTGAGGTAGCAGGGGGCTCATAGGTAGGCCTTTCCTCAAGTATCTCACCTGATTGTCCTGTCTCTTTCCTCTTCTACTCAGAGGTGATGATGTCCTCAAAGGTTCTCATCTTGCACAACATCTTGGAAAAATTATTTTGTATGTTAGAGAAGAATCCCTGAAAAATTGGGGTCTTCCTCCCTTGTTTCTCCCTCAAACCTTTGGAGAGAGTCCCATTTCTTTCTCCTCTGTATAGCCTCGGGAGGGCTGACATTTCTTATCAAATCCTCTCGTTCATCAAAATAGTTGGAATAGCCTCCCTTCTTGAGTTTTTGGGTTCTTACTTCATTTATGTAGCCCTCGAGATCAAAATTTCTTGCTTGGCTCACCTTGAGCTTGTAGTTTCTCACCAAGAACTACTGCACCTTCTCCAGAGTGTCAATCCCTACACAAAAGTATTCAGATGTAATCATCCTAGTGAGGTGTTGTCCCTTCTTTTTAGTCCTAATTATCTCTCACTCCATCCACATTAGTTGCCACATGAATTCAATGAAGGCCAACATTGATGATACTGTAATTGGCAAAATATGGGGTGGCTGAGGACACCCATAAACCCTGATTATTGTACAAATTTAATAAAAGAAGAAGTCACCAAAGTTATGGGAGAATTCTCCCTCAAGATACTCAATATTTTCATCCCTTACACTCCTTATTCTCAAGACCTTTATGATGTGCATTAGGAGCCTTGGCAAAATCACTCCGCACTTTTCTAGGACCCTTACAATAAAATCATCAAAGAAAACTTTGTAATATGAGTATCTTGATCCCTTATCCCATATTTATGTCCACTTTTGGACTAGCCACTTTTTTCCTATTTTTGGATCCATCTTCTTTATTTGCAAGGCTTCATTGCACTCTATTTTGTTTTGAAAAAGAACCAAATGATGAATCAAAGAGTAATGCCTGAATTTTAAATCTTCCTTTCATTTTTGGCATCTATCAATATTTCATGTTGCTTCTCCTGAAGAATTGTGACAAAATCAAACAACTCATTGGTGTCAAAATGATGGATCTTAATTACCATCATCACATATTCAAGAGGTATCAGGGTCAGCCCACATTTCTCTCCCAAAATCTGACACATAACATAGTAGGTCTTCACAAAATAATCTTCAAAAAGTTCTATGCTAAAGGACTTAGAATCCATGAGGTATCTTTTCCTTCCTTTGTACATTCTCTTCAAGAAGTGAGGCAGTATTTTCTCTTTCATGACTCTTTTCTTTGTGGCATATTCTTCTTGTAGTTTCCTCTTGTCAATGCTCTTGAGAGAACTCTTGTCTAGGTTAAAACATTGGATTATGGAGTCTTTTGTGATATCAAGCAAGACATATCCATCAATCATTCTCACAGTCATGCTTAGTGGATGATACTTTTTTGTAAGCTCTTTGATAAGTATGGGCTCCACAAAAACATTTGGGACAACAAGTTTCCCCAAATTCAAATTCAAGGTATTTGAGACTGGAATTTCTTTGTCTCTATTTCCATAAAAATAGAAGAAGACATCCCAACCCTTGTTAGTGGTGTGGGCATCTCTACAATCAGAGTAGTGGTCAGTGAAGGCATTCTTGAATGTGTCATGCATATTTAAGCCCAAGAACAATTCCAGTAGGTCCTAGTGGAGGCCTTTGGTTTCCCTCTTCTTTCTTTTCTCCATCTCCTCTAATTTATCTTCTACCTCCTTTGATATTTCCTTTGCACTCTTGGCTGGAGTTGATGAGGATGGAGATTTTGTGAGGTGTTCTTGCTAAGAAGGAAGTGGATTGTCAGTAGTAGGGTTGTGTTGCTCTGTAGTTGAGGCTTTCTCAGATGCTATGGCAATGGCCTTTTTACTTGGGGCCCTTTTTCTCTTGGGATTGGGGTACCCTCTTATGGGTTTGAGGCTTCACCTTGAGGGTTACCAACAATAGGAGGGGTTTTTTTAGAAGACTCTATAGATGATGTTTTAAGGGTAGCCTTCCTCCTCTTTGGTGTGGGCTTCCTAAATTTGGGAGGACGATGTGGCTCATCAAAATCTTCATTGTCAGAAAAGATTACCACAACATTCTTGGGCACTCCTTTTTGCTTTTGTTTTGTGGGCTCCTTTGGAGAGGGTAAGTTTGTTTAAGCACTTGGGGAAGCCTGTGGGGTGTTTGTAGCTGCAGATGAGATTGGTTTAGCTACTGGCTTGTCTGCAATTGCATGGATGGGAGAGACAATTGAAAGTAGAATGACATGTATGATTTAGGCTCAACAGATCCTTCTCCCCCTTCGAGAGTCTTTTTAGCGATAGGGCCGGCAGAATCCTTAGCGGTGGAGGCCATTTGTTTGCTTTAAACTGGTAAGAGCTTCAAAATTTAAACAACAGAGAAACCATTCTGTTGTACTCCTAGGGAAAGACTATACAAATTTCTCACAAAACCCCCCGCAAACACTTGCAATTTTCCTATTGAAAATAGAGAGCGAGGAATTAGACTTGACTTACTAGTTTTCTATATGTTGTTGGTCTCAATTCAAGCTTGGACATTGCTTTAGGTTGCTTGTGGATGCTTGGGATTCACTCTGTGATTGCTTTCAAATGCAAGGTGAACAATGACACTTTGAATTCTTCTTTAATTTCTTACATCAAGTCTGCCATTACTCCATACGTGCATGCTTCGGCAGGTTTGTGGATCAAGATTAAAATTCCACTGTTGATCTTGGAATGGACGGCTGTGATTATGTTTTAACATCTTTGACTGCTAACATGGCATCCTTAATCTAATTCTTCATCACCTTGATATTTCATTGATTTCTAAAGTTTTAATTTTAATTAAATTATGTCCTCTTTCATAAGATCATTCCCCTTGCGGGATAGCGGGGCCCTTTAATCCCTTCGTCATTCGTTATCCCGTAAGGTCTTCATCATGTCACTCTTTGTCTTGTAGGATAGAGGGATTTACTATCTCTTTGTTCTTTGTTACCTTGCATGATAGTTATCTTCCTTGCATTCTCCTCGCGAGATGGTGGGAAAGACACTATTCACATGCCCTGCTAACCTGCATCCATCTTAACTAGTCATCTTTACCCTTGCGGGATAACTTTATCCTTATGCCTTGATTTCTCCCCGCTATCTTGTAGGATTGGCCTTCTGATTACACCTATTCATTTGGACTGGGCCATCCTTTCTACTTCGTTCATGCCTCCCTTCCTATGAGATGGTGGGACTCCTCATCTTCTCTTATTTTACTTCCCTACATTACCCTTTACAGAGTATTTTTACCCCTATTTTTCATTACCCCTACCATCCTGTAAGGTTCCTATGTCGAAAGAGAACTACTCCTCTTTGGTTGCGATCTAGCCTTCATTACTGTGGAATGTTGGGGGCACCATTTCTCTCTCTCTCACTGTTGTGCATCATCCTTTAAGATCGAATATTTCCCTTGCAGGGTAAGCTCTAGTTTGTCTTCAAGGATTCTCCTGCCAACCCGCATGGTACCTTTACGTTTGCATTTGTAGATAGGGAATGAGCTATTGTCTCTTTAGTTGTTTCTTATTTTATCATTGTGGGATGGCAAGAACCATCACATCCTTTAATCATGCTTTCCCCACACCATTCTTTGCACAAGCCTTTGACCCCCATGGGGTAATGGATCCTTTATCTATTACTGTATCAGGTTGTCCCACAAGAAACCCTTCTTATACCCTTTCATCTTTTCTTCCTTTTGGTGAAATGAACATCTTCTTGACTATACATGATAATGGAGAAATTTAATCCCTTCATGCCTTCTTAGCCCACAACACTTCTTTTTGTTGTTTGAAACCCTTGCGGGGTGAATTCCCTACTATCCTTTGAGGTATCCCGCTATCCCTTAGAGGACCTTTGTCTCCTTGTTCTCTTCACCTCTGCGATCATAAGACTTTCTCCTTATTCTATCGTGCAAGGTAAGACTCTTTATTTTGTAACAAGCATCCCCTTAGCCTGCATGAGTAAACTTTGCAGTATAAAGGTCATGCAAGGCAACTCTTCTTTTGGCAAAACTACCTCCCACTATCCTGCATGGCTCATCCACACTCAAACAAGAGCCTACAAGGTAAAGGTTTGTGTTCCTCAACACGCTTCCCACCATCCCACAACCTCTGCAGATGTCCAAGACAACACTTAAGTGAATTTTTTAGGCATGTGATAACTTGCAAAGGGTAATGGGACCATGATTTCTAGGATTATTAGGGAGCTTAAAAATAAGGTCTAAGGGCATAACAAAGGATTCTTATGAAAATTTTAAAAATGCTTGACATGGGAATCGGCTAAAGACTTTTAGATTAGGACATGGGGCCAGTCATTTTATGATATGCCACCCTTCGAGTGACAACTTAAAAGTCCATGACCTATTGCGGCTGGTCAACAAGGAAATATAAAAAAGTTGGGGAATTTTAAAGGCAACATTTGAACCCTCCACCATGACTGTAAAACCCTAAACCCAGGGAATTCAAAAAACAAAATGCGCACAAAAATGACAAAATTTGACACTCCAAACACTTAGTGCACCTCTTTCCTCAAAGTCTAGGAGGATCGACCATGCAATTATTTTCACGCTTTCTCAATAGAATTAGGACATTTGATGACTTAGTGCAAGAATTTGTCACTCATCATGCGCACAACATAGAGTGTGATGTCTCCATGGCTGATTTTGTTGAACACAAGATGCCACTGAGAGTGGGGGTGAATCAGTGGTTTCTAATTTCTTAACCTCTTTATACTAAGAGTGATTACTGGTTATCAATCCCAATGCCAAGTTAACCTACTGGTAAGATAAGGAAAGATTTGACATTGCAAGCACACACAACTGCACATCACATGACATCGGTATATATGAGGAAAGCCCAAGATGGGAAAAACCTCGGTGAGAAATTGTGTTGGATTCTACTGCTCCAATCCAGCCTCACAATGAAACATTGGTTACAACATTTAGGGCACCAACCCAAGGAGCACCACCGCTTCTTTAGGGCACCAACCCAAGGAGCACCAACCCCTTGCACTGAGCTCCAACTCAGTGATCTACAATGAACATTATTAAATACAAAAGTGATAGCCCGGTTACGAATGAGTTTTGTAACCACTTATGAATAATCTCTCTACCGGTTTCCCTTCTCCTTAACTTTACCGATAGTATCTTCTATCTTCCACTCAGCCTCCTCTTTGTTGGTACACACTCTGTTTCATTCATTGCAGACTCCTCCCGATTCTACTACTCACTTGCTGACTCAAGCCCTACCATTTGTTCACCTGACAGACTCTACACTTGAATACCGATTACTCAGCTCACGGGTTTAACCCTACTCTATTATTTGTCTCTCAGTTCTTCCCAAATACTCCCTTTACACCAGTTCACTCTATGTTGCCTTTCTCTCACTTCCTTCTTGGTGAAACTCACACACAACCTGTTCACACTACTATCATATACAGTGTGTTGAACACTATATTTGAAATAAAAAAAATCTTCCCATAGGCGTGAAAACTAAAAGATTATCGGCCAAAATATCATATCGAGCATCTCATCGAAAGAATGCTTTCATCAAAATAGAGCATGACGTGTAAAGCACTATGCAAAAATGTTTTCGGTGAATATCCCTTTCGATAAATGAAGGAAGCCGCTCATCGATACTCCAGTTTCATCGAAAAGTGAAAAGCAAAAAAGCAAAAAGCAAAAAGTGATTTCGAGGAGATATAACTGCCGAAGAAATTCATAAAGCATTCATCGAAATACAAATCTCATCGATAAAATTATATCGAACAAAAATAGAGGTGTTTTATCGATAAAGAGGATATCGAAGAAAAAAGACTTTCAAAGAGCTTGCATGAACTTTCACTGAAGAACAGAACTCATCGAAATATGATTTCGATGAAACTCGCGAATGACTTATTGAAAGAAAGTTCATCGAGGAAAAGATGATTTCGATGAGTCTTGAAAATGGTTTTTCGACATGGGCTATTCATCGAAAAAGTGATATCAAGGAAATTGAGCTTTCGATGAAAGATCAAAACATTCGGCCGAAGACAAGGGTTTCATCGAAAACTTGATTTACGATCATTTCAGTTGAACAGTACTTCCCACGAAAGAGTTAAAAGCCCAAGTGAAGAATGTCACATCTGCAATTAAGATTAAACATTTGAATAGCCATTATAGATGCAGAGACATTAACTGTGCACAAGTTGCCCATGCAATTATAGCTGAACTGATCGAATCTTCATAAGAACCAGATTGATGCCAAGAGACTGAAAATTGCGAGGAATTTGCTGAAATTCGTGAACAACGATCAGAAGAGCTAGACATTTCTCCAAGTAAGTGTGATTTCTCGTATTTGCTGAAATTATGGAACCGTCTTCTTCTTCTAAAAAGAGTAGGAAAGGGAAAGAACTAAACCCTAAAGAGAAGCCCAAAAGACAGAAGAAGGAAGGTAGAGCTTTAACTCAGGATTTGCTAGACCAGTGCTCGACATCTAGCGTGAGGTCTAAAAAGATTAAGAGTCAAGAAGAAGGATTGGAGGATAGATTTGAACGTCTGGGAGACATATGGACCGAAATCAAGGGACATGAATTGTTCCTATTTAGTTACAAAAGAAGGGATGCTCCTGAGCCCATAAGTAATCTATGGAAGAAAAACTTAGGGAAATTGGTAGTCCCAAATGTGTTTGTGGATGTTGAATTAATGAAAGCTCTGGTAGATTGCTATGATCCGAGAACCAAAACCATATGCGACTACTGAGGGAATCCCTTGGTGGTGATTAACAAACAGACTATTGATATGGTATTTGATCTAGACTGGGAAGTAGAGGAGAAAATCAAGATGCAGAAACTGTCACAAGAATTCTTTAGCTTGGAAAACATCTACAGGACATGGAGATTACCTATTCACCAGCCGAAAGTGGGTGGGTCCTTTGTTCCATTCAGCAAAAATGACAAGATGCCCTAAATCATGGGTTGGAGAAGTTGAAAGGAGACCTTGTGAATATCCATTTTTCATTGTACTCTTTATTGATGCATATTATTCTTTATTGTGGACAAGAAATCAATTTCTAGTCAGATGATTTCTGCATTAGAGCTTATGATAAGAATGGTTTGAAGAAACCAGTTCAGTTGTGGGTTTCTGCATGGGATCAAAGATTCATGAACAACCAGTACTGGCACTTTCAAGAATATTTTGTGAAACCCCTTAGTGCAGCCTTTGGGCAACATAGAGATTATACTTTGTCCCCTAAAATTAAGAGATTCCTCAGGCCAAAAGACTTCTCTCCGGAGTCCCAGATTGATCACAATTGGGGTGACTGGTATTGGCACAATAATCATACAGAAATCAGGGTATTTGGGTATGAAGGAGAGCCATACATGCTTCCAATTACAGTACCAAACAGGGTGGCTAGCCTAGAGATTATGAGACAATTATCTACTGTCAGTGCCAAACATCTTACGGATTTTGGTAAATAGTCCATTGTTCCAGGGTTATTGGTTTTTTCTGATTTTATTGTTAAAAGTTCAAAAAGCTATCATCTACTTCAAAATAAATTAGACTATTATGGCATGACTCTGGGTGAACCTAGAGAGAACTTTGATCCTGAGGGATATATAAGAGCTGCCAGGGCGTCACAAAAACTAAAGGCCGGAATACATGTGGCTAAAATGCCAGATGACTTGATCAAGAACCTTGAAAGCGAGGAGGCCAGGGTTTTGAGAGAAAGGAGTGAAATGACTTGGGAAGCCTTCAAATGGAAAAGAGCAAGGGGGATGGTGGATGGAGACTTACTTGGAAACCTCCAAGATCCTCTGGAGATAGCCAAAAAGCTACTTCAACATGAAGCAGAAATTATGCATAGAGTGCCCCCACAATTCCTTCATTTTATCAACACTGAAAAGGATAGTCAACCATTGGCTCACATGTCACCAAAATCAACTGCTAGTAGTATCCCTGCTGACTCTCCTAGAGAAGATTATCCTCTTGGTTTTGAAGCAGAGGTGAATGTGGACACTGGTGTATTTAACATTAGAGATGTAGTTGATATAAGGATGATAGAGCATGAGGATTTCATTGCTGATGACGGATTCGCCTCTTCGAAGGAATTCCTTTCATTCTTGTATCAGTATAAAGGGGCACATGTGAAACGAAGCATGGCTGGAAGACCAGAAGAAGAACAAATGAAAAGACTACAGGATGAAATAGATACCCTCATGAAAGATATGACCCCTAAGAAAGGGAGGAGAATATTAAAAGAGGCTGGTGTTATCATCTTTTCTGGTTGGGACATAAATTCAGCACTTCTGTTTGACGGATTCTTGAAGAAGCAAGACTTGAATCAACAAGTGTTGCCTCAAGAAATAGATAAATTGTTCCTAGGCTCCGGGTATGATCCTGAAAAAAAGGCTCTCCTACAATGGGCATTATATCCAAAGGGAAAAAGGCCAATTATTGTGGATATCGAAGAAACCTTTGGACACCTCATGATTCATCAGGTTGGAAAGACTGACCCTAGGGTCACTGCTAAATTGAACTTGGATGTTGCCAGATTAAATTTGGACTAGACAGAGTTTTTGGTCAGGGAAAACATCACCTATAAGGGGTTGTATGAAAAATCTAAAGAGGAGAATCAAAAGTTACAAGAAAAAATATTGCAACTTGAGACAGGGACTCCCTTAAATGAATATACCTCATATCCCACAGGACATAGCTTGGATGATGTTTCTGATGCTCTGTATTGGAAGTATCAAGCAGATAAGGCTACCAAACAGGCAAATAATATCCAGCAAAAGATGGAAAAAATGGTTAATGATATCATCGGACACTGATTCAACACCATGCTTACACATGTTGAACAATATTGGAAGGTGTACACTAGAACTATAAAGGCATTAAGAGAGCATGAAAGATTAAAAGCACGATTGCACGAAGTAATAAACAGTGTTGATACGATGACGCTAGAGGAGAAGGCTGAAGGGACTGCGTACATGGAAAATCATGTTAAACTCAAAGATACACTAAAAGGAGATCTTAAGGAATTGGATGATGGGAGACCTATTGGAATGCCCTCGGTTTATAAAGAAGGAGAAGTAATATCTCTGGAAGATTTGCGGGATGAACTTGTCAGCGTCAGGGATCGGGCTCTATCAAAAATGGATCGAAGCAAAGACATGGCCCCTACCGTCAACTAGATGATATTCGAATACCTTTCACAAGGAGAAGAATTGAAGAAACAGAGTGTTAAAATCAAAACTTTCAAAGATGATGATTATATTCATCATTTAGGAATTCTTAATCTCTTTTTTCTTAAGTTTGTTAGGAATATTCAAACTAACAATTAGTATTTTGAAAAGACATGTCTTTTCGTGAATAACTTTTGCTCTCATATATATATGAGAATGGTTTTTGTAATATAAAAAAAAGAGATACGGAGGAACAAGATAGCAATGTATGACAACCTGTAAGTTTTCTGTTATACAAACTTTGATGGAATACATGCTATGATCAGTTGTTTTTCTTTGCGTATGTGTTGTGGATTATTTCACTTTGTTTTGGCAATCGCCTGTGATATTATCTAAAGAGATAAGGTTATTCATATTCTTGAAATCAAATTTATGCTTTATGTTATAAGGTTGAAATAAAAGTTCTGCTTGCGAATTATAATTGTTCTTCGCAGTACTTACTTGACTGGTCCCTTAAAGGTAGGGTTAAATTCATTCAAGCAACTTATGATATAAGCATTCAATTGATCTCAAAAGAAATAATAACCGACAGGTCCATAAAGGGGTGGGTTAAAAAACTGTCTCACAAGTTCGCACAGTAAGTCCTAAAGAAAGTATAATGACTCTATAGCCCAAACAGCAAAGAAGGCACTAGTTATTCACAGATTACACTTATCACCATATTCATCACATGTTATTTTAAAGCAACAGGAGTAACTAAGTAGGAAACATAAATTGAATAGCTTCTACAACAACAATCTTGAACTCATCTGCTATATCTCCATCCTAGGAACTTATGCCATTCTGAGATAGGAGGAAATTAGATCATGACACTGAATCTGCTATAAAAGGCACTAGTCATTAAAAATAACCAGTGAATAGGTATACCTGCCTAGGTCCTGCAGAGCCTGAAGTGAGAGAGTTAACATCTAAACAGGTTTGCTCTATAAGTTGGCCAGGTCAATTGGAGGGTTTGATCATAGGAGTTGGCATTTCCTTAGAACCTATCCAATCTGTTGATTTGAGACCCAACACAGTGATAGTTCACTGGTTAAGCCTCTCTAAAATCCTGTTGCTGGTTGATTCTTCACTCACTCAATCACTTCGATGACCTTCAATGATACTCAGGCTGATTGACTCCATATGCACACTCACACTTTAATCTTCTATATTCGGCACTTGACTTTTTAGCAACAACAATTTATCTGGTCTTCTACCTGCATACTTATAGCTGAGCTTTCCCACCAAAATGCAACTTCAATCTATTGGTGCACTAGGGTTTCTTCCATTGATCAAGAGGAGTATTAGATCCAATCAGATCTCATTCTGCATGAAGATCGACAACATGTAAGCAATCGGGAATCACCACCATATCTCCTTTCTTCCAAATCATGTTTGCTAAACTTAGCAAACACGGATAGTCCATCTGCTTGGCACTTGGTCAATCACCATTAATGGTTCGGTGATTTGCATCACCGACTTCGATCTACACCTAGACACTCTGCATCGATTGGTGCATCCAATCGATCACTTATGTTCGACCTGCCTCGAGCCACACACCTTCGGCCATCAACTCTCTATTTATGGGGTCTACATTTAATTTTGACTAACTCTGTAACTACCTCGTCGGTGCACACTCCATCTACCACTTCATGTATGTCATACACCATGACTCCATGTGGCACCTTTGTCTGTATTCGTCAGCTTAGACCTCTATGTGAGTTCAAATAGGATCACTGAACAAACACATAATCGGTGCACACCTACCAATCAGCTATCCCTACCACTACATCTCACCTTACCAGTTGACCTTGTTGTCATCACCTTCTTTGTCTTACCGGTGTATCACATTTACTAGTCATCAATGTTGCTGACTAGCAGTAGATATCCATGGTAAATCATCATCTACCTTACCACCTAATTAGGAGCACTCCACTTTGCCTCTTGGCTCTTTCTTGTATACCGGTAACCACCTTGTTTATCGATTGACATGTTCTGCCTTCATACCGGTAATGTACATAATGTCTTCATGCCATCCATCTCCAACTATTATGCATCTGTGGAAACACCTTTCTCCATTTGCATCTCAGTAACACCATGTATACAACTGCAGAGCCTCATCTTCATTTGACTTGTTCTTCTCTCAATCAATTTTCCAATGGTGGCAAACTCATCATCTCAACTCTTCCTTCTCTATCCCTGTAGCACATCATGACTTCACATGCTGATCCGGTGCACATCTCTAATCTCAAACTTAGGAGGCTTCCTTGTCTTCTACATTAGTCATTCGGTCTATGCATCCAATCACCTACCTTTGCTTACTTTGGTTGTCTTATCTCAGAGTCATGATGTATGCCATGTATATTGTGGGATAAGCAAGGTGTTACCACTTATCAATGGGAAGAATAGATAATTGCACTTCAACTGCCAAACACCAGTGGAGGAAGATCTATGTCACCTGCCAATAATAATGTGACTTCACTGAGGAGAGGATACATCTTCAACTTGACATATGTCCCAGTAGCTTTTTCATATGTCATCTTTGATCACTAAGGAAACACACTCTTTGTCAACCTTCTCTTCATCCAGTGGGACTCCTTCTATTTGACAACATACTAGCATACTGGTTGCATTGTTGACCCTTCATTAGTTCATATTGCAGCAAAGTCTACTAGTCACAAGCTTGTCGGTGCATATCACTCAATGGTCTCTTCTCTCCCAAGCTTGTTCAGTATCAACTGTCCACTCTACTAGTTGATAACATTGACAACTATACCGGTGAACATCATAGACACCACAATGTCAGTTGACATCAAAGACAACATATCAACTATTCTCTCATACTGGTTGTCCTGCTATACTAGTAACATGCTATACCAGTTGACATCAATGACAACATAATGCCAACAGATTTATGCAACACTAAACAAAAGAATGGAGAGTTATGCTCAACATTCTTGCAAAGATGGAGACACCTTTCTACAGGATGTTCCTTCCTCATACCTAAGGAACAATTAGTTGAAATCTTCATTTTAAACTTAAATGAAGAAATAGAATTTCACTTGGGATTTAAATGTTCAAACACTTTTAAAGACATGATAGCCCAACAACTCAATATCGAGAAATCCCTTATCAAGAAGGGACTTGTCAAAATCTATAAAGACAACAGGGATGGTCCACGACCAGCATATAATAGTGAAAAACCCAAGTTTTGGTCCAAAAAAATAAAATTGTCAACGATGGTATTGTAGACACAAGGATTGTCAAGATTGCCCAACCAATGGTCAAAATAGTCAAGCAAGTGGATAATCGTAACAACCACAATATCAATCATGGTATTCCCCCAAATAATTAGGTAAATCAAGCTCCCAACACATAATAAGAGGAACCTAAGAGTAGGTACTCTATCGACAAACCAAATAAAACATATACACCCTTGGAAGAACCTCTTGAAATGGTATTTCAGCAATTCATATCTTCCAATCTTATCACGTTACCTAAAACATCAAACTATGAACCACAAGTTAAATCTCCTTGGTGGAGAGAACAAATATTGTGAATTGCACAAGGAAGAGGACACAAAACTAACAATTGCCATCGAATAAAAGACATCATACAAGACCTTGTTGATCAAGGTGACATAGAAGTCAATGACCATAGTGCAAAAAATTCCAATATGGATCACACCATGTTCAATAATCCACTCCCATCATGTGAGAAAGGAGGTCCCTCCCATCAAGGTAAGAACCAAGATAGCATGACAAACTATACATGCACACCATATACCTATACTTTTAATCATGTTTACAATGTTAATAGACAAGTTGCAACCATCACAATCAAAGGAAAAAATAATGAGTGCAATGTTGTTACCCGTCGTAGAAAGCTTATCTTACCAGGAGAACCATCAAGAGCAGCATATGTACCCAAAAAATATAATCTTATGGACCAATTAGATAAAATAATAATAATCATTTTCATACTAGAGCTTTTGCGCCTATGACCATCACACAAAACTATCTTGGATTAAGCTCTCCAAGAAGTGTCAGTTCCATCCAACCTAAATATAGATCAATTTCAAGCCATGGTTGGAAGTCTTGCTGAGAAGGATGATGCATCCATTCAACAAACACATAACATCCCTCTCCACATTGAGAGATTCATACATAAACACATAATCAAGCGAGTCTTGATTGACAATGGAGTTGGCCTTAACATTTGTACCTTGCAATTAATAACAGCATTGGGATATGCCAATGGAGCAGTTGATGCCAAAAAGAAGATCACCATCAAGGCCTATGATGATGTGGAATCCTCCTCTAAAGGGTGTGTTAATCTACCAATAAGGGTAGGTGATGCACGAGCATCCCCGGTTCACAACAATCTTGCATCAACCAAAAATATTTTCTTTTTTGTTTTGTTTTCTATTTGCAGTTTCAATTTTCCTTTTTGTGTGTCCCAGTTTTGGCTCACCAGATCCTATGGAGTTGGATTCTACTTGAAGACTTGATCATCTTTCTTTCTTTCAAACCACATCTCATTTGGATCTCTTTCTGGCAAGATATCGCTACCGGTTTTCATGATAATTTCTTGTTACCAGTTGTTCCTTTGTTACCAGTTGCCTAAGACCTATTTTGGTGATCTACCAAAACCCATTTCAAAGCTTACGGAGCCTTGGATGTTGATCTCGATGTTTCTTGGCATGTGGCCAACCTTATTTGTTTCATCCTTTGAATTTTCTAGAGGAATCTATTGGTGGAGGCCATCCTGGTTCATTTTGCATGTTAGTTCTTGTTCTTCGGGTTTTGATCCATTTGGGCCGACTAGATCCTTTGGATCGATATATATATTTGTAATCATGTTTTAGGATGCAATCAATGGAAGATCAATTAGAATCAATCAGATATAGACTGTACCTAGAAGATAAGTCTTTTGATTAGAGGTCCCGGTTGTGACCTATTCTACCAGGCCTGTGTGCCAGTATGTTGTAACCCCATTTTTACCGGTTGGATGTAATCAAATTTCATGTAATAAAACTATCTGGTCTGCATTGCGTCCATCATATCTATGTGTTTCCTTTGTGTTTACTCTTGTTGACTAGTCTGGACTGATCTCCTTGAGGTCCCTCCTCTCCAGTGATTGCTTCAATTGGTATCAAATTGAAGTTTCATTCCAGAGGTTGCGTGTCCTGAATTTTATTATAGGGTGGTGAATTGTGGATCCAACCTACAATTGCAAAGGACTAGCATGAATCAATGGCATGAAGAGGAACTAGGAAAGATGGAGTGCATGGGAATGCAGACCCTATTATGATGGAGATATTGTGAGGAATATCAGACCAGTTAGAAGTCATGGAGACAACCCAGAGAAGAGGCCAACATATTGAGGATGTCAGCAAAGATGAAGGAGAAGAAGCCCCGATAGAACAAGTGAACCTACTAGTAGTTGATCCAGATGAAGAAAGGTTTTTAAGGGTTTTGAGTAGGGTGAACACTAAACCTCATTTTACCCCACCAGAATATGATAGGAAGTTAGATTCAGATGAATTGATGGATTGGATCTCAGAGATGGAGAAGTATTTTGATTTTGAAAACACTGTAGAAGAGAGGAAGGTGAAGCATGCATGTACCAGGTTGAAAGGTCATGCATCTCTTTGGTGGGAGCATTTGCAGGTTGATAGACAAAGAAGAGGTAAAGAAAATATTAAGACATGGGATAGGATGATTGCTAAGTTAAAATAAAAGTTTGTCCTGACGAATTATCAAGTGGATTTGTTTTGAAAATTGTAGAATCTGAGACAGAAGGAATCTAGTGTGAAGGAGTACACCAAAACATTTTACAAGTTGAACATCAGATCCAGATATGTTGATGATGAAGTTGAACAGATTGCAAAATATTTGAATGGATTGTGGATGTCTATACAAGATGAACTCAATATGATCAAATTGGAGAGTGTTGAAGAGGCTTACCAGTATGCACTAAAGGATGAAGAGAAATTGAACAAAAGACATGAGCAGAGACAGAGAGGTAGAGGTGGAAGGTTTACTAGAGGAAGATTTCAAGGAGGAAGAGGATATATTGGAGGAAGAAGAACCAATACAAATGAAAATAAGGACAAGGAAGTGAGAAAAGAAGGTAATTCATAACGGAAGGATGATAGAAATTTCTACCAGAGGAGAGAACCGGATGGTTACCGGAATGAGAACTTTGGAAGACAAGACAAGAGGACATTTAGAGGAACTTTCTTTAAGGGTGGAGGAGAAGGACACCATTTATTTGAATGTAAGAAGACAGAGGCTATCAGAAGAGCAACAGTGGTGGAAGAAAACCACACCAGATCAAACAATAAACTGAAAGATGGAGAGCTGATGATGATGAGGAGAGCTTTGTGTCATACCAAAGGAGATGAAGAACCCTTGAAGAGGAAGAACCTATTCAAGACCAGATGCAAGGTATCGAGTAAGTGTTGTAAAGTTGTTATTGATAGTGGTAGTTCAAATAATCTTGTTTAGAAGAGATGGTGAATAAGTTGAAATTGGAGAGTTTGAAACCCCCTAAGCCTTATCAAATAGCATTCATTCAGGATGAACATAAGTTGTTAGTAAGTGAATAGTGTTTGGTAAAATTGAAAATTGGGAATTATCATGATGAAGTTTTGTATGTTATTATGCCTATGGATATTTGTCATCTTTTATTGGGAAGACCTTGGCAGTTTGATAGACAGGAAATACATGATGGGAGGAAGAATACATACACTATTGTGGCCAATGGGATGAAGAAAACCTTGTTACCTTTGAAGGAACCTTTGAAGAATGAATTTTGTACGAATACCAAAATCTATTTAGTAGATGGAAGGAAATTCATGGATGGATTGAGACATGAGAATGTGTGTTTTGCCTTAATTCCTAAGAAGACTGAGAGACCAGAACCGAAAGGAGAACACCCAAAAGAGATAAGATATTTGCTGATAGAATATGAGGACATCATTTCAGATAATGTACCTGGTGGATTTCCACCTATTAGAAGTATTATTCATTGCATGGACTTGGTTCCTTGAGCTAGTTTGCCTAACAAAGCTGCACATCGCTTGATACTAGTAGAGAATGAAGAACTCAATAGCCAAGTGCAAGAGCTATTGAAGAAAGGTTTGATTAGGGAGAGTCTGAGTCCTTGTGTAGTACTAGCAGTATTAGCACCTAAGAAGAATGGAGAATGGAGGATGTGTACCGATTTGAGAAATAAACAAGATCATAGTGAAATACTGGTTTCCTTTTCCTAGGATTGATGACATAATAGATTGTTTGAGTGGAGCAAAATACTTTACAAAGATAGATTTGAAGAGTGGATATCATCAGATCAGGATCAGAGAAGGTGATGAGTAGAAGATAACATTTAAGACAAATGAAGGACTATATGAATGGTTGGTGATGCCTTTTGGATTGACTAATGCATCGAGTACTTTCATGAGGCTAGTAAATGAGGTATTGAAGGAATTATTGGGTAAGTTTGTTATTGTGTATTTGGATGACACTTTGATTTTCAATAAAACAAAAGAGGAGCATTTGTTATAGTTAAGACAAGTTTTGTAGAGGTTGAGAGAAGAGAAGTTGATGATCAATATCAAGAAGTGTACTTTCATGAAGGATGAATTAGTCTATTTGGGCTTTTTGATATCTAAGGATGGTTTGAAGATGGACCCCGAGAAAGTGAAAGCCATTGTTGAATGGCCTACACCGGAAAGCATTGGAGAGGTAAGGTCATTTCATGGATTGGTTAGTTTTTACCAGAAGTTTATCAAAAATTTTAGTTCAGTTTGTAACCCTATGTCTGAGACCATGAGAGGGGATCGGAAGGAATTCAAGTGGACCATCAAAGCATACAAAAGTTTTGAATTGTTGAAGCAAAAAGTGACTGAGCAACCTGTGTTAACTTTACCAGATTTCAATAAGGTATTTCAAGTTGATTGTGATGCAAGTGGAACAACAATAGGAGCAATTTTGAGTCAAGAAGGGAGAATAGTAGCATATTTGAATGAGAAATTGAATGATACCTGAAATAGATATTTAGTGTACGATCAAGAATTTTATGCCATAATTTAAGTGAATAAATGGAGATATTACTTGTTGCCTAAGGAGTTTGTGTTGTATACAGATCATCAAGATTTGCAATATTTGAATAGTCAGAGTAAGTTGAATCAGAGAGACATGAGATGGATATAATTCCTGCAGAGTTACACGTTAGTGTTGAAATATAGAAGTGGGAAATCTAACAAAGTTGTTGATGCATTGAATAGGAGAAAGAATTTGCTGATAGAGATGAGAGTGACAGTATTAGGTTTTGAAGATTTGAAGACCTTATATGATGAAGACCTGGATTTTGCAGAACCTTGGAAAGCATGTAGAGAACTGGTTATAGTTGATAGGAGAACACAGTTGGATTATTTCATTCAGGATGGGATGTTATTCAAGGGAGTTCAATTATGCATACTTAAGAGTTCCATGAGAGAGAACCTAATAAAAGAGAAACATAGTGGAGGTTTAGTTAGACATTCTGGCATTGATAAAATAGCTGCATAGGTGAGTGAGCAGTACTTTTGGCCCCAGATTCATAAGGATGTTAAGAGATATGTGCAGAGTTGTAGAGTTTGTCAAGTTGCAAAAGTTAGTAGTAAGAATGTGGGATTGTATAAACTTTTGACAATACCGGTAAGACCTTGGGAGGATATAAGCATGGATTTTGTACTTGGATTTCCTAAGACACCGAGAAGGAATGATTCTATATTTGTGGTAGTGGATATATTTTCAAAGATGACTCATTTCATACCTTGTAAGAAGACATCAGATGCATTACATGTAGAAGACCTATTTTTCAAGGAAGTGGTGAGATTGCATGGATTACCTCAGAGCATAGTTTCAAACAGAGACACTAAGTTTGTTGGCTATTTTTTTAGAAAACTTTGGAAGAAGATGAAGATAGATTTGAAGTTTAGTTCTACTTTTCATCCACATACTGATGGATAGAGTGAAGTAGTTAACTGGAGTTTGGGAAACTTGTTGAGATTTTTAGTGGGAGATAAAACCGGAAGTTGGGATTTGATCCTTGCACAAGTAGATTTTGCCTATAACAATTCAACAAATAGAAGTTCCAAGAAAACACCTTTTGAGATTGTTATCGGAGTACATCCTAGAGGAATAGTAGAATTGAGAGACATTAGTAGTGAAGAATGGAAGAGTTTAGAACCAGAAGAATTTGCAGATCACATGGCAACATTGCATATTCAGGTTAAACAACATTTGGAGGACATGAATAGAAAATATAAGGAGAAGGAAGATGAGAAGAGGAGACATAAGGAATTTGAAGTTGGTGATGAAGTGATGGTATACTTGAGAAAAGAGAGATTCCTGATTGGAACTTATAATAAGTTGTAGATCAAGAAGTTTGAACTTATAATAAGTTGTAGATGAAGAGATTCCTGATCGGAACTTATAATAAGTTGAGTTATGGAAATGCATATTAAGTAGGGCTACCAGATAGTCTAAGTATTTCACCTATATTCAACATTGAATATCTTCATGAATACCATGAACTAGAATTTAGTGAGGACAGTGTTGTTGACCTTGAGAAACAATTGCCCCAGAAGAAACCATATCAGATTGAAGAGATTTTGGACAATAGGATTGGGCGTAGTACCCAGAATAGTCAATACAAAGAACATCTTGTGAAGTGGAAGAGCAGACTAGTTGAAGATTCATCTTGGATTTCTCAGGTAGAGGTAGACCACCTTAGTTTCCCTCTAACCCCAACAAAGTGAGAGGATCACTTTTTCATTAACCCTAGATGTCTGATGCAGGAGCATCCCCGGTTCACAACAATCATGCATCAACCAAAAACATTTTGTTTTTTGTTTTGTTTTTTGTTTGCAGTTTCAGTTTTCCTTTCTGTGTGTCCTTGTTTTGGCTCACTGGATCTTGTGGAGTTGGATTCTACTTGAAGACTTGATCATTTTTCTTTCTTTCAAACCACATCTCATTTGGATCACTTTTCGACAAGATATCGCTACCGATTTCCATGACAGTTTCTTGTTACCGTTTGTTCCTTTGTTACCAGTTGCCTGAGACCTATTTTGGTGATCTACCAGAACCCATTCTGAAGCTTGCAGACCCTTGGACATTGATCTTGATGCTTCTTGGCATGTGGTCGGCCTTCTTCATTTCATCCTTTGGATTTTCTGGAGGAATATCTTGGCAGAGGCCAACCTGGTTCATTTTGCATGTTAGGTCTTATTCTTTGGGTTTTGATCCATTTGGGCCGATTGGATCCTTTGGATCAATATATATTTGTAATCATGCTTTAGAATGCAATCAATGGAAGATCAATTAGAATCAATCATAGATAGATTGTACCTAGAAGATAGATCTTTCGATTCAAGGTCCTGATTGTGACCTATTCTACTAGGCATGTGTGTCAGTATGTTGTAACTCGGTTGTTACCAGTTGGATGTAATCAAATTTCATGCAATAAACTATTTTTTCTGCATTGCCTCCATCATATCTATGTGTTTCCATTGTGTTTACTATTGTTGAATGGTTTGGACTGATCTCCTTGAGGTCCCTCCTCACCGGTGACTGCTTCAGTAGGACCCATGGTGAAGGATATGGTTTGTCAAGTCCTAGATTTCCCTCTTTCATAAAATCTCCTAATATGCAGACCACGGATCATGCCATGAATGCAATACCATTCACCTACCATTAGTGCATCAAATTTCCACATAACGAAGTGGAGATAACTATCCTTGATGATACTATCCCATTTGCCTTTTGCAATAATATAAGGGATCGACCAGATATCAAGATACCCAAAAACAAAGAAGCCACCGGCTCATCATCATACATCCACCAAACTTCTCTCACCAATACACTAATACCTACACCCAAACAAGACAAACTAAAGATGAAGGTAAAGGATGAAGGGCCCAGAGAATATAACATTAGCCAACTTTTTTGTGTTGGCCAACTACCCCTCTCACCTAGGACTCATGGTAAACCATGAAAATCACTCAACCCACCCATTACAACTAATATTGATACACTTGAGGGATTCACCCCAAGAGGATCACAAGAATAGGAAACTATTGATGAAGACTTGGTAGGATGGATTTATAAGGACACTTCACATAAAGGTAAACAACAGATCAAGATCCCTATAGAGAGGTATGGATAAGGTTTTACCATGATGCAAAAGATGGGCTATGATGGCCATAGTGCATTAGGATCCCACAACTAAGCTTTACAAGAGCCATTATAACCATTGTGAAAACCAAGAGATAAAACAAGGCTCAGATTCAATTCTAGTTCAGGGGTTCTTCTAAGCTCAAGGTTACAAGAAAACAAAAGCAACCAACTTCTAAGTCCATCTCTCCCAAAATCAGGCTAATGTCCATTGTAGACAAACCTACAACATCAAAAAATCCAAGTTGCGCAAGCCCTTCTCAAACAAAGTTTTCACATGCAACAAACAAGAAAAAGGGTTATATTACACAAAATTCAATCACTCCAAGGTTATTACTCTTGTCTATTTTAGACACCCAAGCAACACCAACAATCTCGTTAGATGTAACACCTCTTGTAGCTATCAACAAACCTTTCACCTCTATAGACATCCCTATAACATATAGTGACAAAGTTCTACAAAGTGATTCTGAGACAGATTCACATGAATATGAATGGGGTTCTTTAGCTTCACATGAATCTGAAGAGGATTCCTTTTGTTTTTCTCAAAAAAGAGAAAACCCAAGTTCACCTGCAATTTACCTATGAAGTAGCCAATTTCAATCTATGAAATACTTCAAGGCTTGGGACAACATAACAAGGATAAAAAAAGCCTTCTACTCTTCAGGCTCCGCCAAACCTAGGTGGGTGTACCTTTGATGCATAAAATTAGACCAATGACACACAAGACATCATCAACAAAAGCAGATAGATCTCATTAAAGGTTCAAAAACAAGGAGGGTATTGTAGATAGGCTAAATATACATTGACAACTCGACAGGTCTGAACATGAGATAAGTGGAACAATTCCACAAAACAAAAAAGAAAGATATTATGATTTGATTCTTTAAAATGTTGTTCTGACAATTCTTCAACATTATAAAAGACCGATGCATAATCCTGGCCACAGAGTCATGCATAAAACTGAAAGAGAAATATCAGATGCAAGTTACTTTCGACATTAAATTTTCATTTATTAATGCCTTAGATTAATACAATCCTCTGCTCTATCACAAAATCATACTTATATATCCAATATACATTCAAAATCATTAATGTTGGGTTTCAGGATTTAAATCCTTCCTTGAAGATTACCCAAAAGACAAACATTACACTCTCAGAGAAAACTGGAAGAGACAAATCCAAATTACCCTTTATAAGATGAAATTGTATAAGTTTAAATGGTATTTTGGAGACAATTTGGTGGAAACTCACATATGCCTTGCATATGTGTAAACCTGTAAACTATAACAAAACCTGCAGCAAAGACAAAACTAAAAACCCAGAAGAAACACACTGTCATTTGCAAAAACTGAAAAAATGCCATCACTGTTAGGCCCAATATGGAAAGCTAATGTACTGAGAGGGGAGGGGTGAATCAGTACTTCAAAACTTTTCTTCAACAATAACTTTACTGTTATGCATAAACCGAATAGTGCAGTAACATAATATAAAACTAAAACAAATAAATAACAATCATACATGATTCACTCCATAACACATATTTTGGTTACGCAGAAACTCTTGGTTAGAGAGAAAAACTGCGGTGGGGATGGCACCCACAACTTCACTACTGCAATAATAAAGGTTGCTCGGTTAGAGCTACATGTTTAGCTATTTCTGATAGCTTACCCTATTAGGAGTATCAAGATCTGTTAGATCTACCTTGCTAAAGGATTTTACAACACTTAATCTAAATGTTGCACCTGGTTAGAGGCTTTACAATTTATAGACTTGATTAGAGTCTTTTACCCTGTTAAAGGTTTCTTTTACAACTTCAAAATATTACAATAAAATCATTACAAATATATACAACTTTACATCTAGAATGTTATAGTAGATTCCATGTGCTCAGAATAAGATTACCTTGCTTATAGCATACCCTGGTAACCCATATAGTAACTTGGTAAACCCTTCTGTTTACTTTGTTCTTTGACTATTCTTTGAAATCCTTCTCAGTGTCCTCTATGTCTCTGTAACAGTCATAACACTTAGTGCTTTCACATGTCTTGCTTCATATATTTCTATATCTTCCTTTCTATCATTCTATATGTGTATATCCGATCTTAATCTATGTTGTATAAATAGATCTCTTATGTCGGTGATCCATTCATTGCTTTGATCTTACAAACATGTTTTATCGAATGAATAACCATGCAAAATATTTCATTGGTTAGATGACCTCAAAATCATACACAATCTTTAAGTGCAATTTCCAATGTGATAACGGTTCTATGTTCCTTGATCTTGTAACACATTTACATATGTATGTCCAGGTTCAATGAATCTGGTAAAATATTTCACTCGGTGTATACCAACTCGGTGTCTTATCTTTGTTGCTTGGTAGACATGGAATGATACTTGGTAGAGTGTTTGGTGCATAGTGGGCTTTGTGACTACTTTCTTCTATAACCGATTGGACTGTGCATACCGACTGAATATTTCGGTAGAGATAATCGACTAGAGTATATAGAATAACTTTGAACATAAAACTAATGGCAACTTGATAAGTAGTAACAATCACTGGAACCAAGAATTCTGGAGCCTTCTCACAAAAATTCTGGAACCCTTACAAAAGAGAAGAACTAAGAATATATAGAAGAGGGAAAAATATCAGATCTCCATCATCAATTGTCGAGTGTCCTCTTTTCCCTAACAAAAAATATTCTTTGCAATTCCCATGGAAACTTCTCTCCAAATATTTGACAAGTGTTGAAACTGATTGCAGAAACGAACTCCTCATTTTGTGAGCTTTCCAATGGTATATCACACTTGTATATTCAGGTAAAAATAACCCATCCAGTGAATTAATCTGGATGCCTTTCTACACGACCAGTCATTTAAATTTTTGAAATTTTGCATGGTTGGAACTATATATTTAACCTTGATTTATTCCCTTTCCTCCTTCTGCGCTCTACCATGTGGCACCCCCTGATTGGCTCCAGAGTCCCTGTCCCGCCACCTTAGTACGACCTCACTAACCACCGAAATGAAGCTCTTCTTTGTCATTGGGTCGTGAGGGATATACCAACGAGCGGTTTCCCATCACGACCTAGCGACCACCATTAGATCAACCTTGATCTACTGCTCGCGAGGTCTCAAGTTTTTTGGGTGTTAGCATTTTATGCTAGCGAGCTGGAGACTATTAATGAAATTGCTTTGTTCACGAGGTCTCAAGTTGGTTTTTGTCGCTCACCCCTTTTGTCAGGCCCACCACATGTCAGCCTCTGATTCACCTTTGGTTCCAACAGGGCACCACCTTAACTGCCATGTCACCTTAGTCTAGACCCTCCACTGGATCTAGGCCCGCCTTGTCGTGATGGATATTCATCGATCCATTTCCCATCGCGGTCTAGCGACAACCATTGATCTTCCTCGGATCACCATCTGATCACCTCTGACTTGCTCGGCCTTTACCTCTTTGTCCATCCGTGCCATGTGTCTCCTCCAGCCCACTCGCAGATCCACCTGTCTGCCACCACAACTGTCGTTGGACACCATCTCACTAGTCACTTATCCGAAATGGGTAATTGGCGTGCATATCTGCATAGTGGGTCAACGACCACCATTGATCTTCCTCAGACCTGCTTTCCCTTTAAACTTGCCTTAGTCACTTTTTTGTTGGGTCCCACCACTTGGTCACCATGTCGTGAGGGTATTCATTTTGGGCACTTCACAACCATGGTATAGCAACAACCATTGGTAGTCCCAAAATTTTACTCCACTGTTGATCATCCTCGGATCTACTGTTGGATCTTCTTGATTTGCATGACCCTTAGCCTGTTCTTGCCATCCTGTCACAAAATTTGGGTTGCTTTGAGATGCACACATGCATGGGGTCCACCAGTGTTGAGCCTCCACTTGCCAAAAGCCCTTAAGCTTTGACACCATAGAAGTGTGCGACTTTGTATTTAAATACAAAATATTTCCTTCCCACAACCAATGTGGGATAAATGTTTATGCCTGGAAGTTTGTTTCTTTTGTAAACCCAATTTGGCATCCAAGTAAAAATGCTTTACATAGGCCGATTGCATTTGCTTGGAAGTTTTTCTTTGCTTCCCATGTTTCATAGGCACGTGAGGGGAGGATGCTGGCTCTATTTTACTTGCCTTCAAACTAGGCAATTTAGGTTGATTCATCAAGTGCCAGTTGAAAATGCAGAGCAAAATTTTTTAAATGGGCCTCTCAAATTGACTCAAATTTTATAGTTCCCAACACCTTGGATACTTTTGAAGATAAAAGAGCTGAAGGAGATGCATGGATCAAAACCTTTTAGGATCCAGATACTGAGGATACTTCTAGGAGAAAAAGGTCACCTCTTGAGCTCGATAACGAAGAGGAGGGTATTGACAATAACCTCAATACCTCCATCCTAACCATAATCGATGCATCCTATAAACTCAACCTAATCAATGAAGTAATGTCAATCATCCACCCTGAACTCATTGACTGGGACAAGCAAGATCCATCACGCCTTGACACCTTCCAAAATGATGAAGTGATAATAGACATTCTCAAATTATGAGATAACATACCAAGTGGGATCACAAGGTTGGGCATTCTATTGAACTCAACAACGTCGCTAACTTTGGAGATAATTCCAAACCTTTCAGTCACAAAAATATTACAATCAAAATAGGATATTCAAGTGAAAACCGCACAATGACACTTTTAGATCCTCAAAAATTAAAAAATAAAGGACGCATCCAAAGGTGAAAACATCTCTGAGGGGATTGAGGATGAAAGGTTTGGCATTCTCCCCTTTAGCACAAATCAGGAACGATCAACTATCTTTGTGGAGGAAACAAAATAAATAAATCTAGGAACACTAGAAAATCCCCACATGATACACCTAGCAGAATCATTAACTCCAGAGGAGAATCCTAATTTTGTAGCTCTTTCAAAAGAGAGAAATCAATTTTGCATGGACCTATGCAGACATGCCAGGACTAGATCCAGCTATAGTGATGCATCACTTGACAGTAGTAGAAGGAGAAAAATTAGTAAAACAAAAGCTCCAGAAAATGCATCCTCAAATCGCACTATTAGTGAAGGCAGAACTCAAAAAGCTATTGGATGTTGGTTTCATCAGACCAATAGATTATCCAGAATGGATATCCAACATCATACCAGTGGAAAAACTTACTAGGGGCATCCCTATTTGTACATATTTCAAAGATGTAAACAAAGCATGTCCTAAGGATGGCTTCCCTCTACCCAACATTGATATGATCATGGAGCTAACAGTAGGGCATGTGATGCTATCTCTCATGGATGGGTTCTCAGGATACAACCATGTTAATATCTCCCCAAAAGATCAACACAAAACTATTTTAACATGCCCATGGGGAACATACTGTTGGAATGTGATGCCATCCGCTCTCAAAAATACAGGAGCCACGTATCAAAGGGAAATTACTACCATCATCCACGACATGATGCATACATTAATGGAATACTATGTGGATGATTTACTAACCTAATCATTAACAAGAGAGGGTCACCTCATAGTGCTGGACAAAATATTCATTAGACTGGAACATTATAATGTCTGTCTCAATCCAAAGAAGCGTGTCTTTGGATTGACCTCTGGAAAGGTCGTAGGATACATTGTCTCGAACAAAAGTATTGAGGTTGATCCCAAGGAAAAAGTAAAGGGAACCATGGAAATTCCACCTCTGAAGAACATCAGCCAGTTGAGAACATTACAAGGGAGGATACATTCAATCTTTTGATTCATTGCACAATTCGCCGATAAATGTCATCCCTTCACACATTTTCTACATAAGAATGTCCACTTCAAATGGGAAGAGAACTGCCAGCAAGAATTCCAATATCTTAAGGACTACCTGATGACACCACCATTACTAACACCACCATCTCCAAATAGACCCTTGTTATTATACATATCCGCTACAACTACAGCCTTAGGGATATTACTAGCACAACATAATAGAGAAGGAAAAGAATATGCAATATACTACATCTCTAGGACACTAGTAGGGTATGAACTCAATTATTCACCTATTGAATGCGCTTGTCTTGCAGTAGTTTTGGTAGCAACCAAACTAAGGCACTACAAGCTAACACATAAGATACAACTCATCGCCAAGATAGATCCACTCAAGTATTTATTAGTAAAGAAGAACTAACAAGACAATTGATAAGGTGGGTCATGATCCTTAGTGAGTTTGACATAGAGTATGTGGATTGTATAGAAATCAAAGGGAAATTCATTGTAGATCAGTTGGCTGAAGTACCAATTATAGGAGGCCATCCTCCCATCTCAAATTTTCTAGATTAGGAGATCTTCACAGTTGTGCCATCAGAACAATGGAAGCTATATTTTGATCGGTCATACACTAGACATGGTTCAAGGGCTGGCATTCTTTTTATCATACCTCAATGTGATATAATTCTAAAATCATACAAGCTCACATTCCCATGCACAAACAACATAGCAGAGTATGAGGCCTTGATCACATGACTAAGAATGGTCGTACAATGGAACTTGAATGAGCTACAAGTCTATGATGATTCATAGTTGGTCATCTGACAGGCTAATGATAATTACCAAACTAAGGATGATAAGCTCATGTCTTACAAGAAAATGGTTGATAGTTTCAAGGAATTATTCATAGCTATCACCTTTGATCAGATTCCTTGAGAGCAGACCAGAGTTGCAGATGCAATGGCTACAATAGCCTCTCTTCTCGATCTTCCACATAACTCAACACACTACGAGTACTTAATTGAACAACTTTGGATCCCCGCTTATGATATCCCAGAATCCAAGATGGTATGTCAACTCATCGGTCCCAATTTCCCATGGTATGGTGAGTTTTATGCTTACCTACACCATCAAATCCTTCCACCAAACCATTCGAACAATCAACCAAAATCCTTCATATGCCAATCTGTTTGCTACATAATCATTGTTAAATCCCTATACTAATGAGGTCTTGATGGTACTCTCCTCCAATGTTTAGATAAAGGTGAGGTGATCATATATTTAGAAGTACATGAAGGAATCTGTGGGGCTCAATTAAGTGGCCCTTCATTGGCTAAAAAGATCATGAGGGTAGGATTCTATTGGCCCTCCATGGAAAAACACTCCTATTACTTCATTAGAAAATGCAAGAAGTGCCAAGTACACAAAGATTTGATACAAGTACTTGGACAAGAACTGCAACCCATCGCAACACCATGGCCCTTTTGTCAGTGGGGACTTGACCTTGTGGGTAAAATCCATCCATCTTCATTTGTTGGTCATAAATTCATCATTACCACCACTGAGTACTTCACAAAGTGGATCAAAGTCATTCCACTCACCTAAGTCACTGACAAGCAGATCGCCTCTTTCATCCTAAATTACATCATCTTCCAATATGGTGGACCCATGTCCATCATCACAGATAATGGGCTTCCCCTAAAAAATGAGGATGAATGAGAACTCCGTGAGAAGTTTCATATCCAACACCATCTCTCTACCCCAAATTACCCACAAGGAAATGGTCAAGAAGAAGCCTCAAATAAGAACATATTGAGGATCTTAAATAAGATATTCAATTATGTTGGTCATGATTGGTACATTCATCTAAACACCACACTATGGGTGTATCATACTAGCATTCAAACCCCTACAGGCACAACCCCATACTCACTTGTTTATGGAGTAGAAGCTATCTTGCCTATTGAGGTTGAATTACTATCCCTCTGGGCTTCCTTGCACAATCTAATTA
Source organism: Cryptomeria japonica (assembly GCF_030272615.1). Taxonomy (NCBI): domain Eukaryota; kingdom Viridiplantae; phylum Streptophyta; class Pinopsida; order Cupressales; family Cupressaceae; genus Cryptomeria; species Cryptomeria japonica. The sequence continues at coordinate 516,684,080 of NC_081405.1, read as the reverse complement.
ATGATGAAGAGTATTGAGTCTCCCATCTCTAGGACTTGGAATTTCTCAACGAGAAGTGACAAGATGCCTACAATCATCTCAAGGCATATCAACAATGCATGAGCAGAAGCTACAATCATAGGGTTAGACCTCGCACATTTGAGGTAGGTGATCTTGTTCTCGGAGAGAATCCTTGCAATAAACCAAATAGAGAACATTAGGAAAAATTTAAATCCAATTGGTTGGGTCCATATGTCATCACCGTCGTCTTTGGGTTTGGGGCATATCAATTAGCAACTTCAAAAGGGAAACCACTAGCAGATCCAATAAATAGCATGCATCTCAAAAAATTGCACACATAAGTTGTGCAAAACATTAGGCTCATAAAACATTCAAAAAGACCAAATTTTTTTTTTAAAAAGTCCCGAAAAAGTACAAAAAATACAAAAAAATGAAAAAATCAAGAAAATAGTAAAGTAAAATCATTCATCCAAATAGTGAAAACCACTTCAGTGGCACCTTGGATAAGTATGGTGGTGAAAACTTGGCAAATAGACACCATTCGTAAAGGTTGTGGCTCCATTATCTTTCAGACTTGTTGCAATCACATCCATTGCATCCACTCATACATTAATATCTACCATGGCCTATTATTGATCTACAATCAACGTTATTGCCTCATGTGTTCTGCATCCTACTTTCACACCAACACCTAACTAGGGGCACCTTTTTTACCTAATGATGGTAGTGGATTCTCAATACTGATGATTTGTCGAGTTACTTGATTGGAAAATATCCTAAAATAATCCAAAAACATTCATAAAATCTGAAAAAGATAAAAAACATTCAGAAAATGTCCTAAAGAAAAAACAAAAGCTTTCAAAAACAAAAAAACCCCAAAACATGAGAAAACATCAAGATCAAACAAAAACATTGAAATAAAATTGTTCCTTGTACATAAACATCAAGCCAAACACAAAACAAACATTTGACCTACCTAAAAGATGACCAACTATCAAATCATCAAACAATCAACATTTGAGCAAAACATACACGCAAAATTGTCTTAACAAGGATGCATCTTTTCTTACAACAAGATGTGATGCCATATCTCATTGACAAGAAGATTTTGTTTGGCTGATGGGCACTTGGTTAGATTATTGCTTTTTGTGTCACGTTCCTATGCTACTCTAGGATATCCACAAGTGATTAGATTGGCTAGGATGGTTCTTGATATCTTTCTTGTTTGTTTTCTATCTCCAGATTATTCCAATGAAGTTCTGGAGCATGTACTCATGGTGTCTACGTGGGAAGTTCACTAAGCTACAAGATCCTATGCAAAAATACGGTCATGGATAACTAGGGCTTGCTGACTATAGTGTAAACCTTGACCATGTGTATATGAACCAAAATGAAGGGGAACCTTCCTTGTCTATGATGTTTGTTTATAGGTGGAGCGTTCAACCTTGGTTTCTGATACCTCAGGAAAGATCGGTACTACCATCCACGATGAGGAAATAAAGCATTATGAATAGCCCATGGATCACTCATTTCATCACATTCATATTGATGCTCTACAAAAAGGGGTTATGTTATACTAAAAATTGTGGTCATATAACACATAAGAACACAAGAAACAAAGATAAATGTTAGTGTTAATCAACCAAAAACTAGTCTAAGCAGGCATACCAAAAGAGACACCAAAAACAATGTAAAACATTTAAATATGAATATAAATGAAAGAAGACATCTCCAAATGTCTTCTACCATGCTTGTAGCTCCTTCTCCCTTGTTCCTCTCCTCTCCAAGTTCCAAATTAGTGTAGCTCTCAACAACTTTTTGCACTATGGATGCCTTATGGAGATTCAAGATTGAAATATTTTAGCTATGATATGCAAATGTAAAATAAATTAATTAGATATGCTATGAAATGAACTAAGATTTGCTTTAGTCCAAAATGACAATATATGTTATTTATGCTAAATGCTCTTTCTCTAAAATTCACTATAATGTAAATGCATACAAGTTTTCAGGATCTGGATTATGAAGAAATGGGCTCTATTTATAGGAAAAAATGGAGCAAGGGATGGTTGAGATTGAGTAATCTTAACAAGGGTCAGGATTGAATGATATTCAATCCATGTGAGGGCTTTCAACCCAATCCTAGGATGACAAGTGTCAACATGATATGGGTTGAGAGGAGAGGGAATAAGCATTAGATGCTTGACATGACCTGAGAGTTAACTTGGGAGTTAAGGTTAAGGTTTGGTTGAGTGAATAAATGCATTATTCAAGGAATAATGCTTTTATCCAATGGACAAAATCTTGTGCAAGAGTTAGTGAGAATAACCATGGTCAAAGCAATAAATGCTTGAGGAGACACATGGGTTACATGAAGGTTGAGTTAGGGGTTAAAGTCTCTAACCATGGGGGTGAGTTGAGTTAACCATTAATGGTCATGTAAAAGCCATAAGTGGTTTGGAAGACTTTAGAGGTTAAATTGTTCAACACAAAGCATTTAATGCTTTTCAAAGACTTTGAAATCTTTGAGAAGTGACTCCAAGTTGCTTAGGAATGTGACAAAATTTAGGGGATGGATTCGGCTAATTAGGAAGAGGTTTAGAAGAATCTAGAAGGGGATTAGGATTGCAAGTGGGTTTGGTAGGTGAGAGAAAATAAGATTTTTATTAAAATAAAATTCATTTATTTCAACAAATAGGTGCAAGTTGCATTTTTAGGAGACTGCAAGTGGGGGGGATTTAATGATTTAAATAAATGTTTTATTTAATTTATTTAAAAGAGGAAAGGGGATTAAATTAAATAAATAGGATTTATTCATTTAATTGATTGTGAATATGGTTTAATAAATTAATTAAAATAAATAGAATAATTTATTTAATTAATAGGAGAATATTTGAAGATGAATTAATTAAATATTAATTTAATTAACTGGTGGCTAGTGGATTTTTAATCAAATAAATAGCAAATATTCATTTAATTAAAATGGATAGATTTATGTGACTACATTTGCCCCTTTTTGAGATGGTGTAGTTTATCACGTCGTTTCAAAGAAAGAAAAATAGGTGTGAAGAAATATGCCCCATAAAATGTTAATTTAATGGGTGGTATGCCCCCTTGAGAGATAGGCCAAAATTTTTGAAAAATCGGATGATCTCTCGAAAAAGAATGAAAATTGGCAGGGTGGTAGAAGAGAAGAATTTAGCAATACTGGTGAAAAATAGAAGAAATCAGAGATAAAATGGAGAAACGGGAGGCTCGGGAAGCTCACGGGGACCACAGTGGTGAATGGGGTAAAATTAGGGTTACGGCAAAGGGTATATATGGGAAGAAAGGGGTGAAAATAGGGTCATTTGCATTTGCATCCATAGTGAAATTTGAGCTCTGATAGTGAGCTTTTGGAAGAGTAAGCATCAGTCAAGATGTCGATTCCCATAGAAGATCATCGATTAGAGCGAATCTATCGATTCCACCGGTCAGATGACTACAGACCAGCGGTATATGAATTTGAATTTTTGAATTTCATGCATTTTTTATAGGTTTTTTGTTTGGTCCAAGTTGAGTAAACACAATAGCGCTAAAACTGTGTTTTGGCGCTGTTGTCAATTTAAGTAGCGCTATTGTGCTGCTATAGCGCTATTGCATAGTGGTTTTAATGCTTGTGTCATGGGTAGCGCTATTGTATAGCTGTTTTAGTGCTATTGGGTGTTTAGTGTTATTAAGTAGTTGATTGAGCGCTTTTGTTGTTAGGTAGTGCTTGTGTATAGTTGATATAGCGCTATTGTTTGTTTAGTGCTATTAGATAGTTGATTTAGCGTTTTTTTGAGCATATTAGTGTTGTTGTGTGCAGAATAGCACTTTTGTTAGGAAAATAGATGCCCCAGTGTGTTTGAAAAAGAATCTCCTGATGCCAATGATGGATGGATGGAGATGTGAGTTGAGAGTTGTTTTTAACCATAGCAGCCCTAACGAGACTTAGGTCATTAGGATAAATGCTTGTTGTAGTCTAGGTGTGCCATGATTGCTTACCTGTTGAGACCCGAAGATACTTGATCAAAGTATTTGTTGATAGTCTAGGTTTAAACTTAAGAAAAATTGAAACAAAACAACTGATGATGATGGTTGATGCACATGTGCAAGAGGATCTTCGTGTCTTACAGATGCGCGAGAGGCATCCCACCACATAGGTGCTACGTGATCGATTGATAGAGGCTGACGTGGATTGCATTGAAGCGACTAGCCTGTATGATGTTATATATATGCCCATGATTCAAACAAATTGTGGTTTAATCACAGCATTGGCAGAGCAATGACATAGTGAGACATGCACGTTTCACTTGGCGTAGGGGGAGATGATAGTTACACTGGAGGATGTATGGTGCATCCTGCACATTCCCATTCAAAGAGAGTTGGTGTCATATGACCGATTGTGGGGGACAACAATAGTGCATAGATTCTTTGATGAGGATGTCTTCATTGATGATGGGTCAATAGCCTAGGAGGATATAGCAGCCTTGTATGAGCCATTACCATCAGTGCTATCAGGGATTGTTGGTGGACTGTTATGTCCAGATCAATGATCACATGGACTTGTTGTTGGTTGGGGTCAGGTGATCGAGCAGATGATGACAGAGGGGACCTGGTTTGCATGGGGACAGTGCGTGCTATCGCACTTATATCAGGATTTACATGAGGTAGCATACTGAGGGGTGGGCTCATTGGGAGTGGGGATCACTCTGCTTCATATTTAGTTGTGGGAGCACTTACCTATTACCGGACCAGTTAGCCTGAGATTCCAAGCAGTGGACCAACCATATGTATACATGTATGGAGGTATGATGAGTCAGCCCCACCTAGGGAAGTTAGAGTGGTGGCGGCGAGCACTGGACAATTTGGATACAGTGATCTGGAGGTCGTACATTGAGTGTGAGTCATGGGAGGATGATGTAGAGTCATTGTCATATGTGTTTATGACATGATACCTCATTGGTAGGACAACCTACAATGTGGAGAGACAGCTTCTGGGTAGAGTTTTGAGACAGTTTGGGCAGCGACAGGGATTGTCGGGTGGTTCTGGAGAGTATGCTAGGGTAGTCCGAGAGAGGTTCCTATAGGGACCAGTGTTACCTTATGATCAGGCTTTGGCAGAGTTCTGTATGTTACAGACAAGACCATGGCAGATGAGGTCAGGGGTGGTAGATGTTGGGGTGGAGGAGGAGAGGAGGTTGCGTAGGTGTATGAGGGAGAGGAGGTTAGATCCAATAAAGCCTATTCCATCCTTTGAGGAGAAGAGGAGACATGGATGGAGGAGGAGAGGAGGTTGCGTAGGTGTATGAGGGAGAGGAGATGGTGGTGGTGGGGATGGAGGAGGTGGTGATGGAGGAGGAGGAGGAGGAGGAGGAGGAGGAGGATGGGGTGGGGCTTTTGGAGGAGGTGGTGGATTTGGAGGTGGAGGTGGGGGTGGGGGATGATTACAGCGAAGAGGGAGAGGTGGGCAGCCATTGTGGCTATCATAGGGACCTTTGATGTAGGGAGGCATGAGATTAGGTGGTAGGGATGCAGGTGAGAGATAGGTACCTATGGAGACAGGGGAGGGAGCCACTAGAGAGACACCTATGGATATAGGGGAGGGAGCGATAGGGGGTGGAGATCTATGGGATCATATGATATTATTTTTGCAGACTCAACTAGAGGATATTGAGGCGGAGGTGGTAGCTAGAGATTTGCAGTTGTTTGCACGAGAGTTAGAGTTGACTGTAGTGCTATGGGAGAGAGATTAGGCCGTGGATAGGGTGATCCAGTTACAGGAGAGAGTTTGGGCCTTGGAGGGAGTACAGGGATATGGGCCATCGACTAATTCCCTAGCAAGAGAGTTATGAAGAGTAGGTGCAGAGGTTGATTACTAGCGAGGTCTATATGAGCAGGAGGTGCCTACTAGTCGGCGAGCATTGAGTTATTCATAGATGTGTCAGGAGAGATTAGAGCGGTCTCAGAGGATGCAGAGCAGTGGTGGTGTGATGGGTCCTCCACGGAGAGATAGATTAGGTGGTGCAGGGGGTAGTGGGGGAGTAGGTGGTGATGGTGGTGCAACATCTAGTCAGAGTGGTATCTGAGAGGGCATTCTTGTATGCTGGTATATTGTCATCTTGGTAGCCGATATTTTGGACTTCATTGTACTTTGATACATGTACGTTTTTGTTGATATGATATGATATATGAGGAGATCCCATATGTTGTGATGATATGCATTTTGATGATATGTATGGATGTTATGCAGGATGATGATCTTATGATTTATGCTTAGATGGATACTTGTACTTGCTATATGGATGTGTTGATGAGATGATTTATTTATGCATGTCTCATGATGATGTATTCCTATATGATGTCTATATGCATGTGTTATGATGTGATGCTAACTTGTGCATGTAGGTTGATATGCATGATTTGTTAATGTTAACGCTTCATGTATGTAAATGCTATGATGATTATATATGCATAATGAAATGATGCTAATGATGATATAGATAGTACTTGTATTTTATGGTGATGCAATGATGAGATAATGATATGCAATGATGTTGATTATATTGAAATGCTATGAATGGAATGTTTTATGTAAATACCTCTAGATGAATGCAAAACATATGTAAGTACAAATGTTTATATGATGATATCTAAATGAATGTATATGAGCGATGTATAAACCAATGTTGAGACAAATGGTTTTGTTATGATTCTAAATGTTGATGAAATATAGCTAAGTGAAATGATAATGTGATGATAATGCAACGTATGAGTAATGAATATATGTACCTTAATGCAATAAAAAGAGAATGAATGCATTATAATGAATCCTAAATGAAATTTGTTGTAAGATGAAATGAATGAGTATAAGAATATACTAGATGGATAAATGAATGCACTTAACTCATGGATAGATAAATAACTGCATGCAACTATGGAAATCTAAACAAATGTATGGTAAACAAGTTTGAAATGATGATGAATGATGATGTGTAAATGACATTAAATTAATGCATAGTGATGCTCTACAAAACTAACAAGTTAGATGAAAACTTGTGGTAGTATAACACACACAAACAACAAGAAACAAGTGTTAAAGTTAGTGTTATTCAACCAAAGATTAACCTAAGTAGGCGTATCAAAAGAGACACCAAGAATATGAAAGAATATTTAACTAGGAAAGTAAATATAATGAGGTATCTCCAAATACCTCCTAACATGCTCTTAGCTCCTCCTTTGTTCCTCTCCTCTCCAAGTTCCAAATTAGTGTAGCTCTCAGCAGCCTTTTGCACTATGGATGCTTATGGAGGTTCAAGATTGTAGATGATTACTCTAAATGCTATGCAAATGTGAACAAACTAATATTAGATGCTATAATGCTAAAATGATTTATTTTAGGCCAAAATAACAATATATATTAGTTGATTTATGCTAAATGCTCTCTAAAATTCTCTATAGATTAAATGCATACAAGTTTTCAGGATTCGGATTATGAAGAAATGGGCTCTATTTATAAGAAAAATGGAGCAATGGATGGTTGAGATTGAGTAATCTCAACAAGGGTTAGGATTGAATGATATTCAATCCATGTGAGGGTTTTCAACCCAATCCCAGGATGACAAGTGTCAATATGAGATAGGTTGAGAGGAGAGGGAATAAGCATTTAATGCTTGACATGACTTTGAAGGTTAACTTGGGGGTTAAAGTCAAGGTTAGGTTGAATGAATAAATTCTTTATTCAAAGAATAAAGCTTTTATCCAATGGATAAATTATTGTGCAAAGGCAAAAGGGATAACCATGGTCAAAGCAATAAATTCTTGAGGAGACACATGAGTGCAAGTTGAAATAACCATAAATGGTTATGTAAGAGCCATAAATGGTCATGTAAGAGCCATTAGTGGTTTTGGAAGACTTTGGAGGTTAAATTGTTGAACACACAAAGTATTTAATGTTTTTCAAAGACTTTGAAGTCTTTGAGAAGTGACTTCAAGTTGCTTAGGATTGTGACAATAATTAGGGGATGGATTTGGCTAATTAGGAAGGGGTTAGAAGAATCTAGAAGGGGCTTTAGGAATGCAAGTGGATTTGGTGGGTGAGGGAAAATAGGATTTTTATTTAAAATAAATTAATTTATTTCAATAAATGTGTGCAAGTTACATTTGTAGGAAAATGCAAGTGGGGGGGATTTATGATTTAAATAAATATTTTATTTAATTTATTTAAAAGAGAAAAAGGGGATTAAATGAAATAAATATGATTTATTCATTTAATTGATTGTGAATTTGGTTTAATGAATTAATTAAAATAAATTGAATAATTTATTTAATTAATAGGAGAATGTTTGAAGATGAATTAATTAAATATTAATTTAATTAACTGATGACTTTGTGGATTTTTAATCAAATAAATAAGAAATATTCATTTAATTAAAATGGACATATTTATGTGACTACATTTGCCCCTCTTTGAGACGGTGCGGTTTATCGTGTCATTTCAAAGAAAGAAAAATAGGTGTGAAGAAATGCCCCATAAAATGTAGATTTAATGGGTGGTATGCCCCCTCGAGAGATGGGCCGAAAATTTTGAAAAATTGGGCGATCTCTCGAAAAAGAATGAAAATTGGCAGGGTGATAGAAGAGAAGAAGTTAGCAATGCTAGTGAAAAATAGAAGAAATCAGAGAAAAAATGGAGAAATGGGAGGCTCGAGAAGTTCACGAGGACCATGGCGTTGAGCGGGGGAAAGTTAGGGGTACGGTGAAGGGTTTATATGGGGAGAAAGGGGTGAAAATAGGGTCATTTGAATCTGCGACCATAGTGAATTTAGAGCTCTAATAGTGACATTTTGGAGGAGCAAGCAATAGTCAGAATGCCGGTACCAATAGCAGAGCACCGATTTGAGCGAGTCCATCGATTCCAGTGGCCAAAGTACTCTGGACTAGAGGTAGGCAAATTTGAAAATTTGAATTTTATGCATTTTTGACATATTTTTCGTTGAGTCCAAGTTGAGTCAGGACAGTAGCGTTGAAACTATGTTTTGGCACTATTGTCCAATGAATTAGTGCTTTTGTGTCACAATGGCGCTATTGTGCTATTGTTTGAGCGCTTTTGAAAGTAGTAGCGCTATTGTATACATTTTTGAGCGCTATTGTTTGTGTAGCGCTATTGAGGGGTCAATTAAGCACTTTTGATGTGAGGCAACACTATTGCATAGGTCTTGTAGCACTTTTGTAGTTTGAGTACTTTTGTATGGTTGATTAAGCGCTTTTGTTAGGGTATTAGTGCTATTATTTATAAAGTAGCGCTTTTGTTTGCAAGATAGCACTTTTGTTTAAGAAAATAGATGCCCCAGTTTGTGTGAACAAAAATCTCTTGATGCCAATGATGGATGGATAGGGATGTGAAGTGAGAGTTGTTTTGAACCATAGCAGCCCTGATGAGACTTAGGTCATTAGGATAAATGTCTGTTGAAGTCTAGGTGTGCCATGATTGCTTACCTGTTGAGACCCGAAGATACTTGATCAAAGTATCTATTGATAGTCTAGGTTTAAACTTAAGAAAGTTTGAAACAATACAACTGATGATGATTGATTGATGCATGTGTGCAGGAGGATCTACATGTCTTACAGTTGTGCGAGAGACATCCGGCTACACATGGGCTACGTGATCGGCTGACAAAGGTTGAGATTGATTGCATTGCAGCGACTAGGCTGTATGATGTGATGCATATGCCCGTGATTCGGATGAATCACGATTTGATTATAGCCTTGACAGAGCATTGGCACAGTGAGACATGCATGTTTCACTTAGCACAGGGGGAGATGACTGTGACACTGGAGGATGTGTGGCACATCCTGCATATTCTCATTCAGGGTGAGCTGGTCACATATGATAGATCATGGGGGACTCTAGCGGTGTAGAGATTCTCCGATGAGGACGTGTATATTGATGACAGTTCGATAGCCTGGGAGGATATCGTGGCTTTGTACGAGCCATTACAAGCAGTTTTATCTGGGATCGTGGGTGGGCTACTGTGTCCAGATAGATGATCACATGGTCTGGTCATTGGTTGGGGGTAGGTGATAGAGTAGATGATGATAGAGGGGACCTGATTTGCCTAGGGACCATGCGTGTTAGCGCACATGTATCAAGAGCTGCATGAGGTAGTGTACCATGGAAGAGGCTCCTTGGCAATGGGAGTGACGTTGCTGCATATATGGGCATGGGAGCACTTACCAGTTATGCGACCAGTGAGTCTTAGATTCTGGGCAGTTGACCAGCCCTATATGATCATGTACAGTGGTATGATGAGTCAGCCCCACCTAGGGAAGTTAGAGTGGTGGCGGTGGGCTTTGGATGATCTAGATGCAGTGATTTGAAGACCCTACATTGAGTGTGAGCCCTAGGAGGATGATGCAGAGGCATTACTGTATCTATTCATGACCCGATTCCTCATTGGAAGGACGTGCTACGATGTAGAGAGACAGGTGTCGGGTAGAGTTATGAGACAGTTTGGATGTCAGTAGGGATTGCTGAGGGGATTAGGGGAGTATGGGTGGTATGAGAGAGATATGCATGGGGGCCAGTACTTCCTTATGATTAGGCATTGGTAGAGTTCTAGATGCTTCAGGCGAGACCATGGGACATACGATTGAGGGTGGTAGATGTAGGAGTGTCGGAGGAGTATACGTAGTATATGGTGGCTCATCTATTTCCTCAGATATCAGATCCGACAGAGTCGATTCCCGATTTTGAGTAGGAGAGGGGATGGAGACGGAGGAGGGGAGGAGGTTGAGGATCGATGATAGGTGGATGAGGGAGGAAGGATGGTGGAGGTGGAGGAGCAGGAGCAGGAGCAGGAGGAGGGGGGATAGTGGAGGTGGAGGAGGTGGTGGAGGAGATGATGGAGGTGGCTTAGGTGGTCGGGTCTAGTGGAGAGGGAGAGGCGGATTGCCACTACAGATATCATAGGGACCATTGATGCTGGGAGGAGTCAGATTAGGTGGCCGAGGTATGGAGAGGGAGATATTGATGGATAGAGGGGAGGGAGCCACTGGAGAGAGAGCTATAGGTGAGGCACCTATGGATATAGGGGAGGGAGGGATAGGGGGTGGTGATCTGCGGGATCATATGCTAGCATATTTGCAGACTTGATTGATAGTAGCCAAGACACAGGTGGAGGATCTGCAGGTGGAGGTTGCAGCGAGAGATGTGCAACTATTTGCACGAGAGTCGGAGCTGACTATAGTTTTGCGGGAGAGGGATAGTTTGGTGGAGAGTTTAGTGGAGCTGCAAGAGAGAGTCCGGGTTGGAGTAGGAGCACAGGGTCCTACTGGGGAGGTGATGAGGGAGATCCGATGAGCACAAGCTGAGATAGAGTATTGGCGGGGATTATATGAGTAGGTGGTGCTAGCTAGTCAGCAAGCACTGAGCTATTCACAGATGCAGTAGGCCAAATCAGAGCGGTCTCAGAGGATACAGAGCAGTGGGGGTGTGATAGGTCCTCTACGGAGAGATAGGTTAGGTGATGTAGGAGCTAGTAGGGGTTTGATGGGTCCTCCATGGAGAGATAGATCAGATGATGTAGGTACTAGCAGGGGAGCAGGTGGTGATGGTGGTGTGGCATCTGGTTAGAGTGGCATCTGAGAGAGCATTTTGCATGTATTGATATTGTCATTTTGGACTATGTCTTGGATGGCTCTTGATAGCTGATTCTGTAGACTTCATTGTACTTTGATACATGAGATGATATATATGAGGAGATCCCATGTTTGGTTATGATATGCATGTTGATATGTATGGATGTTATGTAGGATGATGAGTTTATGAGTTTATGCTTAGATGGATATGTGTATATGTATGCATTTATGAGATGATTCCTATATGTTGTTTATATGCATGCTTTATGATGATTTATGATGTTTATATAGGTTTATATATGTGTGCATGATTTGTTTGATGTATTGCTTTATGTATGTAATGTCATGATGATGATGTATGCATAATGATACAATGATATAGATAGTATCTTGTACGTTATATTAATACAAGGATGAGATAATGATATGCAATGATGTTAATGCAATGCTTTGAATGAATGATTCTTTTTATGGATATGCATCTATATGGTTGAAAAATGAATGTAACATGGATAAACAAATGTAAAGTACAAATGTTTAAATGATGATTTCTAAATGCATGCATATGTTTATAATGTACGAACCAATGTTGGAAACAAATGGTTTTATGATTCCAAATGCCCAAATATGATTAAGTAAAATGATAATGTGATGATAATGCAACTTATGGTTAATAACTGCACCTTAATGCAATTAAAAATGGATAATGAATGCAATTTAAATGAATCCTAAAAAATGAGTATAATAAGTCACTAATAATGGATGAATGAATGCACTTTTTAACTAATGAATCGATAAATGAATGTATGCAATGATAAATGATAAAGGATAATAAAGGATGATAAAATGAGAATTGATAACTGACACTAAATGAATGCATAGTAAAAGGCTAATACAATCAAGGACATATATGAATGAATCTAAACATCATGATTATGCAATGATGAAATGATATAAGAAGACTAATGTTAATAAATGATAATGAACTATATGCATTTTAAACAACTAAAATGATATGAAATGTACATGATGCAAATGCAACTAAATGTAATGATGATGATATGATCATGATAGATGAATGCAAGGTTGTTTATACTTTGCATGATGCACTGATGATGTATCAGAGTACTCGGTCATGATTGTATCCAAAACTGGCTCAAATTTTTGCATAATTGCTTACATTAACTTTGTTCACATTTGCATACAAAAATCATATAAATGGATGGGTGATATGCAACGGAATACAACATATAAACAGATGAGATGAAATGATGATCCATAGTGCTCTATTTTCATCATTGAGCTTTAAAATTTTGTAAGAAAATACAAGCAACTTGACATAATGATTCAAGATGACCTGAGTATTCCTTACATGGATTTGATATAGCAAGTTAATACAAACAACTTGATATAATGGGTCAAGTTGACCTGAGTATTGCTTGCAAAACAGACAAGGATTATCTCCTTCCATGCATGACTTGGATCGTCCTCCTTGATCTTAGGCTGATCATATCCTGAGACAAGTTCATACCTTAATAAGAGACAAAAAACCTTTATCCAAATTGGATGAGGTAGGAGGAACCAAAGAAGGAGCATTTTTTTTGTAAGCAAACAGTATATACATAAAGAATAAAGAATATGGATCCTTGGTAATGGTTCATGCTCATATGGTCGAGGTATACGCTGTAGTCAGCAAGTCATAGTGATCTATGGCTGCATTTTGCATAAGATCATGTAGCTTAGTGAACGTCCCACGTAGAGACCATTAGTGCATGCCCCAGTATTCATCAGAATAATGCGCTGAAGATACACAGACAATGCTGTAGGAACCTGATATGAATAAATAACCCACAAATCAACCAAGTATTTGATAGCTTAAACAGAATTTTCTTGTCAAAGAAAATGTCATTTTGTCTTTGTGTTGGTAAGGAAGGATGCATCCTTGTTGAAGACAGTTTGAGTGTTGATGTTGATTGTTTGGTTGATTTTGAGAAGTGATCATCGTGTGAGTATTTTTCAATGGTTGTGTGGTATCTGCTCGGATGAGTATGTACAATGTGTTGCCATGTTTTTGTGTGATTTTTGATGTTTTCTGATGTTTTTGGATTTTGTGAGATATTTTTGAATGTTTTTGATATTTTTGATTGTTTTGAATGTTTTTTGGTTTTTGGTGAGACATTTTCGAATGTTTTTTATATTTTTGTGAGATAGTTTGGAAATGTTTTACCCCAATGAATCATAAGATAATGTAGAATCCACTTCCATCAACTAGATTAAGGGCATTGCCCCCAGTTTTTTAGGACATGACTATGAAAAAGCGGGATGCAAGACGCATGAGGTACTATCTTTGATTGTAGATTAATAACGAGCCATGGTTTTGGATGGATGGATGAGTGGATGAAATGAATGTGATAACAAGAAGTATGAGAGACAATGGAGCCATAACCTTTACAAGTGGCACCTATTTGCCAGGTTTTCACCATCGCACTTACCCAAGGTGCCATCGGAGTGGTTGTTCACCGTTTGGATGCATGATTTTTCTTTACTATTTTGGTGTTTTTATATGTTTCCTTAGGACCTTTATCTGGATGTTTTTGGTATTTTTGCCAATATATATGGGAGCTTGATGCTCTATGCAGCTTATGTATAAAACCATTTGAGGTGCATGCTATTGATCGGATTTGCTAGCGGTTCTCCTTCTGAAGTAGCCAACTGATATGCCCCAGACCCAAATACAGTAGTGATAACATATGGACCTAGCTAGTTGGATTCAAACTTTCCTTGGTGTTCTCGATTGGGTTGGTTACGAGGATTCTCTCATAAAACAAGATCACCTACCTCAAATGTATGAGGTCTAACCCAATAATTATAGCTTCTGCTTATGCGTTGCTGATAGGCCTTGAGGTGATTGTATGTAGCTTGTCGCTTCTCATCAAGTAGCTCTAAGTCTTGGAGATGGGATACTTTGTATGCTTCATCATCGATAAGATTGTGTAAGGAAACCCGTAGTGATGGTATCTCAACCTCAATAGGTAAAATAGCTTCTGCACCATAGACCAATGAGTAGGGAGTTGCGCCTATAGGGGTTCGAATGCTAGTTCGATACGCCCATAGTGCGGGATTCAATTGAACATGCCAATCATGACCGGCATCATTAACTATTTTCTTGAGGATTCTTAATATGTTCTTGTTTGATGCTTCAGCCTAACCATTTCCTTGTGGGTAATAGGGAGTGGAAAAGTGGTGTTGGATGTGAAACTTCTCATAGAGTTCACAGACATCCTGATTTTTGAAAGGAAGCCCATTATCTATGATGATAGACATGGGTACACCATACCAGAAGATCATGTAATTGAGGATGAATGAGGCGATCTACTTGTCAGTGACTTGGGTAAGTGGAATAGCTTCGATCCACTTTGTGAAGTATTCAGTGGCGGTAATAATGAATTTATGGCCATTGGATGAAGGTGGATGAATTTTACCCACAAGGTCAAGGCCCCATTGACAAAAAGGTCATGGTGTTGTGATTGGTTGCAATTCCTATGCTGGTGCATGTATCAGGTCTCCATGAACTTGACATTTCTTGCACTTTCTGACAAAGTAGTAGGAGTCCTTTTCCATAGATGGCCAATAGTATCCAGTGCGGAGGAGTTTCTTGGCGAGTGATGGACGACTTTCATGGGTTCCACAAATTCCTTCATGTACCTCTTCCAAGGCCTTTGTTATCTCATCTTATTCCAGACATCGAAAGAGAGTACCATCAAGATTGCGTCGGTATAGGGTTTCAGCAATAATGGTATATTGCGCAGTTTGGCAAATGAAGGTTTTACGTTGGTTATTCGATTAGTTAGGAGGAAGGGTGTGATCGCGGAGATAAGTGTAAAACTCACTGTACCATGGAGATTCGGAACCGATAAGGTGACATATCGTCTCAGATTTGGGGATATCATAAGCGGGGATTCAAAGATGTTCTACCAAGAACTCGTAGCGTGTTGAATTCTACAAAAGATCTAGAAGAGATGCGATAGTAGCCATAGCATCAGCAGCTCGATTCTAATCTTTGGGTATCTGCTCAAAGGTTATAGTAGTAAATGATTCCTTTAGACTGTCCACCATTTTCTTGTATGACATGAGTTTATCATCCTTGGTCTGATATTCATCTGTTGCTTGTTGAATGACCAGTTGGGAGTCACCATATACTTGTAGTTCTTGTAACTTCCATTGTATGGCTAGTTGAAGTCCTGTGATCAAGGCCTCATACTCTGCTATGTTGTTTATGCATGGAAATGTGAGCCTATAAGACTTTGGGATGCTATCACCTTGAGGTGTGATAAATAGAATGCCTGCCCCTGAGCCATGCCTAGTGTATAAACCATCAAAGTATAGTTTCCATGGTTGTGCTATTGTGATTATGAATATCTCTTCATCTAGAAAATTGGAAATGAGAGGATGATTGCCTATGAGTGGTGCATCGGCCAACTGATTTGCAATAACTTGATCTTTGATAGCTTTACGGTTTACATACTCGATGTCAAATTCACTGAGAATCATCACCCATTTGGCCAAGCGACCTGTCAATGCTGCTTTATCGAGTAAGTATTTGAGTGGATCAATCTTCGCAATGAGTTGTACCTTGTGTGTTAACAGATAGTGCCTCAGTTTAGTGGCTGCCAAGATTACTGCTAGGTAAGCTCGCTCAATAGGTCTGTAATTGAGTTCACAGCCAACTAGTGTGCGAGAGATGCAATAAACGACACACTCTTTCCCTTCTGCATTGTGTTGTGCCAATAGTACACCCAATGTTGTACTTGTTGTCAATATATAGAGTAATAACAGTCTACTTGGGTCTGGTGGGATCAACAATGGTGTATTCATGAGATAGTCTTTAAGCATCTGGAATGCTTGCTGGCATCTATTATCCCACTGAAAGAGGATGTTTTTGTGTAGCAGATGTGTAAAGGGGTGACACTTATTTGCTAGTTGTGCAATGAATCTTCGGATTGATTGAAGTCAGCCTTGTAATGTCCTTAGCTAACTGATATTCTTTGGAGGTGCAATGTCCATGATTGCTTTGACCTTTGTTGGATCAACCTCAATGCCTTTACTTGAGATAATGTATCCTAGAAGTTTCCTTGAGGTTACTCTAAAGACACATTTCTTTGGGTTGAGCTGAACATGATATTGTTCCAGTCTGTCAAAGATCTATCTAATATGTCTAGATGACCTTCTCTTGTGAGTGATTTTGCTAGTAAGTCATCAACATAATCTTCCATTATAGTATGCATCATGTCATGGAAGATGGTGATCATTGCTTGTTGATAGGTCACTCCTGCATTCTTTAGACCGAAAGGCATTACATTCTACCAATATGTTCCCCATGGACATGTGAAGGCTATCTTATATTGATCCTCTGGTGCGATCTTTATCTGATTGTATCCTGAAAAGCCATCCATGAGTGAAAGCATGGCATGTCTGTTGTTAGGTCTACTATGATGTCGATATTTGGTAGGGGGAAGTCATCCTTAGGACATGCCTTATTCAGATCTCTAAAGTTAGTACAAATACAGATGCCCCCATTTGGTTTGTCGACAGGCACAATATTGGATATCCAATCTGCATAATCAATTGGTCTAATAAAACCAACATCTAGGAGTTTCTTGAGTTCTACTTTGACTAGTACTGCAATCTGAGGATGCATCTTATGAAGCTTCTACTTGACAGGTTTGGCTCTTTCTGCTATGGTGAGGTGATGCATGACTAAATCCAGATCAAGACCAGGCATGTCTGCATAGGACCATGCAAAGTTGATATGACACTTCTAGAAGAACTCTACAAACTTAGGCTATTCCTCTGGAGTTAGAAGAGATGCCAGATGTATGTGGTGAGGAATTTCAGGAGTCCCCACGTTGTATTCTTTTGTTTCCTTGATGAGAATCATTGACCATTCTTGATGTGTACTAGAAGGGAGAATGTCAAACCTTTCATCCTCTGGCGCCTCAGAGAGGTTTTCACCATTGGATACACTCTTTCTTTTTACTTTTGTTAGATCAAACAGTGCCATGGTTTGGTTTTCACTAGAAGATCTATGTTTTATCGTTATATTTTTGCAGCTGAAAGGTTTGGCATCTGCCCCAAAGTATGTTGCGCTATTAAGTTCTATGGTGAATCCAGCTTTGTGATCCCCACTTGGTATGTTATCCCGTAGTTCCAAAAAGTCAATGATTACCTCATCATTTTGGAAATGATCAAGACATGGGTGATTAGGTTGGTTCCATTTGATGAGTTCAGGATGGATAATGGGCATTACCTCATCAATTAGGTTAAGTTTGTTAGATGTGTTAGTGAGGGTTAAGACATTATGGTGAAGGTCATTGATGGTACTCTCCCTATTAGAATCAGGCGTAGGATGTGACGTAGGGTTTGTGGAAGAAGTTTCCAGCTCAGGAACCCAAGAGGTCTTTATCTATGCTTCTCCATAAACATGGATGTCTTTGCGAGGTGGAGGTAGTGATGTGTCTTCCTCATCTGAAGTATTAAGCTAGATGGAATCAAATTCCCATTCATGTGAGTCAGTCTTTGAACCACTTTCTAGTATCTGATTACTATACCATACTGGGATGTCCTTTGAGTTAAATATTGTAGGTGTGATCGGTTGATGTATCTGTGTAGGTGAAATGATGGGTGTTGCAGGAAGGATTATGGGGATCAATGAACCCGATACGGGGAGTATTGGTAGTGTTGACTCTGATGCTTCTACTGGAACTGTTGATGTCGTAGATACTATTGTGGGTTCTGATATGGTTGCTACTGCTAATGGTGCTATTGATGTTATTGTTGCTACTAATGGGATTGCTAGTTTGATTGGTGGGATGATGGGTGTTGTGGATGTTACTGTTGGGATTTTTAGCCTCAATGGGGCAATTGTGATGTTCTGGGGTGCTACTTTTATAATCAAAGGCGGCCTCTTTGTAGTAGGTTGATATAGCAGTTTGCTGGGTTTTCCTTTAAATCTTAGCTTAGGAAGGATCTTGTTTTGAAATCCTAGGCCTGTATTATCCTTGGGCTTTAATTTCAGCTGCAGCGGTTCATGTCGTCCTTGTTTGCAAGGTCCCAAAGCACTCTGACCATCGTAACCCATTCTTTGCATAATGAGAAGGCCTTTGCCATATTGATCTGTGGGAAGCTTAGCTTACAAAATATTGGTGGTGATGGGATCTTTATAGATCCATTCTGCTAAGTCCTCATCTCTGGTCTCTTCTTCTTGACTCTTTCCTAGGATGAAAGGCGTCAAAGTACATGCTGGCGTGATCAGTGGTTGTTGAAGTAACCGCTGAGGTTTACCATATGCTCTAGGAGAAGTGGGCATTTGTCCAACACAAAAGAGTTGGCTCAAATTGTATTCCCCAGGACCTTCCTCTGATATTTTCATCTTGAGCTTTTCTTGCTTGGGTATAGTGGTGTTTGAACTGGTAAGAGAGGCTAGACTTATGTATGATGTGTAGGAGATGGCCTCTCTATTGGTAGGAACGGTAATCTCTGGTTGATGACTGATATTATGACAATATGCAAAGGGGTTTGCATCGCCCAGGATTGTAATTTCTACACTATTATGTGGGAACTTGATACACTGATGGTAGGTGGATGGAATATCTTGCATGGCATGTATCCAAGGTCTTCCTAACAATAGATTGTATGGCAGAGGAAGGTCAAGAACTTGAAAGATAATGTGTTTCACCACAGGGCCCACTTAGATTGGTAGCACCATAGCTCCTTTGGATGAACATTCAACATCATCATAGGCTTTGATTATGATCTTCTTGCGAGGGTCCACTGATTCTATTGCATATCCCAAGGCTGTGACTAATTATAGAGTATAGATATTCAGGTCTGCTCCATTGTTGATCAAGACTCGCTTGATCCTATGCTGGTTGATAAACCCTTCAATGTGGAGTGAGGCGTTATGAGGTTGCTGGAGGGATGCATTGTCACTTTCAGAGAAAGTGAGACAAGGTGATGACCTTAGATTTCCAACCATGGCTTGGAACTGATCTATATTTAGGTTTGCAGGGATTGATGCCTCTTGGAGAGCTTGATCCAAGATGGTTTTATGAGATGGGGATAGGCGTAATAGCTCTAAGATAGATATCAATGCGGGTGTTTTGTCTAACTATTCCACAAGGTTATACTGCTTTGGGATAGATGGGGTGCCTTGTGGAGCTGCTTTTATGGTAATCTTGCTGCGACACGTAACAACATTGCAAGTGGAGCTGGGATTTTTTATGGTTATAGTTGCAATTTGTTCACTGGCATCATATAGGTGATTCACAGTATAATTATACGCGACTTGCATATAATTGGTGGTATCTATGTTTCTCCCTAAAGTGGAAGGACCCATTTGATCATGTGATGGAAGTGGATTTTTAAACATGAGATGATCATTGTTTGTTGTCTTTGGGTCATGTCCTTCGATTTCAATATCACCTCGGTCAATAAGATCTTGAATAAGATCTTTTAATCTATGACAATTGCTTGTCTTGTGTCCTTTTCCTTGATGAAAATCACAGTGTTCAGTATCTCTCCACCATGCAGGTTTGACTTGAGGTTCATAGTTTG
The DNA here is from genome assembly GCF_030272615.1 of Cryptomeria japonica. NCBI lineage: Eukaryota > Viridiplantae > Streptophyta > Pinopsida > Cupressales > Cupressaceae > Cryptomeria > Cryptomeria japonica. The sequence continues at coordinate 516,663,806 of NC_081405.1, read as the reverse complement.
ATGTTTTGGGTAGGGTTACCAGATTTTGAGAAACCAACTATTGTAACACTGTTTCGATGGGTTCCCCTAAGGGAGTGTACGTTTGCTTTGGTTTTTGTTGACGCGGTCTGGGTTCATCGTGAGATGTGATGCAGCCTTGATTTGGAGGAGCAATTGTGTTAGTCTGAGGTGGGGGATTATCTCCTACAAATCGTACTACAGGTTGTGCACTTTTGATAGTTCTTGCATCCACAACCCCGTCGTTGACGATATTTTTGTTTTTGTTCTAGAAGCTTGGTTTGTCACTATTGAAGCGTGGATGAGGGCCATCCTTTGGTTCATTGTAGATTTTGATAAGTCCTTTCTTGATGAGGGCCTACTCACATTTCAAGCCTTTCGTGATCATGTCACTGAAAGAGTCTGTGTCTTCGACATCCAGGTGAAACTCCATTTCTTCATTTAAGTTGGAAATAAATATTTCCACTAGTTCTTGTTCAAGCAACTGAAGAGAACGTCTGCTAGACATTTGACGTCATCGTTGCAGGAAGACTGAGAATAGTTCACTTGGTTTTTGTTTAGTGTTACATAGATCAGCCATGGTGATATCATGTTCAATGTTATGTGAGTAATGTGCCAAGAACTTCTGAACTAGCTCTTCAAATGTCCTAATGCCACCTAGTAGTCGAGAAAACTATGATGTGGTTGTTCCTCCCAAGCTTTGGGGAAAAAGGTGCATGAGGTACGTATCTTCGTATGCCACTTCGAGGCAAGCTGAATGGAATTCTCTAACATGATCGCGAGGATCTCCTTTTCCTCTATACTTTTTGAACTTGGGTGTTTCGAACCCTCGTGGAAAAGGTGGCATATAAAGATTCCTATCAAAGGGATATGGACAAATGTCATTGAGTGAAAATTGATTAGTCTTCACACCACTACAAAGTTGTTGTGCAAGATTTTCAACTTGTTGCCACAACATCTCTATGTCATTTGGAGGAGGAGGAGGTGGTGGATTACCTTAAGGAATGTTATACCTGATGTGATCTCTACCTCTTTCTTCCCCATTGTGACTTTGTCATTCTGATGCTTTTCTTAGTTGTGCAAGATCAAAGTCAGAGGGGAGTTTGGCTCCTTCTTGAGCAAGTTTTAAAAAGTGAGCATCCGCATTGCTCTTGAGTATTTCATCAAAAAGTTTGTTATAGAGAGGATTGTGTTGAGCCCTTTCTATTGTTGCAAGAGTAGGAGTACTTGGGTTTTCGTCATTCACATTTCCTCCAAGTGCTTCTTGAAATTCATTGATATTTTCCTCCTCTTCTTCTTCAATTTCTATTTCTCGTTGCCTTGACCGTGATCAGGTATGAGCCATTTTGTTTATTAGTTTTTGTTGAAGTTTGATGATGAAAATGATGATGAGTTGGTGATGAAATGAAAGATTGATGTTTGGTGAAGTGCTTTGCATGTGGATCTCTAGCACTTAAAGGTAGATGTGACCAAAATTCTTTCTTTGAATTGCTTGTTATGTTTGATAAGGTTTGATGTGATAAGGTGTAGAGAAATCTGAGATGTGTTACAGACTTAACTACCTAGTAATGAGAGGATTCACTCATAAACTAGTTTTAACCTATGTAGATATGTCTCTTAGGATGAGCTTATCCTAGATGTAGAAACAATCTAAAAGTGATTTGTTGTGTTTGATTCAAGCAATATCTAAAAGAGAACTTAGGACAAGAACCTCTTAATGTTTTGAGAGTTGAAAATGAAGTGATCAAGTGTGAATGTCGAAATGGATGAAATGTTTAACTTCAATAAAGCTTTGTGTCACATATGGGACAAATTATTCCTCTTCTCTTTCGGGCATTGGTGGAATTTCTTGAGCTACGTTGTATGTGATACAAATGTTTGGAAAGAACTTGGGATTGATCTTGCCTCCTTGGTTTTTGTGATAACTCAAAGCTCTATATTGCATAAATACTCGGTGGTTTAATGACTCCTGATCAAATTCGTTTGATTTTCCTTGAAGGTAAAGATGCATGTGACGTAAGAAGGCTCTATGAGAGACAAATATTTGTCTATTTAGATAGAAGAATTTCCTCCTTTTGATCAAAGCCTTTGAGCTCAATGGTCTTCTTTTCAAGTTGATGTGTTGATGAAGATTCTTCTTTCTCAAGATGTGAAGAATGGTCATATAGTTTGATACTTTTGCTCTTTGTTTTTGATCTTTTGGTTGTTTTAAAAAGTGTTTGGTTGGATGAATACTTGTTCTGAGTTTTGGATTTTATGATGTTTCTTTGACAAGAAAACAAAGCAAGCACACAAACACAAGAATGTTGCCTTAAAGGCACAAATGAGTATGGGTCTAGATCAACCCAATCCTTGGACTTTTTATGACCCTTTCCTTTAAGTGTATTTTAGGTGTTTTTCTTTCCAAAGCCTGAAGTTGGCTCAATTTGCACTTGGTCTTGACTAAAACGAAAACACTTCAAACACTTTTTATCCCTAAGGTCAAATGGACAGTTGCGATAAATTCAGCCCACATCTTGATATTTCTTTGATTTTGGTACTACATACCTTATGAATCCCATCATGGCAGGTAAGGATATGATATACTAAGTCTTGCACGAGCATAACAAATAGATGATCCCTATGATGGGCGAGTCACCACTTTTATCAAGCCACAAGTGACTTTTCAAAAAGCTATGTTTCTACTCAAGGAAATATGTATGGTGAGTATCTTGGGAGCAAAACCTTCTATGCTCTTGCACTGAATTATATCACAAATATCCTCAATCAATAGAATAGGTGGGCTACTACTTAAAGGTGTTTAGTAATTTTCGATGTCTTTGGACATAAGTTCATTCTGCAGTGACTCACTTAAGAGCCTTGTAACTTGTGGTGGGGCCCATTTGTCCTTTCAGCAAGTTACACTATAGGAACAACTATACCCAAGGCTACAGCTTTCACTCTCACCTGATTTCTATAGCGGCTCGAAGGATTTACCGTGCAAGGTCGTTTCCAAGAGTGATGTGTATCTTGGAAGGCCTCTCTTAAAAAGATAAAACTTTGAGTGTCACTAACACTTTTCTCTTGCACCTAGGACCATGAAAGCCAAGGGAGAGGATAGTGTGTGTTAGAAGTAGGACCACTTGGCCAACTCTTTTGCACAAGTGTGCCAAACATGAAATTCACTTGTTCATTTTAACTTGTCATTGCAATGATTCTTTATCTAATTGGAGATCTTGCTCCCATAATCATGGTGTTCTTTTTAACTTCAAATGCAAAATGTTTGAGTAAACTAGAACTTTGAAATCCTGGTCAACTTAATTTGAAACATGTTTGCATGAAGTAAAAATCATTTTGCAAGGTAAGACGAATTGATTGTGAATTTATTTGCACTAAAATGGAAGTGTTGATTGTGAATTTTTGGTTTGATGCAAAAAATAAATTTGCCTTGTTGATTTTAAGCACCAAAAGAAAAATTAAGCCTAACTTGCAAGAAACAAAGTTTATTTTTTGTGAATTTTATAGCACCAAAAAGAAGTGATCCTAGCTTGCAAGAAATAAAAAATTGCTTTTGTTCAATTTTAGAGCACCAATAACAAATTTGCCCTAACTTGCAAGAAATGAAAAATTGGTTTTGTTCAATTTTAGACCACCAAAAACAAATTTTTGCTTTTTTAAAGAAGTTAGTTTAGACCTGCACAAGAAACAAATAGTTAGTAAAATCCAAAACCTAGGGGGGGCTTCCACAAGCCTAAGAAAAATCACTTTTTCAGTTACAAGGTCTTTTTTACAACGTTCTGTTACAATAGTGCTAGTCTGTGTGAAAACAGAAGCATTATTTAACAAAAATGAGTTAATATAGAGACAAAAGCGCTAAAAGAAAAATTTTGACAGCACATGCAAAAGCAACAGAACAAGCACAAAAGTGCTATTTAAGATACAAAAGTACTAAATAAAGGTCAATAGTGCCAAACTTGAGACAATAGCGCTATTGTAAAAACAATAGCGCTAGAATATCAAGTTGCAATAGCGCTACAACGCGATCAAAAGTGCTAAAGCGTGACCTGTGTGTCAAGCTCAACATTCAAACATGTTAGTTGGTTTAAAATAAATTGTTTTTGGGTGCGTGGATTCATGTCGGATTCACCAAATGATGCTTTGCAAAACTAACAAGTTAGATGAAAACCTGTGGTAGTATAACACACACAAACAACAAGAAACAAGTGTTAAAGTTAGTGTTATTCAACCACAGATTAACCTAAGCAGGGATATCAAAAGAGACACCAAGAATATGAAAGAATATTTAACTAGGAAAGTAAATATAACGAGACATCTCCACATGCTCTTAGCTCCTTCTCCTTTATTCCTCTCCTCTCCAAGTTCCAAATTAGTGTAGCTCTCAGCAGCCTTTTGCACTATGGATGCTTATGGAGGTTCAAGATTGTAGATGATTACTCTAAATGCTATGCAAATGTGAACAAACAAATATTAGATGCTATAATGCTAAAATGATTTATTTTAGGCCAAAATAACAATATATATTAATTGATTTATGCTAAATGCTCTCTAAAATTATCTATAAATTAAATGCATACAAGTTTTCAGGATCCAGATTATGAAGAAATGGGCTCTATTTATAGGGAAAATGGAGCAATGGATGGTTGAGATTGAGTAATCTCAACAAGGGTCAGGATTGAATGATATTCAATCCATGTGAGGGCTTTCAACCCAATCCCAGGATGACAAGTGTCAATATGAGATAGGTTGAGAGGAGAGGGAATAAGCATTTAATGCTTGACATGACTTTAAAGGTTAACTTGGGGGTTAAAGTCAAGGTTAGGTTGAATGAATAAATTCTTTATTCAAATAATAAAGCTTTTATCCAATAGATAAACTCTTGTGCAAAGGCAAAAGGGATAACCATGGTCAAAGCAATAAATGTTTGAGGAGACATATGAGTGCAAGTTGAAATAACCATAAATGGTTATGTAAGAGCCATAAATAGTCATGTAAGAGCCATTAGTTATTTTGGAAGACTTTGGAGGTTAAATTGTTGAACACACAAAACATTTAATGTTTTTCAAAGACTTTGAAGTCTTTGAGAAGTGACTTCAAGTTGCTTAGGATTGTGACAATAATTAGGGGATGGATTAAGCTAATTAGGAAGGGGTTAGAAGAATCTAGAAGGGGGTTTAGGAATGCAAGTGGAATTGGTGGGTGAGGGAAAATAGGATTTTTATTTAAAATAAATTAATTTATTTCAATAAATGTGTGCAAGTTTCATTTGTAGGAAAATGCAAGTGGGGGGGATTTATGATTTAAATAAATGTTTTATTTAATTTATTTAAAAGAGGAAAAGGGGATTAAATGAAATAAATATGATTTATTCATTTAATTGATTGTGAATTTGGTTTAATGAATTAATTAAAATAAATTGAATAATTTATTTAATTAATAGGAGAATGTTTGAAGATGAATTAATTAAATATTAATTTAATTAACTGATGGCTTGGTGGTTTTTTAATCAAATAAATAGGAAATATTTATTTAATTAAAATGGACAAATTTATGTGACTACACATAGTAATGGCTAATAATGGTAGTAAATGTAATGATGACTAATTTATTATAAAAATGAATCTAAATATCATGAGTTGTGCAATGATGAAATGATATGATGATATTAATGTAAATAAATGATAATGAACGATATGTATGTAAATGCAACTAAATGGTATTAAATGCACTCTATGCAAATGCAACTAAATATAATGAAATGATGATGTGATTATGATAGATGAATGCAAGGTTGTGTAGACTTTGCATGATGCATCAATGATGTATTAGAGAACTTTGTCATGATTGTATCTAAGACCAACTCATTTTCACATTACTTCTCATCTTAATCTTGTTCACACTTGCATACAAAACCATGCATATGAATAATGAATGAGTTAAATGGATGGGTGATATACAATGGAATGCAATATAAACAGATGAGATGGAATGACGGTCCATAGTGCTTTTATTTTCATCATTGAGCATGGTAATATCAAACTTGGATGAGGCAGTAGGAACCAAGGATGGAGTATTGTACCTGCAAACAAACAGCTTAAATAAAGTATAAAGAATATAGACCCTCCATAATGGTTCATGCTCATATGGTCTAGCTATACATTGTAGTTAGCAAGCCATAGTGATCCATGACTGTATTTTGCATGAGATCACGTAGCTTAGTGAAATTCCCACGTAGACACCATTAGTACATGCCTCAGAACTTCATTGGAATAATTCGCAGAAGATATACAAACAATGCTTAGGAACCATCCCGGCCACTCTAATCACTTGTGGATATCCCAGAGTAGTGTAGGAACCTGATATAAATGAATAAATAACTTATCAAACCAACCAAGTACTTGATAGCTTAAACAAAATTTTCTTGTCAAAGAAAATGTCATCTTGTCTTTGTTTTGGTAAGGAAGGATGCATCCTTGTGAAGACAGTTTTGCATTTTGATGTTTGATTGTTTGGTTGATGTGAGAAGTGGTCATCATTTGATTATTTTAGAATGTGTGTTTGGGATCTACTTGGATGCGTATGTACAAAGCGTTGCCATGTTTTTTATTCTTTTGATGCTTTTCAAAATGTTTTTGGATTTTGTGAGATAGTTTTCCAAAGTTTTTGGATTTTGTGAGACAGTTTTCAGATGTTTTTGGTATTTTGTGAGAGGGTTTTGAATAAAGAACTCAATGAATCACAAGTAATATAGAATCCACTTCCATAAATAGGTTAAGGGAATTGCCTCCAGTTTAAGCATGACTATGAAAAAGCAGGATGCAAGACGCATGAAATACTATTCTTGATTGCAGATCAATAAAAGACCATGGTTTTTTGACGGATGGATGCGTGCATGTAATGAATGTGATCGCAACAAGTCTGAAAGATAATGGAGCCATAGACTCTATGAGTGGTGCCTGTTTGCCAGGTTTTCACCATCGCACTTACCCAAGGTGCCACCGGAGTGGTTGTTCACCGTTTGGGTGCATAATTTTTCTTTACTATTTTCTTCAGGACATTTATTTGAATGTTTTTGGCTTTTTTGTGGTATGTAGGGGAGCCTGATGCTATGTGTAGCTTATGTATAAAACCATTTGAGGTCCATGTTGTTGATCAGATATGCTAGCGGTTCTCCTTCTGAAGTAGCCAACTGATATGCCCCAGACCCAAATATAGCAGTGATAACATATGGACCCAGCCAGTTCGATTCAAACTTTCCTTGATGTTCTTAGTTGGGTTTGTTATGAGGATTCTCTTGAAGAACAAGATCACCTACCTCAAATGTATGAGGTCTAACTTGATGATTATAGCTTTTTCTCATGCACTGCTGATAGGCTTTGAGGTGGTTGTACGCAGCTTGTCATTTCTCATCAAGTAGTTCTAAATCTTGGAGACATGAGAATCGGTATGCTTCATCACCTATCAGATTATGCAAGGAAACCCGTAGAGATGGTATCTCGACCTTGATAGGAAGGATGGCTTCTGCGCCATAGACCAGTGAGTAGGGAGTTGCGCCTGTAGGGGTTCGAATGCTAGTTCGATATGCCCATAGTGTTGGATTTAATTGAACATGCCAATCATGACTGACATCATTGACTGTCTTCTTGAGGATTCTCAGTGTGTTTTTCTTTGATGCTTTGGCCTGACCATTTCCTTGTGGGTAATAGGGAGTGGAAAAGCGATGTTGGATGTGAAACTTCTCACAAAGCTCACAGACATCCTGATTTTTGAAAGGAAGCCCGTTATCTGTGATGATGGACATGGGTACACCATACCGGCAGATGATGTAATTTAGAATGAATGAGGCGGTTTGCTTGTCGGTGACTTGGGTAAGTGGAACAACTTCGATCCACTTTGTGAAGTATTCAGTGGTGCTAATGACAAATTTGTGGTCGTTGGATGAAGATGGATGAATCTTACCCACAAGGTCAAGTCCCCATTGACAAAAAGGCCATGGTATTGTGATGGGTTGAAATTCATGTGCTGGAGCATTTATCAGGTCTCCATGAACTTGGCATTTCTTGCATTTTCTGACAAAATAGTAGGAGTCTTTTTCCATGGATGGCCAATAGTATCCAGTGTGCATGAGTTTCTTGGCTAGTGATGGACCGCTTGCAAGAGTTCCACAAATTTCTTCATGTACCTCTTCCAAGGCCTTTGTTATCTCATCATGTTCCAGACATCAAAGGAGAGTACCATCAAGACTACGTCAGTATAGGGTTTCAGCAATAATGGTATATCAAGTGGTTTGGCGAATGAAGATTTTATGTTGGTTAGGAGGAAGTGTGTGATCATAGAGATAGGTGTAGAATTCACCATACCATGGGGATTCAAAATCGACAAGGTGACATATCATCTCAGAATTGGGGATATCATAAGCAGGAATCCAAAGTTGTTTGACAAAGAACTCATAGTGTGTTGAATTTTGTGGAAGATCTAGGAGAGATGCAATGGTAGTCATACTGTCAGCAGCTCAATTCTGATCTCTGGGTATCTTCTCAAAGGTGACAGTAGTGAATGATTCTTTTAAACTGTCCACCATTTGCTTGTACGACATGATTTTGTCATCCTTGGTCTGATATTCATCTGTTACTTGTCAAATGACTAGTTGGGAGTCGCCATATATCTGTAGCTCCTTCAATTTCCAATTTATGGCTAGTTTGAGTCCTGTAATCAAGGCTTCATACTCAGCTATGTTGTTTGTGCATGGAAATGTGAGCCTATAAGACTTCGGGATGTGTCACCTTGAGGTGTGATAAAAAGGATACCTGCCCCCGAGCCATGCCTAGTGTATGAACCATCAAAGTATAGTTTCTAGGGTTGTTCTATTGTGATCATGAATAGCTCTTCATCTAGAAAATTGGAAATGAGAGGATAATCGCCTATGAGGGAAGCATCGGGCAACTGATCTACAATAACTTGACCCTTGATAGCCTTACGGTCCACATACTCGATGTCAAATTCACTTAGAATCATCACCCATTTGGCCAAGCATCCTATCAATGTTGCTTTGTTGAGTAAGTACTTTAGTGGATCGATCTTTGCAATGAGTTGTACTTTATGTGTTAACAGATAGTGCCTCAGTTTAGTAGCTGTCAAGATTATCGCTAGGAAAGCTTGCTCAATAGGTGTGTAATTGAGTTCATATCCAACCAGTGTGTGAGAGATGTAGTTAACAACACACTCCTTCCCTTCTACATTGTGTTGTGCCAGTAGTACTCCCAATGTTGTACCTGTTGCTGAAATATAGAGCAATAGAGGTCTGCTCGGATTTGGTGGAATCAACAATGGTGTATTCATGAGATAGTCCTTAAGCATCTGGAATGTGTATTGACATCTAGTATCCAATTGAAAATGAATGTTCTTGTGTAACAGGTGTGTAAAGGGGTGACACTTATCTGCCAGTTGTGCAATGAATCTTTGGATGGATTGTAGCCGCCCTTGTAATGTCCTGGGCTGACTGATGTTCTTTGGAGGTGGCATGTCCATGATTGCTTTGACCTTTGTAGGATCGACCTCAATGCCTTTGCTTGAGACAATGTATCCTAGAAGCTTCCTTGAGGTTACTTCAAACACACATTTCTTTGGGTTGAGTCGAACATGATATTGTTCTAGTCTATCAAATATTTTCTCTAATATTTCTAGATGACCTTCTCTTATTAGTGATTTTTCCAATAAGTCATCAACATAATCTTCCATTATGGTATGCATCATGTCATGGAAGATGGTGGTCATTTCTCTTTTATAGGTTGTTCCTACATTCTTTAGACAAAAAAGCATTACATTCCAGCAGTATGTTCCTCATGGACATGTGAAGGTTGTCTTAAGTTTATCCTCTGGTGCGATCTTTATCTAGTTGTACCCTGAAAATCCATCCATGAGTGAAAGCATGGCATATCTGGCTATTAGGTCCACTATTATGTCCATGTTTGGTACGGGGAAGTCATCTTTAGGACATGCCTTGTTCAGATCTCTGAAGTTAGTACACATATGGATGCCCCCATTTGGTTTTCTGACAGGCAAAATATTGGATATCCAATTTGCATAATCAATTCATCTAATAAAACCAACATCTAGGAATTTCTTAAGTTCCACTTTGACTAGTACTGCAATTTGAGGATGCATCTTACAAAGCTTCTGCTTGATAGGATTGGCTCCTTCTGCTATGGTGAGGTGATGCATGACTAAATCAAGATCAAGACCAAGCATGTCTGCATATGACCATGCAAAGTTGATCTGACGCTTTTTGAAGAATTTGACACTTAGGTTGTTCCTCTGGAGTTAAAAGAGATGCCAGATGTATGTGGTGAGGAGTTTCAGGAGTCCCTAAGTTGTATTCTTTTGTTTCCTTGATGAGAATTGTTGATCATTCCTGTTGTGTACTAGAGGGGAGAATGTCAAATCTTTCATCCTCCGGTGCCTCAAAAAGGTTTTCACCATTAGATATGCTCTTTCTTTTTACTTTTTTGGGATCAAACAGTGCCACAGTGTGGTTTTCACTAGAAGATCCATGTTTTATTGTTATATTTTTGTTGATGAAAGGTTTGGCATCTGCCCCAAAGTATGTTGCGCTATTAAGTTGAATTGTGAATCCAGCTTTGTGATCCCCACTTGGCATGTTATCTTGTAGTTCCAAGAAGTCAATGATTGCCTCATCATTTTGGAAGTGGTCAAGGCATGGGGGATTAGGTTGGTTCCATTCGATGAGTTCAGGATGGATAATGGGAATTACCTCATCGATTAGGTTAAGTTCAATATATTTGTTAGTGAGGGTTAAGATGTTGTGGTGAAGGTCATTGATGGTACTCTCCCTATCAGAATCAGGCATAGGATGTGATGTAGGATCTGTGGAAGAAGTTTCCAGTTCAGGAATCCAAGAGGTCTTTATCTGTGCTTCTTTGTAAATAGGGATGTCTTTGCAAGGTGAAGGTAGTGATGTGTCTTCCTCATCTGAAGTATTAAGTTGGATAAAATCAAATTCCCACTCATGTGAGTCAGTCTCTGAGTCGCTCTCTAGTATCTGGTTGCTATACCATACTAGGATATCTTTTGAGTTAAACACTGCAGGTGTGATCGGTTGATGTACCTTTGTAGATGAAATGATCGATTCTGGAGGAAGAATTATGGGAATCAATGAATCTGATACAGGGAGTATTGGTAGTGTTGAATCTACTATTGCTGCTGGAATTTTTGGTGTTGTCGATACTGTTGGGGGTTCTGATAGTGCTAATGGTGTTGTTGATGTGGTTGCTATAGTTGATGGGATTTTTGGTTTGATTGGTGCGATGATTGGTGTTGTGGATGCTATTGCTAGGATGTTTATCCTTAGTGGGGCAGTTGGTATGGTGCTTGGTGCTACTGATATAATCAAAGGTGACCTCTTTAGAGTTTTAGGTTGGTATAGAGATTTGTTGGGTTTTCCTTTGAATCTGAGTTTAGGAGGGATCTCCTTATGAAAGCCTAATCTTGTGTTATCTTTGGGCTTTAATTCCGACTGCAGCGGTTCATGTCTTCCTTGCTTATAAGGTCCCAAAGTACTCTGACCATCATAACCCCTTCTTTGCATAATGAGAAGGTCTTTTCCATACTGAGCTATGGGAAGCTTAGCTTGTGGGATGTTTGTGGTGATTGGATCTTTATAGATCCATTATGCTAAGTCCTCATCTCTGGTCTCTTCTTCTTGACTCTTTCCAAGAATGAAAGGCATCAAAGTGCATGATGGCTTGACCGGTGGTGTTTGAAGTAACCGTTGAGGTTTACCATGAGTTCTAGGAGAAGTAGGCATTTATCCAACACAAAAGAGTTGGCTCAAATTGTACTCCCCAGGACCTTCCTTTATTATTTTCATCTTGAGCTTCTCTTGCTTGGGTATAGTGGTGTTTGAACTAGAAAGAGAGGCTGGACTTATGTATGATGTGGATGAGATGGCTTCTCTGTTGTTGGGAATGGTAATCTCTAGTTGATGATTGATATTATGACAATATGCAAAGGGATTTGCATCTCCCAGGATTGTAATTTCTACACCATTATGCGGGAACTTCATAAACTGATGGTAGGTGGATGGAACAGCTTGCATTGCATCTATCCAAGGTCTTCCTAACAACAAATTATATGGCAGAGGAAGGTCCAAAACTTGACAGATGATGTGCTTCACCACCGAGCCTACTCAGATTGGTAGCACAACAGCTCTTTTGGATGACTGCTCTGCATCATCATAGGCTTTGATTGTTATCTTCTTGCGGGGATCCACTGATTCAATTAAATATCCCAATATTGTGACTAATTGTAGTGTACAGATATTTAGGCCTGCTCCATTATTGATCAAGACTTGCTTGATCCTATGTTGGTTGATAAATCCTTCAATATGGAGTGAGGCGTTATGAGGTTGCTGGAAGGATGTGTTGTCACTTTTAGAGAAAGTGAGACAAGGTGATGACCTCAAATTGCCAACCATGGCTTGGAACCGATCTGTATTTATGTTTGCAGGGACTAACACCTCTTGGAGAGCTTGATACAAGATTGTTTTATGAGATAGAGATAGGTGCAATATCTCTAAGATAGATATCAGTGTAGGCATTTTATCTAATTGGCCCACAAAGTTATACTGCTTTGGCATAGATGTGGTTCCTTGTGGAGCTGCTTTTATGGTAATCTTGCTACGACATGTAACAACATTACAAGTGGAGCTGGAATTCTTGATGGTAATAGTTGCAATTTGTTCACTAACATCATATAGGTGATTCATAGTGTAATTGTATGTGGCTCGCATATAATTAGTGGTATCTGTGTCTCGCCCTGAAGTGGAAGGACCCCTTTGATCTTGTGATGGAAGTGGATTCTTAAACATGAGATGATCATTGTTTGTTATTTTTGGGTTGTGTCCTTTGATTTTGATCTCACCTCGGTCAATAAGATCTTGAATAAGGTCTTTCAACCTATGACAATTGCTTGTCTTATGTCGTTTCCCTTGATGGAAATCGCAATGTTCAGTATCCCTCCACCTTGAAGGTTTGACCTGAGGTTCATAATTTGATGTTTTGGGTAAGGTCACAAGATTTTGAGAAACCAGCTAACGTAACACCATTTCAATAGGTTCCCCTAAGGGAGTGTATGTTAGTTTTGGTTCAAAATTTTGCTGACGCGGTGTGGATTCCTCTTGAGATATATTGTGTCCTTGATTTGGAGGAGCAACTGTGTTATTCTTGGGTGGGAGGTTTTGTCCTGCAAATCAGACTACAGGTTGTGCACTTTTGATATTTCTTGCATCCACAACCCCCTCATTGATGATGTTTTTGTTTTTGTTCCAGAAGTTAGGCTTGTCAATATTGAAGCGTGGGCGAGGGCCATCCTTTGGCTCATTGTATATCTTGATAAGTCCTTTTTTTATGAGAGCCCATTCACATTTCAAACCTTTGATGATCATGTCATTGCAAGAGTCTGTGTCTTTTACATCTAGGTGAAATTCCATTTCGTCGTTTAAGTTGGAAATAAATATTTCCACCAGTTCTTGTTCAGGTAACTAAAGAGAATGTCTGCTCGACATTTGATGCCATCATTGCAGAAATACTAAAAATAGCTCACCTGGTTTTTGCTTAGTGTTACACAGATCAGCCATGGTGATATCATGTTCAATGTTGTGTGAGTAATGTCCTAGGAACTTCTAAACTAGTTCTTCGAAGGTCCTAATGCCACCTGGTAGTTGGGAAAACCATGATGTGGTTGTTCCTCCCAAACTTTGGGGAAAAATTTGTATTAGGTATGTGTCCTCGTATGCCACTTTGAGGCAAGCTGAATGGAATTCTCTAACATGATCGCGAGGATCTCCTTTTCCTTGGTACTTTTCAAACTTGGGTGTTTCAAACCCTCGTGGAAAAGTTGGCATATGAATATTCCTATCAAAGGGATAGGGACAAATGTCATTGAGTGAAAACTGATTAGTTTTCACACCACTATGAAGTTGTTGGGCGAGATTCTCAACTTGTTGCCGCAACATGTCTATTTCATTTGGAGGAGGATGAGTTGGGGGATTACCTTGATGAAGGTTGTATCTGATGTGATCTTGACCTCTTTCATCCTTATTACAACTTTGGAATTCTAATGCTTGCCTTATTTGTGCAACATCAAAGTCAGAAGGTAGTTTAGCTCCCTTTTGAGCAAGTCTTAAAAAGTGAACATCAACATTGCTCCTAAGTATTTCATCAAAAAGTCTATTAAAGAGAGGGTTGTGTTGTGCCCTTTCTATTGCCACAGGAGTAGGAGTACTTGGATTTTCATCATTTGTGTTTCCTCCAAGAGCTTCTTCGAATTCATTGATATTTTCCTCCTCTTCTTCCTCAATTTCTTGTTGTCTAGACCTTGATATGGTTTGAGCCATTTTGTTTACAAGTTTTTGTTGAAGTTTGATGAAAATGATGATGAGTTGGTGATGGAATGAAAGATTGATGTTTGGTGGGGTGTTTTGCATATGGATCCCTAGCACTAAAGGTAGATGTTACCAAAAATTATTCCTTGAATTGCTTGTTGTGTTTGATTGACAAAGTTTGATGTGATAAGGTTTAGAGAGATCTGAGATGTGTTACAGACCCAAGTACCTAGTAATGAGAGGATTCACTCATAGACCAGTTTTAACCTGTGTAGAAATGCCCCTTAGGATGAGTTTATCCTAGATGTAGAGACACTCTAAAAAGTGATGTGTTGTGTTTGATTCAAGAAATATCGAAAGAGAACTTAAGACAAAAACCTCTTGATGTTTTGAGAGTTGAAATGGATTGATGATGTGTGAATGGTGAGAATGGATGAAATGTTAACTTCAATAGAAACTTTGTGTTACAAAAGGAACAAACTCTTCCTCTTCTTGTTCAGGGGTTGGTGGTTCTACCCTAGCTGAGTTATATATGATACAAATATCTAGAAAGAAGGTAGGATTGATCTTGCCTCCCTTATTTTGGTGATAACTCAAAGATCTATATTGAGTAAAAGCTCTACGGTTTAATGACTCTTGATCAAACTTGTTTGATTTCCCTTGAAGGTATAGATGCATGTGACATAAGAAGGTTCTATGAGAGACAAAGATTTGTCTATTAAGATAAAAGAATTTCCTCCTTTTGATAAAATCTTTTGAGCTTTGACATGGTCTTTTCTTCAAGTTGATATGTTGATGAAGATTCTTCTTTCTCAAGCTATGAAGAATGGTCATATAGTTTTGATACTTTTGTTATTGCTCTTTGTTTTGGAATCTTTGTTGGTATTGTGAAAGTGTTTATGTTGGATGAATACTTGTTTTTGGAACTGATTTTTGATTTTTTTCTTTTGACAAGAAACAAAGTAAGCACACAAACACAAGAATGTTCCCTCAAAAGGCACAAATAGGTGTGGGTCTAGATAAACCCAATCCTTTGAAGTTTTTATGACCCTTTCCTTCAAATGTATTTTAGTTTTTTTCCAAAGCCTGAAGTCGGCTCAATTTGCACTGGCCTTGACTCAAAATGAAAAACACTTCAAACACTTTTTATCCCTAAGGTCAAATGGCCAGTTGCGATAATTTCAACCTACATCTTGATATTTCTTCAACTTTGGTACTACATACCTTATGAATCCTACCGTGGCAGGTAAGGATGTGATATACTAAGTCTTGCACGAGCATAACAAATAGATGATCCCTATGATGGGGGAGTCACCACTTTTATCGGGCTACAAGTAACCTTTCAAAAAGATATGTTTCTACTCAAGGAAATATGTATGGTGAGTATCTTGGGAGCAAAACCTTCTATGCTCTTGCACTGAATTTATCACAAATATCTTCAATCAATAGAATGGGTGGGCTACTACTTAAAGGTGTTTAGTAATTTTTGATGTTTTTGGACATAAGTTCATTCTACAGTGACTCACTTAAGAGCCTTGTAACTTGTGGTGGGGCCCATTTGTCCTTTCGAAAAGTTACACTATAGGAACAGCTATACCCAAGGCTACAACTTTCACTCTCACCTCATTTCTATAGTGGTTCAAAGGATTTACCGTGTGAGGTCATTCCCAAGAGTGATGTGTCTCTTGGCAGGCCTCTCTTAAAAAGATAAAATTAGAGTGTTACTTACACTTTTCTCTTGCACCTAGGACCACGAAAGCCAAGGGAGAGGATAGTGTGTGTTAGAAGTAGGACCACTCAACAAACACTTTTGCACAAGTGTGCCAAACACAAAATACACTTGTTCCTTTTAACTTATCATTGCAACGGTGATCTAACTATTTAGAGATGTTGCTCCAACAGTCATGGTGTTCTTTTTATCCTTCAAAGGCAATATGTTGAGTAAACTAGGAAAATGAAATCCTGGTCAACTGAATGAAAAGCATGTTTGCTTGAAGTAAATCGATTTGAAAAAATAAGAAAACTTTGTTGATTGTTCTTTTTACTTGCACAAAAATTTGAAGTGTTGATTGTGAGTTTCCTTATGTTTGATGCAAGAAATGAGATTTGTTTTGTTTTAAGCACCAAAATAAAGTGCTTCCTAACTTGTAATGAAAGTAAATTTGTGGGATTTTGAGTTTGTTGTTCTTTTTAACTTGGACAGATAAAGTTCGTTTTAAGCCCAAATAAAAGGTGTGCTTCTTTTTAATAACCCAAAAATGAAGTGTGAGTTTAATATTTAAGCCAAAAAAGAAGATGAATTCATTTTATCCAACTTTGAAAAGCAAAGTTAAAGAAATAAATGCAACTACTTTCTACTCTAAACTCCTCCACCCTGCACAAATAATCAAACAAGTTAAAAAAATAAAATGCAATCTAGGTGGGCTTCCACAAGCGTAATTTTGATTTTCGGTTACAAGGTATGTTTTTACAATGCTTTGTTACAATAGCGCTACTTTGTGTGAGAACAAAAGTGCTACTTAACACAAAAGTGCAAAACGAAATACAAAAGTGCCAAAAGAAAAATACTTAGACCGAAAGACAAACATGCTAATACAGGAACAAAAGTGCTAATTAAGGGACAACGACACTAGATTATAGACAAAAGCGCTAAATTTTAGACAATAGTGCTATTGTAGAAACAAAAGCGCTAGAAGACCAAATAGCGATAGCACTAAAGAGCGAACAAAAGCGTCGAAGCGCAACCTATGTGTCAAGCAAAACAGTCAAACAAGTTAGTTTTTTTTCAAAAAGTTTCTCCTTGGTTCACGTTGGGTTCACCAAATGATGCTCTACAAAAAGGGGTTATGTTAGACTAAAACATGTGATCGTATAACACATAAGAACATAAGAAACAAAGATAAATGTTAGTGTTAATCAACCAAAAACTAGTCTAAGTAGGCATACCAAAAGAGACACCAAAAACAAAGTAAAACATTTAACTATGAATATAAATGCAAGAAGACATCTCCAAATGTCTTCTACCATGCTTGTAGCTCCTTCTCCCTTATTCCTCTCCTCTCCAAGTTCCAAATTAGTGTAGCTCTTAGTATTTTTTTGCACTATGGATGCCTTATGGAGATTCAAGATTGAAATGTTTTAGCTATGATATGCAAATGTAAAATAAACTAATTAGATATGCTATGAAATGAACTAAGATTTATTTTAGTGCAAAATGACAATATATGTTATTTATGCTAAATGCTCTTTCTCTAAAATTCACTATAATGTAAATGCATACAAGTTTTCAAGATCTGGATAATGAAGAAATGGGCTCTATTTATAGGAAAAAATGGAGCAATGGATGGTTGAGATTGAGTAATCTCAACAAGGGTCGGGATTGAATGATATTCAATCCATGTGAGGGATTTCAACCCAATCCCAGGATGACAAGTGTCAACATGAGATGGGTTGAGAGGCGAGGGAATAAGCATTAAATGCTTGACATGACCTAAGAGTTAACTTGGGAGTTAAGGTAAAGGTTGGGTTGACTGAATAAATTCATTATTCAAGGAATAATGCTTTTATCCAATGGACAAAATCTTGTGCAAGAGTTAGTGAGAATAACCATGGTCAAAGCAATAAATGCTTGAGGAGACACATGGGTTACATGAAGGTTGAGTTAGGGGTTAAAGTCTCTAACCATGGGGGTGAGTTGAGTTAACCATTAATGGTCATGTAAGAGTCATAAGTGGTTTGGAAGACTTTAGAGGTTAAATTGTTGAACACACAAAGCATTTAATGCTTTTCAAAGACTTTGAAGTCTTTGAGAAGTGACTCCAAGTTGCTTAGGAATGTGACAATATTTAGGGGATGGATTCGGCTAATTAGGAAGGGGTTTAGAAGATTCTAGAAGGGGATTAGGATTGCAAGTGGGTTTGGTGGGTGAGAGAAAATAAGATTTTTATTAAAATAAAATTCATTTATTCAACAAATAGGTGCAAGTTGCATATTTAGGAGAATGCAAGTGGGGGGGATTTAATGATTTAAATAAATGTTTATTTAATTTATTTAAAAGAGGAAAGGGGATTAAATTAAATAAATAGGATTTATTCATTTAATTGATTGTGAATGTGGTTTAATGAATTAATTAAAATAAATTGAATAATTTATTTAATTAATAGGAGAATATTTGAAGATGAATTAATTAAATATTAATTTAATTAACTGGTGGCTAGTGGATTTTTAATCAAATAAATAACAAATATTCATTTAATTAAAATGGACAGATTTATGTGACTACACATATATATTTCATTTCATTGCATATCACCCTTACATCCGATCATTCATACATTGTAAATATCATGTGTGCATGCATATGTAAAGAATGGAATTGACTATGAGATTGCTAATGAGAAGCCTATCCCTAAAATCATGACTAAGTACAATCATATACACCCCATCCATGACAGCGATAGTCTATTTTATTCTCTTCAAAGGTAGCCTCAAGCTAAAGGATTGGGTACTAGGTCTCCAAACCTTCTCTCTACAACTAACCACCCCTTCCCTCCCCATCCAGATCATCATCATCACATACCCTATATCATATTCTACAAGTTGATCAATCCAAGCATATTGTATTCCATCTCTCATAGGAGTGGTTGTGTAGCCTATGTCATCTAGGTCATCTTATAAGCAAAATAGGTTACTTTGTTATCCATTTTAACCCAACTGTCAATTGGTCAACCCATCAAACACAATCTAAATAGACAATTACATCAATTGTCTCAGTCTCAACGGGTAATTTGACTCAGATACCTTGACTTCATCAGGAAATTACATCAATTGTCTAAGTCGCAACAAGTCACTTTGACTCAATTACTCAGACTTTATCTTGTTCAAGTGAACAACTAACATCAACTGTCACTCTTTGACTAACATGAGGGCAATTCACACAATTGCACTTGACTGTCCAAACAATTACACCAAGACCATATTGATTAATCGTATAGCATCAACAAAAGGCACCCCAAAACATTGCATTTGCACAATCTCCTGTGTGACCTAAGGGTTCTCATTGACTTACCTTCTCAATCACCATTTGTTGCCATTTAATCCAAATTTTGCTAATCTATCATCCCCCCAATTATTTCTATTTTTTTGAGAGATCGCTCGATTTTTTGAAATTTTTGGCCCATCTTTCAAGGGGGCATACCACCCACTAAACTAACATCCCTCGGGAATTTTTCTCTTGTCTATATTTGTTTTTCTTTAAAATGGCACAATAAACTGCACCATCTCTAATAGGGGCAAATGTAGACACAAATATATCCTCTAAATTAAATAAATATTTAGTATTTGTTCAAGGCACTAATGTTCTTCTATTAATTAAATTTACATTTAATTAATTCATTTCACCCCCATTCTACTAATTTAATTAAATAAATTTCATAAATTTATTTAAATTAAAATCACTAAC
This sequence comes from Cryptomeria japonica, assembly GCF_030272615.1. Taxonomy (NCBI): domain Eukaryota; kingdom Viridiplantae; phylum Streptophyta; class Pinopsida; order Cupressales; family Cupressaceae; genus Cryptomeria; species Cryptomeria japonica. The sequence goes on along the minus strand of NC_081405.1, from coordinate 516,643,950 downwards.
TATTTTCCAACTATTAAATAAATTGATAAATTTATTTAACCGTCCCCTTTCTTATCATTTAAATAAATTAAACATTTATTTAAAATCCCTATTTAAATAAATGAATATTTATTTAAAATGCGCATCCACTTGCATTTTACTACAAATGCATGTTGCACATTAAATTAAAATAAATAAATTTTTATTTTAATTAAAATCCTATTTATCCTCACCCACTTGCATTCTCCTAAAAAACCCACTTGCTCACTAACCCTTCTTCTAGATTCTTCTAATCCCTTCTAAATTACCCTAATCTCCTTCTAAACATTTGCACATTCCTAAACTAAGGATTAGGGAGGAGTCACTTCTCAAAAGATTAAAATATTTCTCCCTTCCACAAGTTAACCCCCAAAGTCTTCTTAAGCCTTAAAGACTTTAATCTAACTAACACACCTTTGACCCTTGGTTAGAGACTTTTCCTCTATCTCAACCATCCATCTAACCCTCAAGTCTCTTTAAGCATTCAAAGCTTTGACCATGGTTACCCTTTAACCCTTGCACATTCATTTATACCTGGAATAAAAGCTTTATCCACTAACCTAACCCTAACCAAACCCCCTAGGGTAACCATCATGTATATTAAGGCATTTAATGTCTCTTCCCTCTCCTCTCAAGCCTTCTCATGATGCCACTTGTCACCATTGCATTGTTGGAAGTTGCAAACATGGATTGAGGATCAAGCCCTCCTCATGCAATCCTAGCCCTCCATAAGCCGAAACAATCTTTACCCTTTAATCAACCTCTTTGCCTATAAAAGGAGTCTCAATCCTCAAACAAAAGAGAGCATTTTTGTGAGAATTGTTACTATAGTTGCATAAGCATTTCACTTATTTTTTCTCACAGCAATTCTATTTTTTGTATTTGCATATCAATAGAACTACATTTTCAACCACATTCAATCCTTCATTTGGCATCCACGGTTGCATGCTAAAGACTGAGGGTTACACTCAAGCAAGCTTTGGATCTTGGAGAGGAGAATAACAAGGGAGAGGCAACAAGAGAATCCTGGAAGCATCTTAGGGAGTCTCTTCTCCCTTATTTTCATTTGTTTGATTTCTATTTGTGTGATTTTTAATCTCTTTTGATATGTATATGAAGGTTTTTAAGTTCATTTGTTTTGGTTTTGGTTGAGATTAACATATTGACCACTTGAGATTTGTTTTTGCCTTGTTACCCTTTCATGTGGATCATCATTATTCCTCAATTTTAAATTCCTCCACTCATTCTCTATCCTCTTGTCAAATCCTCCTAACTTATCCACTTGCATCCTAATCTTCCATTATCCCACTTAATCTCCTTTATTAATCATTTTCACATTCCTAATCATCATGATTAGAAATGAGTTAACCATTTGCCATAAATAGTTTGTCTCCTCTCACCTTCCAAACCTTAAATGCATCAACTTTGGTCATTTTAAGGATTTCAAATTCTTCCATTCCCCATACTCCCTCACTTCCCAAGGAATTTTTAATTCATTTTCTCTCCCCTTTTTCCCATGCAACCAATTACTTGAGAATTTTTTAATTCTCTTATCCTCTCCCAAGGAATTTTAAACTCCTTTTTATTCTTCCAATGTAGTTGGGGATCTCTTCCCCATGTACCTCAAGGCGTGTGGAGACAAGAAATACCTTTATGGCAAATATATTGAATCCCACACCTTGTCCTCTCAATCCCTTCCATAATTTTCCTTCAATCTCCACCCTCCATTCTAAATCAATCTTGGCCCTCCATTTTCCTCCTCTCAAAACTATAAATTGGGGTCTCCTCCCCTCATTTCTATATCCTTCATTTGTGCAATCTCATGTTGCTAGTATAAGCTTAGATCCATCCCCATAACATCATCACTATAGTTGAATTAGCTTCCCCTACTTAGCCATTTCATCATCCATCCACTCATCCATCAAGTTATCCATATTGTTGTTGTGTAGTGGAGAGCATTCCACACCCAATCTAGGACCAATCCAATCAAGTTGAAGAGGGGTGCATCCTTGACATCACCAAAGGTCCAATCAAAGGAACAGGTGGCTACATTGTGAAGGTATAAAGGTTATTTGGTATTTTCTTGAATGTTTATGTTTGTTTTGATTTAATCTAATATTTAAACCATTGCATTGTTTCCCCTTGCTTCATTTGGGCACGCCCGATGGGACCCACGTCTCGTTTACTAATCATTTTGTGAGAATTTGTGAATTTTTAAGTTGTAGGTTTCCAGTTTGACGTCTCTATCTACAAATTGATGTCTCTGCATCTTTTGGATCGACGTCTATGGTCTGCTTCAACGTTTACGTTTAAATTTTAAATTTTCCCACTTTGTTTTTTTGCAGGATTCTGTCATTCAACGTTTGTGATTTATTATTTCGACATCCATGCCCTTTAGTGTTTTTAGATACTTTATTGAGCTTTTTACATTGTTATTAGTAAAAAAAACACAAAAAATATTTAAAAATCTATCTAAAAATCACAAAAAACACTTAGCTTAGGATAATTTATAATTTTTTCATTTGGATTTTTAGCAGAGATGTGAAATTTCTTAGGTTAGTTAATTGATTTTTGGGATAATCGACACTTCAACATCTATACAGACAACCAACATCTGCACTCTGGTTCGGTGTTTGTGCTGACCTTAGTTTCCTGCCTGGATTTTAAATTTTTAATTTGAATTTTCTACTTTTAACGACTTTCTGTAGTAGTTTTATGATGTCTGTGCATACGAGTAGTGTCTACACTGTGCATTGACATCTCCGCGCGTATTAAATTTAAAATCAATTTTCAGATTTGAATTTGGAATTTTTTTCCTGCTTTTGCACTTTTTGTTTGTAGCTCAAGCCTACTTCTACTCCTGCGCAGACGTTTGGTGTATGTTCCTGTGCTTCAGAGTTTGCGTCAAGGTTGTTAGGGATTTATTTTTTTGATCAAAATTTAAGTTTTGTAGGTCTTAATCATATGTCCAAGACAAGTTTTTTAGACTACTAACTTGTTTTTTGCATCTCGCTTGTCAAAGATGTTGTTTTTCCCACTAGATTCTAGTTTGATTTCATTGCATTTTTAGATTAGATAACCTTATCATGTGGGATTAAAATTGACCTATGTTTTCCATGTTTGGTGTGCTTGAACTTGTGTAGGGTGGACCCACCATCATGCCTATTATCCTCTCCCCTCGCCTTCGCGGACCTTGGGTGATGAGAAAGGTGATTTAAAACACTCAATTTTTCTTTTTGTAGAAAGGGGTGTGTTTTATTGGGGATTTCATCACCCCATAAGGGTATATTAAATTGGCACATGTTAGGGTTATTGACTTTCCTGACCCAATCTCGAGCCGTCTATTTTTGAGCCACTATACAAAAACTTGGTCAAACGATCGAAGTGCTGAGTGAATTTGACGTATGTGGAGGCCTTCTCTGCACTGATAAGCTCAATTAGATCCTTATGTGGCTTGCTTTGCAAAATCATTGTTGGACTAGACCCATAAGAAAATAACTAAGAACCTTTTTGTAGTAGCCAAAAATCCCACATTCATAGTGCAGGGGATGTAGATTGTATGCCGAAGTTACCTCTCATGTACCCACTCAAGTTGAGACAAAAATGCCTCGGTTAAGAGATCTTTGGATCTCTAGGGTAAGAGAATCTGGCATGCCTAAGAAGTGAGTGTGTTGTAAGGGGGAGCCAATGCTACCATAATCTATATATGTTCACTTGTTTGAGTTATTGCTTGTGAGAGAGGCCTATTTAATGGTTTCCATCTTCCAGCATAAGTTGTATGTCTGATGTGTGTCTTCATTTTGTGTAAAACTAGTGAAATTTTTTTTAGGTTAATCTAGGTCCCCAATCACTTTCGTGCTTATTATCAAGCATTGCCCCTGGCCAATTTGTATTCACTATCTGATGTTCTCTTGCCAAGAGTAGACTAAAAACATCATTTTCCAAATTTGATCGAATTTGACCAAATCCCATAAAAAAAATTCCTTGTCTAAACAAGTCATATTGTCTTTCAATATCTCCACTCTGTCAACCTTGAGTTTTGGTGTCCTTGTCTCTACCGCTTAACGTATCTGCCTCACTTCAGGATCTCCGCCCTACTAAATTTTCCATTCAGTTTCATTTATGCACCATAAAGTGAAGTCCCTCAAGCATCCAAAAAAGTCCATATACCATCAGGTCAAGAAGAAAAATCCTAGTTATAAACAACTCCTTAAGCGTAGAAAGTTCCTATACATCAATCGAAAACTCTTGCTAAAACATAGAACCTTTTTACATCGCTTCCATGATTACCTTCATGGTTATGGAAATGAGTTTGATGAGGAGTCATTGACAATCTACGATTTCCATCAAAGGTTAGGTTTATCCCAAAGCATCAATCAGAGTGGTCGTATTCCTTTGTCCAATTTATGTAGTCCACCAATCACTTATTGAGTCATTGATCCATCTAAGGTAACCTTTTCTTCTCATCACACTTCTTTTCTTCAATCAATCTCCTTTTCTTCCATAATCATCATCAATCTTTTCTAAGGATTTAGCATAATCAAACCTAATCCAGCAATCAATCAACAACCTTGACCAAGTCTAACTAAATCATCTAATCAATCAATCAACCTCATCCTAAGGTTCACACTTTTTTAAAGTTCAATTTAGACCCTTATCTTTAATCTATCATCATTTGGATTTGTGCTTGGGAAAGAATCTCCCCCAAGTACCTTTGCTTAATTTGGGTTGATCAAAACCCTAATCCTCTTGCCCTATTTTTCTTGGGAACACAAGTATTTCCTAAGTAGAAGAAGGCTTGAACAATTTATCTAATCTAAGGATTGAAACTTTACCTAGCTTGGTTGTCACCTTGCTTGTGGTCCTAATCCAAGGGCTAAACCATCAAAAGGAACTTCAATCAATTTCCTAATCCAATCCAAATAAAATTAAAATTAATATCGCTAAGTTCTCTCATTATCCTTTCTTTTCAAATCCACATCATTTCTAAAGTCCTCTTTCATCTTTCGTCATCTTTAAAGTTACCCCTATATTCAAGACATGATGGAAAGATTTTTGAAAGATAAGCCTAATGGACTTGTGGCTCAATTGATCCCACAAGGGGCATGCTTTCTCCCCAGTTTTGATAGATCTATCCTTGACAGACCACCAGAAGGTGACCTCATAAACAATTCCATTCTTGATCCCATTCTTCATCCTCCACCTGCAACCACCTTACCTCCAATTTCTATCCCTCCAAACATCTCTAATCCTCTGAGATCATCCATGCCCCTTCACAATTCTGCCAATTACATAAATACTAGCTTGCTCCCTATTAGCACCATTCGGGGGTCACAACCTTCAAACACTTAACAACCTCCCATTCTTCATATCAATACATTGGTGGTAGTGGTATCTCATCTTCATCCAATCAAATTCTAGGGACAAACATGGGTCATTATGTTCCTCATATCCACAATCAACAACCTGACCTTCTAAAGGAAATCTAGGACATGAAGGACCTTATAAAAAAATTAAAGAATGGGTCAAACAAAAGACCTTAAACTTTTGAATAAATATGTCCTTGTCCTTATGACCCCTCAATCTGAGTTGCACCCTACCCCCCAGGTTTCAAAATGCCCAAATTTGAAAAGTATAAGGGAAAGTGTGATCTTAAGACCATGTTCGTGAATTTTATATTCTATGCCAAGAGGTCTCTTATAGTGACATCTATCTTAGAATATTTTTTCCTAAAAGTCTTAGCAGGGATGCCCTCACTTGGTTTTTTGCCTTACCCCATGGCTCCATCGAGTCTTTCCTAGACCTAATAGAAAATTTTGTGTCTCACTATGCCTACAATATCGAGAATGATGCTTCTATGATGAACTTATGCAATACAAAATAGAGGTTCGTATAAACCTTCACCAACTTCCTTAAGAGATGGTGGCATCTTATCAAGAAGTTTCCATGGGACATACCTAAGTATTATCAATTTGAATTAATTCAATGTAACTTGGTACTTGAACTTTCTTAACCCCTGACTTGTCAATGTTTGGACACTTTTGAAGAAATATCTAAGAAAGTCTTAGCCTTAGAACATGTCCTCTTAGAGGAAGGAACATTAAAACATTATAGAAAATCTAACCAAGGTTCCTCCTCCTATAATGACAAGCCAAAGTATTGGTCTAAGAACAAAAATATTGTCAATGATGGAGTCACTAACGCTAAGCGTGTCCCATACAAACCCACCACCACCAATAACTTCTTCAACAATCAATCTGATCCTCACAATCAATCGCAACCCCCACAAAAATCCTTCTATCCAAGTTCAACCTCCTTGCTCCAATAACCAATCTCAACGTGAGTACACCCCACTTGCTGAACCTATTGAGGTCATCTTCCCAAAGCTAGTCAAGGTTGGCATTGTTGTCTTTCCAATCACATGCCCTTTTGATCCAAATCAACCAAAACATCAGTGGTTTAATGAAAATGAATACTATAACTACCATTGTGTCAATGGTGATGATACAGGAAAGTGTATGAAAATGAAGAATTACATCTGGGACCTTATTGACAAAGATGACATTAAGGTTGATATTTCTAAACCTAGTAACTCGAACAATAAACTTAAAATGTACCAAGACCCTTTTCCTAAACATGGTAAGTACAAATCATCTCATGCTTTCATTTATGACTACACCAATTACATATCCGACTTTGATTCCTTGGTAGTCCACATAGAACCAGTCGATACCCATGTCAACACTATCACAATCCAAGGATTTAATCCCCCTTCTGCATCTCATAGACCTAGAATCACAATCCAAGGAGTTGATCCCCCTCCCACACCTCATAGACCCAGAATCACCATCCAAGATTCTCCCCCTCTACAACCATCTAATCGATCCTCCCAAGCCAAGATAGTCATTCAAGGCACCTCATCTTCCACTACATACCATCCAAATAAATGTAATGTTACCACCCGTAGAGGAAGAGTAACTATCCAAGGAGCTCCTCCACCTCCCCCACAACCTCCCATGTCATCCACTTGTATCTATGATATCCTTGATCATCTCAGAAAAACACTTAAACAGATCTCCATCCTTGAGCTTCTTAAGACATCCCCTGTCTATAAAGAGATCATTGAACAAGTACTCCTAGAGTCATTTGTCCTAGATAATATCAACACATCTTAATTTCAATCCCTCATACGCAACCTTGTTGTGCAACACCACCTTGTGTTTACATCTAAGGATGCACCATCTGACAATCTATCCGATAGAAAACCCCTCCATATTGAAGCTATTGTCCAAAACACAAAATCAAGAGGGCCCTTATAGATGGTCGATTTGATTTAAATCTATGTACATATAAATTGATCAAACAACTGGGAATCTCTAAAGACTTGGTTGATCCCTCCATTAAGATCACAATCAAATCTTATAATGATGCAGAAAGAGTTTCCAAAGGGACCGTAACACTACTTCTTTCAATAGGCCCTGCAGTGGTGGATATAACATATCAAGTCTTAGACCTTGATCTCCCATACAATATCCTTCTCAGCCATCCATGGATCCACTCCATTAAATTCATCCCATCCACCTACCATCAATACCTAAAATTCCCTTTCAATGGTAGAGAAATCACCATCCCCGCTACTGCAACCCTTCCAATATTGTAAACTTCTTGAAGGGAAGCACCCTTATCATTGTCCACTCAATTCACCTACTCCACCACCCCCATCTGATCCCTCAGATCCACTTCCTCTCAACCCAAGATCAAGGTTAAGATCATTGATAATGGTTGTAGAGAATATACCCTTCAAAATGCTCTTTATGTGGGTCAACCCATTCCCTCTCCCAAGTTATATGGAAAGCCAAAAGAAATCAAGAAACCAAGCAAACCCTCAATGAAATGCAACAAAACCACCTTCCAACAGAGAGGCATACTTGATGAAGAAATCCTGGAAATTGATGTCACTTCTTGGTTGTATCGAGAAGAAGAAGAAGCACCAATAGACATCCTGAAAGAGATGTATCCTAAGGCATCCTATATGGTGGATAAGATGGGTTACAAAGGACATGGTCTTAGAGCACAAGAAAAAGGAAAAAAGCACCCATCTCTCTTATCTCATATAAGCATAATAGGGGCTTAGGTTACTCACTTGTACCTAAGATCACTGTTACTAATTCCCAACCATGCCCTCCTACTGAATTTGAGGACTTTGATGAAGAGGAATTCCACGAAATGCCTTTCGAATGCCTTGATGACATATTCAATGATTTCCACATTAACACCATCACCCCTTTCACCCCATCCACTACACATGAGCTTAAACCTATCCACCCTGAGCTTATTGACTAGGAGAAATGAGGACAACCCATTCTTGATGTATGTGTCAATGATGATTCCCTATTGGCATTACTTACCATGCAAGATCTCAAAGATCACACCTCTGTCAATGGAATTCAGCTTAACCCAGAAGCATACTTTGGTAGTTAACTCAATTCCCTTAGTCGCAAAAATGAAAAGAAAAATCAGAAGTCCCTAGGTGAAAACCTCTCTAAGGCACCTTTGGACACACAAAAAGTGAAAATAAAGGACACATATTCTAGTGAAAACCTAGATCAGGCACTAGAAGATGGGGGTCTTGAATTACCTACCATGGTTCCCCATATCAGGAAAAACCACCTCTACTCATTAAAGAAATAAACACCATTAACATGGGTACATGGGATATCCCAAAGAATGTGCTTATTTCTAAGTCTCTTATAGACTAGGAGAAGCAAAACTTCATGAGTTTTTTATAGGAGACGCGAATAAAATTTGCATGTTCTTATGCTGACATCCCAGTCCTTGATATGAAATTAGTAGTACACAACTTTGCAATTCAACCAGATGTCAAACCTGTCAAACAAAAGCTATGTAAGATGCATCCACAAGTTTCCCTCTTAGTAAAATTAGAACTCCATAAGATTTTGGGTGTTAGATTCATTACACCCATAGACTATCCTGAGTGGGTTTCAAATATTGTACCTATTGTCAAACCCATAGGGGGAATTAGAATCAATACAGATTTCAGAGACCTTAATAAAGCATGTCTGAAAGATGATATTCCTTTGTCAAATATAGACATGATAGTTGATCTCACAACAGGACATGATATGCTCTCCTTGATGGATGTTTTTCTTGGCTACAATCAGATTAGAATTGCAGAAGAGGATCAACATAAAACAACATTCACAACTCCTTGGGGTGCCTTTTGTTATCAGGTTATGTCATTTCATCTCAAGAACGTAGGAGCAACCTACCAACGAGCAATGACCACCATCTTCCACAACCATTCACACAATTTAAAGACTATGTGGATGATCTCCTAGGAAAATTAAAAACAAGAGGTGAGCATATTCTAGTCCTAAGGAAGATCTTTGAGAGACTTGAGAAATATAAGTTGCACTTAAACCCTAAGAAATGTGTCTTTGGGGTTACATCAGGAAAGCTCCTATGATTTATAGTCTCTCATAGAGGCATAGAGGTGGACCCTCCAAAAGTGAAAGCGATAATGGAAATGACTCCTCCAAAGATATGTAGATAGCTTCGCAACTTTCAAGGGAAACTTCAATCAATCTGGAGATTCATTACACAGCTTGCAGACAAGTGTCACCCATTCACACACCTCCTACGCAAGGATACAAAATTAAAATAGGAATGATTATGTCAGAATGCCTTTGATAAGATAAATGAATATTTGGCTTCTCCTCCAGTTCTCATGCTAACCACTCCTGGAAAACCTCTCCTTTTGTGCATATTATCAACTACAGTGGAATTGGGGGCACTACTAGCATAGACAAATGACCAAGGCAAAGAACATGCAATTTACAACATCAGTTGCACTCTTGTGGGGTATTAAATTAATTACACTCCTATAGAAAGAGTTTGCCTCACACTTGTTTTCAGCACACAAAAATTCTGACATTATATGCTTAACAACAAGACCAAGTTTATAACGAAGATTGATCCCCTTAAGTACCTATTATTTAAGGTTGCTCTCACTGGACACACAACAAAATGGGTCATGGTCTTGAGTGAATTTGATATTGCGTATGTAGACCAAAAAATTATCACAAGACAAATTATAGTTGATCAATTGGCTAATTCTCCCTTATAAGGTGATCACCTCCTTGTCATAGAGTTTCTTGATGAGTCCATCATGACGGTCACAACATCTTTGAAATGGTAGTTATATTTTGATGGTTCTTGCACACAAAATAGATCGCAGGAAGGCATCTTGTTAATAACACCTCAATAAGATTGCATCCCTAAGTCATACAAGATAGCCTTTGCCTACACAAACATTATAGCAGAATATGAAGCGCTCATCATGCGACTCTGCTTGGCTATCTAATAAAAAATTATAGAGTCGCATGTCTATGGTGATTCTTAACTTGTCATTAAATAGGTAAATGATGAGTATCAGACTACGGATGACAAGTTACTCCCATATCATAGCATGGTTGAAGATATTAAAAAACATTTCACTCTCATTTAGTTTGATCAAATTCTTAGGACAAACAAAAGAGTTGCCGACACCATGGCTATAATTGGTTCTCTCCTGCAGATGTCGGCAAATAGTCAAAAGTGTGAGTTTTTGGTTGAGCAACTTTTAGTACTGACTATGATGTTCCTTAATCAAAAATGGTGTGTGTTTTCATTGCTCCTAATTCTCCTTGGTACCAAGAAACTTTTGCCTACCTATGAGACAACATTAACCCCCCTCATCTCACTAAAACCCAACAAAAAACCTTCATCCGTTGATCCGCCTGATACACTATCCTTGGTGATACCCTCTTTCGAAGGCATTTTCACTGATCCCCACTAAGTTGTTTAGACAAAGAGGAGGTTGAATGGGCACTGTGTGAAGTGCATGAAGGTATTTGCGGAGCACACTCAAGTGGCCTCACTTTGGCTAAGAAGCGCTTGTGCATAGGATACTATTGGCCTTGAATGGAAGAAGATGCATATCATTATGTGAAGAAATTTATCCCATGCCAAAAACATGGTGACAATATTCATGCACCCTCTTAGGATTTATAGTTGTTTATCACACCTTGGATCTTCTCTTAATGGGGATCAACCTCATAGGGAAAATCCACCCCACCTCATCCAATGGCCATAAATTCATAATAATTGCTATGAAATACTTCACCAAATGGGTGGAAGCCATACCACTCACCTTTCCCACTATCAAAGAAATCTCCAAGTTCATCCTGAAGTACCTAATCTACCACTATGGAATTCCAAAGGTTATCATTACAGATAATGGAAGACCTTTTCAAAACCAGGATGTCAAAGAGTTATGCCAAAAAAATTCCATCCTACACTATTTTTCCACCCCATATTACCCACAAGGTAACGATCAAGTAGAGGCTTCAAATAAAACTCTTATCAAAATCTTCAAGAAAATAGTCAATGAAGTTGGTCATGATTGGCACTTATAACTCCATCCCGCTCTTTGGGCCTACTGCACAAGCATTCGCACTCCCATAGGAGCCACCCCATACTCTTGAGTCTTCAATTCCAAAGTTTTCCTCCCCCTTGAGATCAATATCCCTTCACTTTGGATATCGCTGCAAAACGTTCTACCTAATGAGGAATATATAGTTTCTAGATTGCAAGAGCTAGAGCTACTGGATGAAAGGCATCTCAAGGCCTTGAATCATCTCTGAATATATCATAACCACCTAAGACTAAGTTATAACAAGAAGTTTAAAATATGAATTTGATATTGGTGACCTAGTACTTATGGAAAATCAGAAAAATCTTTAGGATCGAGAAAAGAAAGGCAAGTTTGAGCCTAATTGGCTTGGACCTTATGTGACTACAACAAAATATGGATCAGCAGCCTACTAGTTGGCTACCCCTAAAGGAGATCCTCTGTATGATCCCATGAACATCATGCATCTGAAGAGATTTTATGCCTAGTCTTCTAAGGTTATTAGTATTCAAAATAAAATAAAATACAAAAAAAAAAAAAAAACATAAAAATACCAAAAAAATGAAAAAAAAAAAAAAAAAAAGAAGCAAAAAAGTAAAGAAAAATCATTTCGTCCATCAGTGAAAACCACTTCATGGCACTATGGGTAAGTACCTTGGTGAAAACCTAGTTTCAAGCATCAAGGTAAATAAGCTAGATCCACCATCTCTTTGGACATCCATCTCACCCCACCACCCACATTCATAATCCTTTTAAGTCATATCATGGGTTTACTCCACCTATGGGCATCTATGCAGGATCTACCCATTTGAATCACTTATCCCCTCCCCTCCCTGTATCAATTGATATTCCATTAGTGATGTAGGAATTAATTCACCACTTAGCCACCATGATCGTATTCACCTTGACTTTATCCCTGCAAGAGATGATGAGCTTTTGTTTGAATTGTGAATAAGGATCGTCTGAGTAAACTGAAATGTTATCCCATCACACTGAGCTTATCCCCATTCTCTGGGCTTTTGTCCCAACTGTAGTGTCAAAAATCTCTTCCTTTATGACTCAACACGATAAATGGTGCATTCCTCCATGTCATTGGAGGTCGGGCATCACCACCTTTGTCCTTTGTCCACCTGAGATCGCCTCATCAACTCCAAATTGGTCTCTACCAACTCCACCAACATGTCACCTTGGGGGACTAGGGTGCAGCGCAGAGATGTTTGCACGACGCATTATGATTCCTGCATTTTTCATTGAGATCATTGCATTCATTTAGTTAAAATCAAACTTAATTTATTTATTTTTTAAAAGAAAAAAAACATTACCTTTGTTCTAGCATCTACAAACAATCTAGTTCATTCCATATAGTTTGCATTTTGTGTTTTCTTTTTGATCTCTAGATAAAATTTACAAGAAGACAAAGCATTTTTTAGTATAGTCTCAGTGTTGAAAGACTCATCTATGAACTTTACAACCCAGGCTGCTACAGGAGTCATAGTCAGGAGATCATCTAGATGGAGTTTTCCTCCTGACTGTTATAGTCCTCCTTACCCAACACAATGGTCAATGATCAAATTCCTAACCCAAATGATCTCTTCACTTCTCATCCCCTTAAGTCCATTTTGACAGGAGGACCCTCTCCACCTGGTTCGCAATCCAACACTCAGAGCAATTCTTCAAGAAATTATACTCCATCTTCCTCTCCTATTGTTTATCATGACTCTGCTCTCACTATTGATTTTAAACAAAATGACATTCTTGAGAAGAATTTGAGAGACTTTGAGGGTTTCTTAAATAAGGAGAATGTCCTCCCCCAAGATGGGAATGTTGTCAACACTATGAGAGACATGTTGATCTTAGATAGGAGAGGATTGAAGATGTTGAGGGCATTATATATGATTGTCAAAAATCATGTGCCTTTGGGTGATGCTCCTTCTTAGGATGGTTAGTCCATTACTTGTGTACCTTAGCTTAGTGTTGGTATTCCTTGTTTGGCAATGCACATGGTTGATCACGAGCCTACTATTCCTAGTATCACTACTTCCTCTACCCCCTTGGGCTATATGGGTATTTCTAGTGGCTCAACCTTTGCCTCTGCTGCAGCTCAGATGTTTATGGTTAGCACTAGCACTACATTTGTCGGTGGCACTAGTCCTTCTAGAGGTTCTGGTGGAGGTGGTGGCAGATTTGGCCCACCTCCACCCGCTAATCTAGTTTTGAACACCATCTTACAAAACATGGGTCAATTGTAGTTACAGTTAAAAAACTTGGCCTCTGCCTCTAGTCAATCATCCATGCCTATATATTATAGGAAGAGCCCCCTTGACATCACCATTTTGAACACCATCCTTCCTCCTGTAGCTGAATCACTTAAGTTTGATAGGATCAATGGTGATGGGGAACCTAATATGCATATCGATTCTTTCATGACTATGTGTAGCGATTATCATAGTTTGGACTTGGTGTTCTTAAACTATTCTCATGGTCCCTTAAGGGTGACACGTTAGAATGGTATAGCTCTTTGTCAGATCATTCTATCCGCACCTTTGATCATCTTATGGACCTTTTCCTTAGATGGTTTCAAGCTAACATTGGTAGCAGGGTCACTATCGATGACCTTGTTCATTGCAAGAAAAAACTCAATGAGAAGGTCACAGATTTTATTTCAAGATATCAATCGATTTTTACCAAATCCCCTTTGCTCTACCAGATAGTGATCTATAGAGGATATTTATCGGCAATCTGTAGTTGTAATTGAGGGAAAATTTATACAATCGATATCAAAACTTTGCTAACATGCGTTTTGCACGTACAAAGTTGCAGTTTAGAGATTCTACTTCAAACCCTTGCAATGGGTCCTTTGCAAGCACATCCATGGAAGGGTCTAGGAAGAAAAAAGTTGTAGCTAATTTCATGACTATCCCTCTAATAGCTACCACACAAGGATCACAACAAAATAGGTTCTTCACAAAATTGAATGACTCTTATTTGAGCGTAATGCAGCGGTTGCTGAAAGATATCTTAATAACCTATTGAAACCCCAAAATTTCAATACTTAGTATCCCTGGCATGTCAGTCATCACCAAGCTTTTGTATTTAATATGATGAAAGGTTGAAACTACAGAAGTTTCCTTTTACCTAATATAAAGTCCACATACTATCTCCATTGTGCCTCAGTCCTACATGAAGAATTCCTGATAGACCTAAGAAAGATTGGTAAAATAACCTTCACCAATCAACATTTCATGTATATATTGGAAGAGTTATTCCGATGTGATAAGTCAATATTAGACACCAATATCAGGATAGTATTACCAAACATGAGGTCTTGATTACCCATCAAAATAATTAATAAAGATGGAACGATAATTCTTTGTGATCTCTATGGAACAAAATATCTTGATATCACTACTTTGGTGTAACTATATCGAACATGGAATATGGATGTCTATCAGAGTAACCACCAAAGGTGAAGTAGCAGTATTTCATAATGCCAATAGGGTAAGTTATCCCGATGAAAGAGAATATAAGAGAATGTATTATACAGGCTCATAGGAGTAACTTATGAAGTCAGAATAGCACATCAACAGGGTTCTGATCATGAAAACTATCCTGATGATAAATAGATATAATAATGTCGAGAGAGCTATCCTGATTATGAACTCATGACTGAAGAAATAAATATCAGAGAAACCTTTGGCAATAAAATGAAAATGGAGAAGGAATCCTTGTCGGTATAACTATTGAGATTAGGATACTGAACCACCTATGGTCTAATAGCATAACTTATTCCAAAAATAGGCATATGGATGGTCATCAAAACAGTTACTCCGATGGTGTGCTTTTGGTTGGAATACCTTCATCGAGGTGACTTGTGAAGTCAGGAAGACAGTTTTTAGATATGTTGATAATGAAAGAGACACCGATAGGCATCATCCAAGATGTGTTCGGCATAGGTAACCCAAAAATGAAAATAAGAGTGGTTACTTTTCGATATAACCCATGCCAAAATGATGTGAAAGAAAGACAGTTATAGAAAGTGTCTTATTGATTCACAGTGACTAAATTGTAAGAAAGGTGCCAAATTTATAAATATTGATAGAAAGATTTAAGTCGATGTCACGCGTCATCAGAGATTCAAATTTTGAAAAGACTGCCTCATTGATTTAAAAATTGGAACATTTATTTCTACATGAATGACATTCTCCAAGAAACACAATCTAGGAAATTTGTGCACCAGAATTACAGACACATAGAGATGACATCAAAGTGGGCAAAAAAGAACAACAAGAGCAATAAGTAAGTATCTTGATCAATTCCCCTATGACTTCCTCAAGAAATTCATTGAATTGCCTATGAAATGGAAATTTCTAGCAGTTCTAGGAATAGGCAAAAGGGAGAAACAAGCTAGGGAAAAGGGAAAAAACAAAAATTGAGGAAACAAGTGTGTAGACGCAGGTAGAAGAGAGAAAATTAAATCAAGATCTGTTAGACCAATTATCTAGTTGCACCCCTAAACCCAAGAGGTCTATAGAATGGAAGTTGGAAGATAGCTATGGTGATGTAGGAGATGTGTACACAACCATCAAAGGTTATGAGTTATTTATGTTCCACTATCATAAGCATGAAGAGCCTGAGCCGATTTGCAACCCATGGAAATTGAACTTGAGAAAACTAATTGTTCCCAATGTTTATGTTAATGTGGATCTTCTAAAATTGTTAGCACAAAACTATGATCCCAAAAAGAGGGAAATCTGCGACCAGGATGGAAAGCACTGTTTCTTTATATCTAGAGAGGCAATCTCTAAAGTTTTTGACTTGACTGGGATTTATGATTATCCCATTGTCCTTTAGAATTTGTCTGAACAATATCGAAGGTTAGATACCACATATGTAGGATGGAGAATTTCCTTTCACTTGCTTAATCCTGATGCACCATTGGAAATAGAGGAAGGTTTTGCATTTCATGTAAATTTGTTTGAAAATTATTTCAAGTATATGTAGCGTCCTAAAATTGTGACACTTGCAATTTCGACTGCATTTCGGTCTTCACGATGGTGACGCAACACGCAACCTGAATGGAGACCCCGAAACTTGATTATGACACCACAAACTACATTTTTCAAGCACCCTGGCCTGAACCTCCTTGCACCTTGTTGTCCCGGGAGGTGGGACCAGAGCGCCCAGCGCCCTGGTCCTTCAGGACCAGAGCGCCCAACACCCTAGTCCCCCAGGACCATGGCGCCCAGCGCCCTGGTCCCTGGGCCTATTTTGGGCCCGGTCTCCTATGGGGTCTCGGGTCTTTTTGTTTGCAAATTGGAAATTAAACTTTCCTGGTCGGCCTAAGGTCGGGAAAATCAGTCTATTAACCCTAATTGGCAAGTATATAAACTACATTTTCTCTCTCATTTTGGGTAGAGGATGAACATATGAAAAAATGACATTCAAGCATTCAAGCATTCAAGCAATCAAGCATTCCTTCTAAGTCTCCATTCAAGGCTAAGTGTTGCATTCAAGTCAAGGATTCAACCATTGAAGAGGAGATCACTTACTACATGCTACATACAACATACTACATACAACAACATACAACATCTATACCTTCTCACATAAGGATACAAACATCCTTAGAACAAGGTATTAGTACTTGTTTTACATTACAGTCATTTACATTTACAGCATTTCTCATTTCTTGGTTAATTCCAAAACCGGGGTTTGACCTAAAGGCAAACCCCTAATCCCTAACCCCCCAATCATCTTTGCTTTTCTGTGTGTAGGTTGCAGGTACGTAGCTGAAATTGAAGATCTGGAATCCTTGTGCAGAGACGAACAGATCCCCCTTCGTTTCGCGGATTTTTCGGAGGACCGTGGCGGCGGGCGCCATCGTCCCGACAAATTTTGCTCAAATTTGCAGGACAGTGCCGTATCGACATTTTATTGCTAATTCCAGGTCCGCAACTTCATCCTATATCCCTATCTCAGTTTATAAGCGAATCTTTGTCACTTTCTATGCATTCCTAGCTTAATTCCCCTATGCACATTCTTTACAAAAGAGGGTAGCCTTGCTGTCTTGACCCTTGAAACACATTTAGCATCCAATCTTGCCTTGTGTGGGATTGGATCTTGTGAGTTTCAACCCCTCTTTTGAATGTAAAGTCTCTCCCTTAAGTGAAAACCATCAACCCTAGAGATCTCCCTTCTCTCTCCTCGGAGTTGGAAGAGGGGAGAGCAACTAGGGTTCAATTGCGATTTTCCGCTTTACATTTTGGTGAACCCGACGTGAACATCCTTTCTGATTATTCATGATTAGATCTGAAAATTGATTCCTTGATTACATTTCCATGTTTGATCTTTTGCAAAATTTTAGAGGTTAGTTGCATAAAAACCCTAAATTTTCTTTTTGAAAATTGAACTTGGGAAATGTTTAATTGTTAATGTTTGTTTCAGAGCTACCCTTCTATTACAAATTATCAATTCATATCTATGCTTTAATTTTGAAAATTAAGTGGTTAAGGGTCAAAACCCTAATTTTTGAAACCCTCTTGATTCAACCTTTGTCAGACAATTTGACTGATCAAAACATCTCCAAATCAGCTATAACTTTGGATTCCGCAA
This sequence comes from Cryptomeria japonica, assembly GCF_030272615.1. Classification (NCBI taxonomy): domain Eukaryota; kingdom Viridiplantae; phylum Streptophyta; class Pinopsida; order Cupressales; family Cupressaceae; genus Cryptomeria; species Cryptomeria japonica. The sequence goes on along the minus strand of NC_081405.1, from coordinate 516,625,847 downwards.
TAAAATCACAATATCTTTCATCCCTGAAAATTTGGAAAAAAGTTGTGAGGACCGTGTGCACTCCGAGCGCCATCGTCCCCGACATTTTTTCCGAAATTTCGGGAGCAAGATCTTACTGTATTTTCCTGCTAAAATTTAGAATTTTGGCCGATTTTATCAAATCTAACACTTTCAAAATTACAGTCAAAGTTGGTATTGTGATTGCTTGGTTTAAGGCTTCTAAATATTCAAAAATCATTGAAATTGAAATTTTGTGTCAAAATCGTGTTCTTACTGTCCTAAATTTGAAAAGTGTGTTTGCATTCATTTGAAATTTCAGTGCTTTATTCAAATTCTTGCAATTTGTGACTTTTGAAATTAAGTGCTTAATTACAACAACTTTGATTTCCGCTTTCAAAATTGAATTTTGCGTGAAATTGAGTCAATTTTTGAATTTCAAAATTTGCATTGCTTTTGACATTCCCTCTAAAATCATAAAATTCAAAATTTCAGTTTCCCTCTCTTTTTCAAAATTCAAAATTTTGCATTTTTTTCGACAATCTTGGTAGGGTTCAATTTTGAGATTGCAACTTTAATTTGGCCTATCTACAGATCGTAAAATCACTCAATTTTTTCAGATTAGCTCTAAAATCATCATATCTTTCATCCCTGCAAATTTCGAAAAAAGTTGCAAGGACCGTGTGCACTCCGAGCGCCACGGTCCCGGACATTTTTTTCGAAATTTCGGGAGACTGTCGTGATTGCATTTAACAGCTTAAATCCAGAAGATTGGCTGATTTTACTGAAAATTGCTACCTCTAAATTCAAAATTTTCTCTTCCTCTCTAGTGCATGAGTTTTACAACAATAAGCCCTACTTACACTATTCCCGTTAGACAAAGCCGTAGAATTAAGTCTTTCTGAGGTTTAATTACCGAGGAGATGGAACCTAATTTGAATAGCCTTTTTAACGAGGACATGGGTAATTCCTCTAATCCTCTTAATGATGAAGAAGCTCTCCATGAGGTTTCTGTAGAACAACTTTCGAAATTGGATAACCAATTTGACGATTTTCACCAATGGATGTCTCATGAGTATCCCGATAGTCAAGCTCTTCCTTTAATTGAGGGTCTAAAACATATGCTTCAAAGTGATAAGAATGGAATTGATATTTTGCGTGGTATTGCACACATTGTGGATTCGAATGTGATGCCTATGAAGAGTCGTGCCGAAACTTTAGGTTATACACAACCTCCCACTCAAGTCAATCATTCTATTCCTTTGACAACTCCTATTGCTAGCATACCTACCTTTACATCAAACATAATGACTACTTCTATACAAGACATTCCTCCTATGATCACTAGTCATGGGGGCAATCCTTCTTCTTCAATTAACCCTCTTCCTTCATTCAATCCGACTTCTTCATTCATTCCTTCAATGAGTGTTCCTATTACATATTCACAAATGAACATCATGCAAGGGGGCAATTCATTTAACCATTCCATTCCTCCTTGTAGTGTTCCTGCTGTCCAATCATCTCCTATGACTAACTATCATAGAGTCCCACCACCTTACTCTTTACCTTCTTTCAATAACATAACACCTCCATCTCAATCTAACACATCTAATATGAATTCTTCGACTGAAGCGACCATTAACAATCTTGCACAAACTGTCTCTTCTTTACAGCAACAAATTGCCTCTATGAATCAATCTAAGTTTAGTGTGCCTACATTTGATGTTGTGAGCCCACTTTCTCTTGACATTGTTCGAGCTATCCCTCCTAAACATGTTGAAATCCCGCATTTGGAACTTTATAATGGTAAAGGTGATCCTCTAACACATGTTAAGACTTTTCAAACAATATGTACTGATTTTTCTTATGACCAAAGGTTGCTTGCGAAACTATTTACTAGAACATTAAGAGACAAAGCCCTACAATGGTATTGCTCGTTGCCTTCTTATTCTATTACTTCTTTTGAACAACTTGCAAATGCTTTCATTCAACAATTTCAAAACAACATAAGTCCTAAAGTTACTTTGATTGATTTAATGCATTGTAAACAAGGTGTTAAAGAAAAAGTGACTGATTTCATTGGTAGATATAAGCATTTGTATGCTCAAATTTCTTTTCCAGTGCCTGACAATGATATTCAAAGAATCTTTATTTCTAATTTACAAAAAGATATTCGAGACAAACTTTTGTTTTCTGAGTTTACTTCTTTCCAACAGTTGTGTGCCACTCTTCACAATTATCAACTGACTGTGAGTCAAATGGAACAATCACATCCTATGGCTCCGAGTGATAAGGGTGATAGCAGTCAACAACCATTTGGAAAGTTTAAACCGAACAAAGATTCTATCAAATTCAATGAAAACATCATCAACAACAATGTGAATGCAGCATCAGGTGTGCCTCCTATTTCTAAATTTTTCAAGAAAGAAAGAAAGTATACTCCTTTGAATGAATCATTGCATAGTATTATGAATAAGTTATTGGAAAAAAATGTGCTTACTCTTCCTCCTATAAGACAAATTGATCCTGCAAAGATTACTTCACCTTATTTTGATAACAAATCTTTTTGTCACTTTCATCGTCAGCCTGGGCATGATACTGAAAAATGTTTTTCTTTAAAGGGTAAAATTCAAGATTTGATTGATAATAATACTATCTCTGTTTTTGGAGTGAATGATAAAGGCAACACATCTGTAGCTCCTCCTAACCAAAATATTCAGATTTTTACTGATCCATTACCTTCTCATACTTCTCATACCTCTAATGCGATTGAGGCTAATGATTCCTCTCTCTCATCTGATGGTCTTGTGTCTATGACTCCGAATGTGATTAACTTTGTAGAGCAGCAAGAAAACCCTAAAGAACCTTCCATCACATTTGATTCTAGTGAAACCATTAGAGCACCTAATGGTCCTTTATACATAGTTGCAAAAGTTAAGAATACACCTTGCCGTGGAGTGCTTATTGATCCTTCGTGCATGGTTAATGTTATTACTGAAGAATTTCTTTTTACTTTGCAATTGAATCAAGTGATCTATGACAAAACAGATGTGGTTGTGAAATTATTTGATGCATTTTCTTCTCCTGCAATTGGTTCTATTACATTGCCTATTGAGGTCCATAACAAATCCCTTGATGTGAACTTTTCTATTATTCCTTCATCCGAACAATTTCGTGTGAAGCTTGGCTATCCTTGGCTATCTTCCATGAAAGCTATTGCCTCTCCTATTCATAAATGCTTGAAATTTTGCCATAATGGTGAAGTTGTTACTGTCAATCATAGTCTCTTTAAACCAGCTGAAAGAACTTCTAGTGTTCCTATTGATTACTTTTGGCTTAAACAATTCCAGTCTCTTCCTCCGCGAAGTGATCATCTTTTCAAATCTTATCAAAAGTGGAAAACAGATATGATCCTATCTCTAAGTGAACCTAGAACACCTAAGCTTGATATTCCTATCGTTCTTGAGAAGGAAGTTCTTCCTTTGAAAGATAAAACTAATGTCTTTCCTCAAGAAGATTCTCAACCTATTCCCATGGATGTGACTATGTCTATGCCTAATAAACCTTCTAAAAGTAGACCTATACCCCCTCATCATGATGGACTTGGTCTTCTTCCTAAACCAAAAATTCCTCCTTTATATGAAGCAGTTCCTCCTCGTTCCTTTTATAGAGAGAAGAGACCTTCCTCTTCTCCTATTATCCAGCCTAAGAGACCACAACCTAAACACCCAAGTGATAAGGATGAGAACATTCCTCCTCCTCAATCTTCTCCACTTCCTACTAAGACTAGACGAAATCGTTCTGCATGTGAACGCCGACGAAAGCGTCGTCTTAGGGCCCAAGCAGCCACTTCTCAAACTTTACAATCTCCAAAGACACCTTCAACAAGCATTATTCTATTTTCTCCTCAGCCAGAAATTGAGCCTAAATCTCCTAAACATAAGATGCATGATGGTCTTGATCCTGTGCAAGTTAAAGATCCTATTTTTATAAATCTTGATTTTGATATAGATGAAAATGTTATTCATAATGAAAATGTTATTCATAATGAAAATGTTACTCCTCTTGCTTCTGATAGTGAATATGAACTTGTTGATATTGATAACCATTTATCTAATGAATTTTCTAAAGCACTTATCCTAGCTCCTAGACAAGAACAACGTGGCTTGGAACATGAACATAGCCCTTGTTTGGATCTTGTGATAGCTCCATCTGCTGTGTTGGATGTTCCTCCTCTAGCACGTTCCCTGCCTTCCCGAAACATTGATCAGCAAGATCGGGGGGTAGATGACGTGCTAGACTAGTTACATTAGCATAGCAGATTCTCTCCCCCTCTCTTTTGTTACTTCTTCTATATGTTATTCTCATTCTTCTATTTGTTGTCCTTAGTGTTGTCTACTTGAGGACGATGCAAAGCATTGAGATCTCTTTTGGTCTCTCTCATGTTGACTCAAAAGACACATGTGTTCCCTTCTTCTAGGTGACCTTCCTTGATTGGGGAATGAAGAACAATTATGCATACATACATATGATATATATACATGACTTATCATACAGCATATTGACCCCGAGGAAAGCGAAGTCACCTCGTGCTTTGTGTCTATTATCCTTGGGTTTATCTCACACTTGGGGGCTAAATCTTTGTGATAACGTGCTCCTTTCCTTTCTCATTTCTTATGTGTATCACTACGTTAAAACAATCACCCCCGTTGAGGCGTGTGTGATCGCTTTAACGTAGGGGGGCATACACCCTGTCTATCCTTTCGAGATACTTGAAAATTTCTTGGCGAACTTAGCTTTGCCTTGAATATTTTCAGTAATTCTCTTGCATGACTCATAGTGAGGGAACCTTACTACTGACAGTCATGGTTCTCCCTCGTGATCTTCCCTTTTACTTTGTCAATCGAAGTCATAAGATCCTTAGTCCACTGGGGGCTTGGTGTGTCTTGCCTCCTTGACGTGGTGAAAGTCTTTCAATGTTGTTTCCTTGTACTTTACCAGAAGTATGAGCATACATACTCCCGCTAAAGTGGGGGCTAAATGTAGCGTCCTAAAATTGTGACACTTGCAATTTCGACTGCATTTCGGTCTTCACGATGGCGACGCAACACGCAACCTGAATGGAGACCCCGAAACCTGATTATGACACCACAAACTACATTTTTCAAGCACCCTGGCCTGAACCTCCTTGCACCCTGCTGTCCCGGGAGGTGGGACCAGAGCGCCCAGCGCCCTGGTCCCCCAGGACCATGGCACCCAGTGCCCTGGTCCCTGGGCCTATTTTGGGCCCGGTCTCCTATGGGGTCTCGGGTCTTTTTGTTTGCAAATTGGAAATTAAACTTTCCTGGTCGGCCTAAGGTCGGGAAAATCAGTCTATTAACCCTAATTGGCAAGTATATAAACTACATTTTCTCTCTCATTTTGGGTAGAGGATGAACATATGAAAAAACGACATTCAAGCATTCAAGCATTCAAGCATTCAAGCATTCAAGCATTCAAGCATTCCTTCTAAGTCTCCATTCAAGGCTAAGTGTTGCATTCAAGTCAAGGATTCAACCATTGAAGAGGAGATCACTTACTACATACAACAACATACAACATCTATACCTTCGCACATAAGGATACAAACATCCTTAGAACAAGGTATTAGTACTTGTTTTACATTACAGTCATTTACATTTACAGCATTTCTCATTTCTTGGTTAATTCCAAAACCGGGGTTTGACCTAAAGGCAAACCCCTAATCCCTAACCCCCCAATCGTCTTTGCTTTTCTGTGTGTAGGTTGCAGGTACGCGGCTGAAATTGAAGATCTGGAATCCTTGTGCAGAGACGAACAGATCCCCCTTCGTTTCGCGGATTTTTCGGAGGACGGTGGTGCCGGGCGCCATCGTCCTGACAACTTTTGCTCAAATTTGCAGGACAGCACCGTATCAACATTTTACTGCTAATTCCAGGTCTACAGCTTCATCCTATATCCCTATCTCAGTTTATAAGCGAATCTTTGTCACTTTCTATGCATTCCTAGCTTAATTCCCCTATGCACATTCTTTACAAAAGAGGGTAGCCTTGCTGTCTTGACCCTTGAAACACATTTAGCATCCAATCTTGCCTTGTGTGGGATTGGATCTTATGAGTTTCAACCCCTCTTTTGAATGTAAAGTCTCTCCCTTAAGTGAAAACCATCAACCCTAGCGATCTCCCTTCTCTCTCCTCGGAGTTGGAAGAGGGGAGAGCAACTAGGGTTCGATTGCGATTTTCCGCTTTACAGTATACATACTACTCGGTTGGTCAGGTTTTAAGCTTGAAAACTCCATATTTCATGAGGATAGAATCCATGATCATTATAGCAGACATTCAGTCCCTAAAAGAAAGAGAATTCGACTATACTACATTTGTAGCAAGGCAACTTGAGACGGGGCTTATAGCTATCCAGAAATATTCATCCCAGATCCACTTCCCACATTATTCATTGTTGATGCATATGGTATTATTTTATGGCCAATAATTGGGTTGTTGGCCCAAGGAGATGAGGATAAGGCAATGTGATAATGAAAACAAGCCTCTGCCAATCCAATTATGGACTTCAATATGGGACTATAGATTTGTTAGATCCAGTTACATTCATTTTGAGGAATACTTTGTAAAAAATTTGTACAAGTTTTATGATCACCCTTGCCATTTTGCACTCTTAGAAGATGTTAAAAAATTTCTAAGGCCTGTATACTTTGGAGGGCCTAAAACCTTTAAGCACAACTAGGGAATTGAATAAGGCCCAGACTCAATTATTGTTGTGAGAAAACAAGTCTAGTAAACTTGAAAATATCAGGCTGAATAAAGAAATTGATCATCTGAAGGAGATGTTGAAGCAAAAGGAGCCACAAAGATTGTTAATGCAAGGTGAGAGCTCACAGCCTCAAACTAAGGCTAGCAAATTAAGAGAAGAGAATTTTTAACTTCAGGCCCAATTAAGAGAAGTTAAAAGTGAAACCATGTCAATGCTTATCCAAAAGAGGTTTACTAACTTGATGACATGGATGGACAAATACTGTGATGTATTCACTAAGAGCTAGACCGTTATTGAGGAGCATGAAAGACTAGATGAACGACTGCATGAGCGACTCAAAAAGATCCAAGGCAAAGATGAAGCAGATCTTGAAGCCGTGCAGAATTGTGATGAATTGATGAAAACCCATAAAAAGTATCTGGAAACACTGAGATCAGAGGGTGTTGATTTCCTTAGTGATGGATCAAATGACATCCCACCCCTACTTGATCAAGATGAATATCAGAAGGGGAAGGTGGAATAGATTCAGGAATGCCAATAGGTGCTCAGGGATGCACTAAAAGCTACCAAGAATGGAGATGCTAATAAGGTGGTAGAATACATAGAAAGCATGGTGTTGATGGAGATAGAAGCTTGATATACAATCCATGATTGATACTCGATACAATGAGAAATATTTGGTACATTTAACTAGTGTGCATTTATGCTTAACTAGATGTTTAGTTTCTTTAAGTGTTTAGTTTATCTCCAAAAGAACTTTTTCAAAGGGTGTAACCCTTTGATATGTTATAAAGTACTCGATGTAATCATTTGCAAAGTACTGTGAAGTTTAGTAAGTTTTCTAAAAGTTTAAGTTTCAAGTAGTTTTTGATGTTTCAAGAATAATACTTTATTTCAAAGTAATGCAAAGAAATCGGTTTCCTTATTTGCAAATTGTGTTGTGGACTCTTTCATTTCCAATCAGTTCTCTATTTTAATTGTATGTGGTTGATAATTACTACTCTAAGTCATCGTGTGAAGAAATTGTATGCCATAGTTGGAGCATCAAGATACATCTGAGAATCATTTTGTCTTATTGGTCTTTCATAAGGAAAGTTAAATTCAATTACACTAATTATGAAGATATTATACAATTATATAGCATTGGAGGTTGGGTAGTTGATAGATCCGTCCAAGGGATGATTTAAAAATTATCTTTTAGAGTTATACATAGGGTTTGCAAGTGAATGACTCTATTACCCAAAAGAAATAAGGCATTGGTCTAGTTGTACATAAAATTCAATCAAATCATTTTCAGTTTTATTCTTATGCTAGTAGGAGATATAAGTAGGATTCAAAATAGAAACAGTTAGAAGGAAGTACAATAGGAATTGGGTTAAAGAAAAATAATTAATCAGTTAAAAAAGATAATCAAGAAAGTAGGAAAACATCAAATAATCATAACAATAAGATAATCTATCTCAAAGCTATATGCCACTTTGAGATAAAACTAGAAGGAGGAGATACAGTATGAAATCTACTATAAAAAGCACCAATTTGGAGAGTTAGTTGGTGAAAAGGTACACCCTCGTAGGTTCTGCAGATCCTGAAGTGAGAGAGTTAGCAACCTTGGAAGGTTCATTCTATTAGTTGGCCAAATAAATTGGAATGTTCAAAGATAGGATCAGGCATAACTTTAGAAATTTTCCAATCTATTGATTTGAGGACCAACATAACCCTTCCTCATATTAGATCATTCTTTGATAGTAGACCTTATCTGCGAGGGTATGATGGGTTTAAATTTTGTCATTACCATTGTGTGTCTACCATGACACCAAGCGATGTTACCGACTTTGGCACATAGTCTAGGACCACATTGATAGTGGTGTAATCAAACTTGATGCGTGAAAACATAAGTCAAACAAATATGTTGATCAAGCTAACAAGGATTTGCAAATCTATACCGACCCCTTTCCCCCACATTCAGAAAATTCCATCTCTGCATCAGATCCTTCTTTGGATGATGGTCCATTCGTAAACATGGTCACCATCACTCCTATTTGCTCACCTCCTAAAAAAAATGGAAAGGTATCTGATGTGTCCTTGTCATTCACTCCCCTGGATGCCCTGTATTATGGAGAGCCTACTCCCTTATACATCCCTACCAAACTAAATGGTCAAACTATCATGGGTGTGATGGTTGAACCATCGTGCAAAGTCGGTGTCATTACAGAAGAGATTATATTCATGAACAATTGGCATATGCCTACATATGATAGTGTCGAGCAACCTTGAGAATGCACGATGGCTTCTCCCTCCCTCCTTTGGGTAGCATCACCTTGATGGTCCTTGTGGGACCCAAGGCTATATCTTCCACATTTGTGATCATTCTTGAATTGGACCTCTTCAAAGCTAAGCTAGGTATTCCCTAGTTGATTTCTATGGAGGCATCACCTTGATGGTCCTTATGGGACCCAAGGCTATATCTTCCACATTTGTGATCATTCTTGAATTGGACCTCTTCAAAGCTAAGCTAGGTATTCCTTGGTTGATTTCTATGGAGGCGGACCCATCAGTGATTCATAAATGTCTTAAGTTTTGAGGGTTCGGTAAATGTCATTCAGGACACTGGATATCGACCCTTGGTAACTCATGGGGACCTTTTATGAGACCATTTTTTAGCCTGCTCTGATGGAGCCCATGCTTCCCCATGGTGATTTGATGTATCGTGTGTATTAACAATTCAAAATAGGGTAATTGGCTCCTAAATTGGTGCAACCTTGTTTTTTGTTGCCTCTCCTTCCATTGACCTCTGCTCCATCTATTCTGGTGATGGATCAGGTGGTGCCTCATGTCCCCTCATCATTGAGGGTCGACGTTAAGCCTGCTCCTTCGAATAGACCTTCGTATCCACTTAGGACTACACAACCTCCACTGGTGTCTTTTCTTCCTATTACTGCACCTAGTGCAAACAAAGGAAAGCCGCCTATGATGTCAAAGTTTGTTGCTCGCTTTCCCTTTGAGCTCCTGATCATGGATAATATCCCTCAGCCCTCTTTTTATGAGAAAGGGAAATGCCCTTCTCATGTTTGCTCGTCACTGCTCGCTCTTGTTTTACAGTCTATGTTGGAACCCTCCATTCCCCTGGTTACTCCTCGCACGAAGTGGGGTAGGGTGCCCATTGCTATGAATGTCATGCCTATTCCTAATGCACCTCATGCTTCATTGATTGGATTATCTCCTATCCCTAACATGGTTCCACAGGCCTCTCGTATGGAGCATGATGCTCCTAAATCCTCTCGGGCTTCATTTACCGGCCCTCATCTTCATCGTAATAAGCTGAAACATGAGGGTAAATGCTATCAACGGTCCATGGCTCGAGAGTGTGATGCTTCTCTACAGGTTGTTGTTGCATCTGCAACACCCAACCCTGTCGCATCAACTCATGCTTCATCTGACATTCATGTTTTTGCATCTTCTTCAGTTTTTCTTCTAGCTGCTTCAAGGCCTCTAGATGAACCTCCCCCTAAATGGGTGCAGGTCTTCATTGCCCCTTCTCTAGAGCCACCTTTTATCACCTCTTTATTGGACATGCCTCCATTGTTGTGGCCCATTAATATGTTTCATACACAGGTGGTGTCTAGTGTATCTTTGTCTACTCTCTTTATGTCACAGCTACTCCAACATCAAATTTTTCCTGGACTCCTTCAACCTACTATGATTGAAAGGAGACCTTCTTCTCCTATGAGACCTAAATGAAAGCTTGACTAGGGTCTCATTCTAGATTTTCTATGATGCAAATACTCACAGGTATGCTCATCACCCTCTTCTATGCCTGTTTCAATGCCTATCGATTTGCCTACTTCTATGTGTACGATTGAGAAGGCTCTGCCTTCTCCTAAGTTTGTCACTGCCCCTCTTCCAGAGGCTAGCAATCCTGGTCATGTTTCATTTTCTCTAAGTGAGTCACTCGCTTATTCTATAGAGGCTTGCATGTTTGACTCCTTGGAGGACACCCCAACCTTGTCTACGATCTTCACACGATCGTTGACTCTTACCTCCTTCGAGCCTATGGACGCAAACGTTGCTTTTGCTTTGTCCCTTGCCCTCATTAATCATGAGGTACCTATTGAAGCTCTTGCTATTGTCCCTCTATGATCTCATCCTCCTTCTCCCTATGATATAGATTGGGAGGACAATGATCTCTTACGAGATGACCTCTAGTTTGTTTATCTCTTCCCTCCATCTTTTTGTGTGTGTGTGTTTGATTATGTTCTCTCATGCTTTCATTTCATGTCTGTTCCCTCATAAAGGACCCAGGTTACTCCACAAGTGCTTGGATACGAGAGGTTGATTATCTTTATCCATGGTGCTCTCCTAGAGGACCCAGGTTACTCTATAGGTACTCAGATACATGATCTTTTATGTCGTACATTTTCTTCTATTTATCTCTCTACTTTCTCTATTTGTTGTATCTTATTTTTTTTGATATTATGGGATGATGCAAACTGTTGGGGGAATCTTTATCCTTCTTCCATGTTGACCCAAAAAAAAAATTAATTTAGCCTTCATGTGCTCTTCTTCATATTTGAGAACTCAAGTGCTATGACGATACACCCATTTCACAATTCTATTGCATATCTTTTGTCACTTCCATGGGTTCTAATGCTAGCCTATTGGATCCTCCTATCCTCTTGTATTTCATTATCGATGTTGTGGACATTTATGTGTCACCACCTATTGGTGACATTCCACAAAAACATCTTGTTATCTTGACATGCCACACCTTCTCTTCTCCTTATAATAACATGTCTTTCATGCATATCATTCTAAGGGGGGCCATCATATTAGCATTTATGCATAATCTGCTTTTGTCATTTAGTCTTTTGTGTTAGTACTTCTTGTTGATCACATCTCTTTTGCTTACCTAAGTGGGGGCAAAACCATTTGATCTATCTCTTTTGTTTGTCCTAGTAGGGGTCAACCTACTACTTACCAAATCTATCTTTGATCGCCCAATCACATGGCTAGCTAGCGTATCGCTACCCATGCTAGAAAAATCTATCTATTTCACTTCCCTATCATATGGTCATCTATACTGGCATATATCTCGCCCTATCATATGGCTATCTAGCATAATTCACTTTGTTATCCATACCAGCGTATCTCATATCACAATATCTGTTTATCTCATATCTTTTCATAACTAGGGGCTTTCTTCCAAAGTGAGGTTCGTTTCTATTACGCTATCTTATCTATTATCATTTTTTAAATCTATCCTTTATCTCTCCATCCAATGTGCTAGACTAAAACTAGCCTGTTTGTGATGTATCAATTAAGAATATCTATTCTAAATCTCATCTGCTTCTCACTAGGGGAAACCTCATCTGACCAACAAAAATTTTCCTCCCTATCGCAACTCTCTATCTTCCTCTACTTTAGTTTTGAATCTCTTGGCAAAGACATTCTCGTCAAAGTGGGAGCAAAATGTAGTGTCAAATTTTTTTTCCTTTATGACTCAACGCGACAAATGGTACCTTCCTCCATGTCATCAGAGTTCAATGATCACCTCGTCACCTCCAAACTGGTCTCTACCGCTAATTGTCACCTTCAGGGACTAGGGTGTAGTGTGAAGACATCTGTGTCGAACACTATCGTCCCAAGAATTTGATAGTTCACAGGTGGTCATTTGAGCATTACGCCTACAACTGGAAGGAATCGTAATGCTCCTAGATGCACCCATCGGCATCAGTTTGCCTTCCAGGGCCTATATCTCTCTCGCTTGAAAGAATTTTGGGGATCTTTTGGCATTTTGAGTATACTTGTTGCAGGTTGGAGCTCTTGGCAATCTCTTTGGGATAGCATTCACAATTTCTCTCATGAAGTATATCACTATTGTAGCTTCACGAATATCTCACAACATAATTTCCATAAGCATCTTGGAAAGGGGAGTTTACTTATCCTTTTCTCCTTTCATTTTAAATATTATCATCATTTTCCTTGCATTGTTTTCCAATTCTCTTTATCGTTTATTTTCCGTGTGACTTTTATCTGGGTTGTCCATGGAGGTAGAAACACCAAAATGGGGGTCTGACTTAGGCAAACTCCAAAACACAACCCCCAACATTTTCCTTCTCGTGTGTGTGTAGGTACATTATCATGAGGAAATCGTCTTCTAGGAGGCTTTATAGCGTGGGAAAATTGTAAGACTTCTTTGCCTTCTTTTACTTTTTATCACTTTAATTCGTATTTCATGTTATCTATTTATTTTAGTATTCTTTCTCGCATTTACTTAAGTTCTGTTAGCTCATATGGAGTTTTATGCTTGGACTTTGTGCTCCATTTGTACAACATGTCAGCATGTCGCACTGATGTCCCATCTCTACGTGCTTGTCCCAAGCATATAGGCTTAGCAGAGCCATCCAAGGAATCCTCTCAACTTTATGACACCCTAGCATAATTTTGTTATCCCTTGGCTCATCTTAGCACTAGTTTGAGTGAGGTATCAGAGGGTGGATTTTTACTTAAGGATTCATCATCCCTGAGGTAGAAAATTCCCTTTGCTACACCAAAAACCTGAGCCATTTTTTACTTGTGCGTCATTCAAATTTCCATCCACACAAGCCTAATCAAGTCTCTATAGTTAGCCTCACATCTGCATCTATGTATGCAAACGGTCTGCTTTATCACCTTTGTCAGTCCTATTAGTTACCCTTTCCCATCAAGATGTATCTTTCCCATGTCTGGCACTATCATCATGGTCTTACTCTTACTCTTGGCAAGAGATATCAATTAGCCATGCGCATATCATTTGTGTATGGTTTGATCTTTTTGTGTTGATTTCCATCTTTGTGCCCTATGACTACCCCTATCTAAAGGCTACCTTGATCATTCTATATCTAGGTATGTCTTAGGTTTGTGTATATTGGGGTATGTCTTTGTGGTATGGCATGTTTAAGGGTCTCTCTTGTATGAACTTGCAACCCTGTATCTACATCATCATGATGTTAATGCGACTGTGTGCAAGGGATACCTATTGTTTGAGAGTCTAGTCCACACCTCGGATTTTTACAACATCTTGATTCTTATAATCAATGATGTAGATCACCCTTGGAAATGTCAAAATTAGGATTTCTCTCCACATCTACACAACAAAAAATCTCCCTACTCCATTCATTTCATATTGCATTCATCACAACACCTTCTTTATTTTAGAGACCTCAATTTATTCACTTTTTCCCCTTCTTCTGTCTAGTCCCACATCATTGTATTATGGTTGGCACATTACAAAAAAATATTTCATTGTAATCATTTAGTTACATTGTCATTTAATTTCATATTCACTTACTTGCACACATTTCATCTTTATCAATATCATTTAGGTGTATAATCATTTTAAATTAATTCTCATTGCATTAAACTTTAGGAACATTTTATTATACTATCATTAATTGCATCCATCATTGCATCTTCACATAATTATACTCATTTAGTTGCATTAATTATCATTTAAGTCATATTTTATTAATAGTTGCATTCATTGCAATTCATTTCATTCAGGTGCATTCATTATAAATTGCATTCATTCCATTTAGCTACATTTTCACATTTAGGATCATTTATACCACATTTATCACATTATATTATATCATAATGCATCCATCAAATCATATGTACATCAGGTCAAATCATTAAGGCATGATACACAAGCTATGAGTTGAAATAAAGGCAATTACATTGATTTGAAATGCACTAAAAGCATGTAGAACATCCATTTGCATTACATACATCACAAATAAGAATCCATATTGCATAATCACTATATTATAAGCACACATTATAGGTTAGGTATAATCACAACATGATACATATCGCATCATGTACATCCTACATCCATAACATGTTGGGAACATCATATAGAAACATATGCATACATATCATATCCATCCATCCTACATCACAACTAGGTTAGATCATATGCATCATAATAATCATAAAACCATAATCATCATCCATCACATATAAATAATAAAGTCCATGAACAATCCATAATAAAGAACACACACATATCACCGCCAAAATTGTGTCTCATATACATCTCAAAAAAATCAATATGTCTAATCATAATATAATGATACCCTCTCAAGGGTCAAAATAAGTCACACATACAGCTAGGAGAGATAGACTGCATTCTCTATGTCTCCCATACCTCTTGATGGTCATTTTAGTCAAGGTGCTTTCATCCCCATAGAGCCTCTTGACTATAGAATCTATGTTCTGTGAGATTGAGTACTCTCGGCATAGGACACTACTCTATGATCTACTGACATAGCCTGATGATGGAGATCCTGATAATCCTAGACTTCTCATTATAATCGCTCTATCTACTATTGTGCAACTATAATTTCTAAGAACACTATCAAGAACCCTACCATAATGAGTAACTATTGAACAACATCCCTCTCCCCCCATAGTCTAACTGCCTCCACCTCTGTATCCGCCCGACCTAGCCTCTCCCTCAATCCCTCCATCTGCCTCACCTCCTCTTGCATCCAACAGATGTTGTCCCCACTCCTTGCCGCCTTTAGTAACTCTGGCATGTTGTCAGCCTCTCCCCTAAATCTATCCCACTCAGAGATGGCTACCTCCACATCCTAGCACAGTGTATCTGCCTCTTCTCTAACCCTCTCCAACTCAGTATGGAGACTCTTTGCCCTCGCCCTCTCTATGTCCCACTCTAAAAGAGCTTGATCCAAAGAAACCTATGGCAACTTCCCTATGAGTGTTACCTACTCTCCCTCTTGCACCCCCTCTCCAGCTAATATATCCATCAGTTTTGCTCCTCCCGCTGCCTCCTCTTGGTGAGGTCCCCCAATCTCCTACAGTGGTGGTTGTACCTATAATGAGATTGTTATTGTTGGTCCCTATCTCCTCACCCCTCCTCTCCTCCTTTGTCCTCCCCAAGGCACTTGTACCTATCCCTTGGCTCCTCCGACAACCTCTCCCTCTCTTGGTCCATCCCCCTCCCCATCAACAATCTCATCCACTGATGGCGCTAGCTCATCCTACTCTATAACTCTAGGAATAGTAAGTTGAGATAGCCTATGTGCATCCCACCAAGTTGCATAGGCACCTATGCACCCTGAATCATCCCTAACATGTAGTCTCTCATCCCATGGAATTGTGGTTACTCTTGTCCAGCTCAGTCGCAGCTCAAATGGGCCCACCGTCTCCCCCCATGTGGCAACATCCCTAGTAATGCATAGATTTGTGAACTCATACCCAATGATGTCCTGTGGTAGGCCAAGCTGCCTCATAACACGATGTGGAAAATACTGATCAATAACGTGAATAGTGCACCCAAAGAGCTAGCACTCACTCTGCACTCATGCCAACTACCAATTCTCCCTCCATCGCTTGCTATCCTTGAATGGTCGCCATGTGAAAACTATGAGGTCATCTAGTACCCTCCTCCAGAACCAAGTGGTGCCAACCCAAGTGTAATGAAGCAGACCCCTGTACTTGTCCACATATGGAAACCATCCCCTCGGATCATGTACTCCCAGGGGCCATGTGACGATAATATGCTAGTAGGACCAGACGTGTAGCAATGTAACTCCAGTCTCGAGGTTCTTATAATCTCAACATACACGCATGTGCATATCATGATATAGTTGGCTGAGCATTGTGGCCCACCCATGCATACCCCATCCTATCCTCAGCATATAATAAAGGCATCTACCCCATCCTATCAAAAATTTGTGTCCACTTAAATCTAGCATCTTATGCCCGCTAATCAACCCACAAATGAAAAACACTCAGCGAGGAATCCCCCATATCTACATCGCCTCTTGGAGATGAATCCTCATCCTATCCATGGGTAGGTAATCACACTCACATATGCTCTATAGATAGTTATCCTCATGATCTAATCCATACTTGGGAATGATGCCTCTGATCGAGAACTTGAGGATCTGTCAGACATCCAAAAAGGAGATGCTACCCTCACCCGTAAGTAGGTGGAAGGAACAGGTGTCACTATCCCATCTCTTAACCAGCATTGTCATCATGGTATTATGTGCTATAATCCACAACCATCTCCCAATAAACTCATCCTAGTGTGCTCAGTATCGCCTTCTCATCTCCACTCAACTGTCTAAACAATCTCATCGTCAGTGGCCAATGCTCTCGAGAAGTGATAATGTTAGGATCCTCCTGCATCCAGCATAATCACCTCATTAGCCCTCTTTTTCTAGCCTATTTATAGCCCATTCTATCCCTGGGGCATCTAGGTGATCGCCCAGACCCATTCTTCTTTTTCTTTTATCCCTTTTTTCCCTCATTTTCCTCTTGGGTGGAGATGGTGTTTCTCCTCAGGCAGAGACACCAAAATTGTGCCCTGTGTGTCGAACTGCAGAAAGACATTGTTATGCAGTTCATCTCTTTTTTCCCTCTATAGACTGTTCAACATCTGTGCAAATGATGTTCTACCTACATAGATAGGGAATACGTGCATAGATGGGGAACACCTGTGCAAGCATTGATTCCCCACACAGACACCAAGCTGGCGATAGCCTTTCTAGCTCATTTATTACCCATAAGTAATGCTAAACCTACTAAACAACAAAGTTAGGTTGGGGTACATAGCAATGGACCATATTTGGCTAGTCACTGGTATCGTTGGACTCTCTCGGTGCAGTGCTTGTAGTGTGGAATGCGGACCATCTCTCCTAAGTGCTCTAATCTCTCTCAATCTCCAAGGTGTATGTGTGATAATGATCCCTCCTAGGGCCCTGTGTGGCTTATATAGGACCTCCCTCTACACCTTTTTCTCACCCTTCTTCTATCTCCTTCCTCTTCCTTTTTCTTCCACATTTCTTTTTATTCCTTGTTCTCTTCCTTCTGTCATTTTCTTCTTCTTTCAATAATTTCCTCGAAATTTTTTTTTATTTTTTGGGTCAAATTCTCAAGGTAGCATATACCACCCATGTCTTCACGTTGGGGCATCATTCTTTTGTCTTTTACCCACCACCAATTTTGCTGCTGCATAAAAGAAGGCCAAAATATAGATGCTCAAATTAATTAAAGTAAATATTTAATTAATTTAATTACATTATTCCCACTCCTCTTAGAATTAATTAAATTTAATAAATATTGTCACTGTAGCCCAATAGTTAATTTACCAAATAAATTAATTATTCTCTTATTCTTCTAAATTCACCCAAATCATTAATTATTCTAAATGCCCTTTAGTTAATTAATTTTAATTAATTAACTTAAGCTGACAAATTCCTACGAATCACTTCTTCTAGAAGTCTAATTATCATTATTCCTCAATTTTAAATTCCTCCACTCATTCTCTCTCCTCTTATCAAATCCTCTTAACTTATCCACTTGCATCATATTCCTCCATTATCCACTTAATCACCTTTCTTAATCATTTGCACATTCCTAATCCTCATGATTAGAAATAAGTCAACCATTTGCCATAAATGGTTTGTCTCCTCTTGCCTTCCAAACCTTAAATGCACCAACTTTGGTCATTTCAAGGATTTCAATTTCTTCCATTCCCCATGCTCCCTCACTTCCCAAGGAATTTTTAATTCATTTTCTCTCCCCTTTTTCCCATGCAACCCATTACTTGAGAATTTTTAATTCTCTTATCCTCTACCAAGGAATTTTAAATTCTTTTTTATTCTCCCAATGTACTTGGGGATCTCTTCCCCATGTACCTCAAGGTGTATGGAGACAAGAAATGCCTTTATGGAAAATATCTTGAATCCCACACCTTGTCCTCTCAATCCCTTCCATCATTTTCCTCCAATCTCCACCCTCCATTCTAAATCAATCTTGGCCCTTCATTTTCCTCCTCTTAAAACTATAAATTGGAGACTCCTCCCCTCATTTCTATATCCTTCATTTATGCAATCCCATGATACTAGTATAATCTTGTAACCATCCCCATAGAATCATTACTATAGTCAAATTAGCTTCCCCTACTTAGCCATTTCATCATCCATCCACGCATCCATCAAGTTATCCATATTGTTGTTGTGTAGTGGAGAGCATTCCACACCCAATCTAGGAAAAATCCAATCAAGTTGAGGAGGGGTGCATCCTTGACTTCACTAAAGGTCCAATCGAAGGAACAAGTGGCTACATTGTGAAGGTATAAAGGTTATTTGGTATTTTCTTGACTGTTTATGTTTTTTTAATTTAATCTAACCTTTGCACAATTGCATTGTTTCCCCTTGCTTCAAGTACATTTCTCAATGTGAAAAATAAGGTCATCTGATACATACTCTCTCAAAGTTCCAAGAGCCATAGAATTTTTAGTGAGCCATTTCATGTGTGCATTAGGATCAGGTTTAGGATCTATTAGCGTTGTCATTGTTCCATTTATGTAATGAATGAGTCCTTTTTCCATTAACGTACTCCATGCTTTAATTTTCCAAGATGTATAATTATGTGGAGTTAGAAGTGGAAAATTAGGAGAACCCATAGAAACAAAATGAGAGAGCACAAGATATAGAGAGACACAATCACATGAGACACCCCCAAATTCACTCAAACAATGAACCCCCCACTCCCCCAAATAAATACATGATGATTTGGCACTTTATATTTAGTGCATGTACAATGGGCCACTTGCAAACAAGGGCAAAGTGGGATTCTGATTTCAAGATTACAAGTCCCTCAAATAGGCTATAGAAGACTCAAACCAATAATGCATAAGATCTAAGCTAAGATCCAAGAAAATTACAAGTACCAAATAGGCCAAAAAAGACCAAATTCAAAAAGTGATATTTCTACTCAAAATGGTGGAAAATTGATAGCACCACACGAAAGTAGATGAAAAAGTGTGCACTTTCAAAAAAACAACACTTGAAAAGGAGGTCATATGAGCCTGAACGGAAGCCGAGAAGTTGTTGAATTGAGGATTAGATAGGTATAGTTATGAAAAACTAAAAATGCAAAAAAACTTGTCCACCAAAAAAAAAAGTAACCACACCATTGCAAAGAGTATGGAAAATTAGCCTAAATAAAAAAAAATTGCATTGAGAAAGGCCTCAAAATGACCAAGTTATAAGCTTTCAAAGTTGAACTGCAAAATCAAAAATCTCAATAGAGAGGGGTTTATTTTTTTTTTCAAAAAGTGCTAATGCAGTGTTGACTTTAGCAAATGATGAACTTAAATTTGATGATCGTATTCTTGTTACAAAAAAAATCCACCCTAGTTGCATGGTAGTCTATATCATATGAACTGTGGCGTGCCTGTACGAACTGCTAACTAAGTCATTGATGTGGATTTTACGGACAACTGACTGGATTGTATGAATGTTGATGTGGCACTATACATATTTGTTTATTAGACCAAATGAAAATCTAACATGGCAGTAGGAATGTTGATTTTGTAGTGTACGGTCAACGACATGTCAATTGTACAGCCAATGTTGTGGATACTAACTATGTAGGTTGTTTGGTGTATGGTAGGCTAACATGGTGGCTCATTGTGTAGTATAGACTTTCTTGTGTGTCAACATGACTGTATGCCAATTGGACATTGATGTAGTCAAATAAGAAGCTAACATGTGTCGGTTGAGCTGGAGCTACGTGGACCAACAGTCGTGTGCCACATGTCATAGTGAGCAAATAAAAAATAGCCATGTGGTGGCTGATTGTTGCATATTAGTCTAGACTGGTGTTGAGTTCCCACCGACAAGAAAATAGAGTTACATCATGTAGCGCAGTGAAGTTTGACCGGAACACATTGCAGAGGTGGCCTGAGGGCCCAGGCCAGCGGTGGCTGGGTGGAAGAATAGGGTCCAATGGGGATTTGAGGCATCAATGGCCATGGTGGTGGTGACTTGTTGGCAGAGGATACTAGCATCAGTTGTTAGAAAGAGCAAGGGCAGCCAATGGTCGATGATGTCAAGTGGGGCAGCCAAAACGTAATTACAATAGTTGGAGAATCATGGATAGTGCGACAATCAAAGACCACAGGAGGAGCGGTAGATGAGGTGGCATTCAGGACAACGATGGTAGGTACAAAATTGCAGACTCTAGCAAAAAGAACAGTATAGTAGGGGGTAGACAACGTACCCCCCATAATATATATTTTTATTTTTTATTTTTTATTTTTAAAATAAAAAAATTTCAAACATTAAAAACTACAAATAAATATTTTTGAAAAATAATAAATTTAACAAAGTATTCATTTTTTTTTTGTTGAAAAATTTGTAATGTATAGCTTAGGAGGCAGAAAATATTCTTGATGCCCCATAATGACTTTTACCCAATATAGACTAATTTATAGTTAAAATTTATGGAAAAGACCTCTGGAAATCAATGGTGATGTTGTATTTGGCATAGGGTGCTCCCAATTGATGTTTCTCCTCAAATCTAAACCTCAAATACACTAAGATCTCTCCAAAATGACTACGTAGTGAATAACCAAGATCTAGAGCCCAATGAATAACACAACACAAGAGAAACAAATATAGACAAGAACAAATTGTATTCTCATCAAGATGCAAAAAATGACCCACTGGATAAACCATACAATGGAGATGAGACTGCTTATAAAGGCAATGCCATTGAATGAGAGAAAACAAACAATCATGACATGTGGCCCAATGAGATACAAGGGTACGTAGAACTAGGTAGGAGAAATAAGAGAATATTCCACTAAAGTAGGTAGGATAAATAATAAAATATTCTACTAAAGGTGGATCACCCACCAAAGGTGGAATGCCACAACAAGATATCACCACAAAAGGTGGAATTTATCCTACAACCATCTTCCCTAGATGCACACTTCCATAAGTGTCTAATATGAAAACTACAATGAATGCATTATCCTAAGTCAAATTAAGTAAAGTGTAATTATGAGATATAATTTACACCAACACATAGGATGCAACCGGTCCCATCCCTATGAGACTTCCTAACCACTCCACTGAAGGTCTTTGTATCCAATTGGGGACCAACAAGTACCAACATCAAACTACTTAAACACTACTCTATAATTGTATTGCTTATCAATTACATCCATATACATTACAACAAACTCCTTATGGAGTGTTCAAAATACAATTACAATGATTTCCAGTGAAACATATCATATACTGATATAATAACAGAATAGTTTGCATCATGAATAAAGAGGTATAGGAAATAAGATGACAAGATCCATCCAACACACACAAACAAGTCTATTGGTCCCCAATGGAGTTTGGAAACAACCACCCGACCATGTCGAATCCTTAAGTCCACCCCATCATTCTCATGAGATAGACACAAGGCCCCACACATGCAATCAAACTAGGTCAACTCTCAAGCACAACACCTACACCATGGGAACATAAGTTATACACAAGGATAGATAGGATACATAACAAGATTACACCAAAGGCTTCTATACACAACCATGCAAGATAGGGCACTAGAGTACAAGTAGGAAAGAGTGTCATAATATAGCCTCAACATGAGTTACCTTGGTAACCTCTCTAGGCCTCGATCCCCATTTGACATCTCATGCGGAACTGAACTGTCCTTTCATGGAGACAAGGAGGTTCGATCATGCCAAATCAACTCCCCTATGATGGCTAGGCCTTCCCAATCCCATCCTTAGTCTATACAAGCACTGAAGGCCATGATTGGGGCACCATATTATATTATTAATGTTTTTTCCCCTATTTCATTTACCCTAGTTACTCTGGTAGCCACTTTAGGGCTCCAACCCCACTTAAGAGCCACTCTCCTTAGATTGCACCAAGACACCCTTACTCTAGGTTTCAATCCAAGGAATGATATGATACAATAACATATACATGTCCTAAATACCATACATGAATCCATAATTTGGAAACTAAATCATAATCAAACATATAGGCCTCTCTAAACCTTAACTATTGAGGATTTATTAATGAAATCATTTTCAATGCAACAAAAAATGGATTAATTCACATTTAAGCATAGGGAAGAACATATAAAAATGAATACATCCAATACAAACTACACAGTCCCCATAACATAGGATCAATAGGGTATAAAACCAACCCAAGCCTCTGGAATGCTCCGAGGGACCCATATTGGAAAACCGGGCCAAAAAAATCCAAAACATAGTCCCTATGCAATTCACTTGAGTCATGTGTAATTAAGGGCTCAGGATGCATAGTTGTAGGCTTCTACTACACAGTTGTGATCCCAAACTATGCACTTGAAGACAAAATCTGCACATTTAGACATTGAACTTGTGCAGTTATAGAAGGCCAACATGGGACTCATAAACAGTCATCGATTGGGCCCATAAGCTAAATCAGGAAAAGACCCATTTGATGGATGCCTATTTCACTTCTATAAAACCCATAAATTTGATCTCAAGACTCATGAATAGAAAACAAGACCTCAAACCCTAAAATACACAAGGAAAATGATAGCATTTCAACATATAATGTCACATTCATAACCATAAATTTTATAAAAAAATCCAGATTGAAAATAAAGACACTAAACACAATATTTTTCCATTTCAAATATATAAAATCAAATGACAAAGAAAAATGATTATAAACCCTACCTCAAAACTTCAGAAACAAGAAGAATGTGGGATGAAGTTTGCACAACAACACTCCAACAAATAGTAGTTTATCCAACCAACATTAAATAACTTTGAAGCAAGCAAAATCTCCAACCAATCCTCAATTCATCCCGCACAATCAATCACCAAAAAATTCCTCCAATATCATCACTCAAAAAGCAAGATTTTCCTTCCAAATCCCTCTCAAAAGCTCCTCTCCAAAAACTCTCCAAAAATTGCAAGAATTCCCTCACAAAAACCAAAAAGCAAAATAATATTTCCCTTGCAAAAACATGTACGGGAAATAAAAACCACCAAGAAAACCAAACTATTCAAAACCAAGTTTTTTTAATAAATAATTTAATTAAATAATCCCAAATTCTCAATCAACTCTCACCAAAATAAATAATAATAAATCAAAATTATTTGCATCCTCCCAAATATAATTACACTAGTAAAAAGGTAATTAATAATTACTCCACATGATAAATATATTTACACATACCATTAGTGCTCATAATTATACAAAATGGGGACAAATATTACAATATTAATATTAACAATTTATATCACATAAAAGAGTGTTACAATAAATAATAATAATAATAATAATAATAATATGGATCGGAAATATTTATACCATAAACAATTTTACTAAAAACATAAATATAATTAATAATATAACACATAATTGCTAATAAACATTGTCAAGATTAAATCCATCAAGCACTACACAAAACAAAGATCACTGACTTAGGTACATGGGCATTTCCTTTATTGCAATCCAAATAGGTAAACTCAAGACCAAGGTTATTACCATAATTTAGGACAATGGCTAGGGCTAGGTCACTTGGGCCTTAATGCTATCTCCATATATCACCATAAAAAAATATTTAGGAATGTTCAAACCCATGAAACTAAGTGGAGTTGATGTCTGGTACCTACATCCACTAAAAAAAAAATACCTACACAACATATATATCCATATATAGATCTAACAATAGTATCAGTAATCATAATCAATCCTCAAATAGCATCACTTGAAACATATGGTAGTACATCATAATCCATCATAAACACAATATATCACCTTTATATGAATATCATTAAGAATCATAAGCTATAACCCTGATAACAACAATGGGCCCTAAAAAATATGAATCATCATAACATAACCATATCCGGGAACATAGATTCATTATGCATAAGCAACCTTCAATAAATCAATTGACCATGTCTACTTCTAACATTCCACTAAAGTCAACATAAATCCAAAAGAAACATAATCAGGAAATGAACATGGAAGGTGTTACCCTAGATCATAGTTCATTTCCAAAAAGAGATCACATAGAAAACAAGGTTAGGTAATCCACTTGTCAATAATACATTCCTTCATTAACAGTTTATCTTTAAATATCCACCTCCTAATTAGCACAATCAGGATATTTTCACATCGCACCTAGGCATCGTCATTGTCATATAGGCAACCAAAATATTAAATTCATTGGAAGGGGATTTTAACATCACATGCATTATCATCTATCTAGATGATGTGATAGGATCCCTTTTCATCTACATCCACATAACCATATCCATGCCACATTCAATAATTAACTATATTAATAGAAAAATTATCATCATAGTGACCACTAGATCCAACAAATATCTCTATCTACTTGTTTTATCACTTCAATACTTACATCTTCTAGATTTAAGTGTATCTTTAGTATCATAATACCTTCTTTATCGTGTGAGTGCTAGAGAGGTATTGCATAATGTACTTGAGACCTAAACGTAGGGAATTCCATCAATTTATATTGAAAAGGAAAGAGTCATTTTTTAGATTAGAAATTTTGGGCCAACTATGAAGAGTGGACAACCCTTATATACTTATAGCTCTATATGGATCCAAAGAGTGTATTCCCAAATATCTTAACTATAAAATTAAAGAAAAATAAATAAAAAATAACTCACATATCATAGCCACACCCTTTATATAAAGACATCCCAAATATTTATCAATAAATAACCTTTATAATGGCTTATTGATCTTGTATATGTAATGGCATCTTAGCAAAGTATATTATTACTAAAGTTATATATGAAATTAAATATTTAAATAATATTTATATCCTCAAGTGTGAATTTAGTTAGAATGTCATAATTCACGTATAATCCTTGGAAAAAAAATTACATAATCATATGGAGAGATGATTGATAAGTGAAGGCTCTAAAAATATATGGTAGATGTTTTTTTATTGATTAAGAAGAGAGCGATGATAAACCCTTACATAGAAGAGATTACTATAAATAAAATTTATAGAGATAACAACAACATATTAAAATTCCATTACTTGGTCACTAGGATAGACCAAACAAAAAAATAACTCAAGGTACTAAGAGTTTCATCCCAATTAGAAACTCCAAGAAGAAACTCCTTCCTTTTGTTCTTCTTAATCTTAGGGACTCGTACTTCATCCTCCTTATCTTGTTTCTCTTTCCTTTTGTTCTTATTCATCTTGGAGAACAACATTTCATCCTCCTTTTCCCACTACTTCTTCCTTTTGTCAAGCTTTGATTGAACAATGACCACCCCAATGATCAATATTCTCATAATCTAATCACAAAATTTCACTAGATGGATCATTGCCTTTTTTATTTTTACCTACCCATGTTGGTATAATTTCTTTGTTTATAAATGTTGTCTTAGTTATCTTTTTAGCTTTGAAAGCCCTTGGTTTTTTCCTAGATCTCCTCTATTTTATCCACCCTAGTCTATAAGTCAAAAATCTCTACATAGTAAGTGTTTAGAGGGTCTTGATATCTTATTTTTTATTTTCTTCAGTGTTCTCCATTTCCTTACTAGTATTGTTAGTATGTTTTCTCCTATTATTCTTCTCCACCTCAACACTATTATCCAACTCCTCTTGATCAACCTTAAGAGACATCACTTTTATAGGTGAAAGGTCAATTTTATGATGTAGAGACTAAGACATGACTAAGACCCAACATCTTTAAATTGAATATCATTTTAGAATTAGATGGTGAGTGAATTTCATTCTCATTCCCTTCCTCAAGCACACAAACCTCCTCCTTCTTTGTAGTGATCATTTTACCAACCCTAGAAAACAATTTTGCATGCTTGGATGACTTTATTTCTCTTGAGTAACCAATTTTTTCTTCCCCACAAATCTCTTTATTATAAATAAAAATGTTAGAATCAATGGTCACATTGGCCAATTTAGAAAACTTAATTTGAACCCTCTTGCCCTTAGTCTTGCAAGTTCACATTCTCCTCCTTATCATTATGAGAAATAATAATATCTTAAAGGGGAGGCTCCTTACATCATTGTTTCATTATTTCCTTTTGGAACTATGGATAGAGAAGCCTAAATAGAGACAAAATTAGGCTTGCCTTTCTCTCTTATTAGTAGGAGTAGAAGGAGAGGTTACATGGCTCTTTTCACCTGAAGTCTCAAAGGAGGTAGGGTTAGAGGTAACTTAAATGAAGGATAGTTTATTCTTCCCTTAAGCAATAGAATTAGGCTTTTTTAATTCTTCTTGGGTAAAATATAATGGATATATTGTGAAATTTTCCTAGATGAGTTAGGCATTATCACACCAAAATTAGGGATAATCGTGAGAGTCATTGTGAGATTAAAGTTATAAAGGAAATATAAGACCTTGATGTAGGGTAGGGTAAGAACCCTCATTGGTGTATCTATTCCAAAAAGACAACATAAAAAATGAAAATATAATTAAATTATCATGCCTCAAGTGGTTCAAAGAGAAATTATAGCCATGCAAATTCCCAAACCTATCCTCAAGATTAAAGTATTTGATTAGGTGATAACTTTTAAGTGGACAATGGGTTGGTAAAGATTCCCTATGTATAAATTTTGGTATCAATAGGGAGACTCTCCGTCCTTTAGAAAATAGTTGATGAAGTAATTAGTCTTGCTCAACCTCTAAATGTTAATGCCATCACAACATAAACTGACAACTTGGGAAATCAAGTCCTTGGTGACAAAAAAATTAACATCTACAGTGACATGCCCTTTCTTCCAAGAGTTGAGAAAATATATTTTAAGAGTATCATCATGGCCACATAGGGCCAAGAAGAAATGTGTAATTCCACCATGTTCAAAAATTTCTAAAATCTCCACATTTTTCCTCAATCTGGAGGCATAGGACTCAAGCTCAATTTGAAGCCTTTGACCTCCCATATTTTGATGCACACAAAAGAGGAAAACATAAACATAAAAATAAATAAATATGCAAATCATGCTAGAGATATTAAACTTGAGAGAGTTCAAGAACAGTAGATAAAATTCTCTTCTATCTAATTACAATACCATCATAAACAAGCATTCACAACATGGTAACATGAGTGCATGATGAAAACTCATTATTGTCCATTATCTTTCAAATTTAATGTGATCTTCAATATAATTGTAGTGTGATAATTAAAAATGAAGTCCTTGATATAGTAGTTTTATTGTTTACCCTTCGTATATTAGTGACAAGCATATTTCTCATTGTTGATAGGAGAGAATTGACCATGATGATCATGAATTAGAATTTCTCTAACTTTGAGCAGAATCTTTTGAACATGAGACCAATGCATCCAATTATTATATTGAAGACCCAAATTTTCAAGGGAATAGACAACCCTATTCCACACTTTGTACACATGATTAACATTTAAATTTAAAAAATTGTGAAGTGAGGATCCAATTTTCTCAATGCATTCTCTTTTTCTTCAAGGAGGGTTATTTAAAATTTTAATAAAACAAATTGTAAATTTTTTAGTCTCCTTCAATTTTACTTTCTAGAAAACAAAAAAAAAAAAGTCTCTTAATTGTAGACCAAATAACTTGAGCTTCCCCTCCATTATAAATTTTTCAGATAATGTTCCAAGAAAAAAATTCAATTATTGAACCCTTTTCACCCCTTAAGACTCCTCTAGGAGATAAAACTTGACTTGGATTTCATTTACAACACCTGTGAAAGTTAAACTTAACTCATGATTTTTGAGGTCTCTTCTATCTAGGTTGCTTTCCAAGAACGTTTTTCATAGATTTTACAATGTTGAAATTTCAAGTTATTCCCTAGTTTTGACTTAGATCTCAAGAGTAGAAGGCCATTTTTCAATACCCATTTTGGCCACATTAACATTCTCTTGAATAACATTATTTATGCTTTGAAACAACTATTTTATTTCTCTTGTATTATCTTTGAAGATTCTATTCAATTTATTCTTTCTATATACCCCAAGCAATATGAAGAGGGGTTTGGTCCCACAACTGTCAAATAATAGAGTATTTAAGAGGTGAAAAATCACTCGTCTTAAGTTAAGGTCCAATTAAACTCAAAATTAGATAAATCCAAATCCCAAACTTCCATAGCAAAACAATAATGGAAGAAAAGGTGATTCACTGAATCCTTAGTAAAACAACACATAATACATCTATTAGATATATAAAACAATCGTTAATACATCTCTCTTGAGTAAGGATTTTAATATGAGTTACAACTCACTAGAAGCTGTTAATCTTAGAAATAATTGTGTGATTGTGAATCAACCTCTAATTAAATTTTGAAGAGTTTCAATCCTTGTAAATAATGTTTTAAGAAGAAGCCACAATAAATATTCCATAACAATGAAGAGTCCAAAAAATATCATTTTCCCTAGATGGGTTAAAAAAATTACAATCCCCAATTATCTATATAAAATGATCAATGAGATCATCCATCAAAATTAGTTGAGAGTAGAAGTTTTTCAATTGAGGGGTGTAGCTAATCCAGTTTGTGTATCCATTTCTATAGCATTGTGAAGCCTTTTTAATAGTCCCAATAAGCCAACAAATTGATGATAAATGGTAGATGTTAATATTATTGAATTATACAATTTGGTAGGACATTAACTAAAATAGTATACAAATGAATTATGGTAGGATGAACTACTAATATACTAACACCTTAATCCATTGGTTACATATTCAAACCTTTAAATCAAGTACAAATGCACATGTAAGTTTGATCCCATTAACAAGTTATGATTTAAAACTATGAAGAGAATTATAAATGCATTATATAATCTCATCAGTCTAGATGTAGTTTCATCCAAATGTACTTCAAAAGTCACCAAATAAACCACATGACAAAATCTACTTCAATAATTCATAATTGATTGAAGATCCCATATGATGTTATAATAGAGTCTTTTTTATTAATATTTCAAAATAGTTTAATAAACCATTAAAATGAAATAAATAGGAGTCTTAGCCTAGGGATGTAAACTATGATCTTATTCATTCACTATTTCCATCTTCATTTTTGGGGAACAACCAACAAGGCTTAACTTAGTCGAAAAGGAGAGTTGAACACTTTGATTAATTGCTCCTTTTTTTAAGGTGTGTTTGATATGATATAATTATGCAAGATCTAGGTAATGTTATTGGAAATTGACAATATTTAGCATAAACAAAAAAAATATAGAATTAGAAACCAACACAAAAGTACAGATCTAGAATTAGGAGGTAGAGAAGAAACTGTGACAATGTTGGACTAGTGTGCTAGGAATGCTAGTATGTAAGTTTCTTCATCAAGAAAAAGAATTAGATTTCAGATCAGGAAGTTTTGTAGATTTGTCCCTCCAACAATCAGCTTAAAAGTGTCAAATAGGTGTGCAAATTGACACAGTCTAGGGGTTTTTGCCTTTTTGAAGTTAGGGACTATACATTTCAGTCTACTCTATACAAATACATAACTCTCAGTCATCAAATCTATATCTAGACACATGAAATAGGTAAAAATATTATGTTGTATAGGGGCTTTCCTAATTCAGGACCCATGTTGGTGTTTGCACCTCCACAACAACAATGATGATGTAAAAAGGGAGCTTACCCTTGTTAAGGTAGAGGCTAAATCATAACTGAAATGCTAAAAGAAATGACATTACCTCAAGATTAATAATGGTGGTGATACAATTCTCTTTAGACAAGTCCTTCGAGTGTTGATGCAATAACATGACAAGACATAACAAAATCAATCATGAAATCATACTTGAATATAGGTTGTTGTAGATCGCATTACTCCGTATTCTCATATCTAAATATGCTTGCTCAATAGGAATGATAATTCTTGCTCTTATTCTTGTTGTTGGGCTTTGTGAATGAAAAATGATTGCTTTATATAGGGTTCATAGGATATTTCCTAATTTAGGTTGACTTCAAATAGTAAAATGAAAATATTGATATTGAATCGCAAATGGCAAGAGCCAACCTTGCATACCTTTGAATTTGGGCCCTTTTTCTCTAAAATAAGGTGCTAGGAATCCTAGTCCACTCAAAAGGGTACTAGATAAAAGTGGTTGCATATTTTTAGGTCCCAAGACATAGGATTTGATCATAATATTGGCATATGAAGATAATTGGGAAAGATAGGGCCACAATAGGCTTGGAATGAGCTAGGAGAGAGCACACTAAAGAAAGTGCTCAAATAGATTCTGAAAGCCTAAAGAGATATGAATTTACTATGCTACGACAATGTACATACATACGCTATTGAGACTAAAATATAGTCAGCTAATATCAACTAAAACTAACCATCATAAAAATAAGGTATATAGGGCCAAGACAACAAAACACACCTAGAGTAGTATTTCATCCAATTGCTATATAATAGATCATATAAAATAGAAATGAGATTACAATACTATTGGAGTTGATAGCTAACCTCACAACTCCCAAAAATTACATGCACAAAAAAAATCTTATCACATCTGAAGAGAAAAAGACACGATTAATGTTATTCAACCTTGAGATAGATTGATTAAAAGAAGAATTAGATGTATTGAGATTAACCAATAAATGAATTAAACCCACTTTCCTATTCTTTCCGATATGATAAATACGCCTTCTTGGTGGTAATCCATGACTAAGCTGTATATTTTATGTCAAATTTATTAGATACTTAGATGAAAGACCAGTAACAAGAAGCAAGAGGTGTACCAGAGATTTTTTCGGGCCTGAAATACCCTTAGAGGTAAATAAGGATCATTTTGGACTTCAATCTCCACTAGAGTAATTTTTAAAGGACAATTTGAAAGTATGGCATAGTAAAGATATTAATCCTTTTTAACTTTTAAGATATCCTTTTTAGCTCTCTTTTTGTTTTGTTTTAAATATTTGAGTTACAGATATATTCTTTAGTACTATACTAACATTATTTTTCTTTTATGCTTTTTGCTCACTTACAAGCATTTAAATGAAGAGGACATGAATTTTAAGCACTCAAATTCTTTTTTATGTAGATGTTACAATCCTAGATTTCAAAATGTTGATTGTTGTTGTTGCTTTAGGGTTTCCAACTCACCTCTACAATCATTTTCATCAATTTTATAAAACTAGATTGAAATTTGTTAAATTTTATTGATTTATCTACTCATAAAAGTACAAGTAGACAATACTAAATAATTTTTGCAAACACGATGCCTAAACCGTGAAAATTGAGAATTCAAAATTTTGATTTGAACATTGAAAATTCAATCTCTGGAAGTAATGAAGATTGAAAATGGAGAAAGCTCTATAAATATGGAGCAAAAATATCAACATTGTGACAATTTGGGCCTATGCAACGAGAAAATATAAATCTTTTTCTTTGTTAATTTTGCTACTATTATTCAAATTTTAGTAGTTTAATCCCCCAACATATTTTAAAATAAGAATGGCATAATTTTTCATCCTTGAAATGAGTTGAATCTTGTTGCTTTATAGAATGGCATAATAGATTGACCACTAAATAAGTATGCTCTCATTAGATAAAATAAACAGTAATTTATTATTGTCTAAACCTTTATATATATGTACACTGCTACTAACTTGTTGTGGTGTAAACAATTCTATTAGAGTAATCAGGTCTTTACTTGATTAATTAAACAACATTTGTTTAATTCTTTAAGTTCCCTATTATCTCTTTTACACTTAAGCTAACTTTAGGTGCATAATAATTAATTCTTTTATTAATTATTATGTGCAAGCCTAGGTTTTCCTTTTTAGGGTTTCTTGACCTATTAGAGGTTATTCTTTTCATTGTATTGGAAGGATTATCACATTACACGTTTTGTGAATACTAAGCTCTCATCTTTTTTAGCATATTTTCTGTGTATTGGTTTTTCTGTTATTTGCTTCCTTGCTTCTCCTTGTAATAGGTTATTCAGCTTGTAGAGATCATTTGGACTCCTATGGTGTTGTATTTCTCAACTCTCACAAATTCCTATTAGACAAAAAATAGATTTTACTATTTGCAAGGTATACTAATGGAAGGGTTGCAACCATACTTTTGCTAGAATAAAACATTGCATCTTTAAAATTTTATGGGTATGTTTGAGATTGGGCATACACATTCATGTTAGATCACAATAGAATTATTTTATATATACAATTACTTCCATTTAGGATTCTTTTAGTTGTTTGTTGTAAGGTAGTCTTTGAAGCAAATTATATGCAGAATTCAATCCACTATAATTTTATTGTAGATTTTTAACATTAATATCTAAATTTGAATGATTGGAAATATAATTCTCTTATGAATAACATTAGAGGGATATATTTTGTTTTAAATAGTGATTATAAAACATGAAGAAACAAAATAGCAATGTTATTGACTGATTGAATCCATTAACATTATTAAAATCTCAAGATAATATTTTTAAAGTAATTTTAATAATTTAAGATTCCATATAGAAATTAAAAATATTCCCTGAATTCATTCATGTCGGGAGTTGTTGGCATCGATGTCAAACCTTAGTGTAGTGTTGTCATTAATATCACATGGTGCAATTGAGTGCAAAGATATGATGATGGAGATTGTTGGAATTATTGTCATTAATGACTAAAGTGGATACTGTCATTGTTGATCTTGTTGTTGATGTTGTTGTCTTGTATTGTTGATGTTGCTAAGGATGGAACTACATGCTAATGTTTCTCTTGATGAAATACATATTGGTGGCAGCTGATGATGAGCTCTTTGCTGGAAATGATACTATAATTGTTGGTTTTTGTGACTAACGGACTATATAGACTGATATATCAGGTACTGATATGGTAGATTCATATGAGTGTGTAGATGGTTCATGTTCTTGTTGTAGATTATCTAGATGATTATTACAAATTGTTTTGACATTAATGAATAATG
This sequence comes from Cryptomeria japonica, assembly GCF_030272615.1. Taxonomy (NCBI): domain Eukaryota; kingdom Viridiplantae; phylum Streptophyta; class Pinopsida; order Cupressales; family Cupressaceae; genus Cryptomeria; species Cryptomeria japonica. The sequence continues at coordinate 516,592,303 of NC_081405.1, read as the reverse complement.
CAGATGAGAGTTGAGAAAATGTTTCATGTTTAATGTCCACTCTTTTGGCGTTGATATCTAGCATGCTTGACACTATTGATGCTAAAAATGAAGAGTTGTGTAAAATGAGAGTAATGTAGTTGATGTAGTCCTTAATTGGATGGCCTAATAATGATGGTCGTATGAATATGGGGATTTGTTTAGATGGATAATGGTTACAAATGTTGTGTTGTGGAGGTCCACCTTCTTGTTGTGCTGTGGAAAATCTCTGAAGTAGAAAAGGACACTCATCTGCAGGCTCAAAAAGTTGTCAAGATGCAAAAGGTATCTGAAGCAAATCAACAGGTCGAGCAAGTGTATGACCTATCAAAATCAAAACTGGATGAAGCCTTCAATGATCAGGGAGAAAGAGTAGCTGAGAAAAATGATCCTATCAATGTGGATGCATTAGATGTTGAAGGTACTAAACCGGAGGAAGCTGAGAAGGAGAAAGCAAAGGAGGGAAAAGCTAAGAAAGAGAAAGCGGAGAAGGAAAAAGCAGAGAAAGAGAAAGCAGAGAAAGAGAAAGAAGAGAAGGAGAAAGCAGAGAAGGAGAAAGAAGAAAAGGAGAAAGTGGAGAAGGAGAAAGCAGAGAAGGAGAAAGCAGAGAAGGAGAAAGCGAAAAAAGAGGAGAAAGAGAAGGCTGACAAGGAGGGCAAGGAAAAAGAAGAGCAGGAGAAGAAGAGACAAGAGGAGATCAAGGAAAAGGAAGGAGGACAAACTTTTGAGATTCCCAAGGCAACCAAAGATCAAGTTCAATCTAAACAGGTTGATCCCACCGGTCACAGTGAATTGACTCTTGCCTGTCTTACCAAATCTGTAGAGGAAAATGAGCTACTTAGAAGTATTCAACTTGCTCAAGAAATATTGGAGGAAATAAGAAAGAAGAAATAAAAAGATGTTATTCGATTTGTTGTTGATACTCTTTCAAACTTAGTCCTCGATACTGATCTTTCTAGTACCGATTCCTCACTAGCCCAGTTGAAGCTTCTATGCACAATAGTGGGTGATCAAGTGCAATCATTGGAAGATGTTGCCCTGGCTACTACAGAGAAAAAGCATGAAAAAATGCTAAAAGATGCATTTGTGAAGCAAATTGACGAAGACAGAGCCAAGCTGACCCATCAGAGAGATGATATCAGTCTGGCAATGGATGAAGCACATAAAATTTTGAGCAAAATCTGCCAGCGCGACCTATTTTGTGATGATTCTCTGAAGAAGAAAGGTCAACTCCAATTGGAATTAAAGTAGTATATGGAGACCTTCAAAGTGTCATATGATTCCTTCATAGTGTATGGGAAAACTGTACAAACTCATAGGCAACTGATTGCCAGGATGGATTCAGAGATCTATAAGTGGACTCAAAATCTGCAAAAGCTTCAGTTGTTGTTGTTACCTAAGTTGCAAATCCTTCATAAGTGCTTTCTGAACATGGAAGCCATTATTGTCACTCAGAAAATGAGCACTATGGATGCCATGAAGGAGTTAGCATTCCAGATGAAGACTCAGATTGAAATTGTTGCCTCACTCCTAGATACTTGGTCTACAAACATGAAGGAATTTCTGAAAAAATTTAAATTCATTTTTGGAAAGTTTTACTCATTATTGTCATAAACATATACTCTATTTTCATGTTATGCAATATGATCTTGGTAAATCTCTGCGGCATGTTTGCATTACTTTGTCATTGTTGGCAAAGGGGGAGTGGTATTGTGAAAATTTTATGTAAATGGAAGTAGTACATGCTTGTAATTCTAGCAAAGGGAGTAGTGTATGTGCTTAAGGGGAGTAATTTTGATTATGGCATCATTTTTGTTTTGTAAGCACTTAGATGTCAAATTTTCCTAAGTGTTGCCATCAGTTCCAAAGAGGGAGATTGTCATTGATGGACACACACATTTGTTTTATGAGTTATTCTCAATCAGTAGTATGTGATGTATTGTTCAAACCGGTATTATATGCATAGTCTTTGTTTGTAGAAGACTATCGGTGTTTGCAGAAGGAGCTTACCAGTCAAAGCATGACCAAGACCCTCAAGCGGTATGAGGACCCCAAGCGACAACCAATCTTTTTAAGATCAGAATACTATGTTCCAATTTACCAGTCTTTGTTTGTAAACCGGTAATCGATATACTTTGTTTTGTTAACTGACAAACTTGTAAAGTGTGATGAGTTATCATCCATCGACACCGATGCGGTGATTCTGTGTCGTGTTACAAATTGTGTCTAGATGCATTGTACCTAGGAAATTGTAGTCTAATCTCATTGGACCGACATGAAATCAGATTCCTATATGAGGACATCATGTCTAGGGTTTTGAGGTGGTGTGTAAGAAGATTAGGTTTTTGTAGAAAAGTATCTTGCGACAGATATTGAACGTGTGAAGGAAAGAAGACTGAAGTAATGCTGCAATGCATTAATAGAGAGAAATCAAGGATCTAACTAAGCATTTTGTGCTACTTTATAGATCACTTACTTGTTGATTACTAATCTCTTCGACAAGTCATAAACCCTTAACCGGGTAGGCTCAGTTAAGCCTGTTCTAAATCCTCTAACAAGGTGGTTCACAGTGGTGGATCTGAAATCCTTTAATAGGGTAGTCTTTAACAGAACTTATCTCCTAATAGAGATCAAGATTCCTAACAAGATTTGTTCTGGTGAAGAACATTGTAAGGCCTTAACCGATCTGACCTTAACTGGTCTGGTTGCTATGCTACAGATAGTAGACTTGTGAGTTTTACTCACCATGGTTTTTCCCATTTGTGTTTCCACGTCAAAATATCTTGTGGTATGGTGATTGTGTTATTGTGGGTGAATGCTTTATTTTCTATTTGGCTTGTTTGCATATTGACCGGTTTGTTGTTTAAAGGGCTATACCGGTCTGCAATAAAATTGCTTAAGTGTTTGGTAAGGTTTTTGGGTATACTAATTCACCCCCCCCCCCCTCTTAGTATTCATCAATTGGTATCAAAGCCAACATTTCTTTAAGTCTAACTGTTTGAAAGGAGATATGGGGGAATATAGCATGAGCGAACTCACTTACCGTTTGACTGAATTTGAGAGAGCCTATGATGAACTTAAGGTCAAGTATAAAGCCTCTTTAGCAAAAAGAAGAGAACTTGTTGAGAAAATGTTGGAAATTACTGAAAACAACTCTTCTGATGAAGTAGACATGGATTCCCTAGTCAAAGAAGTGGAGAAACTGAATGAGTCTGAAATTAACTTGAGGAGGGAGTTGGAAGCACTGACCATTAGGATGAGTCAGGAACTAGAAAATCGAACAAAAGTTGAGGATCAAGTGAAGGACAAGGAGCGTGAGATCTTTAAGTTGAATCAAGAAATTGGTACCATTACCGCTTATCTGCAAGAAGGTAAGGAAGAGAAAGAAGAAATGCAAGCAGAACTCAATGCATCCATCTCTCAGAATGAAACCCTAATGAAGACCAATGAAGCTCTTTTCAAAGTACTTTTTGAGATGAAGGAAATACTTGCAAAGTTCAACCTGAGCTCTACAAAACTGGACCAATAGCTTCAATCAATGAAGCCATCAAGGGATACCACTAGACTTGGTTTCTCTACACATGAGGAAGGTGAATCCTCTGGAACCAAGATTGATGCACCAAAAGAGCAACCGGTACTTGAGAACAACACCAAAAGAAAAGGTAAGTCAAAGTTCAAACTTGTATGCTTTAATTGTCATAAGGAAGGACATACTGCCAATGTATGTAGGAGCAAGACTTATAATAATTTCCCTTACATGCAAAACAATGTGTATGACCACAAGGCTAGAACTAGTAGATTTAATGGTCATTGTTATGCATGCAACAAGTTTGGGCATAGATCTTTTGAGAGTAGATTGGGTATGAACAACCCTGCAGGTTATGTACTGAGATCAAAAGGAGTTGTCCAAGAACCTCTTTGAATCATTTGAAGGTTGAAGGAATGTTTTTGTGAAGGCAATCATAACTAAACCGGTATTGAATCTAGCATACGAAGATGTTATTTTATGTAGTACATTATCATTGGATTTAACCATCCAATTGTAGTCAGTGTGACTCTCATTTTGTGATTGAGCAGTGAGCTCTAGGCAGCTGGCCTTTCTGCATGTGCAGAATCCATATTGTACACACATACTATCTATAGCAGTATCATTTGATTGTGGGTAAGGCTTCCCACTGTGGTTTTTCTCCTTACAGGGTTTCCACGTACAAATATTTGTGTTATGTGTTGTGGATATTATTATCTTTCTGTTTCATGCATTAATCTTTACCGATACTGCAACTAACTGATAAAACTATCTATCGACATAAAGTTTGGTTTACTGGCATTAAGCATTACGTTTTCGTTAAGTTAATTTTGGTTGAATTTATTGGACAACTGATTCAACCCCCCACCCCCCCCCCCCCACTCTCAGTTGTCTTTGGGACCTAACAATTGGTATCAGAGCATAGTCCTCTTTTTGTAGAAGTTTAACAGCTTGAGGAGATCCAATGTCTTCTAACTATTTCAAGAAGGACAGTCCAAAACTTGATGGAACTAACTATGGCATATGGAAGATCAGGATGGAGACACATTTGAATTGCATTGGAAAGGACATATGGGATGTAACAAAGAATGGCTATACTTATCCTACTCAAGGTCAACCTAATCCACCTAACTTGACTAAAGATGAGGAAAATGATTGCAAAGCAAGAGAAGCACTTCTGAGCCATTATCAGATCAGCAAGTCATGGGATTGTCAAACAGATCTATTGCTAAACCTATTTGGGACAAAATGGAAACATTGAATGAATGAGATTCCACAGTCAAAATTGCAAAACTTGAATGCTTCTGGGTCAGGTATGAAAGTCTGAAAATGGAAGAAAATGAAAGAATTTCTAGTTTTATGGAAAGAGTAAATGAAATTGTTTTGGGTATATAATGTTGTGGAGGAACCTTAAGTGAAGATGAGATTGTTTCTAAAGTTTTAAGAGCTTTGCCACTGGCATACAAAATCAAAGTTATTGCTATAAATGAATTGAGAACAATGCCTAATGCATCAGTATCTAGAGACACCTTGGTTGGAAAACTTTCAGCTTTTGAACTTGAGGAATTTGGTTTTGTTACTACTATTAAGATGGATCTAGCTTTCAAGGCATCATCATCATCTGAGAAATTTGATTGGAAAGCCTTCTATGCAAGAGAACTTGAAGAAAGAAGGAGAGAAAATGAAGAACTTGAAGAACTTGAAGCACTATTTGCAAGGAAAATGCCTAAAGGTCCAATTGGAAGTAAGTATGAAGGTAAAACACCCTTTAAATGTTTTAACTATAATAAGATTGGTCATATGGCTTCTAGATGTCCTGATAGACATGCAAGATTAAGAGAAGAAGCTAAAAGAACATATAAGCCTAACCCTGATTATCAGAAATACAAGTTTAATAAGAATAGAGACAAATCTTGTTATTATGCTGATGAAGGAGTTACTAATGATTCTGATGAGGATCTGGCAGACAATGGATGGGCTTTTACTGCTATAACAGAAGATCAGCCAGCACCTACTGTTGAACCGGTAGAGCAGGCCCTGGCAGCTAAAGTTGAAGATAAGGATGAATGAATTATTAATTCAGGATGTTCACATCACATGACTGGTGATAAGAGTAAATTATTAACCTTTCAGGAATACAATGGAGGTTTAGTAAGATTTGTAGATGATAAAGCTTCTTTGATCAAAGGAAAAGGTACTATATCTTTTGATGGTAAGCACAATATTGATAATGTTTACTATGTTGAAGGTTTGAAGCATAATCTTTTGAGTGTTGGTCAATTTGTTGAGAAAGGATTTCAGTTACAATTCAAGAATGGTAAATGCAAAATCTTAAACAGAACTGGTTTGGAAATTGTCACCGGTAATCAGACTAGAGGTTATATCTTTCATTTGAAAAACAATGAGAAAGCATGTTTGATTGCACATATTGATGAAAGTTGGTTATGGCATAAGAGACTTTGTCATGTAAATTTTGATTGCATTGTGAAAATCAGTACAACTAAGACAATAAGAGATTTACCTAAGATTGTTAAACCTCACAATTCGGTATGTACGGAATGTCAATTTGGAAAGCAAGTTAGAGCAACTTTCAAGAGTATTCCAGAGAAGTTTAACAATGTTCTTGATTTAATTTATACTGATTTATGTGGTCCAGCAAGAACTAGAAGTATACAAGGAGATAGGTATTTTATGCTAATCATTGATGACTATTCTAGAATGTGTTGGGTTACTTTTCTCAGGGAAAAATTTGAAGCATTCGAGAAATTCAAATTATTCAAGGTGATGGCAGAAAATGAAATCGGCAAAAAAATCAAATGTTTGAGATCAAATCAAGGAGGTGAATTCGCATCTAAAGAATTTAATACATTCTGTGAAGTGAATGGGATCAGAAGATAGTTATCAGCATCTCGAACACCCCAGCAAAATGGAGTTGTGGAAACAAAAAATAGAACTATCTTGGATGCAACCAGAAGTATGATATCAAAAAAAATCTACCTCATATATGCTGGAGAGAAGCGGTCAATACAGTAGTTTATACATTCAACAAAGTTCACATCAAAGGTGAAATCGGTAAGACCCCTCATGAACTATGGTTTGGTAATACTCCTACTCTTAATTTTTTCAGAATATTTGGAAGTAAATGCTATTTTAGAAGAGATAAGTATATTGGCAAATTTGATCCTAGAAGTGATGAAGGAATATTTCTTGGTTATTCATCTAAGAGCAAGGCATATAGATGTTTTAACAAGAGATTGCAGAAAATTGTTGAGAGTGCAAATGTGAAGATTGATGAACAGTTTAGAGGAAATTCAAGGTACACAGACTCTGAACTAGCAATAGAGAATCACAAATGAACCTACTGTGAATACACCGGTACATAATGGTGATCCATTTACACCGGCGTCATCTGAGGATTCAACAGTCACTGAAAAATAGCAGCAAGTAAAAACACCCCGATATGTAAGATTAAATTATTCTGAAGATCAGATAATTGGAAACAAATTTCAAGGAGTTATGACTAGAGGAAGATTGGAAAATAAAGAGGTATGTCTTATTTCTCAAATTGAACCTACATCAATTAATGAGGCATGTGAAGATAAATATTGGATTAAAGCTATGGAAGATGAATTGGAACAAATTGAAAGGAATAACAATTGGTCATTAGTTTCGTGGCCTAAAGACAAAAATGTAATTGGAACTAAATGGGTTTTTAGAAATAAACTTAATGAAGATGGTAAGGTAATCAGAAACAAAGCAAGATTAGTGTGTAAGGGATATTCACAGAAAGATGGAATTGATTACAATGAAATCTTTGCACTGGTAGCTAGAATTGAGGTAGTCAAACTTTTATTGGCTTTTGTAGCACACAAAAACTATAAAGTATATCAAATGGATGTAAAATGTGCATTTCTGAATGGAGATCTTGAAGAAGAAGTTTATATTGAACAACCTGATAGATTTTCTTTGACAGATAACAAAGACATGGTTTGCAGGTTAAGGAAAGCTTTAATGGTCTAAAACAAGCTCCCAGAGCTTGGTATGCTAGATTGGACAAATATCTTTTAAAGCTTGGATACACTAAAGGTAATGCTGACAACAATCTATACTACAAAGTGACTAATGATGACATCTTGGTTATTGAAGTTTTTGTTGATGATATAATCTTTGGAGGAGAAGATGGGTTGTGTAAAGACTTTTCTAACAAAATGCAGCAAGAATTTGAAATGTCTATGATTGGAGAGATAAAATTCTTTTTAGGATTATAGATTTCACAAACTGTTAAAGGTATATTCCTATGTCAATCTAAGTACTTCAAGGAATTACTAAAGAAATTTGGCATGGAAAACTGTAAACCAGTAAGCACACCTATGACTACAACTGATAAATTATCTTTGAACGATGAATCAACACTTGTTAATCCGACTAGATACAAGTCTATGATAGGAGGTTTATTGTATTTAACACAAACAAGACCTGATATTATGAATGCAGTATGTATTGTTTCAATATTTCAGAGTAATCCTAAAGAAAATCATGAATCAGCAGTGAAAAGGATTTTTCAATACCTACAAGGCACCACAAATCTTGGTTTATGGTATCCTAGAGATGAAAATTTTGACTTATGTGCATACGCAAATGCTAATTGGGCAAGAGGTGTGGATGACAGAAAAAGAACCACCAGTGGAGCATTTTTTCTTGGTAGCAGACTAATTTCATGGTTGAGCAAGAAACAGAGTTGTACAAGTCTATCAACAGAAGAATCAGAATATGTTGCAGCAACAACTAATTGTACACAGGTATTATGGATTAAACAAATGTTGAAGGACATAAAGGTAAAATGCAAGGAACCTATAACTATTTACTGTGATAATATGGCAGCAATTGATATATCAAAGAACCCAGTATTTCACTCTAAGACTAAACATGTTTCTATCAAATTCAATTTTCTAAAAGAATGTTGAAGCAAAAGAAGTGAAATTGGTTTATGTGAATACTAAAGAGCAAATTGTAGATATTTTTACAAAACCTTTGCCTAAGGAGACTTTTGAATATCTCAGAGAGAAACTTGGATTCCTACCCCCACTAATAGAGACTTAGACAATTGATGTTTATCATCAACTGGCAGAATTAATAGAGAAATCTTTTATTCTGACTTTGATGAGGAGAGCTACTTCTCAAGGGGTAGTTGGTATAATAAGTTGGTATTTTGTATTTGAAACTAGTTTTTGTAATACTTTGGCATTTGATGTCAAAGGGGGAGAGATATTATGGAAAAACATTTGAAAAACATTTTGGGAGAGATATCTTTTGGGAGAAATTATGTATTTTGATTTATGGTTAATGATCTCTTTGGGAGATTGTTGGTTTTTGGTTTTTGGCATTTCTGTTTTGACACTTTGATGGTTTTTCCATCTTGTGTTGCCATCAATGCCAAAGGGGAAGATTGTTGGTATTTTGGATATATTGATATGGTTTTGTCATTGATGTCAACACCTGTCATCACTTGTCAATACTTATCAACACTTGGAGATCTTTGATTATGTTCACCTCCAAGTCAGAGACTTATGCACAGTCATCAGTATTTGGTTCACCGATAGATTATATTGTTCATCGGCACTTGGAATGACTTGGAGACTACTTGGTTATGTCGAAGACAATATCTGATCACTTGGTTTTGGCGATTTGGTTATTGGTTTATTCGGGTTTGCATATTTGTTGTTACCAGCAAATAGGTCCAAGATATACACCGGCAAGCATATCTATTCCAGATCAGCACGACATGTTATGGAGACGATTTATTTTTTTCAAAATGCATTTAGCCAACATCATGCATCGGATATCGATTTATTTGTAATTGATTTTATTGTAACATCTTTTAGTGGGCCGACCTATTCAATTGGTCTTAGGTTATGGTATAAATGTAAGATCTCATTTGTAAGATTGATATGTGATTGGAAAAAGAATTGTAATAAGGTATATGCAAAAATAAGCAGAGCTATATACGCAGACGTCATATGAAGGTTGAAGGAAGGTTTTTGTGAAGGCAATCATAACTAAACTGGTATTGAATCTAGCATACGAAGATGTTATTTTATGCAGTACATTATCATTGGATTTAACCATCCAATTGTAGTCAGTGTGACTCTCATTTTGTGATTGAGCAGTGAGCTCTAGGTAGCTGGCCTTTCTGCATGTGCAGAATCCATATTGTACACACATACTATCTACAGTAGTATCATTTGATTGTGGGTAAGGCTTCCCACCGTGGTTTTTCCCCTTACAGAGTTTCCACATACAAATATTTGTGTTATGTGTTGTGGATGTTATTGTCTTTCTGTTTCATGTATTAATCTTTACCGGTATTGCAACTAACTGATAAAACTGTTTACCGGCATAAAGTTTGGTTTACCAGAATTAAGCATTAAGTTTTGGTTAAGTTAATTTTGGTTGAATTTATTGGACAACTGATTCATCCCCCCCCCCTCTCAGTTGTCTCCAGGACCTAACGATGGTCTTGTAGATTTAAAAATAATATGTATGTTTTGTGGATGTTGCACTCCTATCTTTTCACATTGTTGGTGTTGCAGTTGATATGGTTGGTGATTGCAATTTGTTGGTAATCTAGTTGTTTGTTAGGATTGGTATGAAAAATGCATCACATTTCCTTGCATTAATGCTATAGGTGTTGCAAATTGGAGGGCATATTTATATTGTTTGTTTCATGTATCAATTCAAGTTTCAAGTGTTGATTTTGTCAGCGAGAGTTAATAATGATGTTTTGTCCATGGCTAGTTTCTTTTGGCCTTCCTGAATGAAGTGTTTTGTATCAGTTGTATTGAACCTCCATGTTTTAATGTGATAGTGAGAAATAAGTATTTGGGAATTTTTTTGGATGTTTAGGGTTTAGTATACTCAAGTGGCTCTTATGATGTTGGATGATCAGTTTCATGCGACATTGTGTTGTTGTTGGCTAGTCTTCAAGTTATTTGATGTAGTTTCATTGACAGAGTTTGTTATCCTACTTGGACTATATCCTTGAGGGTCTATGCCAACTTTGGAGATTGTATTTAGGTATATTTGTTTCCTACCTTGGTGTGTGGGGATCCACACTGAGTTATTTCATATGTGTAGCGTTGTAAATTGTACACCCCTAATTAGGGTTGTCCAATTCCGCACTTAGGTTAGCACCTGCCTTGGTGTATCCTATTGCATTTATAAGACTCTTTTAGGCATTTAATTATTAATTTAATTAAATCTAAAGTCTTTTATGAACAATTCAAATATCATAAAACTGGGTCCTTAACCCTAGGTGTGCCCCTTTTTTATTTAATTTTAAATTATTCCTAATAATGTCCTAATTTCAATCTTCAAGGCACATTTTCACATATCTAAACACCTTGGATTGACCTAACATATTTTATTTGATTTTATAATCATGATATCTCGCATGCCTATAAAATAAAATAAAAGTAGGACAAACTAAAATGCTAGCATTATGATCCTATACTTATTTCCCTGAATTTCATGATCTTCATTTGGTGGTATTATTGTTAGTGTAGGTTTTTATTTCCTAGGTTTTTTCTGCACTTCTTTTAATCTTGCTTAGGTTAATAAATCATGCTTAATTAGGTGAGTGGTTATGAGGTGTCACCTTCCTACGTGTGTGCATCCATTTTCTATCTCAAGAAGATACTTGCTATCTTTAGTCCAAGAGATGGTTGCTCTTGATTGGTTGGTATTGCCACCTCTTCCCTCTCCCTGGTCTATAAAATCATGCTATCTGGCTTGTATTTGGTATCTCTTGATTTTGCATCCTCTTAATGTTATTTTGCTTCTAGCATTTGCATTACTCTCTTAGAGACTAACTCTGTGTTGCTACTTTGATTTCGTATCATTTGCATTCATAGTTTAGATATCTATTCATTTGCACTAGTTTTCTGGGTTTATAATCTTTTCAAATTTTATCATGGTATCAAAGCTATTCTATGTGCAAGAGTAGATTTTAGTTTCCATATTTGAGAGATTCGGGGGGGGCTAATAAATCTTATTATAGTTTTTTGAAAAACCTAGTATGCTCTTCTCTTGCATCTTTGGATGATCTTGAGAATTAGAAAAGTTTGACGAAATTTTTTTATCGCTGGGGTTTGCACGTGTTTCATGAAATCTGGGTGATTGCAGCATTTCTGGTTATATTGGAAGTATCTGTGGCTATTCCAATGTGTCCAGGAGGCTTGAGAAAGTCAAAATCTGGCTTTCCTTTCATCGAAATCAGAGATCGTCATACACAATTGCAAAACTGGGGTTTCAAGATCAAATCTGACAACCATCTTGCATATTTGATGTTTTCAATCAATATTGTAGGTTCCAGCATTCCTTCTCTTGACTTTGGTAGCTGATTCAACCTTTGCATGCCACTTTTTGGTTGTTGGGGTCGTTTTTTGTATCTAAAGTCATTCTATTTACACTGGATCTACATCTTCTATACATCAAATAGAAAAACGCCTTCTAGGTTTTGTTTGCAGCACAAAAAAACCATTTGGGTATCTTTTATGTTTTGCATGCAGACTGTATATTTGCAGAAATGCACTTAGAAAGTTACAACAAGACCCCTCTCCATTGGTTGTTGTAGTTTTGAAGGTTGTTTTCAAATGCTTCGTTCTTGCTCATACAGACTCCATTTTCCACGAATTTTTTTTTGATTCTAGATATTTTTTTGTTCTATATGCACTAGTGTAGCCATTTTTTGATTTTGATGCAGAGATTTTTTCGAAATTGTAGATTCTCAGTCGTGACACTGAACAGTTCTCATTTTGTGAACTTGGAAGGATCATAACTTTCACATATGACCTCATATCAAGGTGATTATTTTTTTGAAAGTGCATGATTTTTTGTGTAGATTGCAGCAGTGTTGTTTATTTTTTTTGGATATTGTGCCAAAAGTTCATTCTCAGCATATGTTTTTCATGAGGATTTTGTAATGCATTGAAATCAAGACCACTTAGTATTTATTGCTAGTGGTAGTTGTAAACGCACTAATATAAAGTACCAAATCATAATTTATTGGGTGGGTCTTTGATTAAGTGAAAAGGGGGGGTTGTCTTGATTGTGTTCTCTTCCTTTTGGCTTTTTTTTTTTTGCATTTCTTCATCATGGATCAAACAATAGTGCCTATCCTAACTCCATATAACTACTTTGAGTGGAATTCACTAATGACAATCTACTTAAGGAAAGCTGGATTACATAGGATAACTATGGGGCTTGAAACTGAACCTACTAAAGATGAAGATAAGCCTAAGTGGTTTAACAAATGTGATGAGGCATATGGAACATTGTGTTTGTCTGTTTCTCCTAACTTGCTCTTTCATATTGAGTCTTTAAATTTGCCAAATGAAATTTGGAAAAAATTAGAAACAATATTTGGCACACAAGATTCAATGAGGGGTCATATGTTGGAAAATGAACTAATTAGTTTAAGTCCAGGCAATTTCAACACAATCCAGGATTTCTTCACTAAATTGAAATCACTAAGGTTGCAGTTAAAACAATATGGAATTGAAAAGAAAGATGAACAAATGATTCTTAGTATTCTCTCTAAGCTAAATTCATAATATTTTGTGTTTGTTTCTACCTTCTATGCTACTAAGGGTGCACTTGGTACACAATTTACCATGCCATCTCTAGATGATTTTTCTATCTCTCTCACTCGGGAATAGGATAAGCTAATTCAGATGGGCACTCTTAAGTCCTCTAAGTCACATGCCTTGGCTGCCAACCAAGGCACAAAAGAGTAGAAAGGACAAAGTAGTAATAACAATAGTAAGGATAAGAAACAAAAGAATAGCAAGGAGAAGAAGGATCAGATATCACTTGCTTTAAAAGCAACTAATGAGACCCAATCTTCCAAGGGCGACAAGCCTAAGAAGGAGAGGGTCCAATGTGCTTATTGTAAAAGACCTGGTCATGATGAACATAAATGTCTGAAGAAACAAATTGATCACTTGACACACATTCTTGAGAAGAATAATATCAGTGTTCCTGAGTCAATTAAATAGAGTTCTAGTGAGGGGTCTAACAAGGCAAAAGAAAATAGTAAGGGGAAAGGAAAGGGCAAGGCCCTTGTTGCATTTACTTCTTCACCATCCACTTGGGTTCTTGATTCAGGTGCTTCACACCACATGGCTTCATCTAAGGAAGAATTTGCATCTTTGGAGCCGTGTACTATGCCTTCTATTTTGATGGGTGATGACACTCTTGTTGAGGTGTGTGCAAGAGGGTCTGCTGATGTGAGGGATGGCACATTTGATGATGTTCTTTGTGTGCCCTCATTATCAACTAATCTCCTATCAGTATACCAGATCACTCACATAGGTTCAGGCAAGCGGGTTGAGTTCACTCCCGATTGGAGATTCATGAGTTGCACAGTTGCAGTTGGGAGAGCAGATCATTAGTCACGACTCTATCTGTTTTCTCACTTTTCTCCTGATCCTCCTTCGACTGTTTTTCTCACTCATTCCAATGATGTGAGTAGATTATGGCATGAGCAGTTTGGCCGTCTTAACTTCTGCTACTTGCAGCAACTCAACCAATAGAGTATGGTCACAGGGTTGCCTTCACTTCAGTTTTCAAGTGGTGTTTGCCAAGGTTGCATACTTGGTAAGCATCCTAAAGAAAATTTTGATAAAGGAAAGGCATGGAGAGCTTCACAGATACTGGAGTTAGTTCATACTGATTTGACTAGTCCATTCTAGCATCCTTCATTCAGCAGGGCCAGATATGTCCTCACATTCATTTATGACTTTTCTCAATATACTTGGGTGTACTTTCTCAAACAGAAGTCTGAGGTATTTGATCAGTTTCAAGACTTCAAAACTTTTGTAGAGAAGCAATCCGGGAAAGCCATCAAAGTTTTACGCACTGACAATGGTGGTGAGTATGTCAACCATCGGGTTGAGAACTTTTGCACTTCAGAGGGAATTGATTTGCAGCATTCAGTTCCATACAATCCTCAGCAGAACGGTGTGGCAGAATGGAAGAATAGGTCCTTGAAGGAAATGGCAAACTGCATGATTCACTCCAGATCTCTTGCACCATAGTATTGGGCAGAGGCCATTAATTGTGCTTGTTATATCCAGAACCATGTTCCTCACCAAGCCTTGAAGGGAGTCACTCCTTTTGAAGCTTGGAGCGGTCAAAAACCATCAGTTAAGCACTTCTAAGTTTTTGGTTCTCCTACATGGGCCCACATTCCTATAGAGAAATGCAAGGCCTTGGATCTACAGAGCAGACCTTGCATATTTGTAGGTTATCCTAATGGTGTGAAGGGTTATCAGTTGCTCCACCCTACTACACATGAGTTGTTCATTGAGAGGAGTGTTCAGTTTGAGGAGGGCTCCTCGAGCTCACTTTCTACCACTTCTCCAACTCCTTCTACTTTGGCATTGGAGTCACTTGGGATACATGACAGCTCCTCTGATGAGTCAAATTCACCTGAGCAGTCTTCTACCTCCACTTCTGATGCAGAGAGCGATTCAGAGGACTCACCTCCTTCCTCTCCTAGTCATCATTCAGAGGTTGATGATTCTCCATCTTTCGGTCCACTTTGGGCTAGATAGACCTTGCAATCTATAGGTGATTGGGTTTGGGATCCATCAGACACCAAGCAGACTTGTTCACAGTTCCAGGGTGCTCCACATGTCTTCATTGCTACTACCTCAGATCCACAATCTTTTCATGAGGCTTCCGGTATTCCTGAGTGGGATACAGCTATGCAGGAGGAGTATAGTTCCTTAATGAGGAACCACACTTGGGATCTTGTCCCTCTTCCTAAGTGAAGAAAACTTGTTCAATGTAAGTGGATCTATCAGACAAAATTTGTAGCAGATGGGTCAGTTGACAAGTATAAGGCTCGCTTGGTCACCAAAGGATTCTCCCAGGTTCCTGGGATTGACTACTCTGAGACTTTTGTGTCAATTGCTCGAATGAATTCCATCCAACTTGTTCTTGCCATTGCTGCAGCTAATCATTGGGAAGTGCACCAAATGGATGTGAAGAGTGCTTTTCTTCACGGTGACCTTCAGGAGGAGATCTACATGGAGCAGCCACAGGGGTTCCTTCAGGATTCTTCACTTGTGTGTCATCTTCAAAAGTCTCTCTATGGCCTCAAACAGGCTCCTTGGGCCTGGTATGCCAAGATGGACTCCTTCCTTCTATCAGTTGGGTTCACTTGGTGCCATTCTGATCCCAATGTCTACATTTTGCAACAGGATGATTCACTCCTATTTTTGGTTATGTATGTTGATGACTTGTTGATCACAAGGAGTTCATCCACTATTGGGGCTGTCAAAAATGCCCTTCATGATAGGTTTTTGATGACTGACTTGGGCTTGTTGCATTACTTTCTCAGGATTCAGATCTATTAGTCTTCTTCTAGGATCACCATCAACCAGTCCAAGTATGCTCTAGATTTGCTCTTGAGGTTTCATATGGCTGATTATAAGCCTGCTTCGACTCCCTTTCTTTCTGGAGTCAAACTTGAGGCTCAGTGTTCTTCTCCACTTGTTGATGGCACTTTGTATTGACAGCATGTTGGGAGTCTCATTTATCTGACTCATATGAGACCTGGCATTTCATATGTTGTAGGCATGGTCTCTCTATTCATGCAAGAGCCTCATGAGCTGCACTGGAAAGCAGCCAAGAGAATCCTTCACTACATTCAGGGTACTCATAGTTTTGGGATTCACTACATAGTCAGCATTGAGCTTGACTTGGTGGGCTACACAGATTCAGATTGGGTGGGCGATTCTCAAGATCGCAAATCTACTTTAGGTTACAGCTTCTCACTTGGTTCAGGTCCTGTTTGTTGGTCGAGCAAGAAGCAGTTTGCTATTTCTCTATCTTCTACTAAGGCTAAGTATCGGGGGGCTATGAATGTCGCCACTGAGGCCATTTGGCTTCAAAATCTCCTCACTAAGTTTGGTATCCAGATCAGATGGCCATCAGTCATATTTTGTGACAACCAAAGTGCCATTCAGATCTCACGGAATCTGGTCCATCATCAACGAACCAAACACATCGAGATCCACATGCACTACATCCGAGAGCTCATCCATGGCCACATCATCGACCTTCACTACTATTCAACTTCTGAGTAGGTTGCTAATATCTTCACCAAACCCTTCACTGAGAGCAAGTTCCTTCATTTGCGAGCTTTGTTGGGGGTGCGGGATGCTTCATCTTTTGGGGGGGCTTCTTCCTCTCACTCGGAGTCCTGACTCTCTCTACTCCTGGGGGGGGGTCTCTTTTCTCTCTTTTTTTGGGGGAATTTTATGTACATGGGTACCTCATCAGGCTTGATTTGTCGGGACCCATTTCTACATCCACCTAAGCTTCGCTTATGGGGGGGGTATTAGTGTAGGTTTTTATTTCCTAGGTTTTTTCTACACTTCTTTTAATCTTGCTTAGGTTAATAAATCATGCTTAATTAGGTGAGTGGTTATGAGGTGTCACCTTCCTACATGTGTGCATCCATTTTCTATCTTGGGAAGATACTTTCTATCTCTAGTCCAAGAGATGGTTGCTCTTGATTGGTCGGTATTGCCACCTGTTCCCTCTCCCTGGTCTATAAAAGCATGCTACTTGGCTTGTATTTGGTATCTCCTGATTTTGCATCCTCTTAATGCTATTTTTCTTCTAGCATTTGCATTACTCTCTTGGAGACTAACTCTGTGTTGCTACTTTGATTCCGTATCATTTGCATTCATAGTTTAGATATATATTCATTTGCACTAGTTTTCTGGGTTTATAATCTTTTCAGATTTTATCAATTATAATGTTCAAACCCCACTTTGTGTTAACTTTTATTAATTCTAAGTTGGCCTAAAGGTGATTTTAATTATGAAATCCCTATATAAGGCATCCCTTTCAATTAATTTTCATAATCTAATCATATGCAAACATTATCATCAATTCAAGAGCAATAACTCTTCCTTAAGAGCATATCTAATTCAAGAAGCAACAAATTACATCAAGGCATCTTCAATTTATGTTTTATATATAGTTTCATGATGAATATTATTTGATTTATCATGTTATTTCATCAACACATGGAGGACTTATCTTAAGAACATTTCATCACCTATTGAAGGCATAGTTATTTACATTCAAGAATTTCAACCTTGCCCTCAAAAGGTAAGTTTTTCCATTTCAATTCAAGTTCAGTTTCAATTTCAATTAGGGTTAATTCCAAACCCGAGGTTTGACCTAAGGCAAACTCCTATCCACAACCCCCTTACTTTCCTTCTTGTGTGAAGTTACAAGTATCTAGTGGAGTCGGGAAGATTAGAACAACATCAAGACCCAAAGATAGAGCATCCTGCCAAATTTCAGTAGAAAGTGCCTAGACCAAGGCGCCCATTTCCATGGTCCTCCTTTGTTAGCCTCATATTTGGAAAGAAACTCCAAGATAGACTTAGATTTCATCCCCTCAATTTGTAGCTCAACCCAGTCTCTAGGACCAGGGTGCCCAACACCCTAGTCCTATTAATTTGAGCTTATACTTTGGTCATAGGTGCACAACAAAATTCCATTCTTAGATCTATACTTGTTGTCTCAGTTCGGTTAATTTATAAATCTACTATCTTATTGTTTTAATCACTTGTATTCATCTTCTTTGCATAGTTTCACATCCTCCCACATTTGTCACATTCCCTTTCATAGAAACAAAGGAATATAAACCCTAAAAGTATTCCTTGACTCTATTTTACAAGAGTTAGTCAAAGAGAATCACTCCTTTAGGTGCTTTTGTATTCCAATGCATGAATGAAAGTGGAGTTAGGTCCTAATACTACCCGATTCCATTTTCATCCATCACATTTTGGTGAAGCCAATGTCATGAAAATGGTGCAAGAAGAGTTTATGAGTGCTTCTTTCAAATATCTCCCTCCTAAGGATGAATCTTTTAAGAATGTTCTTTATCCTAAAATTTACCTCCCCCATAAGAATCATTTGGTGCAAGTGGATTATATTATAGCTACCTTTCCTAGTGATACCATACCCTCTTTTCATTTCAATGAATTTCCTACTAGAGATGAAGCATTAATGGGTTATGTTTTTATTTCTCCTAAAGCTTGTCTTACCCATAAGATACCTTGGAGCAAGAGGATGAAATCATTAGCAATTTCCTTAATGCTCTCCCTTATAAAGATGTATCCTTGGAGAACAAAGAGATTAATCAAGTCAATACTATTCATGTTTCTAGTTATGAGAAGCCTAAACCCAAGAAACCTTGTAGCATCTTAAAAGTTGCAAGATACATATGTGAAAGAGGTTCTATAGAAAGACAACTAGAAAAAAAATATGGTTTCGAAATACATCAAACATTTAATGATTGTGTCAAAAAGAAAGATCCCAATGATCTTCTCACTTCCCTTACCCCCCCCCCCCCCCCCCGCGCCCCCCCGCCCCCTGCCCTCATCTAAATAAAAATGTTGATAAGGGACCTAATATTGTTGTTAAAATCCATGATATCTTAGCTAATTTTTCCCTTTGGGACTTGATTCAAACTTCACCTTCATACCACAAATCGATTCAAGAAGCCTTTCATAAGGTGGTTCCTCATCCTTCTTCTAAACCAAATGATATTACATTCTCACAAGATGAATTTCCTTCTATAGAGGTTAAAAATAGAGATGCTCCCCTTATGATTACTCTTCACATTTATGAACAAAACATAAGAGGTACCTTAATTGACAATGAGTCAAAAATTAAAATTTGTTGTATTGCTTTATTAGATAAGATAAATTGGGATTATTCAACCCAACCCTTTTTGTGTTCATTACTTTGATAATGTTCCTAGAGAATCACTTGGTATAGTCATATTACCTATGAAAGTAGGAATCGTGACTTTACCTACTCCTATTCATGTCATTCCCAACCATCTTAATGATAACCTTCTTCTAGGTATATTGTGGATTCATCCTATAAAAGCAGTCCCTTCTACTCTTCATCACACAATCAAATTCATATATAACAATAAAATTCACACAATCAAGGTTGATCCTAATCCTTATGATTTTGTTCATGATGAAGTAGGATGAATTTCTCCCTCTAATAATATGATTCCTTCAACAACATAATCTCCTATCAATGATGCTTCCTTATCAAAGAATTGGGGTACCTTAGATTTTACATCCTACTTAAATGGGTATAAGATCCCTCAATCTACCCATGAATCCTTGAAGGAGCCTTGTGTGCCATTTATCCAGACTTCTTCTAAATTAATTCCCACCTCTCCTTCCAATACATCTCTTGATGATGATGGGAGCTCTTTAGACTTTAACACTAAGAATGAACCCTCTCCTTTAGAAATGTCAACACATATATTTGATTTTATGCATGGATACAATGAAAATGGTTTAGGATGTATACAACAAAGTTTTGATGGTCATGAGAAATATACATCACACTTTTCCAAATAATGTTTAGGTCTCCAAAGCCCTCCTTTGTCAACATCCCCTCCCCCATTATCAAATACATCTATGTCTTCTTACAAACAAGAGAGTATTTTTTATGAGCTTCTTAAAGCCAACTTGATTACTCCCCCTTTAAAAAATCAAAGAAAGAATCAACAAAAAAATCAACACAATCCTTCTTTTTTTCAAGTAATATCAAATCCATGGCCATGCCACTAATGAATGTCATGATTTAGCAAATAAAATTTAACAATTTATTGTAACTGGTACCATTCAAATATTAGGTGACAATGAGTTGGACTCTTATCTTATTTCTTCTACTTAACATTAGTGGCTATTATGTTGCTCTTCATTATGTGACATTGGTATCTTACCTATTGGGGATTCATTTCTATTCATGATGTTACAATTTCAAGTGCAATCATACTTTGGTATAGCAACATAATAGCCTATTTTGTATCTTCTCTTGTCTCTATGTTGGGGGACAAGAATAATTTCAAATCATCTCTCCTCCTTAAGATTAAACTTTCCCTATGTGAAGTAGTGTCTCTATGAAGCATCTCTTATTGATTATGGAGGTGTATATCCCTACGAAGGATCCCCTCCCTCTTATTCAAAAAATTATTCCTAATGAGGATCTTATCCTTGCTTTATAGGTACATATCCATAATTGGACTTCTTCCTTAGCGTTGAAATTTTATAAACACTAATCAAATTCTTCTCTTTATTTTGTTGTATCATTTATTATGAACTCTTCTATATTGTGATATACATCCCTACTAAGGATCTTTTCCTTATCTTAGAAGAGTGTGTCTTTTATAAATTATCTCTCTTTGGTGTCCTTGTCTCCATGCTTGGGGGGCAAGAATAATGTTTTTAATTCTCTCTTTTTCCAAAGATTGTCTTTTCTTTTGTCGAGTTGCATCTTTCATAATTTGATGTCATTTCCTGCATAGAATTGTCCTTTATATGATTGCATGTGTGTTCATTGTTTAGGATCTATTCTTTGTTTGAAATGGTACATCTTTTATGAACAATTTATCCTTAGTGAAAGTATGCAATCCTAAGAATCCACTTTTTCTTAAAAAGTTAGAGAAGGTGTGTATTCGTGGTCCTCTTCTCCTTCCAAGCTGTCAACTTTATTTAGGATCTCTTCTACTCTTGCAGGTAGATATCTTTATGCAAATATCTCCTCCTCCTTTGTTAATCATGCATTCCTCAAAAGGGTCCCTTTACATTTTTTGTGAGATATCTCTTTAATAATTATCTCTTCCTTGCTTAAAGAAATGAAACCTATTCAAGAGTCTTTCTTTCTATCTTGGAATGCATGCTTTATTGATTAGAAAATATCTCCATGGTGTTGAAGGTGGGTTTCCTTAATTCTATCTACATTAATACATCAACATAGGATTATGTTGACATCTTAGGGGGGCATGGGGGGCGCATATATGCAACTTCCTAGTTGCATTTTTTGACTATCGATTATCAATATAGGATTGTTGCAGACTCATGTTTTATCCCTATTTTGTCCATAATTTATGGGATTATTGCAACCTCATGTTTAATCCTCATTTCATTTATCAACATGGGATTGTTGCATCTTCATGCTTCATCCTCATTTTATGCATAATTTATCTTATATGGGGTTACACATGCTCGAAACCAGACAAAACAAAGCCTTTTACGAGATGTTCTTAAAACTAGCTAGTAGCATATGTAGCATGGTGAGTGGAACTAGCAAAATGTGGTTAGACTATTCTGACTCTCCTCCCCAACATGGATCTCCTAGCTTGGTGCAACTTTCTAGCCTATGAAATCCATGTTCCTTCTTTCTCTCCCATGAACCCATAGCTTAACACACTTTTCTAGTGTTGGATCATGGTTTATTGTGCTTTCAATTGGTGTGTGTCCTTGTTATTTATATAAGTCCACTTGTGCTCTTACAATAACATGATGAGAATGATATTAGTGATTGAGGCATTTCGATTATTGAGGTCCCTTCAACTAGTTGACTTGGAGCTTTATGTTTTAATACTAACAGTGTTTGCTTTTGTTTATATGTGAAGGTTACTTGCATGGATTGATAGGATACTATACTTGGGAGCTTGATCATCCCTTGGTATTATCCTATCCCTAGTTTGTCTTTCTCTCAGATGCTCTATCTCTTCATTTTTACTTTACCGAGAGTGACCATAAGATCATACTCTGCTAAAATGGGGGCTAAATTTAGCGACATAAATTGTACACCCCTAATTAGGGTTGTCCAATTACATGCTTAGGTTAGAACTCGCCTTAGTGTATCCCATTGCAATTATAAGGCTCCCCTAGGCATTTTATTAATAATTTAATTAAATCTAAAGTCCTCTCTCAACAATTCACATATCATAAAATTGGGCCCTTAACCCTAGGTGTGCTCCTTTTTATTTTATTTTAAATTAATCCTAACAATGTCCTAATTTCAATCTTCAAGGCACATTTTAACATATCTAAACACTTGGATTGACCTACAATATTGGATTTGACTTTATAATCACGATACCTCGCATCCCTAAAAATTTGAAAAAAAAGTCGGCCAAACCAAAATGCTAGCATTCTGGTCCCATGTTTTTTCCCCTGAATTTTGGGAGCTTAATTTGGCAGTATTATAATGTTCAAATCCTACTTTGTGTCATTTTTTATTAATTCTAAGTCAGCCTAAAGGTGATTTTAATTATGAAATCCTTATATAAGGTATCCCTCTCAATTCATTTTCATAATCTAATCATATGCAAACATTATCATCAATTCAAGAGCATATCTAATTCAAGAAGCAGAAAATTACATCAATGCATCTTCAATTTATGTTTTATCTATGGTTTCATGATGGATTTTAAGAGATTTATCATGTTATTGCATCAACACATGGAGGACTTATCCTAAGAACATTGCATCACCTATTGAAGGCATAATTATTTGCATTCAAGCATTTCAACCTTGCCTTCAAAAGGCAAGATTTTCCATTTCAGTTCAAGTTTAATTTCTATTTTAATTAGGGTTAATTCCAAACCTAGGGTTTCACCTAAGGCAAACCCCTATCCACAATTTCCTTTCTTTCCTTCTTGTGTGTAGTTACATGTATCCAATGGAGCCGACAAGATCTGAATAACATCAACACCTAGAGATAGAGCATCTAGCCAAATTTCAGCAGAAAGTGCTTGGACCAGGGCACCCATTGCCTTGGTCCTCCTCAGTTAGCCTTGAATTTGGTAGTAAACTCCAAGACAGTCTTAAATTTCATCCCTCTAGTTTGCAGCTCAACCTAGTTTCTAGGACCAATGCACCCAACACCCTGGTCCTACCAATTTGAGCTCAAATTTTGGTGACAGGTGCACAACAAAATTCCATTCTCAGATATACTTGTTGTCTCAGTTCTATTAAGTTATCAATTTGTTGTCTTATTGTGTTAGTCACTTGTATTCATCTTCTTTGCATAGTTTTGCATCCTCCCACATTTTGCACATTCCCTTTCATAGCAGCAAAGAAATAGAAATCCTAAAAGTATTCTTTGACTCTCTTTAACAAGAGTTAGTCAAAGAGAATCACTCCTTTAGGTGCTTTTGTATTACAATGTATGAATGAAAGTGCAGTTAGGTCCTAATACTACCTGATTCCATTTTCATCCATCACAATATGAAACAAATATTTTTGGGTTGACTGGTTATGTGTTACATGGTTTATTTACATGTTACCTTGTTGTTGACTTTAGAGGATGTGCGCCAATGTGTATAATATTTGAGATCACTTAGAAATATGTAATATGATGTTTTATGTCCTCTTTGTATCCTAAATTGGACCACTTCCACCACAATTGTGTTTAGGTGGTTGACTCGATAGGACTTATGTTTGTCCCTTCTCTAGCCAACCTAATTGATGTATGTAATGAAGAGGATGGTATATATAGAGAGAGAGCATCAAATCAATGTAGAGAGAGTGGGTGAGTGTGTGAATAAATATATGTGTTGTGCTTACATTATTATATCATTTGTAGAGTCAGACATGTGAAGTTGAGGTAGAGAATGTGTGATGATAATTTTGAAGTTGATCACTTAAGACAAAGATTCAAGGGTATCTTCATACTTGGAGATTGCCAGAGGCAGTATGCTGAAGGCTTGTTCATCTTGTTTCATATGTTTATGTATCTTACTCGAAGATATTGTTCATTCCTTTCAAGTTTTGTATCTTGCCCTAAGGCAATGTGTTTCAGCCTACAAGTTCTTTGTATCTTGCCCTAGGGTAGTGCACCTTAGTTTGCAAGTCCTTTAAGGAGTAGTGAGCTTCCTTGATAGAAAACCTAAATCAAATATTGTAGTCATTATTTATATGTTTCTAGTTGACTCTCACCATGGTTTTTCCCTATTTGTGTTTTCCATGTAAATCTGGTGTTCTCTTATGTATGGTGTTCATTGTTTCATCTCTCTGCTACTACTATAGAATAAGGATTAATTGAATGTGAAGTTGTGATTGAAAAGTTTAATTAATTGTTCAAGACTCATTCACCCCTCCCCCCCCCCCCCCCCTCCCAGTCTTGGGGTATGTTTAACAATTCAAGATTCAAGGTAGAAATTAAGGATATTCCCTCAAATACATAATTTTATAATAATAGATATATATTTTCCTAAGGTGGATAAGAAAATAATTTTTTGCTAAAATACTTGAATATCACGTGTGTAACACTTAGTTAAGATATGGTTCCAACATATAAGTAGTTTCATTGGTGCATACACAAGTTGGTGATTTGGATTTGTACACAAATATACTAGATTATGGTTCTTTGTAATTCAAATGAAGTGGGGTTTTAAAGAGAACTCATTAGGTAGGCATTAGTGTTCAAATCCAACATTGCATTGTTTGAAAAAATCAACATACTACAAAAGGGAATATTTATTGTAACTTTGAATATTTATTGTTTGAAATCAACATTGAAATTATTTTTAAATAAATACAATATTACAAACCATACCTTTCACCACATTTTATCTCAGCCCCATTAACTAGCTATTGAAGGGATTATTTATTGTAACTTTGAATTTTAAGTTTTGTTTTGTTTCCAAAATATATTAACATTTAGTAATTTCAAATGTCTCTACCACCTAAAACATGCATCTTTAGTGTATGTTCATTATTTATATTGTCTCTTTGATATCAACAATATTTAAACCAGAAAAAGATCATTTTAATGGATAACTAGTTAGAATGGTCTTTTATACACATAAAAATATTTTTTTTGTGTACATATATGTACATACACTGACAAAGTCACTTGGTCTAAATTCAATACAAATAAATTATAGACATATCTTATTGCATGTACCTACTTAATCACCTTGGATTCAATCCCATTCATGTTACATTCCACATTATTAAAAAATCTCTATGGATTTGATCTCATCAATATGTCACACTCTATCCATCAATATGTCACATTTGATCCCCTTTATGACTAGACCATAATTGAACATTAACTTTTTGTTTTCATAGTGTTATAGTACATGTTGTACTTCATTTTTAATGTTCTAGTTAACCATTTAATACTATGTAGTATCCACAAGATATCGCAATTGTTTATTACTTCTACATATAAGTCAATGTATCTATTATTTTGAAATAGTTGTAGTACTACTATAGAAAGATATTGTGTTGTGTGTGTATGTATATGTGTGTGTGTGTGTACACACACACACTCACATATATATATATATATATATATATGCACGCACACACACACACACACACAAACATACATATGTGTGTGTGTGTGTGTGTGTGTCTATACATACACATATACATACATATGTGTGTGTGTGTGTGTGTGTGTGTGTGTGAGACTAGTATATATATTGACTGATACTTATTTTATACATTTTTGTATCTTTACAAATGATTATCCATATTGATTAAATCCAATGCATTCAATATCATTTCTTTTAATACATTCATTAAAATATTTTAAATTATTAGACTGATGGGATTGTTATAAACTAGTAAAAGCATCTAAAAGTGTTATTGGATGGCTAATAAATACATATATAAATAGTCTTATCAACCAAAACAATGAAGAAGCTAAAAAAAATATAAATGTACAATACTCTTCCAAAAAATATATTTACATATATGACTATTGATCAGCTATTATAGTCTTTAAATACTTTATATTAATTAATTAAAATATATTTAATTGTATATAAGACTAGTATATAAATAATAAAATTAAATTCCCAAAATGAAGGTCAATAAGTCGCTTTTTTTTAAAAAAAATCTTAGGTTTCCCTTTAAATGGGCCGTTTGAAAGTTAGGGCTAAAGTTTGAATATTACGTAATTTATGTTGGATGTTGTTCTATATTTTATAGATGGTTGCTTAAAAAATAAAAAATTATAGGTTGATTACAAAGCTAGGTTGGATTTAAAAATTATAGGTGTGTCATTGATTGAGATGAAACTCCACTTCCATATTTTAAATAGTTTTGTTAATTATAAAATTTGTTATGGTTGGGAAGTAGGTTTGTTATCAATTGAGAATGGACCTTTAAAATAATATGGTCATTGAGAATTTTATTAGGTTTTAATGTGGGTTTGATTTGTATAGTTTTTGTGTTTGGTATTGTGAGTAGTTTATTTTTGTTATATTCTTTTTTGTGTTTAAGTAGAAATTTTCATATACAAAATTTTTTTTTTTAAATTAATATTTTTAACATGATTTTAAAGTTTAGTATATAAGTATTTGATATTGGTATTGTGGATATATAGGGATATGGTTTATTGTTTGGAACAATCTGATAAATTTGTTTCAAAATTATTTCACAATGTAAATCTTTGAAAATTCTATTTAATGTGGTTTTGTATATTGTTGAATTTGATAATGCTTGAAAATGACTTGAATACTATACTTTGATTGAATATTTTGTTGAGAAATTCCTTCTAAAAGAATGCTCTATGAATAGGCCAACACAAGTTGGGTCCCTCACATGGTCCATCTTGATGACGAAAAGGTTTTTTGCTTTTTTGCTTTGTGGAAGCAAACAATACAAATGTCATAGTCAAGCATGGTTCTTGGTATGTTTGTATCTCTTTGTTGGTTTTCACCCTTAGAATTGAGACTTTATTAAGTATGAGGAAAGGGTTCTTTGAGTCCCAATTTAGGTTGAATTCCCTAGTTTACACTTGTCTTTTTGGCCTTTTAAAATCATATTACCACCTCTTTAGTAAATGTTATATATGTTGGCATTCAAATTACCCAATTATGGCATACAAAATTGTTGTTTATCTATGTCTATTAAACTATTGATATAGGTGTCAATCATCTAAACAAAAAATTAGATATTATCTTCCAATAACATCAAGTGAGAAAGAATGGACTACATTGAGAAACCATAAGAATAATAAGTTCAATGAAATAAATTATCATCTTCTAATCATGGTTCATAACAAAATAATCACAATCCTTTGATTTTAAAATCTCTTGACAAAATGGAGGAGATTAGAATCTCCCAACATCCTAAGGAACCTTCAAAGAGGTGAGTGAACCTTGAATTATCAAAATGTCATTTGTCAAAGACAATATTCTTCCTTCTTAATTAGAAATATTCAAGGGTTCCTTTATTTCGTCTTCTCCTTAATTGATTTTAGGTATCCCTCAGAGACCAACTTAGATCTTGGAGGAAGGGGAATACATTTCAAACATAGGAATATCATACTAGTTATCAAGATAAGAAGTTATATTCTTGTTTTCCATGAATTATCTCTTGTGGACTATTTGAGATCTACCAAACTTTAAGAAGAGAATATATTGCATGAGATACTTGAAAAAAAATTGTAAACTTGGACATTATTTATTTATAATAGGTTAAAATTTTAGGTTTTTAATTTCTATAGATTTTCACATGTCATGTGGTCAACTAGCCACTTTTTGTGTATCAAACACAAGGAAGAATGAAGTGGATTTGCCACATTTGCCATACTTAGAAAACTGAGGATGTAACCCCACTATTCATGATGATCACTTTTAATGTTATTTATATTTATGAAAAATGTTATTTCAAAAGATTTAATCTTGGACATTGGATTCTTGACAAGTGATTCCTATAATAACTTCAGTTGTGTGTTAAATATAGTGAAAGTGGCATTAGACAAGTGTAGTGATATTCAATGTACTATATAGTTGATGAGAGGGAAGCTTGGTACTACATGTACAATAAATTGAGTCTTTTAATCCTAATATTGTTTGCTATCACAATTAGTCCAGGTGATGTGCATGGAATGATCTCCACTACATATATGAAAGAGTTCTCAAATGGATTGACACAACCATGTGGTTAGCTAAATATTTCTTCTTTTTCTAGATGTTTTCCCTTGTTGGTTGAACCTTTGCCATAAATTATTAAAAATTATCCTTACATTAGTTTTTTTTAATCAAGTTTTGTATTGAATGGTACATTGCTAGGCCTAAGATGATAAAACTTAATTGTTTCTTAGCATGGCTTTATTGACTCATCATCTAATCCTCACCTATATTTCATGTGCCTAGAATTTGAAGTCACGTCTTCAACATTAAATTAGTTTAATTGAAAGTTATAATAATTTTATCAAAAACACATCTTGCTTTCTTCATAATTATAGGCACTCATTAACACATTTTTGTTATTGCTCATACAAGGCCACCACCTTAGAGCTTTGTTGTGTCATTGTTGAAATGGGAAAACAATTGCTTGCTCCTTCTTTGTACCTACAAGTAACTAACCTTTGCCAATGTAAGCAAATTTTTAATAATCAATCTACTAGTGGAGCTCAAATGATATTTTATTTTCACTAGCTTAAAATTATAAATAGAGTTCCCAAGGAATTTTTAATACAGTTCCTCTTAGCTGATTAAATGCATCAAATAAAGCCATAAACTCTTAACCAGGCCACCTACCAGTCTGTAAACTTTTATGTATCATTAATAATAGGTTTTCAAAGGTCATGAGTGTAAGATTTGGCTATGAAGGTAGCCACCTAAGATCTTAAGGCTTAATGGAAAGGATAAGAACACACAAGAAATAATATGATAATAATAAGTTGTATTCATATCAAGAATGCAATACAATGGATGAATGTACATAGGAGACCCCTTGGTTAAATAGGCCAAGGTGAAAACATAGGAGCACATGATATTAGAGCAAGTGTCATAATCTTATGGCATGATACAAAAAGTGATAACTTATCACCCCACCTAAAGTGGAAAAGTGATAGTGTGATAACATCACTAAAGGTGGATCACCCACCTAAGGTGGAAAAGTTAAACCACAAAAAAGGTAGATGTGATAATGTGATAAAACCACTAAAGGTGGAGATGCCACATAAAGTGGAATATGATAACATGATAAGACCATCTAAAGTGGAGATTCTCCTAAAAGATCCTATGTGGTCCCTAAGTAAGTTTAAGTAACGTGTAATTAGGACCTAGGTGAAGAACTAACAAGGTATGACACCTTAATTACACCAACAATGAGAGCTATCTTAAGTAAGATAATTATCTTGAATAGTTTATTAATGTGGTTATTTTCCAACCCTTATCTTTTTAAAAAGTTTTTTAGGAACAAATTCTCACTCAATATAATCTTGGTGAGATTGTATTTACTATTATAAATGATAAAGGTCTAGGATGTGATGGATTTCCTTGTGAATTTCTTATGTGATACATGCTTGGTAATGATATTTTTAAATTCTGACTAGAAGTATATCAATTAAACTCTTTAAATAATATTATCAATAAAGTTATATCAAAATTATAACTAAGTATGGATATCTTGAAGATATATATAATTAGAGGTCAATCACATTTCTCAATGTCTTCTACAAAATTATTGAGAAGGAACTTATTCTTAAGATTCACCATTTAATTAGTCTAATTATTCTTATAGAGAAAATTAGATTTATTATACCTAAACATCTTCTTGATAATATCATTATTATATGGAAAGGAATGGAATGAGTCAAGTATTCTCAATATGAAGTCATTGAATGGATTTTTATAATTACAATGATAAAAAAAATTAGGTTTTGGTCCTAAATTAATGTGCTTTGTGTTTCTCTTTGAACTGATATTTCCATTTGTATTACAATATTTGGTCATCCATCCTCCTCTTTTGAGAATTTTTTGGATGTAATCTTGCCTTTTCACTATATGTTTTGGTTTCTAAAAGTTTTCCTATCTTTTGGTTCAATTTATTTTCTAAAACCTAATTAAAGGTATCAATCTTACCAGTTACTTCTAGTAGCTTATTAGTGGTCACTTTGTTGATCTTTTCTCTCTCTTTTGAAAGATGGGCTAATATCAAACAAGTTGTCCAATGCTTGGATATTTTTTTCTAGCCTCTGGTTAAAGTATTCAATGGTAGAAAACCTCTTTCATAAATCAACTTCTACCTTAAGATAATATTTAAGTAAACACTCCCAGACATGCAAGTATCCTAGATGTAGATGTGTTTTGACACCAATATTGATGTGTTTGTTTTATGCTCCAAAACCAAATATTATTGGGATGTGTGATCCATGGTCCTTGATTTCTAAATGATATTTAACTGCACACTGAAATATCTTTAAATATGAATACATAAAAAATAGTTGCACAAACATGTGTCAAGTTACCTCCCAATAACTAGTGGAAAAGAATGGAAGTTGATGATTTGAATTTGGAGTAAATTATCTATAGTAGTGAATCCTTACATTATTGAATTTAAGATTGACTATTCCACACTTGTATGTCCACCATACATGCATGGTTGTTCAACAAAGGTCAAAACATCATCTACTTTCGAATAAATATGTTGTTGTATTGAATAACACTGATGTCCAAGCAATATAATTGGTTCTAATTAATTAGAAAAACAAGTTTTAAGGACCCAAAACCTTTTACAAAAAGATCAAAAGAAAGATCAACTAGACCAGCATAAAGACAACATATAAAAGACTGGCAAGAAAGCCAGCAACCCGAACGAAGAGCAAAAAATTAGAAACAGCAAAGCAGAAAAAACTGGAAAGAAAGACCTAGTCAGCTAGCAACACCTATAGAGACTTAAGAAGTTCAACAGCCTCGATGACCAAGAAGTCATAATTTTCCAAAGCCACTTTGAGCTCTTCGATTTCCTTGTTTGTCTTTTTCTCCCTCTTCTTGCCTCTAGTCCTCGTGCATGATCCTTGCACACCTTCCACGCCCTCCATGTCAGATTCCTGCTCCAGGGATCCCTTCTCATTCTCCAGCTTACTGATCAGGATTTTGATGTTGTCAGCTAAGGCCTTCAGAATGTTATAACTTTGTTCAGCAATGCTTCTGAGACAGGTATCGATTTTGTTGAGTCTGTTTTCAGCATCCACCATTCTCTCGTCCCTAACAGTGTCATTCTTTTTTATTTCCTCCAGGGCCTTCTCCACTTGCTCAAACCTTGGATTAAAGGCATCCCTAATCTCTTCAGCTTTGGCAATAGTCTTCCCCAAATCATCAACATTCTCAGCCATGGATTTACCTTCACCGATGCTAATAGTCTCCAAAATTTAAATCCTATGACTCAGGTTCTTGTTTTCCTCCACAACTTTCTTGTGACTGTTTATGAGCTAGACGAGGGTGTCCACAAACCCCTTCAAACCCTCAACAGAAGGGTTAGAAGGGGGGATTTTTTCCACCAACCCTGGCCTGATCAATTTTGGGATCTTCACCACTGGTATTCTATTCTGCATCACCACCAACACTCTGGTTGAAACCATCCCCCCTAATCTCCTCCTCAACATTTTGGTCTGCATCTGAATCCTTTCTCTGCTCTTTGTCCTCCGTCTTTGGCTCAAAATTGCCCTGCCTTTTCTGATTTTTCCTTTTCTGAGAAGAATATTTAGGTTTCTTCTTCCGAGGGGATGGAGAGTCATCCTTTTCAAAGTCCTCAGAGACCTCCAAGGAGGAGGAAGAGTGAATCTAGAAGACCTTCTCTTTTCTTTTTTTCTTAACCTTGGAAGAGGATGGCTTACTTCTCTCATGTTTTCTTTTCTTACCCAATTCAACCTCGGAGTCCTCCAGGCTCTCCTCAGTCTCACTTTTTGAACCACTAGCAGAATCCTCGCCCACAGAAAATTCAGAGTCTGACCCTTCCTCCTCAGATTCAGAGGCAGAAAGTAGGGGGCGGGTGATTTGATTAGCTTTAATATGTTCATAGATTAGAACCATTAGACCTTGGTGCATAGAAATATCTCCCTTAGGGTTCTCTCTGTGAGCTTTGATAGTGGCATTCATCAAGCAAATCAGGAAATAGGGCATGTTAACTTTGTCTTCATACCTGAAGTGGTTGAGCAGCACAAAATGGTAGTCATAGACTTTGGTAAATCTTTCATCCAAAGTGATGTAGCACATGATTGCAAACAAAACCTCCCTCCAAGGCTTAGCAAAGGCCCTGGGAGGGTAGTAGGTCTTGCTAAGATTAACCAAGCGCTTCTTCTCCTTAGTAGTTTCAGGGTATCGCTCGATGGCTTCCTTGCTAAGCTTTTTGTCCCTGTATAAATTACGTCCCTCCCTCCGGAGACCCATCACCTGAGCAATGAGGTCTTCGTCGATGGTGATAGTTTGATCTCCCATTTTTAGGGTGCCCTTCCTCCAATTTTTGGTGCAAAACTTAGAGATTTTAGCATCCCTCCCATGGAGTCTTTCCATGTACTTCGTTAGCTCGCCCTTTTGCAAGATATGCCAGATTTCCTCCTTTTGTTTCCATTATTTACAATTACTGGGCTCGTAGTGATGCCCGTTACCTCCCATGATTTCACAGCTCAAACCAGAAACTTGAGAGTTGCAGATAGCTAATGGAAAGAAATCACTAGAAGCAGCCCCAAAAACCTAGAAAGCATGGGAGAAGGTGGCATTCGTCTTATCATTATTGGTACTGACACAATAATAATTAATATTAGTCCTCCAAGTCATGTCATTAATCATTATATAATCTATTTTAAATCTTTGAGGTGCAGTTATATCGATCCATGAAAATGATCTATCTGGCATCATTAAGAAGATCCTCTTCACCCTTCCAGGTAATCATGTTGTCATGAGTGACCACCACTTTAGCTGCCCAATCAGCGGGGCCATTTGCTTCTCGATAAATGTGAGAGATAAAACATTTATCAAAGGTTTTAATAAGGTCACTAGCAGCCTTAATAATATTGTTAATAGTCCATGAGGGCTTGGTAATTCCTTTATTGCAGTTAATGATATTCTTAGAGGCCCCCTCGATACAGAGATAAGGACAGTTCCACCTTTTAGCCAGAAGGATGCCTTGGAGAGCAACCATAGCTTCCGCCATATGGTTAGTTTGGCAACCTATAGGAACAACAACAATTTCCTTACAAATGCCATTTTCATCTCTGAGAATTGCACCACATCCCGCAGGTCCAGGATTGCCTTTAGAAGCACTGTCAAAGTTGATTTTGAACCATCCAGGAAGGGAAGAGTACCACTTAGCTTCTAGTCTCTTACTTTGTTTAGTATCAATCCTAACAACACTCTTCAGGTTCCAGGAGTTGAGGATGTGAGCTTCCAAGCAATTGACAGGAGTGCAAGGTTCTCCAATGGTCCTGAGGTTCTGCACTATAGCCCTTTGAATTTTCTAAAAAACAATAGCTTGGGGGAGAGAAGTATCCCTGAAGATGCGGTTGTTCCTTTCTTTCCAGATCCCCCACAGGATGTAACGAAGAGAGAGCTGCCACAAAGTTCTCAAAGAGGGATTAGACCAATGGTAGCTCCAAGAATGGAACAAGTCTTGAATAGAATTAAGGAACACCCATACCATACAAAAATTCTTAAGAAAACTTTCCCAGATAGAGACAGTGAAAGAGCAATGAATAGCCAAGTGGTCCACAGACTCTTCCTCCTCATGACACAAAACACACCTATTGGGGAGATAAAAACCTCTAATCTTCAGGTTATCTAGAGTCAAAATTTTGTTTTGGAGGATAGTCCTGTAGAAGATATTGATCTTCGAAATAAGACCCTTGATCCAAGCTTTAGACTAGAAGGGGTTCTCTGAGGGGGCTGGAGTTAGCACTCCATACATGGAAGAAACAGTAAGGTTGCCTTTGGGCTCAAATTTCCAAATAAGAATATCTTCTTCATTATTTAGCCAAGCAGAAAACAAGTGTTTCTTGAGATTGATGAGGCTAGGGTGTATACCTTCAATATTTTTCCATTTGTCACCTATCCGGTACCCCTCAACCAAGGAACCAAAAACTCTTTTACAAGGGGCAACAAAAGGGGCCCAGTCAGGGATTCCCAGAAAAGGCTTATCAAGCAACCAAGGGTCTTCCCAAAATCTGACTTTCCTACCATTACCAACTCTCCATTTAACCCCTTTAGCTATGTTGTCTTTACACTTAGAAGCATGGCTCCAAATGTGAGAGCCATTGATGCTGAAATCAGAGTTGATGAAAGAGAAAAGAGATGAAGACAAGAGAGGATACTTACTTCTCCAAATTTCACACCACTCACTGTTAGAGTGAAACAGTCTCCACATCTGTTTGGACAAAAGAGATTCATTGAGAGTCCTAATTCTCCTTAGACCAAGACCACCCTTGCTTTTCGATCTACAAACCTTGTCCCAAGCCACTAAAGCCATTCTCTTTTTTTCCTCAACCCCAAACCAAAGAAATTTTTGTTAGATTTTTTCAATAGCATCAGCAAACTTAACAGGTATTCTGAAGAGACTAAGAGCATAAATAGGAATGCTTTAAGAAGTTGTAACTTGCCAGCCTGACTTAAGAGAGCACCTTTCCAACCAGCAAGCTTTCTCTGAAATTTATCCACCAAAGAACTCCAAAAGGAATCAGGGGGAGAGATGCCCAGGGGGAGGCCAAGGTAGGTAATAGGAAGAACAACAATCTGACATTCCAGAATTTTGCTAATTCTATACTATCTTTTCTTAGGAGTGTTGATGAAAAACACTTCACTTTTAACCCAATTAATAAGCTGGCTAGAAGCAGACGCATACTTGCACAGGGTGTCCTTCAAGATTCTGGCTTCCGAAATACTGGAATCCCTATAACGATGCTATCATCCACAAATTGTTGGTGGGAGCAGGTGTGATCAGTAGAAGAGGGTTGGAGACCTTTAAAGATACCTCTAGTAACCATACTTTCCATGTACCTTCCAAAGCATTCAGCCAAAATGATGAAGAGAATAGGGGAAATGGGATCCCCTTGCCTCAAACCTCTGGAGGCTTTAAAAAAAGGGGAGGGGGAGCCGTTAACAAAAACAACAAAGGAGGCGGAGGAGAGAAGCTACTTGAAGAGGTCCACACATCTGTTAGAGAAGCCAAAAGCCAAAAGAACCTTCATGAGAAAGGACCAGTCCACCCAGTCATAAGCCTTGTAGAGATCAAGCTTGAGAATACAACCCTGCTTCTTGGCCATAACAAGGGAATGAATATTCTTATGGACAGTAATGATGGAATCAATAATTTGCCTTCCTGGCACAAAACCATCCTGTTGAAGACTGATCAAAGAGGGAAGGACATTCAAGAGTCTGAAGGTGAGGACCTTGGAAATAATCTTATAGAAGGATTTGCATAAACCAATAAGCCTGAACTTATCCATGGAGTCACCTCCTTAAATTTTGGGGATCAAAACAATGAAGGTGCCATTCAAAAACTTTATATCATCAAAAAGCTCTTTTTGAGCTCTCTTCAGATCTGGAAGTTTGAACTTCTGATTTTTCTTTTTTGATGGTGTTTTTTGCTATCAAAGCCAGAAGTTCCTTTTTTCTTTGTGTTTGCCTTTTTTTTGCTTTTCAGCACTTAGATGGATATCTTGGTTGTTTCACGTCCTAGGATCTCTTCTCTGAGTAGGATGTCTCAGTTTTTGCTGTTCTTTTTGTTTCCAGTCTTCTTATCATTGTAGCATTGTATTTATAAGTAGTGCATGTACAATAAGGCACAAGATGTGCAAGATCCCAAGTAAACAATGCATGATGGCACTTTATCTCAATGTGTTTCTTTCAGTAATCTTTTTGCCCCAAAAAATTATTTAACCCCATTGGAGACATCTTTCCCAACAATATCCTAGAACTCTTGGAAGAAGAACATAGGGAAACCATCAGGACCAAGAGCTTTATTGCCCTCAAAAGAAAAGACAACATTTCTGATCTCCAAATTTGAAGGGATGGAAGTAAAAAAAGCATTCTTATGCTCATCAATAAGGCAAGGAATGTTCTGGAGGAAGGAATTTTGAGCATCATCATCCAAGCTCTGATCCCTACAAAGAATACCAGAGAAGAAACTTTTTGCCTCATTTCTAACATCCTCCTCCTTGACCAGCTCCACATTGTCCGCCATCATTTTTTTTATCCTATTAGCAGCTTTGTGTTTGATAGTCAACATATGGAAGAATTTGGTGTTCTTATCCCCTTCCTTTAGCCAAATACATCTAGATCTTTGCTTCCAAAAAGATTCTTCTTTTGCAATGATATTGTGGTATCTTTTGAGGATCTCATTTTCTTTTGAAATTGTAACAGTGGAGAATCCATCCTTCTGGATTTGGACCTAAATTTTGTTGTGGTCTTCCTGAATTTTTCCTTTGGCCTTAAAAATATTCCCAAAGCTGGATTTATTCCAAGTCCTTATGTTATCTTTTATGCTTTTAAGTTTCTTCACAACTCTATACATGGCAGTACCCTCAACTTGAATGTTCCACCAATCCTGAATTTTATGAGTCAAATCTGGATATAATGTCCACATTTTTTCAAACCTAAACGGAAAATGCCTTCTCCTGTTGATAGGGTTAGCAATAAGAGTTATAGGGTAGTGGTCAGACCCAACACGAATGTGAGCAGACAGAGAGCACAAATAATGTCTAAACCAATCATCAAATATAAGGGCCCTGTCAAGGCGTACTTGAATAAGGTCATTTCCAGCCCTCCTATTAGTCCAAGTGTAGTTGAAACCCTGCATCTCCACATCATTAAGCTTGAGTGTTTATAAAATCCATGAGGGCCAGTCTACTATCCAACTAAGAAGGGAAACCACCAAATTTTTCCTCCTCTTTCAATGGGGTATTAAAGTCTCCCATGACCGGCCAACTGAGGTTCTTGAAGTTAGAGGTTCTTGAAGTTGTCCCTTATTTCCATAAGTTTTTTTCCAAAACTTGCTTTTGGATTTTAAGATATTGGGAGCATAGATGTTTGTGAGGACCCAAGAGGTGTCATCCTTTAAATGCTCAAACTTAATGCAAGAAAAATTGCTCTCTTGAATAAGAACTTTACCTCTAATACTATTGTGGTTCCAAATTGTTGCAATGCCTCCAGAGGCACCTTCAGAGCTACCACCACAGATGCTACCAGAATTAAAGAAATTCAAAGCTTCAACCTTTTCTCTACTCATCTTAGTTTCTTGAATAAGAAAAATGTCAGGTTTACTATCCCTAATCATATTCCTGATAATATCATGCTTGTGGGCATTATTAAGTCCCCTTATGTTCCAAGAAACAATCTTCATAATCACTTACCAATTCCTAACTCCTTCAGAGTCCTCTGAGTCCCATCTGCTATGTTCTTGCTAGCCTCCTGATCTTTGACTTTGTGGTTTGAAGGTCGTCCTAGGGATGAGGAGACATACCCTACATCAACTTGAGCAATTCTCCTAGACTTCCTTATTTGGGCAGCAGAGGGAGTGGAGCCTTTCTTGTTCCTGTGTTTTGGTATTTTCCACTCTACTTCTTTCTCAAAACCCACTTCAAGATCACTAAGGATTCTAGAAATCTCCTCTTCATTACCCCAAATAGGTGATTTGGAGTCATGTGAAGAGCTAATAATTGTTTTAGAGGCATGACCTGAATAAAAAAGATTCAGTCCCAAGATAGCACAATTCTGGACCTCTTGAAAATCATAACTATTTGTGAGAGGGGAAGAGTCAACCTTCTCTTCATGTGATCCAATTATCTCCCCTTCCTTAGATTGCTCCACTTCCTTAATATCCCTATCCTTTTGATTCTCTTCGTTGGAATCTTCCTTACTAGCCAAGGTGTCAGCAATCACCATCTAGGTAGTTTCTTTAGAAGATTCATGTTATTATTTTATTTCCTCTCTTGGGATCTACCCTCCTGGATATTATCTGCTCCCATATGTTCCTTACTCAAATATTCCTGGGGGGAATGATGTTTAGAAACAGAGGCTGAGGAGACCACATCCTTGTTCTCCCCCAGGGGTCCAAAACAATTGATCTTAGTTGGGTCAGCTTTCTTTTTTTTTGTATTTTTGACTTGCCAGACCATTTTCTCCAGAGCCTTTCTACTCTCAACTGCAGTTTTGGCTTGCTTGTTATCCCCTCTAGGCTTTAGAGGGCAATGTTTAGCCCAGTGACCTGATTTTTTACAATGGAAACAAGAAAAGGGGATAGATTCGTATTCGATCTGTTGTTTCCAAGTACCCAACTTAGACACAATATCCATCTGCTCAGGCATATCTACATCGTGGGCAAACCCTACACATAATCTGGTATGAGTGAACCTTCTTCTTGAGGCTGTGACCATATCTATTGAAAGGAGCTCACCAAAAGAGCTTGCAATACTAGAGAAAATACTTTCTGCCCAGAATTCAAGAGGTAGGCTTGGGAGCTTAACCCAGATTGGGACTTTCACTAGAAGAGATTCACTCATATTTAGATTCGGGTGCCATTTTTGGAGGACCAAAGATGTCTTTCCAACCAACCAAGGGCTACCACAAAGAATCCTTATTTTGTCTTCTTCACAAGAAAAGGCAAAGGAGAGAAGGCCTTTGGGCAGAGCTAAAATTTCAACATTGCCTTTCAAAGCCCATTTCTGTTTAACATAAGCCCTAACAACCTCAATGTTTGGCCATGGTCCCATAAATTTACCCACCAGAGAGTTCGACATACTACCTACGTTATGATCCAAAACCGAGTCAGGAATAGAGATGGCAAACTTACCACCAGTTGGGTCCGATATGTTTTGAACAGGAGGTAGGGAAGATTTCCCAGATGGTCTAGTTCCAAAGAGGGTTGACCACCTTCTAATTTATTTTCCATTCTCCAATACAGCTTCACGTAGGCTGGATCCCCCAACTAGGTTTCCAGGACCCGCATTCTTTTCTGACAGAGTACCGTTAGCCTACAGAATATCTAGAGGCTTGTCCTTCTCCCCCATCTGGCTAGCTCCATCGATATGGCCGCTACCTCAAGCAATATAATTGGTTGATGCATACACCAATAAAATGTTAGTAAAATATTTGACTCCTAGCTTATTTACATAAGAACATTGTTTATTTTTCAACACAATTCAAAATTATTATAAGCATTTTCTAAGTGATGGGATAGTCCATACATGTGTATTTGATGGTTGTAGGTGCATTTTGTCTAAAGAATACTAACTTCTAGCATTGACTTGGGATAGGAAGGAATATATCTCAAGAGGAAGAATGAAAATATTGATAATAGTGTAAAGATAGGTGCATTAAATGTGCTAATAATGGTAAATGTCTAGAAGTAGGGATGGGATAAGGTCAAATGTATATGAATGTGTGAATATTTGAATAATGGGGATGGACAGGTATGAATAATGGAGATGTATGTCATTTTATTAATTAATTATATTAGAATGGTTTTAAAATATATGACAATTTGCATGGATCTACAAACTTCACCATTACAATGATATAATAATAATAATAATAACTAGTTTTATGAATACTTCAATAATCTTAATCTTGATACTTTTGTTAAAAAAAAATCTAACAATTTCAAAGATGCTGTTAATTGCATTAATAAATCACTATGCCAACAATTTGATTATTGTTTTATAATAAATATTATCTTTTTTTTCAATATTTTTATTATCATGAATCATACGAATTGAAAATGTTATTCATACACTTTATCAAATAACATTCACATTTTGTAGAACATGCATAAAATAATTAATAAACATTAACCAAACACAAATAGAAATATTAAGAAACTTTCACACCAATACTTCTATATATAAAAAAAAAATCATCAATATTAAAACTATATTCAATTGTCTCTAAATATAATTTCATTCAACTAATCCCTAATAAAATTTAGATACAATATATCTCTTATTTATTTAGTTAAGCTAAATTGTTTGGGTAAATGTGATTTGTCCCATTGAATATTATTATATTTTCAACAGTATCTCCCCTAATTAAAATGTTATCTCAGACATTAACTCAAAGCTCATTGTTTTATTTTTTAAGTTGAAAATAAATTATTTTATAATACATATAAAACAAGAAAATGTGAAATTCAACATCATAAATTTAAATGAGTAGAAACTTTAAAGACAAGGGTCCCAACATAATTAAAGCATCACATGTCACTTTAAAGATAAGAACTCATAACGATTACATTGTAAATCCCAAGGTATAATCATGTCTCATAACTATCCAATAAACATGGTTCATGCATCGAAAAAAAAAATTATATAATTGATCAAAAGATACTTTGAATTAATTTGATTCTCAAAATATTAAAAAATAAGATAATTTTAAAGCTATGAGAAGTATTATTTTATTGTTATTATTATATATTTTGTAGTGGTTTATTTAAATTATTTCTTATTCAATTTTGTGTTTGTTTTCATGAGAATATGTAAAAGTCTAATTTATATTAGATTTAACTCATAGTTTTATATTTATTTCTATTCATTTCATGCGTACTTATTTTTATATATTAATTTCTTATCTTAAAATTAATATTTTTTTATTTTTATTTTTTTAGAGATTTGGGTCTAAGTCAATCTTGTGAAGTACAAAAATTGTTATAAAGATCAAGTCGTCAAATTTAAATTCTAATGTTCATATCCCTTCATTAGATGTTATGAATTGACCTAGCATACCTTTCATGTGACATGTTGCTTTGTCATGGTATTTAAAGTTTGGCATTCATTTTGCACTTAATTTCATAAGGTAAATTATTAAAACACACTTCAACCAAAAGATTGAGCTCAATTGATGAGGATAGTGATATGTTCCTTGATTGCACCATCCACCAAAGTTCAAACCCGCCATGACTGATTAGGGTAAGTTTCATCCTTGGGTGACTTTTATGAATCCCCATACACATGGTTGCTTAATCAAAAAATGATTTCTCATCTATATTTATGCCTATTTATCTCATTGTAATATGTTGTTCGCAAAAGGCAAAGATGTCAAAATATATGTAATCCAATTATTTCTATTAAAAAATAATAATTTGATTATAAAGGGTAATAAAAGAAACAAAATTGACCTAGGAGATCTTGTTCACTAATTGAGCGAGCAAGCTCTTCAATAGTGTCTCTAGATGCTAAAGTGACTTCTCAAATATCCAACAAAATCAATATATTTTAAGAAAGTATTTTATATTAAATTATTCTTATACATCATAGATCTTTTTTCTGTCAAATCATACTCTAGATTGATTATACAAAACATGACATCAATCCACTTTAGTGTACTAGTTCAAATTCTAATATATTCATCATATTAAAATATTTAATTTTTAATATTAAATTATTATATAAAAACATCAACATCAATTATCCTTTATTAATTTAAAATGAAGGTCATCCACTTTTTGTTTAATTTTAGATTTATTTCATTTTTGTTATTAATCCCAACTTTATATCTAAAATATTTACTTGCTAACTAATAAATTTAATTAATTAACTTAAATATTTATATAAATATAATAAAATTGTTAAAATCATCATTTTATAATTAAATTTTATTTAATATAATTAAATACAATTATATAATAAAATGAGATTTTTTAAAATTTATTATTATTATTATATATTTAAAAATGAAAATTAATAAGAATATATTTGAGATATGATAACATTTTTTAATATGTAATTCTTCCTAAATTACATTCAATCTAATTAATTATAAATCATTAACAATAAGTATTAATAATATATTGTGATGCCCTCCTAAATGGCACAATGTTAGTTTAAGATTAAAGAACACAAAACACACAAAAAGTTAGCGTTAGTCAATCAAAAAAACCAAACACATGAAGGCATTCCAAAGGAGACACTAAAAACATGCTAATGAATCTAACTAAAGAAGTAAGACAATGAGATATCTCCAACTATCTCTCAACATGATATTAGTTCTTTCTCCCTTGTTCCTCTCCTCTCCAAGTTCCAAAATAGTGTAGCTCTCAGCAGCTTTTTGCACTATGGATGCTTATGGAGGATTGAGATTGTAGTATAGCTCCAAACATGAAATGAAAAAGCTATTTTATGCTAAAATGATATATTTTAACCAAAAAGACAAGATTCAGTTATGCTATGCTAAATGCTCTCTAAAATGGCTATAGTCTAAATGCTTACAAGTTTTTTTAGGATCTGGATTATGAAGGAATGGGCTCTATTTATAGGAAAAATGGAGCAATGGATGGCCAGGATTGAAAGGTTTAATCAAGGGTTAAGCTTGAAAGTTGGGGATCCATGTGCACAATTGGCACCAATAAAATAGTGACAAGTGTCAACACAGGATTGGGTTGAGAGAAGAGGCTGGAGGCATTAAAGGCCTGAGAAGACTTCATGGTTATCTAAAGGCTAAGGGTCAAGTCTAAATTAGGATTACCCACTGGATTAGGAGTTAATGCAAGGATAAACCTTTGTGCAAATGATTAAGAGATAATCATGGTCAAAGCATTAAATGCTTGATGAGACCCTTGGGTTGGATAGAGGTTGAGTCAAAACAAATGTTTTAACCATGTGGGAGGGTTGAATTAACCATTAATGGTTATTGGAGACTTTGGGGATTAAGTGGTTGAAAGTTGGAAGCCTTCAATGGTTATCAAAGACTTTGAGCCATTTAGTGGTTGAAGACTTGAAGCCTTTAATGGTTATCAAAGACTTTGAGGCTTTGAGAAGTGACTCCATTTTGCTTAGGAATGTGACAATATTTAGGGGATGGATTAGGCTAATTAGGAAGGGGTTAGAAGAATCTAGAAGGGGATTAGATTATGCAAGTGGATTTGGTGAATGAGGGAAAATAGGATTTTATTAAAATAAAAATTTATTTATTTCAATAAATGTGTGCAAGTTGCATTTGTAGGAAAATGCAAGTGGGGTGGGGATAATGATTTAAATAAATGTTTTATTTAATTTATTTAAAAGAGGAATAGGGGGATTTAATTAAATAAATAGATTTTATTTATTTAATTGATTTGTATTTGGTTTAATGAATTAATTAAAATAAATTGAATAATTTATTTAATTAATAGAAGAATGTTTGGGGATGAATTAATTAAATATTAATTTAATTAACTGATGGCTAGTGGATTTTTAATCAAATAAATACGAAATATTCATTTAATTAAAATGGACAGATTTGTGTGACTACAT
Source organism: Cryptomeria japonica (assembly GCF_030272615.1). Lineage (NCBI taxonomy): Eukaryota > Viridiplantae > Streptophyta > Pinopsida > Cupressales > Cupressaceae > Cryptomeria > Cryptomeria japonica. The sequence continues at coordinate 516,548,880 of NC_081405.1, read as the reverse complement.
TTGCCCCTCTTTGAGATGGTGCAGTTTATCGCATCGTTTCAAAGAAAAACTGATGTGAAGAAATGCCCCATAAAATGTAAATTTAATGGGTGGTATGCCCCCTCGAGAGATGGGCCGAAAAATTTCGAAAAATCGGGCGATCGCTCGAAAAAGAATGAAAATTGGCAGGGTGGTAGAAGAGAAGAAGTTAGGTATACTGGTGAAAAATAGAAGAAAACGGGGGAAACATGGAGAAATGGGGGGCTCGGGAAGTTCGCGGGGACCACGGCGATGAGCGGGGCGAAGTTACGGTGACGGCGGGGGGGGTATAAATGGGGTGAAAGGGGTGAAAACAAGATCATTTGTGACCGCGACCAGTTGAAAGCAAGATCATTTGTGACCGCGACCAGTTGAAAACAAGAGCTCTGACAGTGACATTTGGAGGGGCAAGGAGGAGCGAAGATGCCGTTTCCGATTACTGAGCACCGATTTGAGCGAGTGCGATGATTCCAGCGCCCAGCCGACTATGGACCAGCGGTACGCAAATTCGAAAACTTCCTTTTCAGGCATTTTTAGTAGGTGTTTAGCTGAGTCCAAGTTAAGTCGGAGCAAGAGCGCTGGAACTATGTTTTTAGCGCTTTTGCTCCATGAAGTAGCGCTATTGTTCCGCAATAGCGCTTTTGTAAGCTAGTTTGAGCGCTTTTGCTATTAATTAGCGCTTTTGACAAATTAGCGCTATCGTATGGTTAATTGAGCGCTATTGATGGGTAATAGCGCTATTGTATAGTGTTTTTAGCGCTTTTGGTGTTGTAGCGCTATTGTAGAAAGGTTTGAGCGCTATTGATGTGATTGTAGCGCTATTGTGTATAACTAGCGCTATTGTAGATAAAATAGCGCTTTTGCTTTAGGATAACGAGATGCCCCAGTTTCGGACAAAATAAATCTCCGGATGACTAACGATTGATGGATGGCGAGGTGCAGTGGGAGTTGTTTTGAACAATAGCAGCCCAATGAGACGTAGGTCATTTGTTAGGATAAATGTCTGTTGAAGTCTAGGCGGCCATGATTGCTTACCTGTTGAGACCCGAAGATACTTGATCAAAGTATCTGATGATAGTCTAGGTTTAAACTTAAGAAAGTTTGATAACAAAACAACTGATGGTGGTTGGATGAATGTCTATGTGCAGGAGGATCTGCGCGTGTTGCAGTTACGCGAGCGCCACCCCGCGACACAGGGATTGCGGGATCGATTGACGCAGATAGAGATTGATTGTATTGCGGCTACTGGCCTCTACGAGGTGATGCATATGCCCGTGATTCGGATGAATCACGGCCTGATCACAGCATTGGCAGAGCGATGGCACAGTGAGACGTGCACGTTCCATCTAGCTCAGGGCGAGATGACAGTGACTTTAGAGGACGTGTGGCGTATCCTTCGGATTCCGATTCGGGGGCAGCTGGTGACATATGATAGATCATGGGGGACAGTGTTCTGTCAGCGGATATTTGATGAAGATGTATACATCGATGATGGCTCGATCGCATGGGAGGATATAGCGGCACTATATGAGCCCCTTCCAGCAGTATTGTCAGGGATCGTGGGAGGACTTCTGTGTCCAGACAGGCGGTCACATGGATTGGCGGTCGGGTGGGGACAGGTTATAGAGATGATGGTGACTGAGGGGACCCGATATGCCTGGGGGCCGTGCGTGTTAGCGCACATGTATCAGGAGTTACATGAGGTAGTGTACAGAGGGCGGGGGTCTCTAGCAGTTGGCATGACGCTGCTGCATGTGTGGGCATGGGAGCACTTACCAGTGACTCGACCAGTGAGTCTGAGATTCCAAGCCGTGGACCAGCCCTATATGTTTATGTATAGTGGTATGATGAGCCAGCCCCACTTGGGGAAGCTAGAGTGGTGGCGGCGGGCATTAGATGATTTGGATGCAGTGATCTGGCGGCCATACTTGGAGTGTGAGCCATGGGAGGATGATGCGGAGGCACTACCGTATTGCTTCATGACCCGATTCCTCATTGGGAGGACCTCGTATCATGTAGAGAGACAGGTGTCGGGACGGGTGATGAGGCAGTTTGGACGGTAGCAGGGACTGCCGAGTGGATCAAGGGAGTATGCACGAGTGATCCGAGAGCGGTATGCATGGGGTCCAGTGCTACCGTATGATCAGGCACTGGCAGAGTTCCGGACACTGCAGGCGAGGCCATGGGACTTACGACCGAGGGTCGTGGATGCAGGTGTGACAGCAGAGTATACACAGTATCGGGCGGCGCACCCGATCCTACGGATGTCAGACCCAGCTGAGTCGATCCCAGCGTTTGAGGATGAGAGGGGACGGGGACGAGGACAGAGAGCAGGAGGTCGAGGAGGAGGAGGAGGAGGAGGAGGAGGAGGTGGAGATGGAGGTGGCGGAGGAGATGGAGGTGGTGTAGGAGGTGGGGGAGGAGGAGGAGGAGGAGATGGAGGAGGAGGTGGAGGAGGTTTGGGGATGCCGAGGCAGCGAAGAGGGAGAGGTGGACTACCTCTTCAGATATCACATGGACCTTTGATGCAGGGAGGAGTGCAGCTGAGTGGGAGGGGGATGGAGAGAGAGATCCCGATGGATACAGGTGCAGGGGAGGGTGGTGCAGGGGAGGGACCTAGTGGAGGGGGTGATACAGGTGCGGCAGCCATGGACATGGGGGAGGGAGCTACTAGGGATCTGCAGGAGCACATGATAGGTTATTTGCAGACCCGGGTAGAGAGATTAGAGGCGGAGGTAGCAGCTAGAGATGTGCAGCTATTTGCACGTGAGTCAGAGCTGACAGTGGTACTGCGGGAGAGAGATACTGCGGTGGAGAGATTGGCGGAGCTGCAGGAGAGAGTGCGGACTGGTGCACAGGGGCCTTCAGGGGAGATTATGAGGGAGATGCGGCGAGCACAGGCGGAGATAGAGTACTGGCGGGGGTTATATGAGCAGGTGGTACCGATTAGCCAGCGAGCTCTCAGCTATTCACAGATGCGGCAGGCCAGATCCGAGCGATCCCAGAGGATGCAGAGCAGTGGGGGTGTGATGGGTCCGCTTCGGCAGGAGAGATCAGGGGATGCAGGAGGGAGTGGGGGTTTGATGAGGCCTCCACGGAGAGATGGATCAGGTGGTGCAGGTACCAGTGGTGGAGTAGGTAGGGGTGGTGGTGGTACAGCATCTGGCCAGAGTGGCATTTGAGAGAGCATTTTTACATACATGTATTGTATCATTGTCTATTTTTTGGACTGTATCTTGGATGGCTCTTTGTAGCCGATTTTGTAGACTTCATTGTACTCTGATATATGAGATGATATATATGAGGAGATCCCATATTGTGATGATTATGCATGTGATTATGGATGGATGTTTATGCATGGTGATGATTTATTGCTTAGATGTATATGTGTACATGTATGCATTTGATGAGATGTTTCTTTTATGCATGTTTTTATGATGATTTAGGATGTTGTATACTGACATATGAATGCAGGTTTAGATGTATTTGTTGTATGTGATTTGAGATGTAATGCTTTATGTATGGAATGCTATGATGATATATGCGTATGCTGGATTTTATGAACAGGATTTTGATGGTGTTTCCTATTGCGATGCAATGATAAGATGATTTATGTGATGATGTCAATGCAATGGTTTTGAATGAATGATATATATGTATAAATATGCATCTAGATGTGTTTTTAGATAAATGTAATATGGATAAACAAAATGTTTAAGTGTAAATGTTTATATGATAAACAAAATGTTAAATGAATGCATATGGATAAACAAAATGTAACGTATAAATGTTTATAAAATGATATTTAAAATGAATGCAGATAGATAAACAAATGTAAAGTACAAGTGTTTATATGATGATTTTTTTAAAATGAATGTTTGATGGATAAAAAAATGGAAAGTACCAATGTTTATATGATGATATTAAAAATGAATGCAGATGGATAAACAAATGTAAAGTACAAATGTTTGATGTGTTTGTAAATAAATGGATACGTAAAAAGGAAACAATGTTGTGTAAACAAATTTGTGTTTTATGATTCTAAATGCGTTTTAAATATGTTGGTAATGACAAATGATAATATGATAACTAATGGGGATAATAACTGCACCTTAATGTGATGATAATAAATGTAATGTGAAATGAATCCTAAAATGAGCATTATAAGATACTGTAGTAATGAATGAATGCATCTTTTTACTATAAAGAAATGAATGCAAATAATAAATGATGAAAAGTTTAATAAAATGATAATGGATAATTGATATGAAATGAATGCTTATTAAATGATGCAATACAACCAAAGACAATTTGATCCCATGAATGAATCTAATTATTTATGATTGATGAAAATGATTTTTAAATGAAAAGTAATGTCAATAATGAACTATATGCAATGTTTTTGAAAAATGACATGAATGGACGTAATGCAAGATGCACCTAAATACAAGGATGATATGATCATGATGAATGCAAGGTTTTTAAGACTTTGCATGATGCATTGATGATGTATCAGAGTACTCGGTCGTGATTGTATCCAAGACCAGTTTTTATTAGTCATTTTTGCATGTAAAAGCCTACATATGAATGAATGAGTGGATGGGTGATATGCAACGGAATGCAAGATATAAACAGATGAGGTGAAATGACGATCCATAGTGCTCTATTTTCATCATTGAGCTTTAAAATGTTGGAAGAGAATACAAGCATCTTGACATAATGATTCAAGATGACCAGAGTATTCCTTTCATGGATTTTAATATAGCAAGTTAATACAAACGACTTGATATAAGGGTCAAGTCGACCAGAGTATTGCTTGCGGAACAAACAAGGATTATCTCCTTTTGTGCATGACTTGGATCGTCCTCCTTGACCTTAGGCTGATCAGATCCTGAGACAAGTGCATACCGTACTAAGAGATAAAAACCTTTATCCAGTTTGGATGAGGTAGGAGGAACCAAAGGAAGAGCATTGTACCTGCAAACAAACAGTATATACATAAAGAATAAAGAATATGGATCCTTGGTAATGGTTCATGCCCATATGGTCGAGGTATACGCTGTAGTCAGCAAGCCGTAGTGATCTATGACTGCATTTTTGCCTATGATCACATAGCTTAGTGAACTTCCCACGTAGACACCATTAGTACATGCCCCAGAACTTCATCGGAAATAACGCGCAAATGATACAAAACAATGCTACAAGATCCTGATACAGATAAACAAATGATTGTACTCACAAATCAACCAAGTATTTGATAGCTTAACATAATTTTCTTGTCAAAGAAAACGTCATCTTGTCTTTGTTTTGATAAGGAAGGATGCATCCTTGTTTAAGACAGTTTGGATTGTTGATGTTGATTGTGTTGGTCGAGTGATAAGTGGTCATTTGTGTGAGTATTTTGTCAATGTTTGTTTTGTATCTGATCGGATGAATATGTACAAGGTGTTGTCATGTTTTTGGGTGATTTTCGATGGTTTTTTCGATGTTTCTGGATTTTGTGAAACATTTTTGAATGTTTTTGGATTTTGTATTGTTTTTGAATGTTTTTGATATTTTCTGGGACATTTTTGAATGTTTTTGATAGTTTTGATGATTGCCTGAATGAAGAGCGTAATGACACATAAGACAATGTAGAATCCACTTCCATCAATAGGTTAAGGGCATTGCCCCCAAGTTGGACATGATTTATGAAAAAGCGGGATGCCAGACGCATGAAGTACTTTCTTGGATTACAGATCAAATAACAAGCCATGGTTAGATGGATGGATGTATGTATGTATGAATGTGATCGCAACGAGCCTGAAAGATAATGTAGCCATAGCCTTTACGAGTGGCACCTGTTTGCCAGGTTTTCACCACCGTACTTACCCAAGGTGCCACCGGAGTGGTTGTTCACCGTTTGGATGCATGATTTTTCTTTACTTTTTTGAATGTTTTTGTATTTTCTTCAGGACATTTTCTAAATTTTTTTAGTATTTTTCGGATATGTAGGGGAGCCTGAGGCTCTGTACACCTTAGGTGTAAAACCTTTTGAGGTGCATGCTGTTGATTGGATCTGCAAGCGGTTCTCCTTCTGATGTAGCCAACTGATATGCCCCGGACCCGAATACAGCAGTGACAACATATGGGCCGAGCCAATTTGATTCAAACTTGCCTTGATGTTCTCTATTTGGTTGGTTGCGAGGATTTTCTCGAAGAACAAGACACCTACCTCAAATGTACGAGATCTAACTCGGTGATTGTAACTTCTACTCATGCGCTGCTAATAGGCTTTGAGGTGATTGTATGCAGCTTGTCGCTTCTCATCAAGTAACTCTAAGTCCTGAAGACGTGAGACTCTATATGCTTCATCATCGATGAGATTATGCAAGGAAACCCGTAGTGATGGTATCTTGACCTCAATAGGTAAGATAGCTTCGGCACCATAGACCAATGAATAAGGAGTTGCACCTGTAGGGGTTCGAATGCTAGTTCGATATGCCCATAATGCTGGATTCAATTGAACATGCCAATCACGACCGACATCATTGACTGTCTTCTTTAGGATTCTCAATATGTTTTTATTAGATGCTTCGGCCTGACCATTGCCTTGTGGGTAATAGGGGGTGGAAAAGCGGTGTTGGATATGAAATTTCTCACAAAGTTCACGGACATCCTGATTTTTGAAAGGAAGACCGTTATCTGTGACGATGGACATGGGTACACCATACCGACAGATGATGTAGTTGAGGATGAATGAGGCGATCTGCTTGCCGGTGACTTGGGTAAGTGGAACAGCTTCGATCCACTTGGTGAAATATTCAGTGGCGGTAATAATGAATTTATGGCCATTGGATGAAGATGGATGAATCTTACCCACAAGGTCAAGGCCCCATTGACAGAAAGGCCATGGTGTCGTGATTGGTTGCAGTTCCTGGGCCGGTGCATGTATCAGGTCGCCATGAACTTGACATTTCTTGCATTTCCTGACAAAGTAGTAGGAATCCTTTTCCATAGATGGCCAATAGTATCCAGCTCGCATGATCTTCTTGGCTAGTGATGGACCACTTGAGTGAGTCCCGCAAATTCCTTCATGTACCTCTTCCAAAGCCTTTGTTATCTCATCCTATTCCAGACATCGAAGGAGAGTACCATCAAGACTACGTCGGTATAGGGTTTCGGCAATAATGGTATATCAAGCAGTTTGGCGAATGAAGGTTTTTCGTTGGTTATTCGATTGGTTGGGAGGAAGGGTGTGATCACGGAGATAGGTGTAGAACTCACCGTACCATGGGGATTCGGAACCAACAAGGCGACATATCATTTCAGATTCAGGGATATCATAAGCGGGGATCCAAAGCTGTTCTACCAAGAACTCGTAGCGTGTGGAATTCTGTGGAAGATCTAGGAGAGATGCGATAGTAGCCATAGCGTCAGCAGCTCGATTCTGATCTCGTGGTATCTGCTCAAAAGTGATAGTAGTAAATGATGTCTTTAGAGTGTCCACCATTTGCTTATATGGCATGAGTTTATCATCCTTGGTTTGATATTCATCTGTTGCTTGTCGAATGACTAGTTGGGAGTCGCCATATACTTGTAGTTCTTGTAATTTCCACTGTACGGCTAACCTGAGTCTTGTGATCAAAGCCTCATATTCTGCTATATTGTTGGTGCATGGAAATGTGAGCCTGTAAGACTTCGGGATGCTATCACCTTGAGGTGTGATAAACAAAATGCCTGCCCCCGAGCCATGCCTAGTGTATGAACCATCAAAATATAGTTTCCATGGTTGTACTTCTGTGATCATGAATATCTCTTCATCTGGAAAGTTGGAAATGAGAGGATGATCGCCTATGAGTGGTGCATCGGCCAACTGATCTGCAATAACCTGACCTTTGATAGCTTTACAATCCACATACTCGATGTCAAATTCACTTAGAATCATTACCCATTTGGCCAAGCGGCCTGTCAATGCTGCTTTGCTGAGTAAATACTTGAGTGGATCAATTTTTGCGATGAGTTGTACCTTGTGTGTTAACAGATAGTGCCTCAGTTTAGTGGCTGCTAAGATTACTGCTAGGCAAGCTCGCTCGATAGGTGTGTAATTGAGTTCATAGCCAACCAGTGTACGAGAGATGTAGTATACAGCACACTCTTTGCCTTCTGCATTATGTTGTGCCAGTAGTACACCCAGTGCTGTACTTGTTGCTGAGATATAAAGTAACAATGGTCTACTTGGATCTGGTGGCATCAACAATGGTGGATTCATGAGATAGTCTTTGAGTGCCTGAAATGCTTGTTGGCATTTGTCATCCCACTGAAAGCGGATGTTCTTGTGTAGCAGGTGTGTGAATGGGTGACACTTATCAGCCAATTGTGCAATGAATCTTCAGATGGATTGAAGCCGCCCTTGTAATGTCCTTAGCTGACTGATATTCTTTGGAGGTGGCATGTCCATTATTGCCTTAACCTAGGCTGGATCGACCTCAATGCCTTTGCTTGAGACAATGTATCCTAGAAGCTTCCCGGAGGTCACTCCAAAGACACATTTCTTTGGGTTGAGTCGAACATGGTATTGTTCCAGTCTATCAAAGATTTTATCTAGGATGTGGAGATGTCCTTTTCTGGTGAGTGATTTTGCTAGTAAGTCATCCACATAATCTTCCATCATAGTATGCATCATGTCATGGAAGATGGTGGTCATTGCTCTTTGATAGGTCGCTCCTGCATTCTTGAGACCGAAAGGCATTACATTCCAGCAGTATGTGCCCCAGGGACATGTGAAGGTTGTCTTATGTTGATCTTCGGGTGCGATCTTTATCTGATTGTAGCCAAAAAAGCCATCCATGAGTGAAAGCATGGCATGTCCTGCTGTTAAATCCACTATGATATCGATATTTGGTAGGGGGAAGTCATCCTTAGGACATGCCTTATTCAGATCTCTGAAGTCAGTACAAATGCGGATGCCCCCTTTTGGTTTGCCGACAGGCACAATATTGGAGATCCATTCTGCATAATCAATTGGTCTAATGAAACCAACATCCAGGAGTTTCTTGAGTTCTGTTTTGACTAGCACTGCAATCTGAGGATGCATCTTACGAAGCTTCTGCTTGACAGGTTTGGCTCCTTTTGCTACTGTGAGATGATGCATAACTAAATCAGGATCAAGCCCAGGCATGTCTGCATATGACCATGCAAAGTTGATCTGACGCTTCTGGAAGAACTCTATAAATTTAGGTTGTTCCTCTGGAGTGAGAAGAGATGCCAGATGTATGATATGAGGATTTTTAGGAGTCCCCACATTGTATTCTTTGGTCTCCTCAATAAGAATCGTTGATCGTTCCTGTTGTGTACTAGCAGGGAGAATGTCAAACCCTTCATCCTCAAGCGCCTCAGAGAGGTTTTCACCGTTGGATACGCTCTTTCTTTTTACTTTTGTCGGATCAAACAGCGCCACAGTGTGGTTTTCACTGGAAGATCCATGTTTTATTGTTATATTTTTGCAACTGAAGGGTTTGGCATCCGCCCCGAAGTATGCGGCGCTATTAAGTTCAATGGCGAATCCAGCTTTGTGATCCCCGCTTGGTAGATTATCCCTTAATTCCAAAAAGTCAATGATAGCCTCATCGTTCTGGAAGAGGTCAAGACATGGGGGATTTGATTGGTTCCATTCGATGAGTTCAGGGTGGATAATGGGCATTACTTCATCGATTAGATTAAGTTTGTTAGAGGTATCAGTGAGGGTTAAGACAGTGTGGTGAAGGTTGTTGATGGTACTCTCCCTATCAGAATCAGGCGTAGGATGAGACGTAGGGTCTGTGGAAGATGTTTCCAGCTCAGGTACCCAAGTGGTCTTTATCTGTGCTTCTCCGTAAACAGGAATGTCTTTGCGTGGCGGAGGTGGTGATGTGTCTTCCTCATCTGAAGTGTTAAGCTGTACAGACTCAAATTCCCACTCATGTGAGTCGGTCTCTGAATCACTTTCCAGCATCCGATTGCTATACCATACTGGGATGTCGCTGGAGTTGAATACTGCAGGTGTGATTGGTTTATGTATCTTTGTAGTGATCGGTGCTGCAGGAACCGTGATGGGGTTTAAAGGATTTGTTACTGGAAGTATTGGTAATGGTGACTCAGTGGTTTCTGCTGGAACTACTGGTGCCATAGATGTTGCTGCGGGTTCTGATACAGTTGCTGCTGCTATTGGTGTTATTGATGGGATTACTGGTTCGTTTGGTGGGATGATTGATATTGATGACAGTTGCGGTGGGGTTGTGAGCCTTGATGGGGCAGTGGGGATAGTGCTTGATGGTGCTTTGATTATGAAAGGTGTCCTTTTTGCAGTAGGTGGGCAAAATGGTTTGCTAGGTTTTCCTTTGAATCTGAGTTTAGGAAGGATCTCTTTTTCAAAACCTAGGCCTGTATTACCTTTGGGCTTGAATTCCGGCAGTAGAGGTTCATGTCGTCCTTGTTTGCAGTATCCCAAAGCACTCTGACCATCATATCCCATTCTTTGCATAATGAGGAGGCCTTTGCCATATTGTTCCGTAGGAAGTGTAACTTGCGGTTTGTCAGTGGTGATGGGATCTTTATAGATCCAGTCCGATAGGTCCTCATCTTGTGTTTCTTCCTCTTGACTCTTTCCAAGGATGAAAGGCGTTAAGGCACATGCTGGCGTGATTAGTGATTGCTGGAGTAACTGCTGTGGCTTACCATGTGTTCTAGGAGAAGTGGGCATTTGTCCCACACAAAAGAGCTGACTCAAGTTGTATTCTCTAGGACCTTCCTCTGCGACTTTCATTTTAAGCTTTTCTTGCTTGGGTATAGGAGTGTTAGAACTGGCAAGAGAGGCGGGACTTACATATGATGTGGAGGAAATGGCTTCCCTATTATTAGGAACAGTAATTTCTGGTTGATGGCTGATATTATGGCAAAATGCAAAGGGATTTGCATCGCCTAGGATTGTGATCTCTACACCGTTATGTGGGAACTTGATACATTGATGGTAGGTAGATGGAACAGCTTGCATGGCATGTATCCAAGGTCTCCCTAATAATAGGTTATATGGCAGAGGAAGGTCCAGAACCTGACAAATGATATGCTTTACCACAGGGCCCACTCGGATTGGTAGTACCACAGCTCCTTTGGATGAACGCTCTGCATCATCATAGGCCTTGATGGTGATCTTCTTACGAGGATCCACTGATTCTATTGCATATCCCAATGCCGTGACCAATTGAAGTGTGCAAATGTTTAGGCCTGCTCCATTATCGATCAAGACTCGCTTGATCCTGTGTTGGTTGACAAAGCCTTCAATGTGGAGTGAGGCGTTATGAGGTTGCTGGAACGAAGAGTTGTCACTTTCAGAAAAAGTGAGACAAGGTGATGACTTTAGATTTCCAACCATGGCTTGAAATTGGTCCGTATTCAAGTTTGCAGGGACCGACGCCTCTTGGAGTGCTTGATCCAAGATAGTTTTATGAGATGGTGACAGGCGTAATAGCTCTAAAATGGATATAAGCGCAGGCGTTTTGTCTAATTGTTCCACAAGATTGTACTGCTTTGGGATGGAGGTGGTGCCTTGTGGAGCTGCCTTGATGGTAACTTTGCCGCGACGCGTAACAACATTGCAATTTGAGGTGGGATTTTTGAAGGTGATAGTTGCAATTTGTTCACTGGCATCATACAGGTGATTGACAGTGTAGTTATACGCAGCCTGCGTATAATCAGTGGTATCAGTGCCTCGCCTGGAAGTGGAAGGACCCCTTTGATCTTGTGATGGAAGTGGATTCTTGAACATCTGATGATCATTATTGGTTGTTTTTGGGTCATGCCCTTCAATTTTAATTTCTCCTCGGTCAATAAGATCCTGAATGAGATCTTTCAATCGGTGACAATTACTTGTCTTATGTCCTCTTCCTTGATGGAACTCACAATGTTCAGTATCCTTCCACCATGCCGGTTTGACTTGGGGCTCATAATTTGATAACTTAGGTAGAGTGATCAAATTCTGAGAAATAAGTTGTCGCATCACTGTTTCAATGGGTTCCCCTAAGGGAGTGTATGTGCGTTTTTGTTTTTGTGGACGGGGTCTTGGTTCATCATGAGATGTGATGCGACCTTGATTAGGAGGAACATTTGTGTTATTTTGAGGTGGAGGATTTTGTCCTGCAAACCGAACCACAGGTTGTGCATTTTGGACAGTTCGAGCATCTACAACTCCATCGTTGACGATATTCTTATTCTTATTCCAGAAGTTCGGTTTATCGCTATTGAAGCGCGGGCGAGGACCATCTTTGGGTTCATTAAAGATTTTGATGAGTCCTTTTTTGATGAGTGCCCTTTCACATTTTATACCTTTGGTGATCATATCGTTAAAAGAATCTGTATCTTTGACATCCAGGTGAAATTCCATTTCTTCGTTTAAGTTGGAAATGAAAATTTCCACTAGTTCTCGTTCAGGTAACTGAAGAGAACATCTGCTAGACATTTGGCGCCATCATTGCAGGAATACTAAGAATAATTCACCTGGTTTTTGTTTGGTGTTGCATAGATCAGCCATGGTGATGTCGCGTTCAATATTATAAGAGTAATGAGATAGGAACTTCTGGATGAGTTCCTCAAATGTTCTTATGCCACCTAGTAGTCGGGAAAACCATGATGTGGTTGTTCCTCCCAAGCTTTGGGGAAAAAGGCACATTAAGTATGTGTCTTCATAAGCCACTTCAAGACAAGCGGAATGAAATTCTCGGACATGATCACGGGGATCTCCCTTTCCTCTATATTTTTTGAATTTGGGTGTTTCGAACCCGCGTGGAAAGGGTGGCATATAAAGATTCCTATCGAACGGATAGGGACAGATGTCGTTAAGTGAGAATTGATTGGTCTTAACACCACTATGAAGTTGTTGGGCGAGATTCTCAACTTGTTGCCGCAACATCTCCATTTCATTAGGAGGAGGAGGTGGTGGGTTACCTCGAGGGATGTTATATCTGATGGGATCTCTACGCCTTTCCTCCTCATGGCGACTTTGTCTTTCTGATGCTTGTCTTATTTGGGCAAGATCAAAGTCTGAGGGGAGTTTGGCTCCTTCTTGAGCGAGTTTTAAGAAGTGAGCATCTGCATTGCTCCTTAGTATTTCATCAAATAATCTGTTAAAATGAGGGTTATGCTGAACCCTTTCGATTGTTGAAGGAGTGGGTGTACCTGGGTTTTCATCATTCCCATTTCCTCCAAGTGCTTCTTGAAATTCATTGAGGTTGTCCTCTTCTTCCTCAATTTCTATTTCTCGTTGCCTTGATCGTGATCGGGTTTGAGCCATTTTGTTTGCAAGTTTGTTTTTGAAGTTGATTGAAGATGATGATGAGTGGTGATGAAATGAAAGATTGATTGGTTGGTGATTTGTGTTGTATGTAGATCTCTAGCACTTTAAGGTAGATGTAACCGAAATTCCTCCTTTGAATTGCTTGTTTGTTTTGATAAGATTTGATGTGATAAGGTGCAGAGAAATCTGAGATGTGTTACAGATTTTGACTACCTAGCAATGAGAGGATTCACTCATGAACTAGTTTTAACCTGCGTAGATGTGTCTCTTAGGATGAGCTTATGCTAGATGTAGAAACAATCTAAAAAGTGATGTGATGTGTTTGATTTCAAGCAATATCTAAAAAGAGAATTTGGGACAAGAACCTCTTAATGCTTTGAGAATTTTTGGGATGGATTGATGATGGAATAATGATGTATGAATGAGATGATGGATGTTTTTGTTTTCAACTTCAATCTTTCAATAAAAACTTTGTGTCACAAATGGAACAAACTCTATCTCTTCCCTTTCAGGCGTTGGTGGCACTTCTCGAGCTGTGTTGTAGGTGATACAAATGTTTGGGAAGAATTTGGGATTAATCTTTCCTCCTTGATTTTTGTGATAACTCAGAGCTCTATATTGCATAAAAGCTCTGCGGTTCAATGATTTGGAATCAAACTCGTTTGTTTTACCTTGAAGATAGAGACGCATGCAATGTAGAAAGACTCTATGTGAGACAAAGATTTGTCTATTGAGATAGAAGAATTTCCTCCTTTTGATCAAAGCCTTTGAGCTTAATGGTCTTCTTTTCAAGGTAATATTCTGATGACACTTCTTCCTTCACAAGATGTGAAGAATGGTCATAAAATGTGATTCTTTGTTGTTTGTACCTTGTTTTTGGTATTTTTGGTTGTGTTGACAGATGTTGGATGAGTACTTTGTTTTTGAAAGTGATTTTCTGATTTTTCTTTGACAAGAAAACAAAGCAAGCACACAAACACAAAATTGTAGCCTCAAAGGCACAAATGAGTATGGGTCTAGATCAACCCAATCCTTGGACTTGTTTCTGACCCTTCCTTTAGATTTATTTTAAGGTGTAATTCCAAAGCCTGAAATCGGCTCAATTTTGCTCTAGGTCTGTAAAATGAACACACTTCAAACACTTTTTATCCCTAAGGTCAAATGGCCAGTTGTGATAAATTTAGCCCACATCTTGATATTTCTTCGACTTTGGTACTACATACCTTATGAATCCCGCCGTGGCAGGTAAGGATGTGATATACTAAGTCTTGCACGAGCATAACAAATAGATGATCCCTATGATGGGGGAGTCACCACTTTCATCAAGCCACAAGTGACTTTTCAAAAAGCTATGTTTCTACTCAAGGAAATATGTATGGTGAGTATCTTGGGAGCAAAACCATCTATGCTCTTGCACTAAATTATACCTCAAATATCCTCAATAAATAGAACGGGTGGGCTACTACTTAAAGGTGTTTAGTCATGTTCGATGTTTTTGGACATAAGTTCATTCTGCAGTGACTCACTTAAGAGCCTTGTAACTGGTGGTGGGGCCCATTTGTCCTTTCGGCCAGTTACACTGTAGGAACAGCTATATCCAAGGCTACAGCTTTCGCTCTCACCTGATTTCTATAGCGGCTCGAAGGATTTACCGCTCGAGGTCGTTCCCAAGAGTATCGATCCCTTGGCAGGCCTCTCTTAAAAAGATAAAATTTGAGTGTTACTAACACTTTTCTCTTGCACCTAGGACCACGAGAGCCAAGGGAGAGGATAGTGTGTGTTAGAAGTAGGTCCACTCGACTGACTTTTGTGCACAAGTGTGCCAAACACGAAATTCACTTGTTCCTTTTAATCCAACATTTGCAAAGATGATCTAACTATTTGGAGATGTTGCTCCAACAGTCATGGTGTTCTTTTTAACTTCAAAGGCAATGTGTTTTGTAATCTAGAATTTTGAAAATCCTGGTCAATTTAATGAAAAACACGTTTTGCTTTGAAGGAAAATTTGTTTGTCAAAAATAAATCAAGACAAGTGGATTGTTCTTTTTACTGCACCAAAAATTGAAGTGTGGATTGTGCTTTTTAAGTCCCAATTGATGCAAATGAAATTAAAGTTGCGTTGTTAATTTTAAGCACTAAAGAAAATGAGGCCTAACTAGAAAACAAGAAAAAAAACTGTTTTTTGTGTTTTTAAGTTCTTTTTAAGCACTTAAATGAAAATTTTTGTGATTTTTGTTGGGTTGTTAACCTGCACAAAGAAAAGAAACAAGTTAATAAAATCAATGCTCAAAGGGGGGGCTTCCACAAGCCTAAATTCTGATTTTTTTGGTTACAAGTCAATTTGGGCGACACTCTGTCGCAATAGCGCTATTCTGTGTTTTTGCAGAAGCGCTGATTAATACAATAGCGCTAGTCTGCGTGAGCATAAGCGCTAATTAAAACCGTAGCGCTGAAAGAAAACAAAAACCCGAGAAGACAAACGCGCTAGAAGTGTGTCAATAGCGCTGAAACGGTGACAATAGCGCTGGAATGTTGTCAATAGCGCTGAAACATTTTCAATAGCGCTATCTTAGGGTCAATAGCGCTAAAAGAAATTGTTGCAAAAGCACTAAAACGCGTTCAATAGCGCCGAAGCGCGACCTGTGTGGCAATTTCAACAAGCAAAATGTTAATTTCAAAAAAATTATCAGAAGGTTGCGTGTTCAATTCACGTCGGGTTCACCAAATGATGCCCTCCTAAATGGCACAATGTTAGTTTAAGATTAAAGAACACAAAACACACAAGAAGTTAGCATTAGTCAATCAAAAAAACCAAACACATGAAGGCATTCCAAAGGAGACACTAAAAACATGCTAATGAATCTAACTAAAGAAGTAAGACAATGAGATATCTCCAACTATCTCTCAACATGATATTAGTTCTTTCTCCCTTGTTCCTCTCCTCTCCAAGTTCCAAAATAGTGTAGCTCTCAGCAGCTTTTTGCACTATGGATGCTTATGGAGGATTGAGATTGTAGTATAGCTCCAAACATGAAATGAAAAAGCTATTTTATGCTAAAATGATATATTTTAACCAAAAAGACAAGATTCAGTTATGCTATGCTAAATGCTCTCTAAAATGGCTATAGTCTAAATGCTTACAAGTTTTTTTAGGATCTGGATTATGAAGGAATGGGCTCTATTTATAGGAAAAATGGAGCAATGGATGGCCAGGATTGAAAGGTTTAATCAAGGGTCAAGCTTGAAAGTTGGGGATCCATGTGCACAATTGGCACCAATAAAATAGTGACAAGTGTCAACACAGGATTGGGTTGAGAGAAGAGGTTGGAGGCATTAAAGGCCTGAGAAGACTTCATGGTTATCTAAAGGCTAAGGGTCAAGTCTAAATTAGGATTACCCACTGGATTAGGAGTTAATGCAAGGATAAACCTTTGTGCAAATGATTAAGAGATAATCATGGTCAAAGCATTAAATGCTTGATGAGACCCTTGGGTTGGGTAGAGGTTGAGTCAAAACAAATGTTTTAACCATGTGGGAGGGTTGAATTAACCATTAATGGTTATTGGAGACTTTGGGGATTAAGTGGTTGAAAGTTGGAAGCCTTCAATGGTTATCAAAGACTTTGAGCCATTTAGTGGTTGAAGACTTGAAGCCTTTAATGGTTATCAAAGACTTTGAGGCTTTGAGAAGTGACTCCATTTTGCTTAGGAATGTGACAATATTTAGGGGATGGATTAGGCTAATTAGGAAGGGGTTAGAAGAATCTAGAAGGGGATTAGATTTTGCAAGTGGATTTGGTGGGTGAGGGAAAATAGGATTTTATTAAAATAAAAATTCATTTATTTCAATAAATGTGTGCAAGTTGCATTTGTAGGAAAATGCAAGTGGGGTGGGGATAATGATTTAAATAAATGTTTTATTTAATTTATTTAAAAGAGGAATAGGGGGATTTAATTAAATAAATAGATTTTATTTATTTAATTGATTTGTATTTGGTTTAATGAATTAATTAAAATAAATTGAATAATTTATTTAATTAATAGAAGAATGTTTGGGGATGAATTAATTAAATATTAATTTAATTAACTGATGGCTAGTGGATTTTTAATCAAATAAATACGAAATATTCATTTAATTAAAATGGACAGATTTGTGTGACTACATATTGTATTACACTATTAATATGTATTTAATTATGTATTCAAATAGAATCCGAGTTAAAAAAAAATATATAAAATATTGTTGTTAATAAAAATACATTTTTAAATTATTATATATTTTATAATTGAGAAAAGTAATATATTGTTAAAAAATATTTTACAACTTCAATGCTACTAGGCATCTTCTCTGAGCTCATACTCGAGCCCAATCCATCACCCACAAACTAAGGTGGTCACGTTGGGCTAGTTGACAGAATATAACCATTACACAAGGCTAGAAAATATAGTCAAGTGCCCATAAGGCTTACCCATTGTTCTATCTTCTACGGCCATGGCTTGTAGTAATTGATGTCATGCTCAAGCTAAAAGAGGTCAAAGTCATTCAAAATGAGTTTCATCCTTTCACCTGGGAGCCCTTTGACTTCTTAAGTTGTGGGTTAATGAAAGAATATCTAAAAGCCACCAAGTGAGAGATAATTTGACTTATTAACAAGAATCAAAATTTGTTGTGTTAAGTCATTGCCCTAGCGTTAGCTAAGTCATATGCTTCTCAATTGGATTCTCTACATACATGATTAGTTGTGTGAAAATTGAAACAGTGCATGATCTCTATAGCCATGTCTAGATATGCCTGTAGCTTCCAATTGAACACTCTCTTTGATTTTACTACATTAACAACAAGTGAGGAATTACCTTCAATCTCTAAATTCTCCACCTTGAGTTACCTTCAAAGATAGTCCACCAATTAATGCTTGGAATTATTTTCCATTATAAATTCCTCTAGGAAGAAGCCATGAAATCTTTCCATCATTTATCCCTCCCAATTTCTCAAAATGCAACCAGCACATGATGGACTAGGGTTCCCCCTTGAAGTCCCATAGAAGTTTAACTTCAACCATCCTATATAGGAGGCTTCCACTCTGCAATTGCCCTCTAAGATTGAGCAACCTTATCACTCGCACCAACAAAGTTGGGGACACAAAGTCCATACCAAGCCTTCCTCATTCTTGCATCCCATTCTGATAAGTTGGAGGTTGTATTATTTTGACCTATTGCTCTATTATTTATCACTTCCATTATGAAAGGAAGTTAAGGTGCATAAAACACTTCCTAACATTAATCTAGTGGGCGAGATAATGCAAATTATCTTACAAATGTTAAATTCTTATAGAATAAGAAACACATACAAAAGGAGATATACAACATGAAAATAGATTAACAATAAACACAAGATATATCATGGGGAAAACCCTTTCGAGAGAAACACCCCACACTCCAAAAATTGTGCAATATATTATTCAAAAATCAGTAACAAAATATAATATACTTGCAGAGAAAGATTCTCATAGGAGCATCACCAACTAGAGATCTGGAAGTAACTCAATAAATAGAAGATTCTTATACATGACCTCCATCTCATGCACCTAATATATAGGAGATACAATACATGAAACCGTCAAATGGTATTACAAAACCATTAGCTAAAACCACCCAAAAAGTGGCACCCAACTTATCTCCATTCCAAGATTCCCTATGATGTGTCAAACACACACCAACACATGTAATCCCCTTTTACAACTCATTTATGTGTCCAACATGTTTTTATATTTCCTATTTCAAGAGACCCAACTTTTAGAGGCCATAACTTTTGAATTGGGTGTCGGATTGACAAATTGTTGAAGTGCTAGAAATCTTGCAACATTCTCTATCAAGCTATAACCTGCTACACTTTTTATAGACACTTTTGGGTCATTTCAGAGCCTCTAAGGCTTTCAAAATTGACTTTGAAACTTTATCTTGCAACTTTCAAAAACAAAAACTTTAAAATCTTTAAATCTAGACATGATCTTGCACAAAAAATTTACCAACATGCTTATCTAGCCAATTTGAAGCTTTGGGGAAAATTAAGGACCAATTCGTGCTCAAATAAAAACTTACTATAAATACTAACCTTATGTAAATGCAAGGTTGATACCATATTTTTAACATAGTATGGTCACCTTGTTTAGAAAGGAGGGAAAATACATATCCTTATCTTGGAATAGTCTCTAATTCCTCTCTTTCCATAATTATCACAAGAGAATGAAGGGCTTACTGCCCAAACACTAGAAAACAACAATTACCTTTATTATCTTTGGGTCCACTATGATTCCATCGACTAAAATAATAAGGCCAAGATAGTGCACCTTGGTTTGATAAAAGGTACACTTGGATAGCTTGCTAAAGATTTTATGCTCTCCCAAGTGTTGTAAGACTATCCTAAAATTCTTATCATGATCCTCTATTTATTTTGAGTAGACCAAGAAGACATATAGAAATATCAACACAAAATCATCCAAATAGTCTTTGAAAACACTGTTCATTAGGTTCATGAAAGTTGTTGGACCATGGGTTAACTTGAATGGTTCCACCATAAATTTGTAGTGACCAGAATGAGTCTTCAAAGTTCTTTTGGGTATGTACTCCTCCTTAATCTACCAAATCTGAGGTATATCTTAGAGAACAATATTACTCTCTTCATTTGATCAAAGAGCTCATCAATCTTTGAAAGTGGGTACCTATTCTTCATTGTTTCTTTGTTCAAAATTCTATAATAAATGCATAAATGCAAGGTCTCATCCTTCTTCTTCACAAATATGATTGGAACACCCCACAAAGATGCATTCTAGGTCTAATGAACACTTCATTCAACAAATCATACAAATGTGCATTCAATTCATACAATTTCGCAGTGGTCATCCTATAAGGAGATCTAGATTGTTGCTCAATCCCTAGTAGCAATTCAATATTAAAGTCAAAATCCCTCTTAGGTGGCAACTAAGTCAACTCAATTGAAAACACATCTTAAAACTTCTTAAGGATGGGGTAGTCATCAATATTTGGCTTCTTGTTATCAAGACCACTAACTTGGACTACATAGATGGAACAACCCTTCCTTGCAGTCTTCATAAGTTGCATAGTTGGAATCTTCCTAAGCTTAAGAGGTTTCTAAAAAACACGTATCTCTACATGATTCCCAAATTCATCTAAACATTTAACGACCTTATCTTCAAAATTCACAATAGATGTGTTTGGCCAACCAATCAATCCACAAAATCACATTATATGACCCTAAGGGTGCTACGACCTATTTTTCAAAACTTGGAAGGTCCAACTCACTGCAAGAAAGACAAGAATCTACCTTCCTTTCTATATGATTTTCGTACTCTACCATCCATGGGTTAACCATATATCCTGGTTTAATTGATAATTTGGAAACTATCTTTAGATCTACAAGACATTATGTTGTTTAAGTATCGATCAATATATAGGCATGATGGCCATATAGATCACTGGCAAATTAGACTTGTGTGGATTGGAAGTCAACTTGGTGGTTGTCTACAATGGTATGGATCTAATGCTATGGTTCTCCTTGTTCTTTTCTCTCCCTTCATCCCATTCATCGTTGAGGACAAGCATTCGCATATTGTTGTCCTCCGCATACATAACATCCATCACAAGGTGCCTTGGGTCCTTTGGGTCTATCCCACCTATTATTGTTATTATTTTTGTAGTTATACCTCTTATTACTCCCATTCTGATTTCCTTCAACTTTATCTTAGGAATTGTTGTCCCTCTTCCTGTTCTTGATATAGTGATCATTGTTTCCCCACTGATTGGTATTTTGGAGCTTCTTAATCCTAAACTTGGTATCTAAGTTCTTGTGATAGTTGGCTACTTGCTAAAGCTTCTTCTCCAGTTGATTTCCTTTTCAAAGCCTCACCCATAGACAGTGGATCATGAATATCTACTTTTGCTCCAATTTGTAGCCTCAAATGCAATATGAATTTATGAATCCTAAAGTACTCATCTAACTTGTACTATAGTACATAATTGAATAAACGGGAGAACCTTTCCCAGTATTAAGTTACTATCATGCCACCCTAGGTTAAATTCTAAAACTCAAGCATCTTCTTGTTGAAGAAGAGTTGAGATAACCACCTCTTCTTGAATAGCTAGGGATTGTTTTTTAAAGTTATCTCTCTTGGTAGAAACCTCCTCTTAGCCTTCTCATTATCCCACCAAGTATTTGTTTCACTAGTGATTTGATACACTCTACACATCACCTTAGTCTCATTGGAAAGGTTTTAGAACTCAAAATACTTCTCCATTTAAATGATTCATCCCTCTACTCTTTTACCTATGGTTTTTCCATAAAATTTGGGTGGAGAAACCTTCTTGAGGTCCTTACTCAACTCCTTTTCAATTATACCCCAGTTATTGTCATCATTCTCCTAGTTTCATTCCTCATTCTGGTCTTGACCTCTTATGACCTCTTGTCATAGGTTATTCATCATAGGTCCTTGTTGGGTTAAGAGATTAAGGATTTGATCCAACCTCTCATTGTGCTCATTGCTTGGTCCACTACTTGACCCACCATTCCTTGTGTTTACTATGGTTGGCTAGGTTGACCTGTAACATAGTTTTCATTTTAGTGTAGTGAAGATAGGCCCCAAAGTTTAGCCAAAGTGATATAATACCAAAATGTATCATTTTTAAACTTTAATTATCTCACAAATAAAATAATTAACCATTTTCCACATAATTAAGGAAAAATAAATAATTAACTCCATAATTTATAAAATGTCAAATTACAATTTTAAAGTTTGATTGCTAATTCTAGGTTACAACACATATACATCTAAATTACACTGAGCTACCATTGGCTATCATGATATACAATTACAATAAATGATAAATACGAGTTTATTAACAATGTTCTTGTTCACCGCTAACCCATAGGATCATTTACAAGCTGAAGGACAAGAACATGGTCTAGGTGTTTTTCCATCCAACCATGAAGCAATGCTTCCCCAAAACTCTTCATGCTTCAAAAAACAATAGACCCTGCACAAAATGCCTAGCTACCTAGAAACAATGGTAGGATGGAAACATTGGTGCAACCTGATATATCTGCATGCATATCTCTAGAATGATAATACAATCCCCTTCTATTAGGATATATAAGTGAAACATATCAATAATTTTGCTAGGATAATTCCATCTATTTCAATAAAAACATGACTTTGGCCAGAGCATGCACTTAAAAATAACTAGATTTTTCTTAAAAGAGGATCATCTTTCTTTGTTTACCCATATTCGGCACCCATTCTAGTAATCATAGCCCAAACACACATGGATAATTAAATCTTCTTCTTTGAAGTGCAAATATTCAAGCATATTCCTAATGCGTTTTAACGATTTATTTCATCATGCTCATGTACACACAAATAAATATTCACCTTTGATGATACCTTGATATGATTATGTAAGTAATTGCTATTTTCTAATGTAAATCTAAAACTACATGACTTTTTATGCATAATGAAAATCAAATTATTGTGTGTCCTTTTCCAAATGATATTTCTATGAAAATAAGAATGCAAATTTTTATATCAGAAAATATAATGACTGAGAAATATTTAATTAAGAAAGTATATCACATATATATATATATATATGTGTGTGTGTGTGTGTGTGTGTATACATTCTTAAGAAATTAGGTAAGAGAGATAGCAATTTCATGGTTTTTCAACTACGTAAATATAATCAGATTTCAATTATAGTCAATAGAATTTGTATAATTCTCCTATTGTTGTAATGCATTTTCATTTTAACATTTCAAACTTTCAACCTTTGTTTAACAAAAATAACAAGTTTTGTTTCCTTTTCAAGTGAAAATGAAGATGGAAATAAAGATATAAAATTAGGATTTTTCAACTAATAATCACATTTTTAGATTGTTGTTCAATATAGATATGTATAAATTGTATGTAAAATATGTGTGTGTGTGTGAGTGAGCGTACACTAAAGGTTTAAATTTATAGATTCACACCATGAAAGTCCAAATTTCATTGATTTACGCATGGCATTTCAAATGAGAAACAAAGCAATTAAATATACTTGAAACCATGGCAATGGAGTTGAAACTCTATGATGAAAATCCAAGAATGAGGTTGAATTATGCTCTAACCAAAGCTTTCAAACCTAGAACTTGTTATTTCCACCTCTACTACAAGTCTCCAATGTTTTGCAAAGATAAGCACTGCTATAACCTCCACAATCCCCTTGACTACCCACTAGTACAAAGATTTCTAGAAAAGGTGATTTGTTTTCATGCCAGAAACTATATTAACTCTTTGTTTCCTATCAATTATGTTTATCATAATATACTATTATAGAAAGAAGGAGGAATTCACCCTTATGTGAGGCATTGCACTATAGGTCCATATATCATATATAGCTATTTGCATATAGTTGATATCATATGGTTTGATACAGGTTTAGTTTGTTTCCATTGAAATTGCTTAAGTTTGATACCTTATGTATAGTAATCAGCTAAAAGGAAATAGTTCATATTATATGTGATTTGGTTTAAATATCAATCAACCTCCAATGCTTATGAGGTTCGACTCATATTTTTATAACAATTCAACAAAACATTTACAATATGAATATTAGCATTTATATATATTTATCAATATATATTTATGTATATATCAATTCATACAAAACATTGTATCAAATGTTATGTATGCATTTATGTATACATATTACTTTTATTTCTTAAAGAAGGGTGATATTCATTTGAAATCAAAGTAAATACATATAGGTATGAATATATTTTCAAAAACAAGGTATGCAAATTTTATTTTTCCTATCAACCATTCAAAGCGTAGTGATGAAAACAATGATCATATACACCATTAAGTTACTCAAAAAGCAATCATCATGTCATTAAAAATGCAGATCTAAATGAGACTACCTGGTGTGTACAACAAGTATCCATCATGCCCATTATTTACCAAGTGGCTAGATCACTTATCCTCAACCATGCTCCCTCCTTTGACTCATACTTGCACTCGGTCACAATTAGTCACATATCATTAAGTTATCTCTCAACAACCATAGTCGAAGCATGCATATGGTAAGGAAATCAAAATAATACCACAATTTAATCATCATCTTTTTACTTGTATTTAAAAATGTAACACTAATTGTAACATATTTAACCATAATTAAATAATTAGAGATAATTGATTAATATTTTATTTTGGTAAGTTTAAGTTAATAGCTGCTTATGGGGTACCTAACACTTGTTATATTGTATGAAAAAAAATTACACGTATGGTAATGGTAGTGAAAGCCATGCCGTTTAGAGACAATAGAACCAAAACAAACTATACCATAACAATTATTTTACCACTATTCATAAAATGTGTAGCACCTAGATCAAAATGGTCTCCAAATAACCCTTGAGATATGGAATCACCAGATTACTATGGGTCTATATTAGTCAAATGACTAAATCTTCCTATATTTAATTGAAAATATAATAAACACCAAACAACACCAAATTTATACTAGCCATTATAAAATATGTTTCGTGTTCTTGCCCTTGATATTAGCTCTAACTAGGATAATTGGCTAGTATTAAAATCAAATTTATTTCATTATTTAATCAAGTCAAAAATATGAGACATGGCATATACCTACACCCCCATCCTCTTTAGCTTTGCAAATCTTGTCCCACACAATGAGATGAATTTTATTTTGATCTGAGGTCCCTTGCCAAAATAATTTCCTCATACTTTGATTAAATTTCTAATTTTCTCCCACACTGAGGGAAAGACAAGACAATAGATAGATGATAATTATAGACATTATTGCTTTGAGCATTGTTATTCTACCTAACCATGGCAACCACCTCCCTCTTCATGAAGACAAATGATTATTGTTTTTTTCTCCAAGGGGATCCCCCAATTTACCCATTCGCAAACTAGTTGCATGAGGTAGCTTGAGATATTTGAATGGTGGCTTATCCCTCTAAAATTTGAAGTATCTAACAATCTCTTGTTTAGCCTCAATTAGTAAAAAAGAAGAAAATTTTAGATTTGTCTTGTTGACCTCTTATCTTGGTGCCATTGAGTAAAGCTCAAAGATATCCTTCAATTGTAAGGCTTCCATTCTATTTCTTGTGTCAAATAACATTGTAACTTCAACAAATTATTGGTGCATTATAGTGGGAATGTTATTGGTCACTTGGATTCCATCCAATCTACCTAATGTTGCAACCTTCAAGATTTATCTTCCCAATGCCTCTGCCATGATAATAAAAACAAAGGGAGAGAGGGGGTCTCCTTGTATTAGCCCTCTACAAACTTCAGAAAAAACTTTTGATGATCCATTTAAAAGCACGAAGATTCTTGGGTAGGAGATGCAATTAAAAATCCAACTAACCCTCTCCTTCTTAAAACCAAAGACCTCCATCACATTAAAAAGGAAATGCTAGTCACTCTATCGTAGGATTTTTTTTATATTCATTGTTATTAGCATATATCGTTTCTTATTTTTCAAGAATGTAGTGAATAAATTCTTGAGAAATAATAACCCCATCCAAAATTGATCTCCTAAGCACAAACCCTATTTGTTCTTCAAAAACGATATTCCGTAGAATACTCTTAAGTTTGTTTGCAACTGATTTTGCTAGTATCTTAGAGGTGGTATTGCAAAGGAAGATGCCTGAAAAAATTCATCTAGTGAAGTCAATTTCTCTATTTTGGGAATGATATAAACGAATGTGTTATTCATTTCTTTTAGCATTTTTCCTAAAGATCTTTAGTCCTCTATCGCTACAACTACATCCTTTCCCACAACATGCCAAATTTTTTTAAATAATCTCATTGAGAGACCATCTGGAGTAGGATCTTTGTCTAGATGAAGTTGATTAAGAGTACACTTAATTTCTTCTTCCATTAATCTCTCATTAGGTTAGTGTAGCGTTGTAAATTGTACACCTTTAATTATGGTGTCCAATTTCACATTCTCCTAGCAACCATTTTAGTATTTTCCATTCCTCTATGCATTATAGGACCTTTATTGTGATTAATTAATATGCAATTCAATATTATGAGTCTTATTCCACTTTAATACATCATCACACTCCTATTTGGGCCCTTAATTCTAGGCATTCCCTTTATCTGTTTATCATCCTAATTTATTATAAAGTTTGTCCCATTTCAAATATCAAGACATATTTTCTCCATCTAAACATTATATATTTTCATACAGACTTATTTTTAATATTAGAACCCTATTATCTTGCATCCCTAAAAAGTTGGGTTGAAATTGTTGAGACTAGGATGCCCTGGGCATCTTGGTCCAACTCTTTTTTTCCTGAATTATGGGATGATAATATGGTAGTCCTATCCTATTCAAATCTATCTCCATGCATAAATATGATAATTCTAAGTCGCCTAAAGGTGATTTTATTATGAAATCCCTATATAAGGCATCCTTCTCAATTCATTTCATCACCTATGATTATCATGCATTGTTATCTCATCATTATGCTATCATTCCAATTCAAGATAAATATTTCAATAGCAAATCTAATTCATGTAGCAACAAACTACATCAAGGCATCTTCAATTATATTTCAATTATGATTTCATGATGGATTGTATGTGATTTATCATGTTATTGTATCAATACATGGAGGACTTACCCTAGGGACATTGCTTCATGATCAATTGGAGGTATAATAAATTCATTCAATTCAATTCAAGGGTTAATTCCAAACCTGGGGTTTGAATTAATCAAACCCCTATCAACAATATTATTTCTTCTCTTTCTATGTGTAGGTGACAAGTTCATAGGCCGCAATTATAGAATCAAGCAGAGCAGTCAAAGACAACTGGATCCAACTTTTGTAGGAGTGAAAAGTGGAGGACTGGGTTGTCCCAAGCGACATGGTCCTGGGCGCCATTGCCCCAACTTCTGGCATAGATTCTAGGTAGCATTTTGATTCCAAAATTTTCCAATTTGTTTGCATCCAACAACTAGAGGACAGGGTTGCCACAAGCTCCCCGGTCCTATACTTTCAGGCTAGGTTTTCAGCCACATGTTCCAATTTGTTCTCTCACTAGATCTGTGTCTATATACTACATTTGTAACTTACTACTTATGCTATTTTATGCCAATTTCCCATTATTTTCCCTAGATCTAGCATTCAAATTGCATCCTTTCAGTTGCATCTTCAACTCAATCAAAATGAGTCTAACTCAATCTACATTCAACCCTATTCCTAATAGAATTGAGGTTTAATATATTGATTTCATTATCATTTTAATATGATGCTTTTGAAATAGGTTTAATTCCTTGTTTACATAGCTAAACTTGTGAACCCTATTTCCAACTTAAACACTTAACATTTTTCTCTTCTAAGACCAAGCTTGGGATGCTTTCCAAGAATTTATTTTGGAAGTCCAAATATGATCCATCCAAATTACTAAGATTATTATTGAAAAAGTCTACCATGTCTTTGGTGATCTCTTTAGAGCTCTCCAAAATTACACCATATGTATTCTTGATTTTCACAATTTTGTTGTAACCTCTTTGTTACGTAGCGCTAATGTGAGAATATTGTGCTTTTGTCACTCTCGCTAATCCATATTTCCCAAGATGTCTCCAAAATATTTCCTCTTTGGCTAGCACCTCCTTATAGTCCCTAAGAACCTCTAAGTTCTCTTTCAAAAACCTTTCTCTATCCAAACCTAAATCAAAAGCATCCTCATTAAGCTTCCTTGGGTCCTCTTCCAAGGCTTTTTTGTTGGCCAGGATATTTTAAAATGATTTATGTTCTATTATTTCAATTGAACTATTAGACCAATTTTAGTTTTGTTACCAAGAAAAACATCTCAAGTATCCAATTGAGTTAGCTTCCCCCACCATTTTTTGATTAGTGATTGGAAATTAGGGTCTCTCAACCACATGTTTTCAAAATTGAATAGGCATATATTTGGTCATTTGTCTCCTAGAAAATCAAGTTGAATTAGATAATGATTAGACTTAGATTGGGGAATAATATTTCCTTCCAAACAAAAGGGAAGGATCCCATATCACCCTTGAAAAGAAAATTTTCCATCTTTTCTGCTATATTGATAAAACCCAACCTTCTATTGGTCCATGTGTGCAACCCATTGGACATTTGTATTTCAAGTAGGATATTGTTTGCCACAAATTTTTCAAAATCAATATGAGACTATAACTTTCTCTTGAGCTTGTTTTCAAAATCAATATGAGACTATATTCACCAATGAAGATGCAACAAAGTTTTGTGTTTATTTCCAAACATCCTTTTTACTAAATCTTGAAGTAGGTCCATAAACATTCACTAAAGAAAATTGCAAAGTTGAGGAGATGATTCTCACCCTACACCCTAACAAGTATTTTCTTGTCATTGTCCTCTCCAAATGAACTAACCGTGGCCTCCAAAGAGTCATAAGTGCATCTAAGACACCCTTATCTTCAACAATCTATGCATTCCATAACTTCATTTTAATTTTTAATAATCTACCTTTGTATTACTTAATTTTGTTTCTTGCAACATGAAGATGTTTTCCATAAACACCTCCAATTGGCACCTAACTAGGTGTTTTTTATTAGGGGCATTTAAGCCCTATTATTCCATGAAGGAGCCTCATGTATCATTGGGAAGGGGGAATTCCTTTCTTTATCTTATCATCGTGACTATTTTCATCCATCCCGCCTCTTCCCATCAATGGTTCTTTTCTCTTGATTAATTTTCCCACCCTTCCTCTTCCCTTCCTCATAATCTAGAAGGTGGCTTCAAAAATATCTCCCCTTGTGTTCATCCTAGGGTGGCATAACCCTCCTCCCACCAATTTCACCTTCTTCCTACATCTCACCACACTCCTGAGGAGCACCTTCCAAAACCAGCCTTACCAACATCCAGATCTTCTAGATTCCCATTTAAAGCCTTGGACAACTCCATCAATTTGCATCTCACTTCCAAAATGGTGTCATTCTTAATCATATTCTTGTTGAACACACACCAAATGTTGAGAGGGGGGGGGGTGTGAATCAACATAAATTAAAATTTCAAACTGTGAACTTAATTTAACCAATTAATTTTAGATATGCACATTAAAGAGCTTTAAACATGAACATCATAAAGAAGCCACCCAATAACACCAATATTTTATATGTTGAAAACCCAAACTAGGAAAAACCACGGTGAGCGTCAACTCACAAGAAATTCCACTATATAGAAATGATTACAAAGGGAGCTCACTACTCCAAACTTGTAGACCCAGGCTAACTGCTCTTGGGGAAAGGTACAAAAAAAATACTTGCAAACTTGAAGCTAACTGCACCCAGGGCAAGATACATAAAAAGACTTGCAAACCTGAAGCTAACTGCACTTAGGGCAAGATACAAAATTATAACTTTCAGAAAAAAGAACTTTAGAATAAAAGCATCTCAGTATGTTGATTGCAGTTACTGTTAAAGCTCAAACTCTGCTCTTACTGAAATATCTGGACCACTAGACTTTCTAGATTACTACATCTCTATCACTGATATCTCTACATCATTCACATTGTCATCCTTATATTAAGTCCAACAATAGCAATCACTGTAATATTTTGCA
Source organism: Cryptomeria japonica (assembly GCF_030272615.1). NCBI lineage: Eukaryota > Viridiplantae > Streptophyta > Pinopsida > Cupressales > Cupressaceae > Cryptomeria > Cryptomeria japonica. The sequence goes on along the minus strand of NC_081405.1, from coordinate 516,518,903 downwards.
TACACACATCATCATATGTCCAACATTTGCAAACACACACCACACACACACACACACACACGTACCAAACCAGAATAATTATCTTTACCAAGTCGACCACAAAAAGATTAATTATAATGTGTATTCATGCTCCTGACACAAAATATACAACTGGACCCAAAAAGCGAAACATATTGATCAACCAAAAAGCTTCAGACCAAAAAGAAATGGCTAGATCTATAATCGATACACAAAGGAGTCTTTTGGTAAACACTATTGACAATGCAAAACACAGAAACACTTTCAGATCAATCCATAAACAATTAGAACCATAACACTGCTTCCAAACCTAAAATATCGCTTTACCCAAAACACAACTTCTGATCAACTTCCAGATTATGGACTACTTTTGGAAAAAGGAGTTGGCATCAATGACAAGATAAAGGAATATGTGTAACAATTATACTTCTAAGATTCTCCCTCTAAGACATTATTTGGAAGAGAGAAACCATTATCCTTTGTTGTTACAAGATCTTCCATTGGATGGACCCAATCTTCTTTTGTGTTTGATTACTCCAATTTTGGTTCCAAAGTGGATACCTCTTGTAGCACATTCTTCTACTTGTGAATATTTTTAACAACCAAGACTTTTTCTTCTTTTGTATATTTGGACAAATTCCTCTCCTCTTCAATAGGCAAAGCCCTTCTCCATTTCACATAGTCGATAAACGAGTTCCCTAATACCTTGCATATGTCACAAATAATTGGAGGAGATTCTATCTCAAATTTTTTTTTCCAAACACTTGCCTCTATTATTATTTCTAATTCATCCCATCACATACTTGGTGGATCCATTTCAACATAGATCCTTGTGTAAGAACCATTTTCTCCTTGCTAGAGATTCTCATCCATGCAAATAAAGGACCCTAGCTCTTCCTCAATCATTGAGAGCACTTATCTATTCTAGTACTCTGAAGGTACATTAAATAGCTAGTACCAAACTATAATTCTACTCATTTCATACGATAATGGGTCAAAAATTAGTTCCCATTCTCTGAAGTAAAACCCTACCCCATCCATTGTTAGTGACCTATTCTCCATAATGGATTTCTTTAGTCCTTTTGAACTACATTCCACTAAAAGAGTTTTTGGGCATGGTCTTACTCTAACTTCTTCACCCACCAACTATCCACCCACCAACTCGCAAGCTTTCCTATGGAATCCCTTTGCCCATACCATTTAGCAAAAAAGGCACAATTCTTAAGGTGGTCTTTAGTTGGCTGAAGAACCTTCTTTAGAATCACCATCACCTACCTTTAAGGGCTTTTAATTATTGTTGACTTTCCTATTATATTGAATTTTTCCTCTCCATGTTTGTTAGTAGAAATCAAGAAGGAAGACTGAGAGGGGGGGGGTGAATCAGTCATCACCGGAATAACAAACTTAACCACCAAAAACATATCTAATAAACTACAACAATAAGACAAATAGGCAAATTGAAATCACAACACACAACACCAATATTTTGACGTGGAAAACCCAGTTAAGGGAAAAACAATGGTGGGAACCTACCCATAGGAAGATGATACTCTGCAGTAGTATGTGGAAATATTACAATGGGGAATGCACATGCATCGAGGCACACTGCCTAGAGCTCACTACTCAAATATAATAGCCCAGAAGGCTACAACCCTCAGGGAAGTCTCACTGACTTACAATATGATTCAGACTATAATCCAGAAGAAATGAATTGATAGAATAGCATCTCCAAATGCTTGATTACAGTTCTGGTTAAGCACACATGTCTTCTCTGCAACATCAATCTCTCCTCAAACTCAACACCGAAGGATAAATCACTTGTTCACACATACACCTCTCTTTGATAATGCAGACACAACATCGATACCCAAACTACATGAATAACTACATGAATACATCACCTATATATACAATTCATCAACCTAGATAACAAGGTTAGCTAAACCCTAACCCTCAACTCATAATTACAAAATTACATCACACGATACAAAGATCGACCACTGGACCAATATAATGATTTATATAGCATGAAATGGTCCTAATTCAAATTCCCAAATGCACAAATCCACCGAAAATCATGCCAAGATCAACCGCAACACGCTACACCACCAAAAATACCGCATAACACGAAAATCAATACCGGTTGATAGAAACCACCAAAAACTCACACAATGATCAATGCGGATTGCCAAAACAAATAGGACATGACTAGGAAACACCAACAAGCACATTAGAATCATCAGGAACAACTACACCAACACCACTTATCAAATCTTCATCGATCAACATCTGAAAGCTCAAGAACACAACCAATCGACAACTATCATGAAGAAAGATAACTTGTGGAGCACCAAATCATGAACCATTTGAAATGAAGATACACAAGACCATCCCAAACAATATACCAAAATTTCAACACCAGATCTAATCACACCGGAATATACCAGAGGATATACCGCTCCGCAAAATAGTGATTAGCAAACCAACACCAACAAAACTGGATCATAAGATCTTCCCAATCAGCAATCACTAGATCATTACATAGGAATATGTTGACATCAATGACAACAACATATCCTAGCAGCAACAATGACCAATAATATCCAATAATCTCCCCTTTTGGCATTGATGGCAACATATGAATGTGAAAAATAGTCAATGCAAAAGAAAGAAGATATCACCAGCAAACTCCAGCAAACTCCCCCTAAGATCATGATAGATAAAGCAGTTTTTCACATGATCTTTCTCCCCCTTTGACAACAATGCCAAATTTCTCAAAATAGAAAACCAAATTCTCTCCCAAAAACAGAAACATGAATCTCTCTCCCCAAAAACAAACCACTCTAATAGAGGAGCAACACCAACACACCAATCTGGATAAAAAGATAAAGTTATGAAATCCATTGGATTAATGCAACTCAATGCATCTAGTTCTCATTAGGAGGGGTGGATACCCCTAACTTGTCTCTTAAATAGACAAATGTATCTGCAGGTAAAGGCTTAGTGAAAATATCAGCAATTTGTTCCTTTGTAGATACATACTCCAGCTTCACCTTCTCTCCACTGACTTGCTCTCTCAAGCAACGATATTTGATTGACACATGTTTGGTCTTTTAATGTTGCACCAAATTCTTTGATATGTTGATAGCAATGGAATTATCACAGTAAATAATAGTAGGCTCATCATAAATAACTTTGATATCTTTTAGCATTTGCTTCATCCAAACTACCTGAGTGCAATTACTAGCAGTAACAATGTACTCATCTTCAACAGTAGATAAGGATACTAGATCTTGTTTCTTGCAAGCCCATGAAACCAACTTCTTACCCAAAAAGAATGCTCCACTGGTAGTTCTCTTTCGACCATCAACATCACTAGCCCAATCAGCATCAGTGTAGGCACACAACATGAAATCATCATTCCTCGGATACCGCAAACCATAATCCATAGTTCCCTTCAAGTATTTGAATATCCTCTTAACAACAGTAACATGACTCTCTTTTGGATCAACTTGATATCTAGCAGCCATACACACAACATGCATAATGTCCAGCCTAGTCTGTGTAAGATATATTAGTCCACCAACCATAGATCTCTACAAACTCTGATTATCTTTAGGAAATTCATCATTTTTAGACAATTTACAGCCAGTCACCATAGGAGTTCCAACTGGTTTGGAGTCATCTAATCCAAAATTCTTCAACAATTCCTTCACATACTTAGTTTGAGATATGAATATACCTTTTCCAGTTTGTGTAATCTGCAAACCTAAGAAAAATTTCATCTCACCAATCATAGACATCTCAAATTCATTATGCATATCACCAACAAACTTCATACTCAAGTTATCATCACCACCAAAGATAATATTATCAACAAAGATTTCAACAATCAGGATGTTATCATTTTTCAATCTTGAAATATAGATTACTGTTAGCAACACCTTTAGTAAATCCCAATTTCAACAAGTATTTATCTAGTCTAGCATACCAGGCTCTAGGGGCTTGTTTCAATCCATAAAGAGCTTTCTTCAATTTACATACCATGTCTCCATCATCCTATAATGAAAATCCATCAGGCCGTTCAATGTAAACTTCTTCCTCAAGATCACCATTCAAAAAGGCATATTTGACATCCATCTGATATACCTTGAAATCTTTATAAGCAGCATAAGCAAGCAACAGTCTAACAACTTCAAGTCTAGAGACCGAGGCAAAAGTCTCCTCATAATCAATTCCTTCATGTTGTGGTTATCCTTTGCAAACCAGTCTTGCTTTATTTCTGACAAACTTCACCGGCTTCATTCAATTTATTTCTGAATACCAATTTATTACCAATGACATTCTTATCCTTAGGTCTAGGCACAAGTTCCCATGTATTATTCTTTTCAATCTGATCTAGTTCTTCTTACATAGCTCTCATCCAATTTTCATCTTTACAAGATTCAGCAACATCCTTAGGTTCAACTTTGGAAATCAAGCATACTTATTCAACAGCTAATCTTTTTCTAGTCATCACACCCTTGTTCTTATCACCAATAATTTTATTTTTAGAATGATTCTGTCTTACATATCTCAGAGTCTTTTAATTATTTTGATTATCAGGTTCTTGCACTCCTTCACCAGCAGTAGCAACATCCAGGTTAACAGTCTTTACCAGATAATTCTGCTTGGGCTCTTCAGTTTGAAGAGGGGCTAAAACAACATGTTGACCATCATTATAACCACATGCTCTGATCTCTTTGTCAAGGTTCTCACCCACCTTCACATTTGCACTCTCCACTATCTTCCTTAGTCTCTTATTTTAGCACTGGTAGGCCTCGCTCTTTGTTGAATATCCCAAGTGATAGTCTCTGTGATACTAGATGGGTGTTCTTTCTCATGTGTGAGTTTGTTTATTGTTAGAGGGATTGTGAAAGTGAGAAGGATTGCCAGAAGGGGCGTGAAAGCCTTTTCTTATCAGGAAAGGCCACACATGGCACATCCTCTGCTTCTGCTTTGCCACTGCATGATAGGGGGTTTGAGGAAGGAGCCCATAGGGGAATGAAGGAAGGATTTGTTTGGGTGGGGAGTGGCAGCCAGTCATCTCTTATACCTATCATAACATACAATCCAAGTAGCAAGGTGTATTATACAATGTATCTCATAGGTTCCTTTAAGGGTAGTCCTACAATCTACAAGGTATCAATTTGACAATATATTGCAATTATTAATACAATACAAGGATTGCAAGGCACACAACACACTTTTAATATGAGTTTTGAGTAACGAGGAAAAAATTAAAACTAAGCTAAATAAGGTCAATGATTTGTGCAAATGATACCTACAAGTGACAAATTTCAACACTAAGCCAAATGATGTTGATGATTTAAGTGTTTGATAACTGTGAAAAATAAATTTTAACACTAATTCAAATGATATTGATATTTCATGCACCTGATATCTACAATGAACAAAATTTAACACAAAATGAAATGAAATGTATAAACCATACACATAAAACCTATGAGATATAAATTTCAACACTAAACTAAATAAAATAAATTCATTATACACTCATACTTATAAAATAAAAGTAAACTAGCAATTGCACCTTAGTGTGCAATGGGTACATGTCGAAGAGGTATGGAGTGTTGATTAGGAAAAAAATTGGTCTATTTTTTGGATAAATTTGTGTAGTAGATGAGGTCACTTGGTAGTCCATATTCGTGTTTGTGAAACAAAGGTCCCAATAGAGAAGTAATAGCTCAAAATCAACTATGCATCCACTTACATAGATCTAGTCACAACTGAAACAAAACATTTCAATTGAGAAGATAATCAAGTTACATTACCAACAACCTCATGTTATGCGTTGCAATAGAGTGAGAGCAAGAGAGAGGTTGAGATAGGGCTAGAAAGAGGTATACATAGAGGGGGAAGAGTGAGAGAGGGATGTATAAAGAGAGAGATAGAGGTAGAGGTAGAGGTAGAGGTAGAGGTAGAGATAGAGATAGAGATAGAGATAAAGATAGAGATAGAGATAGAGATAGAGATAGATATAGAGATAGAGATAGAGATAGAGATAGAGATAGAGATAGAGATAGAGATAGAGATAGAGATAGAGAATGAGACTTGAGGAAGATGGAGAGAACAAAAGAGATATGGAGAGATAAAGAGAGAGGGGATAGAAATAGATAAAGATGGAAGAGAAAAATAAATAATGAGAGAGCGAGAGGGAGAGATAGAAAGATAAAGATAGAGATAGGAAGTAATATATATATATATATATATATAGAGAGAGAGAGAGAGAGAGAGAGAGAGAGAGAGAGAGAGAGGAAAATCGATAGCAAGATAGAGGGAGGTAGAGGGAGAGATGTAGAAAGGGGATAGAGAGCCAGGAGAGATGGTGGGGAAGAGGTAGAGATATCTATAAAGGAAGAGGGAGACATAGAGAGATACATATAGATGGTGAGATAGAGTTAGAGAGATAAAGATATAAGTAGATATAGAGAGTGAGGGGAGGGAGAGAGATAAAGAGAGATAAATAGAGATAAATAGAAAGAACTGGAGATAGAAAATATAGATGGAGAGAAGGTGAGAGAAATTGGGGGATATAGAGAGATAGACATATATTGGAAGAGATATAAAAAGAGGTAGTGATGGGGAGAGAGAGAGAGATAAGATAGAAATAGGGAGAGAGAGAGAGAGAGGGATATATATGAATAAAAAGGAGATAGTAGATATAACTTGTAAATTATAAAGGGATGAGAGAGAGGGAGAGATGAAAGGAGAGCAAAAGTGGGAGAACGAGAAATAGATATAGATGGTGACAACGAGAGAAGGGGTGATAGAGAGATAGAAAGATAAATATATAAGAAGTGATATATGGAGAGGTAGAGAGGGATATGTAGAGAGTAGGAGATATGAAAAAGAAGAGTGTATCAGATATTGAGATAGAGACAAAGAGAGAGATAGAGATAGGGAGGGAGAAATATGGAGTGTGTGTTTGTGTGAGTGAGAGAGATAGAGATAAGTAGGGAGAAACAAGGAATGTGTGTGTGAGGGAACGAGATATGGAGATAGGTATAAAGACCTGGAGAACGATATAAATATATAGAGAGGGGAGAGGGAGAGAGAGGGAGAGATAAATAGATAGATAGAGTGGGAAGGATAGAATGAGAAAAAAGAGAGATATAGGGAGAGGTAAGGAAATATAGATAGGGGAGAGAGATGGAGATGGAGATAATAATCAAATGACATGCCACCCTCATCATAATACCCAAAGGACACATGCTATCCTTAAATTATTGACATGAAACGAGTAATCAAAAGTTAGCTACTCTCTCTTGCTCTCTCACTCTAAACATTTAATTTAGGTTTTAAGTTGAAATTTCATTTATTATAGAGATCAAATTAAAATTCAAATATCATTATTCTACAATAAACAAAATTTTAATAAGACAACAAATATAAATTAAATTAATTCTAATATCTTTTAGTTATTATTCTAATTCAGTAAGAAGATATTAATTATTAAAATAATAAATTAATCCTTAAAAGAAGTAGAAGAATTAGAATAAATTAAAAAAACAAGGTAGAATATATAATAAAAGAAAATATTCTTATCAAATGAATATAATAAAATATAGATTTTAATTCAAAATATAATTATTCAACAATAATTAAAATTCTAATAAGATAAAAATTTAACAAATTAAATTAATTATAAATTTTATAAAAAAAACATAAACAGTTAAAATAAATTTTAAACTAGTCCATAGACAAGAAGAAGAATTAGAATTAAGTTGATTCTTTTTATTTTTTAATTATTATTATTATTTTTTTGAAAACTTAAAAATATCCCAACAAAAGATATTCTAATTAAAACAAAATAATAATGAAAGATAGTTTTTTTTTGTTTTGCACTATTTTTTTAATTAATCATATTAATATATATATTTTTTAATTTTTTATTATAATTTTTTTTAATTTTTTAAATTAATATAAATTCAAGCATATGCTGACATTAATTCTATAGTCTTGCATCTTTCTCGTCAATTTTGGACCATTGATTTCAAAAAGTAGGCACTTCACTTATACAGGGAATGCCTTTGGCAAAATATTTATGTTCCCACACTTGGATCGCCTCAAGGATATTAGGTTTTCACAATTCATTATACTAATAGTTCTTGTTATTATATTTGACACATTCAAAAGGCTGATACAATCAAATCTAAAAATACCAACTATTATATCACCTTACATTGAAATCTTCACTAATTAATCTTACATACATCTTTTTTTATTTTATTTTAAAATTACTATTAAAATTTAAAAGAAATAAAATAAAATAATGCAAAATTATTTAACTGGATTAAGTCCATAGATCAGTCTAAACTGGGTTCACTAAAATCATTTAAAAAAAAATTAATGTAGAAATTAAAAAAAATAAAAATAAAAAATAATGCAAAATTATTTAACCGGAGTAAGTCCATACATAAGTCCAAACCGGGATCACTAAAAGAATAATAATTGTCGTTAGTTTTGTTTTTAGAATTCTGTTAAAAACAATGTCTGTCGACTATGTTCGTACGATATCTAAACACTAAACTTCAGCTTTACTCCGCCGAGATAAAAAAAAAATCTTAAACGAGATAATAACGGAGTTAACTAAGGTAGTTTAATTTTATTAAAGCACGAGTCAATAATTGCGAGGCACAGTTCACGGTAAACGTTGGAAAGAAGTTCCACGTTAAGCAAATATTTAAGCGTTGAATAAACTAAAAAAGAAAATAAGCGCCAAAGAAAAACAACTGTAGTCAGCTGTAGTAAGGTGTAAGGAAAGAATGTGAGTTAACGGGAAAACGTTAAAGGCGACGTAACATTCCTGCCGTCATTAGCCGGCAAAGAAGCCATGTGAAAGCGTTTAATATTCCGTTGATTCCCACGCAGGCAGGCACGTAAGCTTTGCAGCGAAAATAGAGGTCGGAGGCTGAGAAGTCAGATTAGACACACGGGAAATCCGCTCAAACTAAAGAAATACAGAGAAAAAATTAGGACAGTTGGAGTATTTACTGTTTATAGCATTACCTAGAAGCACTTGCATTTGTGTGGACTGGATTCGATCAAGGTATGTGTAAGTTTAAGAATTTATTACTCGTGAAATTGTTAAATCTTTCGTCGTGGGTTTTAAGGGAACGGCTGTCATCCAAACTTCCAAAATTTATCGTTTTTTGCTTTTTTTTGTTTCTCTTTTTGTCGGCACTGTGAAAGCAAACTGCAAGTTTTCCTATAAATCCAATAGTAAAACCTAAATTCAGCTAAAAGTTCCGACGAAGTTTTCTCTTAATCTGGTTTAAAGTGTAAATTCAACCTACAAATTTTATCATGATAGTTCCGTGAAATGTAAATCCGGCAAATATCCATGATACTTTGAACAGTAGAAAAAAATTGACGTTTTTTTAATTATATCGGTTGCTGTCTCTCAATTTGTACGAGCATTTGAGTGGTCTAAACCGACCTCAAGAGCCACGAGTTGAAAATTATCTTTTTTTGGGCTTCGTTTGCCAATGTAAGGTTTTCTCAAAAAATTGCCCTGAAATATTAAGTACTCTGGTTTTTGCACACATCTGACCCGAAAATGTTTAGATATTTGGCATTGCCTGAAATTTTTTGATATTTTTTTGGCCTAATTTCAAAACGTATTCTGTATCTCTGCAAACCTTAGACATGAAATCTTAATGTGCTCGTAATCTTTTCCTGCAATGTCAATGTAAGGGCATATTTTAGTATGATGCATTAATATTCTGATCTGAGATGTTGCGTACTGGGTAATTGCTTAAAATGTTTGAGAAGAAAAAATAATTGTACAACATTTGCTGCAATTTCTTAAATGTGAGCGATTTTCTGAGGACTTGTTATCTCTCAGCTCAAATTTGCATTTTGCACGGAAAGGATTCGAACTTGAGACGTGTAAGTGATAACTAGGGCTTTATTTGATGTGGTGAAGGTAGCGCGACTCAACCTGGAGCTTGTTGCGGCGAAGTATAAAGCAGGTTTTGGATCTTTGGGGGTAAAGACCCCCTCAACGGCAGTCAGAGTCGAGTCTTTCGGTATTTCTATTTATTGAAGGGCAATATTTCGACTTTTGTTCTGTTATTTCGTGCTTTTTGGACCGGGTTTGCGTTCTTAAGTTCGTGCTTTTCTTGGAACACGCTATGTATTAAGTGACACTTCCGATGCCAAAGGATGGATCAATTATGTAAGCTGTACACATAGAATACGGTGCCGAAGGGTTCAATTATTCAGATCCTGAGGCCTTTTAGCGAATTTTGGCATCAGATTTTCTATCTACAGGAGCTTGTTGTATAGGGTTTGAAGCAGTGGACTCTTTTGCCCGTTTTATTTGGTCTGCATTGTAAAAATAAGAAACAGTCAGAGACGTGGCTGATTTTTGGAAGCCCTCAATTTAGGATTAAAGCCTATATATTTAAAGATTAGTGCAAATCTTGAGTTTAGAGCCTCAAGCGAGTCCTAGTTTGATCTTGGCAATGCCTTCTTTTAGAGGAGAAGGCCATTCGTCTCGAAATTTTTTCAGATGTGGCAAGTGCCACAGGCCTGTTGTTGCCTTGCTCATCTTTTCAGTGATGGCGCCTCTTGTCTTTTTCACAGGCAGAATGCGGAATTTTGGTGCTTCCTTTGGTAAGAATTGCATAGACCCTAGTTTGATTTTTTTCTCTGGATTTATTTATATATACAGCTAAAATTATCCAATTGCTTTGCGATAATTTTTTATGGCTTCACGTATAAATTTCATGCCTTGCAGGACACAGAGATTTCTTAGAAGAATCTTCTTCAAGTCTTGTAAGTGTGTTGATTGGAATTGGGTTTTATTTCAGAAGCAAATAAACTCTTGTAGTTAGTCCAGTTTTGCAAGCATTACTCAGATTTTCTGGAAACTTACTCTGCAGAATTTTATCAGCGATTCGAGGAAATTGAATGCCCTACATCAGGTTTGTGTTGTGAATTTATTGTTAAGATTATGCAGTCAAGCGTTTTGACTGCATCTGTGTCTGTTTACAATTTAAACCTTTAACTGCTTTTAGGTCAAAGTCTTTTTGCATTAGCTTCTATGATTTTGACTTCATTTGTATAGATGTAGCTGTCAGTAATGAAATTTAGGTTGTTGTCATTGAGTAGGAACCAGGGATCCTTCTTAAAGAGCCTATTGGAATCGTTTACAAAGATGAAAATGATGCTGCAGTTTCTTACGAGAATATAAACAAGGAACAGTCTTTGTCCATTGAAAATGCCATGCAAAATGAAAGGAACCTGGAACAGGATACAAGTGGTAAGGCCTGAAAACTTAGTTTATGTTAAATATTTTATATTCATCAAGCAAATCTCACCTGAATGCCTTTTGCAGAAATTAAGAGTGGGGGCATTGCCTCTACTTTTCAAGAGAAGGAAACCAAGAATGCCACTGCCAGAGTAGAGGTTAGATATCTTGACAACATCGATCTGTTTCATACTTTGAAAAGTGAACTGTTCTGATTTGTTCCTGGATTGCTTCTCACTGCATCTGGACTCCATGTAATCAAGGAAATTTAGTTAATACTGGATTATTTTTAACAGGATTATCCAAAGCTAGAGCTACCTGGAATAACAAAGCCCAGAGAAATCAGCTCAGGGAGTTCTGAAAAACTGAGTACTGAGAGTCAAAACATTCAAAAAGTAATTCCTGATTTCCGTGTGAGGCAGATGCGTGATCAACTTATTAGGGCGAGGGTATACTTAAACCTTGGACCTATTCGCAACAATGCTCACTATGTGCGAGAGTTGAGGCAGCGCATGAAGGAGCTTCAACGATCCTTGGGTGATGCAAGCAAGGATTCTGATCTACCGAGAAGGTACATTAAACTGTGAGTGCTGATTTGCTATATTGAGAACATTTAATGACTGCGAAGTTACACAGCTGAAAAAAAGATAAACTATGTTAAAATTTGATCAACTGTTATATATGGATACTTGAATTTTGTACTCAAAGCAGATATCATGATATGTTGTCAGTGGCCATTATAATCAGTTTTAGTAGTTGTAGGCCATCTTTATGGAATCAACAAGTCTATGTTTTGTTAGTGCAATATGAAAAGAAATTAAATTTATGTTTTGTGTCGTTGGATTTCGGATCCAGTGCTGTTGACAGAATGAAGGCCATGGAACAAACTTTGGTCAAAGGCAAGCAATTGTATGATGATTGTTCTGCAATGGTAAAGAAGCTCCGAGCCATGGTGCACTCTACAGAGGAACTACTTCGAGTGCACAAGAAACAAAATACATTTTTGACTCAGCTTGCTGCAAAAACCCTTCCTAAAGGCCTTCATTGCCTTTCAATGCGATTGACTACTGCATATTATGCTTTAACTTCTAGTGAACAAGATTTTCCGAACAAGGGAAAATTAGATGACAAGAATCTCTACCATTATGCAATATTTTCTGACAATATTCTTGCGACGGCAGTTGTTGTGAACTCCACTGTGTTTCATGCTAAGGTAAGAGATTCCTGTTTGCTTCAGCTAAGGATTAAAATGCATCTAGAAAAGAGCCAAATTAGTCCCTCTGGTTTATGTATTATCTGAGGTTTCATTGACTGGGGCTTCTTGGTTTTAATCTGCAGGAGCCAGAAAAGCATGTATTTCATGTGGTGACTGATAAGCTAAATTATCCTGCAATAAAAATGTGGTTTTTGGCAAACCCTCCAGGGAAGGCAACAATCCAGGTTCAGACTGTTGATGAGTTTACATGGCTGAATTCTAGTTATAGTCCAGTTTTAAGACAGCTTGGGTCTGCATCCATGAAGGAGTATTACTTTAGAATACGCCATTCAAATGCAGACTCCAACTTGAAGTATCGAAATCCAAAGTATCTATCTATCCTCAACCATCTTCGTTTCTACCTCCCAGAAATCTTTCCAAATCTAGACAAAGTCCTCTTTTTGGATGATGATATTGTGGTGCAAAAGGATCTGACTGCTCTCTGGGACATAGATATGCACGGGAAGGTGATTGGTGCTGTCGAAACATGTGGAGAAAGCTTCCACAGGTTTGACAAATATCTCAACTTTTCAAACCCTCTCATTGCAAAGAATTTTGATCCAAATGCCTGTGGCTGGGCATATGGAATGAACATATTTGATCTGGAAAAATGGAAAAAGCAGAACATAACAGGGATTTATCATAGATGGCAAAGATTGGTAAGTAGTGTAGCCTTATAAATTATGCATGCTTTGTTATAATATTTTTCATGTTTATTAATCTATGCAACACCTTCAAGTTGATCTAAAATTCTCTAGCTATTTGATTTTTTTTAAAGATCCAACTTGCTATTTTTGTACTTCTGAGTCTCATTATCGTAGTTAGGCTATCTGTGGATATTAGTCTAAATTCTCTCGCTCTCTCTCTCTCTTTCAGAACAAGGATAGACAGTTATGGAAGCTAGGTACCCTGCCGCCTGGGCTGATCACATTCTATAATTTAACATATGTCTTGAACAAATCTTGGCATGTGTTGGGTCTTGGTTATAACCCTAATGTTGGCTCAACTGAAATTGAAAGGGCAGTAGTGATACATTACAATGGCAATATGAAACCATGGCTGGAGATTGCAATTAGCAAGTACAAGCATCATTGGACTAAATATGTAAACTATGATCACATCTTCTTACAGCTATGCAACCTTAGTGAGTAGATCTGTTAAATGGGTTATTGCATCAACCTATGCTGCAAAAGTGTTTCCTCCCTTGGGTTCGTTGCCACGAGAAATGTGTGGAAGGTTTGGTGAAAATTGGATGTTGTTACTATTCTGCTATTTGCTGGGAGTTGAGGTGAGCTTCAATGTGAAGCCTGACCAAAGTGCTGGTGGTGAATTCTTTCCTCTGGAGTACAGTCTGCCATACATAAAATGCAATCTTTGGAATGTATAATAATTGATGTGCTAAAGTTATTGCTGTATGGTCGGAATTTTTTAAGCATCATATTCAATTATTTTCAGGAAAACAGTATTTTAGAGTTTAGACTGAAATTTTGATTTTTCAAAGCATTCTTGATCATATCAAGTGCATGCTTCCACATATGAGCCATTCTCTTTGTTGACAAATGTCTACCCAAGCAAGATGCAATTTTATTTGTTTTTAATTTTATAAAGTATTTTTAGAAGGCACTAGATGCAGACAAGACGGTTGCTACTCATTGACAAATATTGGACAGTTTAATTTTGTGAGGTGGATTAAGATTAACGTGGTAAGAATTATGTATTTGAAGATGAATATGATGTATCTAAGGAACGTTACAATATTGTTGCCTAGATATCTTTGATCTGGGTGTGTGATTGCTTTTATGTAGCAGTATTATATTGATTGCTTTTCTTGCAATTAGAAACTAGTTTCACAGAGAGTGAGTCTATCATTAGCACGAAACGAAGCAATGGTCTGAGGCAAGAATTCATTTTTCTCCCTGAAGGCTATTTATTGTTAATGAAACCTTTTTCTCTAGACACCAGAGTTTAGCAATGTTGTGAGGTGAAAATTCAAAATTCTTGTTTTACAGGAGGTAAATGTCTGTCAAATCTTTATTTAGACCAAGGAACTTCCAAACTGTGTGAGATACTTTTGAGGGGATTTGAAATTTTGGTGGTAAATGAAACCTTAATGAAGGGTGTCAAAGTTTTGGGGGTCAATCAAAGCTTAATGATGAGGTTCGAAACATTGGGGTCATACTCTTCACCCACACATTAACACACTTAGGACTTTTAACTTGCGGTCCTACAAAGCAATTTTCAGCATCAAAAGCCCTGCCTGTTATTGTTTTCATGACCAATTGAGCAATTTTCAAGTATCAAAATACTGCCCATTAATATTTTCAGGACCAACTGGTGCCGCTCTTGACAAAAGTGTTCAAAATGTTTTAACGAAGTGCTGCAAACTCTCTGATCCCGCTCTCCGGACCCATTATTGTCTCAATCCATCTTCTGTTCACTTTGCCTTGACCTTGAAGTATGTAGTTTTGCTACCCAATAGTTTTCAGTGGGTGAGCTGCGATCTAAATGGGATCATTAGCTTTCTGATGCTCTATCTCAACCACTAAAATGTAGAACTCGTCAAGAAAATAGTAGTTAGATCTTTGATAGAGGGGTGGGTGCATTCATTAGCTAATATAAAGGGTCTGTAAGATTGGGTGCATTGGTTGGGACATGATGTCACAATGGAAACCACACTGGTTCAAAACCCATAATTACTTCTTAACGGTAAAAAGATCATCCATTCTAATTAACCAAAAATCCAGTTGACAGGATAGTTGCCCCTAGTTGCACGGTGCATGCTCTGACACTTCAAATCACATAAACTTCTGTAAAAGGAAGCAGCGTTGCAGCCTTTGCTGTGGCAGGGGAGTACAAAGTTTGCAGAAGTGCAGATACTTTGTAAGAAATATCTTTTTGACAGCACAGATTCTTTTCAAGGGAGTTATTTTTGGCAAAACGGCAGTTTTGGTTTGGTTAACTTAGTTTATACTACTTTATAGAGCCAGGGGACCAAGAAGTTTGCAGAAGTTGAAATTAAGGAAGGTCTGTTTGACAAAATTGCAGCCTGCGTTTGGTTCTATTTTTGTGTAATTTTTCAAACTAAATCCAGAAGAAGAAGATTGCTATGGACAGATAATTATTAAGAGAATCCTCTTCCAAAAATGGTAATCTACATTTTAGTTTAGTTGACTTGGAGTCAACTAAAGCTTATGACCTTGCAATTTTTGCTGTTTAGAGTGCTGATTTTCTACCATTCAATTTGATAATGAACTCCCACATTTTTTTAACCAACTTCTTGATGAACAGATCTTTTAATTAAGCTGCTGCTAAATTATTTGCAGATTTGGCTCAGATGTCATTGTATGCTTTATATTCTAAAATAAAGTGTTTCCACTGCTCCAGCTGTGTGAAAGATACGTACTCTCTTTTTTCATACTCCTTTTGGCTTTTTCCATATACCTATTTCACATCAAAGATGATGCAAGTTGGTCCTTAACAAAGCTAAGAATTTTTGCGGTCCAAGGAATATTTGCCCACTAAATAGGCCTTTTGCGATGGTAGGAAGTAGGGTTAAATTCCTCAAAGGTACTAATTCTTCTTTCTTCTCAATACCTTTTCTTACATAAGACTTGTGACACTTATCTACGACTAATGCCTTTATTTTCTGGTAGAAGATGCATTAAAATGAATGTATGTACCATTTGCTCATCATTCTTCTTTCTTCTCAATACCTTTTCTTACATAGACTTATGACACACTTATTTACAACTAATGCTCATCATTCTTCTTCTTCTCAATACCTTTTCTTACATAGACTTATGACACTTATCTACAACTAATACCTTTATTTTCTGCAAGTACACGCATTAAAATGAATGTACCATTTGCTGATCCACTTGCTATTTCTTTCTCCAACTTTGACATGTTTAAAGACAACCATGGGCCATCTATTTGCCTCCACCATCTACATTTTTTTCCCAAATCTCAAAATGTACATCATAACAATGGTGTCAATAAAAAATAAACTTATTTCGAGTAGAAGAATCGCATAGGGGACCGATTTGAATTCAAACTCCAATAAACTGCAGCATAGCAGAAGGCACTCCATGGCAACATGTAATTGTAAAAGGGTTAGAAAATCTCGGTAAATTCAGATAAAGCATAGAAACTCCTCTTCATATGATCACCAGCCAAACCCATCTTCTGCTGCAAACAGAGGATTAAAATGCTCGATCTCTACAAGCAAGTTGAACGATTATTATTAAACCTGTCGTCTGGCTTTATTTATTGATATACCTCGTTAAATACAGATACAAATGCCGTATTGTTTATCCATGCAGGACATTCTTCTATCCGTAAACAGACACATTCATTCGTTTCCAGTTACTATTTCCATTTACTGACCCCAAAATCATTTTATACACCGATCCTTTCCAATCAGCAGAAGGTTTGTCTCACATGACGCAGGGGATTTTGTCATTGACTGCAGAGAAAACGCGTGTTGTGTGGTGGGTCCCCGGAAAGCGAGATGCAATCGTGAACAAATCGCGTCATATAAATTGTGTCGGTGCGAGTTAAAAAATATATATTCTAACATAAGAATTACAAACTTACGAGCTGTTCAATGGAGTGGGTTGGATTCTTTCTGCACTTCAACGAGAGAAAGTCAAAGTGTTGTGCAGTATTCACGAGAGTCAAAAAACTTTGAGGTTATCAATATCGGCTTAAAGTTTTTTCTGTTACTGTGTCTCTATGTGCCGTACTGATGTATTCTGCACTCATCCAGCTCTTCCGCTTTAATGACAAAAAAAAAAAATCTGTCCTGCAGTGTGGTAGCAGAAGGAAGGATGGTCCACAGCCTATAATTTCGTTTTTTTTATTATCGCTTTCTCAGCACTGTATAATTGGAAACTATATTGGGCTTATGCTAACGATCATGTTCTCTTCGTCCTGTTCTGTTTTAATTGACGTTGATGTGTTTTAAGTGTAGAATATTTAGCTGTAGCGTGTAGCTAATATTTTGAATTTAATTCGTGATGTTATATGTTTTTTTGTTGTTTTTTTTTCCTGCCACGTTCTATTTTCAAATAATTTTGATGGACTAAATCTTCCACATATTAACAGTTAAACTTAAAAAATGATCTAATTTAAATAGATTTTCTTTAATAAAATTGTAATCCACTCTATACAGCCCAATTGTACTTATAGAAATCTGTAAGATATCCGTTATACAGTTGGACATGATTTTCACACGTCATTATCTCTCTCGTGTGGGTCTATTCCAAGGATGCATAATATTCATTCATTATTTGTTAGGTTGCTTGAGTTGAACGCATCGTGTAAGGCCGCACACTGAGTTTTTTGAGAAGTTTTGTGCTGTAAAGATTCTAGGTAAATTAAAGGGTTGTAAAGGCTTCGGGTAAGAGGCACAAACGCCAAGATAATGCACGAACCCACGCAATATACCAAAATTAGATATTCTTCGTAGCCCGCATTGGGAAGTGTGAAAGGGGAAGAAAGAAGTAAAAGGAACCAGCCGCGTGAATCTCAAATAATCCTATGTCAAAAATAAAGTTCCTTGAATCTCAAATAGGTAATCCCATGTCAAGATTTAATAAAGTTCCTTGAATCTCAAATAATCCTAAGTCAAGATTTAATTAAGTAGAAGGAACTAGCCGCGTGAATCTCAAAAAATCCTAAGTCAAAGATTTAAGGCTTGATAAGACATGTAACTCTGAAAATTATATATACTTTGCATCGTTTTCTTCTTTTAAGCTTTGAATTAGTTTGAGTGGGTTCTTTTTAACGTAATGATTAGTGTCTCCTAAATATTTTAAAAGAGATTAAATCTAACTATCAATATATCAAAAGATAGTAGAATGTATTGAAACATGGTTGATGTGTATGGGATAAAAGGTTTTCAATAATGAGTTATAAGTGGATATATATGACACTCACTATCAAGATATTTGAATGTTTAATAAATGTGAAATAAAAGAGATGCAATCATATCTGAAATTTAGTTAAGTGGATAACTAAGGAAGTTTATTTTATTCTAAGAGCAAATATGCAATAAAGTAAATAAATTAAATAAAAAAAATATAATTCCATAAGAATAGCTTAGGTGGGTATGAATGGATGAAATGAATTCTAACAAATATTAAGTCGCATTAGGCACCCATGTAAAAGATGAACCCCTCAAAGAAATAGAGGACGCACTTAATAGGAACATGTGCTTCCCAAAGAGAGTATGAAAAGAGGTCTAGGCGACCCCACTAAAAGAAGTCGAATATAAAACTTTGTGAGTAAAAAATTCCTCTCTAGATTAGAGAGAAGAAAAGAGATCAAGTAGCCTGTCCTCAAAGTGTAGTCTTTTATGCCAATGGTAAATACATAACATTACATGTTGAAGATGGTATAAGATCACCAAACAATAGTTATTCCCCTATAAAGAAACAAACACAAAGTTGTAAGAAAGATATCTTCTCATTCCTAAAAGGAACACGAGGGAAGAAGGATCACAATGTAAGTTCCTAGAAATTGATGTAAGTTCCTAGAAATTGCTCAAGTATCTCCATGTCGATGCTTACATGTGTTAAAATCTAAGTAGTCCTAAGCATAACTGTAGAAGATGGAAACAAGGAAGCATGGAAAGGAGGAGAATAAGAGGCTTTATAAGTATACTTATTATATCTAAAGAAGAAGATGAAACTCCATTAGAGCTATCATCAAAGATAAGACAAATATCATCAACATTGTCCTTAAGATTTAATAGACGAGACTCCACAAGAATATGTGAAATATTATGAAGTAAACTTCCCAATGAAGAGGATCAAGAAGATTGATATGAACTTGCAATAAAGAATCACAAGAAGTCCTGAATGAAGCAACATTGAACTTTGATGTCGAGTATCAAATCTCAATAAATTTCATCCAACTATAGTGGTCATCCATTGATGGTGTGTTCACATGTGAACACTTGTAGACGGATATGCTAATGCGAGAATGCAAGAGTCCTCAACCTTATGAAATTAACTCATAAATAAAGAAGCTAATCCCTTAAAATCAAGATTAGTAGTCATAGAAGTTGATGACACACCCCTCACATACTTATGCTCTGATGCCAAACCATAAATAGATACACCCAATCTTTAACCCTTGAACAAGCCTTTAAACCCATAACAAACTTCTTGTAGCAAAAGAGACAAGAACCTTAACAACAAAAACAATTATTTATGTAACAACAATATAATGGCACGAGGAGCTTTAGATGTACTCAATGACAGGGACTTTGAATGACACTATTAATTCATCAATGTAACTAGGATTTGACGAAACATATATTGGAACAATAAAAATAATTAACAGACACAACGCATACACACATTGATTCATTATTATTCAAAAATCAAATTACAAATTAGAATTTGACCCTATAGGTCTTTACAATCAATTCTAGCATTTACTATTCTAGTTTCATCGCTAATTCTTTCTCCCATTCATCCCCTTTCTCTCCTTCCACGAACTTGACTTGCTCTTCTATTCTCTACTTGTGCTCTCGCTACTCTACTCACTTTTCTTTTCTTATAATGTCCCCCCATTGCCTGTCATTTTCCTTCCTCCAATTTGCCTAACTCATATCAATACTACTCTTCCATTCAATCTCTTATCCTCTATGAAGGCTAAGCCCTTGTCCAATCTCTCTCATGCCCTGTTTCCCTCTATTCGACCTTTCTTCCTTCTTCTCCAATTATAGCCCTCCTTCCGATTAGCGTCCCTTCGTTCTTTAATTGATCACCACCAATCGATTATTCTCATAGACTTCCCATGTAATTGTCTACCTTGTCAACCAAAACCAAATCTTGGAAACACGAGGCTTTGTTCTAAGATATTCACACAGAGGTCGGGCTTAATCGGCACACTCGAACCTGACAGTAACCTGATGGTTTAGATAGTCGGGCCCACAACTCCCACTTAAACTTCCTCTCCGTTTTTGATGTTATTATCATCGTTTCCATTTCTTTTCACTTACCATTTCAAACGATTTTATAATGCTGCACAGGGTAGGGAATAATGAAAATCCCTCTGAGTCCCCTTCCTTTAAATGCATTGAACAACATTAAAAAAAATTATGAGCTTTGAGAGTTTTATTTTTTTTAGATGGTTAACAGTAAATTATTAATAGTTAATATTATTAAAAAATAATTAAATTAATTTTTTTTTAATTTTAAAATAAAATTATTGGTAAATTATAATTTTTCATTTAGTAATAATAATTTATATTGTGTAACAATTAATTTTAAAAAATAATTAAGAAATAATTTTAATTGTTTAAAAAATAAATAAATGTAAATAATATCTTTCTTATTATATGATTGCTCGTTTATACGAGTTGACATTCTCTCCTCTTGGTGAGGTATTCCTTTTCATAATTCCTTTTGGTTTTGATTTGAGGTACTTTGCTTTACTCAATCATCACTTGGCATTCATTAATAATGAGTTGGTTGTTATTGATGTTGTTTGTGTGTTTGGTACTCTCTCCTGGTGCGAAATCTAGAGATATTTATTTTCACATTGGGAATCCGTCCTTCATATGCCATTTAAAGTTTGGCGTGGCATTTTTTTCATGATTATTTTCATGATTATCTCTGTACGCCGCTTCTTTTGGTTTGTCATATTTTTTATGATATATCTCCTCTTTCTTTTTATTTACGACATAAAAATTTTGGGCTTCATTTCTCTCTAGCATTTCCGCATTCACCTCTTCTCCTTTGGCATTTGTCTATAATGACGGACCGCAGATCTCATGTCGTTGGTGTCCGTTATGTTTTGGACCCTTGTGTTCCTTGTAAATTCTCTGCATTTTGTAGTATTATATATATATATATATATATATATATATATATGTTGTAGGTATTTTTTGGTGCAGGGGCATGTCAATTTTGGTTGCAAGAGTTCTTTGTTGCAGGGCCTTCAAGATATCCCATGAAGATGGATCTGTCCTTCGATGATGGTTTAGTCCTCTTTCTTTTTGGAGCTCTCTTCTTCATTCACTAGGCAACCTATGTTATTTCTTTTTCATGTCCTTATTTTGTAAACAAGCTTGCATGCTCCTATTCTGTAAAATGAGCTTGCATGCTCCTATTTGTAAATAAGCCCACATGCTCCTTTGCTGATCTCTATTTTGTAACTAGCTCTGGCTAGAGGATTGTTCACTACTTCTCTTCTATAGTCATGTTGATAAGCAATGACCAGAGTTTTTCTTGCTGGTTCTTTTCTCTGGGAGCTCAGTTTGAACCAGTATTTAAATATATTGTAAAAATTATATATTATTAATAAAATATATCAAGTAGCATTGCCACCTTGCCAAAATAAATAAATATTAAATTATTAGTTAAAAATTAAATTTAAATAACAATTTTAATTATTTCTAAATGAAACTTTTAATTTTTTTAATGTTTTTTTTTAAATTTTACTTAGAATGTGTAGTAAATACTATGTACTTATATGTTATCTTTTACTATGTTATATTATTGTATATTTTTATATTCAAAAAAATTACTTTTAAATAATATTTTAGTACACATCAAAATCTTTTTAATAGAAATTACAAATTAAGTATTTTATTAAGAGATTAAATTTTTATTAATTTTTCATAATATGTTCCACTTTACTAAAAAAATCGTTTGATAAAATTAAATTATTATATTTTTTTAATTATCATTAAATTCATTTAAAATATACTAACTTCAAATAAAAATATTTAAAAAAACCAATATTAATAACTATACTTCACAATTGTATGCTGATGCTATTGAGAAATTCCAAAGAAGATTCCTTTGGTCTGGGGTTGAGGACAAGAAAAGAATGTCCTTGGTGGCTTGGGACCAGGTTTGCAAACCGAAGAGCCATGGCAGTCTGGGCCTAAGAAGGATTCAAACCTTGAATGAAGCTCTTCTGTCCAAGCAAGCCTGGAGAATGTTTAATCTTGATACAGAATGGTGTAAAATTTGGCGAAGTAAGTACTCTCTTCAGTCGTCTTCCTTTTCTTCTTTTATCAATTCAGATATTAGTATTAAAGGTTCCCACATATGGAATTATGCCTCTAAATGTAAAGAAAGTATAGCTAAAGGTGTGATTTGGAAAGTTGGAAATGGAAGGAAAGTCAAATTCTGGGAGGATCCCTAGCTTTTTGATAAGCCTTTGATTGAATTCAGTGAATGGGCCCCTTATGCTTCCACTTGTGTAAGATCTTTTGGCTCCTTAGTTGCTGAATACTGGACTGGTAATGAATGGCAGAATATTGAAAGCATCCACCCAAGCCTCTCTAAGCTCAAGATCTATTTGTCTGTGGCTTGGTTGAACAAAGAGGTTGACTCCCTGATCTGGAAACATGATCCAAAAGGTGTCCTTACTGTTTCCTCTATGTATCATGTTCTGTCCCTTGATCCTTTAAGTAATCCCTTCTGGTCTAAAGTCTGGATTAGAGGCCTAACCCCCAAGATCAATTTCTTCTTCTGGACAGCTCTCCATAATAAAATATTGACCCTTGATAACCTGAAATGCAGAGACTTTGCTATCCCTAATAGGTGTGCTCTATGCCTCCAGGAAGAAGAGTCTGTGGACCACCTTGCCATTCACTGCCCCTTCTCAGCCTCAATATGGGAAAGATTTCTTAATAGTTTTAGCATTGCCTGGGTGTTTCCCAACACAATCATTGATCTGTTTTCCTCCTGGAACATAAAATGGACTAATTCATTTTTGAGATCTTTGTGGCAGCTCTCGCTTCCTCACATCCTATGGGGACTATGGAAAGAAAGAAATAATCGAATCTTCAGGGATATTTCCCTCAATCAGGATATTGTGTTCCAGAAAATCCAATGGGCGATTCAGGAAAATATAGGGATCATTGAGGGTCCTTGTTTTTCGAACAATACAATGGAAGCAAATATTTTGAGGGTGTGGAATATGAAGAGTACTGACAGTCCAAACCTCACTCATAACAGAAGGCTTGAAGTTAAATGGCAAACCCCCCCTCATGGCTGGTTCAAAGTCAATTTTGATGGTGTTGCTAAAGGTAACCCGGGTCCTTCAGGTTGTGGAGCTGTTCTAAGAGATGACAAAGGAATGTGTAAGGAGATGGTTGCTGTCCCTATTGGAACTCAAACTAATCATAAAGCCGAAGCGATGGCTGCTCTCCAAGGTATCCTCCTAGCAAAGAAATGGAATTGTTCCCACCTATGGATTGAAGGGGACTCAAACAATATCATAAACTGTCTTAAGGGGGTCTCAAAACCTTCATGGTCGATCAACAATATCATCATATCTGCTAGAGACATAATCAACACCTTTGAAAAAAGATACATATCCCACATATACCGGGAGGCCAACGGCTTGGCTGACTGGGCAACCACTGCAGCGGTTAATAAGGAAGCAATTACCACGTGGATGGGAGAACACGGACTCCTCAAAGATGTCAAGCAAATCATTTGCTATGATCACTATAAAAGTATTCCTAAGATACTTGATGGACATGATAATTATGAAAAGAACTGACTTGAGTACTTCGAGTCATTATAATAATGAGAGACTCATTTATTATATTACCAATGCCATAAGCTCCCATGCTTTCTGGGTAACTTTGATAGCTCTGAAAAACTCATTGGCTAATCTGCTCTACAAGGTTCAAAATTTGGTGTTGAGCAGTGACAACATGGGTGGTAACAGGAGGCGATATGAACCAAGTAGTTGTAAAGAATGGAAACAGAAGGAGGAGGTTTGGGACATTCTGCATAAGGGTGGCTTCTCAAAATTTATGGAGAGACTCCACGGTCGCGATGGTATGATCACCAGTTTTTTTCTGCAAAAACTGGAAAAAGGGCATGCTGAAAATGGGAGATCAAACTATAGAAATCGATATGGGCCTCACAAGAGAAGGGTGCAACTTCTATAGAGATAGGAAAGTCAGTAGGGAAGCTATCGAAAGATACCCGGTCATCGAGAAATAGAAGAAACGACTGGTAAAGTTGAGAAAAACCTACTACCCGCCCAGGGCTTTTGCCAAACCCTGGCAGGAAGTCCTCTTTGTTTTAATGCGGTACATCACTCTAGATGGTAGGTTCACCAAAGTTTATGGTTATCACTTTGTTCTATTGAATCACTTTAGGCACAATGATAAGGTTAACGTCCCTTATTTTCTGCTCTGTTCGATGAATGCGTCCCTCATGGCCTACAAAGAGAACCCACAAGGTGATACGACCATGCACCAAGGCCTTATGGTTCTAATCTATGACTACCTTAAGGCCAACCAAATTGCTCGGATGCAGCCCTCTGTAGATTCTGAGGATGAGGGATATGACCCTTCCTTCTCTGAGGAAGAGGAGTCTGAAAGTGACCCTTCAACTGATACTGAGGACAACATGGATGTCTCAGACTATGAAAGTGGGAAGAAGAGGAAACACATCAAAGCCAGACCTTCATCCTCTAAAGGCAAAAAGCCTAAAGGCAGTCCCCTGATTAGCATTTCTTTGGAAGAAGCTACTTCGGATGACTCGGGGGAGGAGCACCCTCAAGGGCGGCTGAAGAAGAAGACTAAAGCTCACACCCAGGAAAGGAAAAAACACAAGAAGAAAGAGGAGACTGTTAAGGAACCAGAAGCCCACAAGTAGGTTAAGGCCTTGGAAGATGATCTAAATCTGGAAAAGGAGACCATGGAAGAGGTTCTTAGGGCTATTGACACAACCATCCAACACACTCCTAAAGAGGAAAAGACAACCCCTGGAAAAGTTGACCCCCCCTCTAGCCCTCCCTCTGAGGGTTTGCATGGTTTCATGGAAACTATGGAGTGGCTCATCAATGGTTACAAGAAAGCTGTGGACGAAAATAAAAAACTATGTAACAGAATCTTGATCCTGGAAACATCAATACAGGGGAAGGGAAAACCATGGCCAACTTCATAGAGGAATTGAAAAATACCATCACCAAAGCTGAAGACATAAGAGATGCTTTCAACCCCAAGTTCGAAAAAATTGAGAAGGATTTGCTGGAAAGAAAGAATCTTGCTGACATTAACGACCACACCCTCACGGAAACTGTTGGCAAAATTGGTAAAATTGAGGATTGCCTGAAGAACATTACTGAACAGAGCCTTAGCATCTTGAAGATTTCAGCCAACAACACCAACACTCTCATCAGTAAGCTGGACGAGGAAAAGGAAATCCTGGACATTGACCCGGAAATGGAAGGAACAGGGGAAGTTCAAGGCCCCAGAACCCGCACCAGAGGCAAAAAGAAGGATAAAAAACCCAATAAGGATCTGGAAGACCTTAAAGCTGTCGAGGCTTCTTACGACGAGTTGGTGACAAAGGCGGAGGACTTGTTGAGGAAAATTTCTGTGTAGCGCCTTCTCAGTTTATTAGCTGTTGTTAGTTTTGTTGTCCTTTTTCTTCACTGGTTTTTTTACTAGTCTTTTTGTATGCGGCTCTTAAGCTTTTTTCCTTTTGGTGTCCTTTCTTAAAACTTTTGTTAAAGGTTAAGGGTCTTGAAAACCTATTTTTTTAATTAATCAGAACTATACTTCATAATTAGTTATTTCCACTATATATTGATTTTCATATATTGTTTTAGGTATATTTAACATGAAACCAATCTATAACTTTATGGAAATTTTTGTTCTTTAATATGCTATGTCTAATAACCCTTTATTTTATTTTGCACAAATAAATCTTCATCACCTTAAATATAAGACAAATATATGCTAACTTAGTAATTCATTTTGATATTAGATCTTTTTTTAATAAAATCATAAATCATATTGTGAAAGTCTAAAATATCAAAATTATAAATTGTTGTTGAATAATTTTAAATGATTAATAACCAATAATAAAAAAATAAAATTGTTATTTAAATTAATAATTTAATAATATTTACAATTAAAAAATTTATTTTAAATAATTATTAATTATTTAATTTTTTTAAAAACAATTAAAATTAATTCTTATTATTTTTTAAAATTAGTTTTTGTACAATATCAATTATTCTTGCTAAATAAAAAATTATAATTTATAAATAATTAATTAATAAGTATTTTCTAAAACCTAAAATTAAAAAATAAATTTAATTATTTAATAATATTAAGTATTACTAAGTTAATGTTAAAAATGATTAAAATATAAATAATAAAACTCTAAGAGTCACTATATAAAAAAATACCGCAACTTCTTTGAATGTATAAAAAAATATTAAATAAGTATTAATCGTTGTTTGATATGTTGTATGGAGAGGAAATTTTAGTGTTCACTCCCCTTCGTAAAGTTACCGCCCAACACAAGTGATTCAAAAAGTGGAGAGCAAATAAAATGGTTTGAAATGACATAGTAAACGAAACTGGCAACTACAACGGTGAATTTAAAATGGAAAAGAATATTTAATGACAGTTGTGGGCCCGATGACAAAAGCTGTCAGGTTAGAGTGTGTCGGTTAAGCCCGAAAACATCCCTCCTAATTACAACGTCCAACTCAACAAGAACAAAATTAACCAAAAAATTAATAAGGACTAACATAGTAAATTAAAATAACTCAAAACAATTCTACGCTCCTGCATTAGATTGCCTAGGAGACTGAAGAAAGCCTGTGCTCCCGCACATGGCAGTGCCCATCAACAATTCTTTCCTTGTATTTTTTTCTTCCTCTTTTTTTTAACATCGTTTTGGAACAATCATCACGTCACTTTGACATTGTTGTGCCAATTTCTTTGCTTCCTTCATAGATGTAATCTTATCATATCCAATGCTTCTCCAAAATCTGCTTGCCCACTCATCAATAAAAATGTTTCTAGGAAGATTTAAGACTTCCAAGTCTGCAAACTCGTTCACCTTGCATAGCTGTCTTTCAACTTTCTTAGAATCTTTCATGATTGTATAAAAATCTACAATTTTTGTTTCATCTTCACATTTTGTATCTTCAACATATCTTTATTTTAACCTTGCTCCTCTGATGGCCTACTCTTTCAACAATAAATCATTTTTAACTGCACCATTTTTAGCATAATTCACAATGTCTGTACTAAAATCTGCATACACTATTCCATACTTATGCCCAAACTCCTTATCATTCAGTCTAGCAAATGAATTCAAAACAATATACTCATAAGAGACCTTCACATCTACCTCTATTTTTATTGTTGCAACAACTTCTTTGTCATCAACTGCTATCTTCCTTTCTACATCCTATGCTATCCCACTTGTCTTCACACCTTCAAGCCTCTCCATCCACTCTTGTTCTATTGCAAAAAATGGTGCCCACAAATCTTCCTGACTAGTTCTATTTGTTTCTCCTCTTTCTAATTCCAACTCTGCAACATCTTCGACACACCTTTGTTTTCCTTCATCCTTTTTAATC
Organism: Cryptomeria japonica; assembly: GCF_030272615.1. Classification (NCBI taxonomy): domain Eukaryota; kingdom Viridiplantae; phylum Streptophyta; class Pinopsida; order Cupressales; family Cupressaceae; genus Cryptomeria; species Cryptomeria japonica. The sequence goes on along the minus strand of NC_081405.1, from coordinate 516,490,929 downwards.
ACTACAACTCCAACATCTCCAACATCTGCTTCTCCATATTATGGTGTACCTTTTTTTTGCTCTTCATTTTTCCTACCTTTGTTACATCTTGCTTCTGCTATCCTCCCTTGCTTCTCATTATTCTTATCCAACTCATTTCTTGGATCCACTCCATACATATTTATGCATTTGGAGCTTTCCAATCTTCTTTTGTTTGGTTCCTTCTTTTTCTTGTATCTGTCTCATGTCTTTTTCATCTACAAGCCTCCATAACTCCATATCCCATTTACACGTCATCCTTATTATTCATTTATTTATTATTTTCATTTCCTACTCTTAAACTTTTCTCTTCCACAATTCCACTCAAAGATTTAAATATCCCATTATCTAAATCACCAAAATCAACTACCTTACCTTTCTCTTTGCATGCATTCTCAACAATCTTCTTTCAAGATGCTCTAGAAATTTTTTCCATCTTCTTCTCCTTTGGTATTTCATCAGTCAATACTTTTGTTTTTTTATCATTATTTACATCACCTCTTTTCTTCTTTTCAGATTCTCCTGCATGCTCTTGACCACCATTTTCCTTTCCATCTTTTGTTTTCTTCTTCTTTTTCTTTTCTTTAGGTTCTGCGTCCATGTCATCTTCATGGTGTAACCATGCTGCTTCTCTTTTCTTGAACTCTTCTTCATGACTTTCAACTTGTTGTCCTATACTAACTTGTTGCAATCCTAACTATCCATCCTTAGACTCAATCTTTTCTTCACAACTTCCATTCTCTTATCATGATTTCTCACCATCATATCTTGCAACAACAATTTTCTTTTATGTTGTCATGCATTTAATTATCCACCCTTTATTTTTTATAATTTTAGGTTGAGGTCTTTTTATTGCCGCACTTGTCCCTTTTGAGTTATGGATTGATCTTTTCCTTGAAATATCTTATTTATGCTTTCTTTCTTGCCATCTTGCCCTATCCTCTTGACCCCTCTTGAATTTTGTCATGTTTTTGATGCTTGGTATTTGTTTGCTATCATAAACTTCATCACAACCATCTTCTTGTTTACACTTATATACTTCCCCTTGACAACCGATTTACTTTGCCAACTTGGCAACTTGTATCCATGATTCTTGGCAAGATTTAATAACTCCAATTTTCTCTTCTCTCTTTTAACTTACATATCAACATTCTCATTTCCACATACATAACCAAAATCAACATTTTTACTTCCATTTACCTATGTAATAACACATTGTTTAGATTTGCTTCCATGCTTTACTTCATTGCTTGACAATTCTTCATTGTTGTAGTCTTCTTTTTCTTCATATGCAAAATCTTCTAAGGCATTAGGAAATTCCAGGGCATGAAAATCTTCTTTACTATGTTGAAAAACTTCAACATCATCCACATCTTCATTTTTAGATTCTGTTAGAGTTATCATGTATTAGCTAATAATTATTCATTTAATTATTAGTCTATTATATTCTACACTTAAGCTAAACTTAGGTATTTAATAATATTGTAGGTATTTATTGAATACATTTAATCCCTTTAGGGTTTCTTTAGGGTTGCACATCTTTAGGGTTGCATATTCTCCTTCTATAATCATTGTATTGTACTTTTTTATTCAATTCCCTCTTTGAATGATAATCTTTTTCTTCAGAGCCATTATTGCTTTTTGCCTCCATTTTTCTCTTGTGACAGGTATTTTTCTTCCAGGTGTTCTTGGGATCTCTGAAGTTGTATTTCTCAACTTCTTCATGGTATCAGAGCCTACATTTGCTGCTACTTGTTCCTGATTTTTCAGAAGATTTTTTGGAGAAGGGTTTCAAGCTTTTTCAGAGTTTTTTATTTGCATATGGGGAGCTTTTTTGTTTCTGGGCATTTTGGGCTCAAACAAACCTCACCGTTGAGCTCAGAACACCCCAAAACCCCCATTTTCATTGAAAATTTTGTCCAATTTGGACAACTTTGGCTCTAGCAATTTTTTTTGGTTTTATGCCCTTTTTTGGGCACAACTTTCGAGATTTTTTTTTAAAAAATAGCATGCTTTTCGAGGCACGAAAATCCATACGACCGTACTTAACTTGCGTCAATATATATTTTTTTAAGGGATTTTGATTTTCGATTGCTGACATCAGCATGACATCATGCTGGCGTCAGCAGTACAGACTGCACAATGGCCCCTTTAGACCCTCTTTATGCCCTAAAAGAGGGGTTTTTTTGTTTTGGCCATAACTTGGGCATACGATATCGTTTTTTGGCAAATGAGATACCGTTGGAAAGCTGGTTTCATCTATTTTATAGATATGTGGATTTCATCACCTGGTTTTGTTGCTGGTATATTCTATTGCCATTTAATGTCAGAGGTGCTATTTTTAGTCTCGAGCTCATAACTTTTCGCTAGTTTCCCCATTTTTCGCAATTCCAGTGGTGTTGGGATGGTGTTTCAGAGCTCTTCACAGCCATCCATGCACTTTTTCCAGATTTTACTCCAAGTACATTTTATTCATTTTTTTTTTTCTATTTTCACACTCTGGTGAATTACTTGGACATATGAGATCCTGGAAGCTTCTCGTTTGCGTGGGATGACTTGTTTTTGGCTGTTCTTCATGATTTCCAACCTTTTGTCTTCTTTGAGCATTGTATACATCATTTTGTAAGCATTTTCATTTTTGTAAACACACTAAGATAAAGTGCCACTATGCCTTGCATGCTTGGGATCTTGCACATCTTGTGCCTTAGTGTACTCGCACTCCATTATAAAGTGCCATGGGGCGGGGGTTTGATGTTTGCCTTTGTTTTCCATCTACCTTTGTCAAGTGAGTGTTCCTTCTACGACATTATCCTGACGATGTGTGTCAAGTGAGTGTTCCTTTCACGACACTAGCCTTTATACGTGTTTGTAATTTCTGCTGCACTCTTGATGTTCCTGATTCTTCATCATGTAGTTCTTTTTGGCATTCAATTTCAGTGTACCTGTCACCTCTCCCTTGTCAGCATTATGGAGGATTCTATTGTTGGTGCTAATGCTTCCTTGGTTCATTGGAGTGAGCTATGTATTCAGTATTTGTTCCTATGTACTAGGTAGATGCAACAGTTGATTTCCCATGCATTTCGATGAGATGGATCATTTACCATATGGACACTCCTTCATTCCTATTTTTGGAGGCAACCTTCCATCTTCAATTGATCAACTCTTCAGACTTCAGTGTTTTTTGCCATCTATATCTTTGAGTTCAGTTGTTTGCCTTTGTTTGCCATTTGATTCGAGTAGTGTTATTTGAGGGCACTCATGCAGATTACAGTCTTCTTTACCTGATCATCTTCTATTTCAGTGGAGGTTCTTCATATCGACAATTATTCTTCAACAATGTTTGCAACTTCATGCTTCAGTGGTGTTCTTCATGTTCATCATTTGTTCTTATTTTCTGGAACACTCTCTAGTTTGGAGGCTTCTTCAGTCCTTCACTAGTCTTCATCTCTTTTTGGAGGAGAGTTTTTTCCCACGTGGTTTTCTCTATTTCTCTGGTTCATAGAGATTTGGTTGTGATTGGGTACCTCATCAGACTTTGTTGTCGGGACTCAAATTTGCCTTCATCATGTAGTTGAATTTTGCTTCATGCATTTAGTTTTTTAGCTGCTTCCTAAGTTCATCTTAAAGGGGGGGGGGTTAGAGTTATCATGTATTAGCTAATAATTATTCATTTAATTATTAGTCTATTATACTCTACACTTAAGCTAAACTTAGGCATTTAATAATATTATAGGTATTAATTATTAAATACACTTTATCCCTTTAGGGTTGCACATCTTTAGGGTTGCATATTCTCCTTTTATAAGGATTGTATTGTACTTTTTTATTCAATTCCCTCTTTGAATGATAATCTTTTTCTTCAGAGCCATTATTGCTTTTTGCCTCCATTCTTCTCTTGTGACAGGTATTTTGCTTGCAGGTGTTCTTGGGATGTTTGAAGTTGTATTTCTCAACTTCTTCAAATTGTTTGCAATGAAAATATGCTACAAACTGTTTCTTTATACCTTCTTGGCAAATTGTTACAACTTGTCTCCTCTCTTTCTCATCTTCATCTTTGTTTATAGGTGCTCTTCTGGTCCCTTTTCTTATCTTTAAGGTCTTTTTTTTAACCTCCCTTATAAAACTAATAATTCTTGCATAGACATACTCACACACAACATAAGATAATAAAATAAGAGACCAAAATGCCTCCATCAGTGCCTCCTTTGTGAACACTTTCCTCTCTTTTTTACTCTTTTCTTCTAGTACTACTTTTTGCACTTCTTCTTCTCTCCATTCTTTCTTGTCTTTCCTCATTTTCTCCACAATGAGAACTTCCTTCACTTCGTCTGGTGCATGTTTCTCACTTGGCAACTCTCTGCTATCTGAACCTTTAGGTGTTTCTCTCATACTTTCATCTTTTCTTCTTAAGGAAGCTATCCATTTCCTTCTTCTCTCCTTCACAAGCATCTCCATAGGCCACTTTACCTTCTTTCTCATTGGCCAACACCAAACAAATTCTTGTCTTCTTCCCTCAAGCCATTCCTTCACCATAATCTTACACCTCTCTAAAGGGTATGTGCACAAAGATGATTTTCAGAAAAGTGGACACCACCCAAAAAAACATGAAAAAACAAGCAGCGCGTACGTGGTTCTAAAATTTGAAATCACTCAGTACGCGCTTCGGTCCATTGTTCTCGAGCCTAAAAAAGATAGTGCCTACATGTTGTCTTTAGGAAAGTGAGTGCGTACACACTTCTTTTAGGAAAGTGAGCGCGTATGCGCTCATAAGCCCTAAAGAATCACATACGCGGTACTTGTCAAATTTTTTTTTTTATAAAAAAAACTGGGTCTTATTTTCCCGTGACCATGGCGTTTTTTCCTCCATTTCTTCCATGAAACCGTGAAAGAGTTGCCTCATTTCTCCTCCAGACACTATAGATCAAGGTTAGTTTTTCTTAATTTTTGTCTTTCTTTCTCATTTATTCAATTTGTTTTACGTTTTGAATTTAATTTCATTTATTTTGATTAGGTTTTTTAATTTTTTGTTTCAAAAACCAGATTCTGATAATCCACAACAAGAACAACAAAATACACCTCCTGAAAACCCCAAAGAAAACCCACAAGATACACCTCCAGTTCCTCCTTTTGACTGTACACTTGAAACACAAGAGCAATTGATTAATCAGTTAGGGCAACACACATCTAAAATAAATAGATTGATTAATAAATTGAAAACATCTGAGCTTGAGCATCATAAATCCCTCGCCACTAGCTTAGAAACATTAACTAGTGGTGCCACAACCATTTTCACACAAATTACAAAATGGGGAAACTTTAGGGATAGGTGTTGCCAATACTATGCTGATGGGTTATCATACGAGGGAGTGAAAAACAAAAATATTAGTAAACAACAAATATGTGCTCTTTTTGTTGATCCTAAAATTGGTGAGTCATTACCTCTTAATGCAAAGAGATTTCCCATACATTGGTGTACCGATGTGCAAATGAAGAATCTTTTTTGGCAGAGGTGGTGGATGGTCTTTGATGATCCACCTTGTAATAATTATGAGGTATTGTTGAATTTTTTGAGAAAACTATATTGTGAGTTTTTCCTCAATGTGAGGCCAAACTATTTTGACATGAGAGAGTGTTGGCAGTGGGCCAGCATCCCTCACGAAGATTTGCGACATGGTTTAACACCCTCCTGTGCATTCTATAAGTCTAGTGGTTGTATCGGGCATTGATAGGTCGATCTTTTGGTGCAATGACAACCCTAGCTTGTAACAAGTGGTATCAGAGTTTGGTCATAGGTTTGAATCACATAGTCCACGATGAGTGATGCTGAGAGGGGGATTGTTGACAGTGGGCCAGCGTCCCTCGCGGGGATTTGCGACATGGTTTAATAGCCTCATGTGGATTCTATAAGTCTAGTGGTTGTATCAGGCATTGATAGGTCAATCTTTTGGTGTAACGACAACCCTAGCTTGTAACAGAGAGTTCTATGGTAGAGGCGGTGGCTCTACCCAAGATAGACCTGGAGCTTGTAGGCGAGTAGCCCCGGAGAGTCGTCGCCCCCTAGCACCCAAACCCAAGGTGCATCAGGTTGTCCTAATAGAGCTGAAAGAGTCGATGGAGCTACAGACTCTTCAGGCGGCCATAGTATTGACTGGTGCCATCATCTAGCATGGGATGTCATTAGCACACCCTCTTGTACTGGATGATGAGCCATTAGTTGCTCCAAGTGGCGACAGGGAGCCCATTCAACATCTGTGTGTCAGTTGCTCGGGGATATGCTTAGGGATGGATGACGAGGCCATTGAAGATGGATTCACATCTCATTCATGCATGATTTGCGGGAGTAGATGTTAGGCCCGCATGACTGAGGATGTGGCGCTGACAGAGGGGTTGTTGCATATGTTGTTTCCCCATCAGCGACAGACATAGGTCTGTTGATTTGAATTCATATCATTTTATTTATCAGTCACTTTAAATTTGTAATTACATAAATGAATTTTCATTTATACATCGATTTATATTGAGACAAATAATATGTATTTCAGGTTGTAGCAGCGGTATCCCATACTCCTCCCACAATTACTACAACTGCAACTTCGATGCCCGAGGTATAAATTTTGTAACATGTTAAAATAGAATAGTACACTTTGAATTCAAAAAATTACAAGATATACTAACTATCTTTAATGCTTGGTCCAATTTTTGGATTGTAGGTATTGACATGGGACAAAATGTCCCAGATTCATGACATCACGCTCTCAGCGATCGATTTTGGCCTACAAGGCTATACGGTATCAAATTTTATACAACCTTTTTTATGTATTGTTTTGATGGAATATGCAAGTCATTTCATTTTAGTTTTTTAAAATTATGTTTAATATATTATCTGTACTAATATCTCATGTTAATTTTATTTTTTTAGGGTACCCCCTTCGCGTCTAGGCCTTGTCCTAAGCAAAAGAATTCCTCAAAGACGCCAAAATGTGGGAAGAAGGTAATTGAACACATTTTTAGTTGTATAATTGTTTGAAAATGTTGAAATCAAGTCTTAGTTGGGGTTTGTAGATTGATTAGTGTTTTTTGTCTATTTTACATGTGCAACAACCATTGAGCTATGTGGATTTGTTGAATGCACCTGATTCACCTGTGGATTGAGAGAGGGAAGAGGTATTATCTCTACTTTATTTTCTTGATTTCGTGATTATATGCACGTGTACATGTGAACTTGTGATAAATATAATCTTATAATTTTTTCATACAAGAAATATCCATAGCTGCTTCATCAATGGCGAGCCCTCCTTCGTGCACTGGAGAAGTATCTCAGGATCCGGTACACTTTTGTTTGATATATTACATTAATTGTTTTTAACCTACAATACTTATCATTATAATAATTGTATTTAATCTTTGATCATTTTTTGTATAGGTAATAGCAATAGTTTCTCCATCGATGGTGAGCCATCCTAAGTCCATTGGAGAAGCATCTTAGGCACCGGTACGTCATTGCTCTCTATATTATAGATTTTAAGTGTTTTTGATGTATTTATGTTAGTACATTGTATTAATTGTACATTTAATCTACAATAGCCCCCTTCACAGTTCGGCCATAACGCAGATCCTTTTAAGTTTGTTTTCAAGAAAACTCCTAAGAGTGACAAGAAGAGGAGAGTGAAGACATTAGCTCCGAGATCAGCCGATGAGGTAATCTACATTTCAATTGCAAAGGAATTATAGTTAAATGCATAATTATGTTGTTAAATGTGAACTATTTTCTACAAAAGAATTCTAACTTGGCTTTTCAATTATGGTTTTGCAGCCATCTAAAGAGCTGCATACTGCATCGAAGAGGCTCGATTTTGATGATCCACCACAAGTTTAGGATCATATAGTGTTAGTTGTGGTCATAAAATGACTAATACATGTAGATGCATTCTACATTTTTATTGTATATCGATTTGGACATGGCATATGCCACATTTTTGTAATACTTGTATTGACTTGGCAAACATGCCTTTTTTTGATATATATATATATATATATATATATATATATATATATATATATATTGATATTCGATCCAATAAATGTGTATTGCGTTCATTAATGCATATTCATTGTATTTCATGACTGTCTTTTTATAAAGTTAATTGATCATTTGCCTATGTAATCAACAATATGAATATAAACAACAAAAATCTATGATATTAAACATTGCAATCATGGAATATGATTTGATAAAATTTCTAAAATGTCGAATTAACCCTACAAAACTCCTTGTATTCAGTTCATTATTGCGTATTCGCTATATTTGGTGGCTTCCCTTTTATAAATTTAAATGAATATTTGCCTATGTAACCAACAATATGAATATAAACAAAAATATGTGTGTGGTGCAAGTGCTAGGTCCTGGAGACAACTGAGGGGGGGGGGGGGGTGGGAGGGTGAATCCATTGTCAAATAGATTTAAACCAAAAACAACTTAACCAACCTTAATGCTCAATACCAGTAAACTAAACTTTATGACGGTAGATAGTTTATCAGTTAATTGCAGTACCAATAAAGATTAATGCATGAAACAGAAAGACAATAACATCCACAACACATAACACCAATATTTGTATGTGGAAACCCTGTAAGGGGAAAAACCACGGTGGAAAACCTTACCCACAATCAGATGATACTACTGCAGATAGTATGTGTATGCAAATGGGGTCTGCACATGTAGAAAGGCCAAGCGCCTAGAGCTCATTGCTCAAACACAAATAGGAGTTACACTGACTACAATTGGATGGTGAAATCCAATAAAAATGTACTGCTCAAAATAACATCTTCATATGCTGGATTCAGTACTGGTGTAGTTTTGATATGCCTTCACAAAAACCTTCCTTCAACCTTCAAATGATGTCTGTGTGTATAGATTTGCTTATTCTCGCATATACCTTCTTATGATTTCTTTTCCCAATTGCATTTCGATCTTACAAATAAGATCTTACATATATACCATAACCTAAGACCAATTTTAGTAGGTCGACTCTAAAAGATATTACAATAAAAACAATTTGCAAGTAAATCAATAACCGATTCAATATCCGAATCAACATGTCAACTTAATGCATTTACAAAATTGATAAATCATCTCCAAAGCATGTCGTACTAATCTGGAATAGATAAGCCCGCCGGTGCTTATTCTGGACCTATTTGCCGGTAACAACAAATATGCAAATACGAATATACCAATGAACAAATCTCCAAGACAAAGTGTCCAAATGATGTCTTCAACATAACCAAGTGTTTTCCATGTCATTCCAAGTGCCGGTGAACAAATATATCCTGCCAGTGAACCAGATACCAGATACTAGTGACTGTGCATAAAGTCACTTGCTTGCCGGTGAACATTACCAGTTCTCCAAAGTGCCAAAGTTGATAAGTATTAATAGGTGTTGACATCAATGAAAAAACCATATCAACATAACCAAAATACTAACAATCTCCCCCTTTGGCATTGATGGCAACACAAGATGGAAAAACCATCAAAGTGCCAAAACAGAAATGCCAAATACCAAAAACCAACAATCTCCCAAAAGAGATTATAACTAGAAATCAAAATTCAGATACAGAGAGTAATCAATCTCTCCCAAAATAACAATCTCTCTCCCTAAGAGTAACATGTGTTTTCCTTGTGTTTTTCCTTATCAATCTCTCCCCCTTTGACATCAAATGCCAAACCTAAAAAAAACAAGTTCAAATACAAAATAACAAAATACCAACCAATTCAGTATACCAACTACTCCCTCTGAGAAGTAGCTCTCCTCATCAAAGCCGGAGTAAAAGATTTCTCTGTTAATTCTGCCAGTTGATGACAAACATCAACTGTCTAAGTTTCTACCGGAGGGGGTATGACCCCAAGCTGATCTCTGAGATATTCAAAAGTTTCCTTAGGCAAAGGCTTGGTGAAAATATTTGCAATCTGCTCTTTAGTATTCACATAAACCAGTTTTACTTCTTTTGCTTCAACATTCTCCTTTAGAAAATTCAGTTTAATAGAAACATGTTTAGTTTTAGAATGTAGTACCAGATTCTTAAATATATCAATTGCTACAGTGTTATCACAATAGATAGTTATAGGTTCCTTGCATTTTACTTTTATGTCCTTCAACATTTGCTTAAGCCATAATACCTGTGTACAGTTAGTTGCTGCTGCAACATATTTTGATTCTGTTGTTGATAAAGATGTGCAACTGTGTTTCTTACTCAACCAAGAAATTAATTTGCTTCCAAGGAAAAATGCTCTGCCTGTGGTGCTTTTTTTGTCATCCACATCTCCTACCCAATTTGCATCTATGTATGCACATAATTCAAAGTTTTCATCTCTAGGATACCATAAGCCAAGATTAGTAGTGTCTTGTAAGTACTGAAAAATCCTTTTTACTACTGATTCATGATTTTCTCTAGGATTACTCTGAAATCTTGAAACAATACATACGACATTCATAATATTAGGTCTTGTTTGTGTCAAATACATTAAACCTCCTATCATAGATTTGTACCTAGTTGGATTAACAGGTGTAGATTCATCCCGTAGTGATAATTTGTCATTTGTAGTCATAGGTGTGCTTACTGATTTAGATTTTTCCATCCCAAATTTCTTTATTAACTCCTTCAAGTACTTGGATTAACTCAAGAATATACCTTTATCAGTCTTTACATAAACCATATTCTCCTCCAAAGATTATATCATCAACAAAAAATTCTATAACCAGTATGTCATCATTAGTCACTTTATAGTATAAGTTGTTGTCAGCATTACCTTTAGAAAATCCAATCTTCAAAAGATATTTATCCAATCTTGCATACCAAGCTCTTGGAGCTTGCTTCAACCCATACAAAGCTTTCCTTAACCTGCAAACCATATCTTTATTATCTGTCAAGGAAAATCCATCAGGTTGCTTAATGTAAACTTCTTCTTCAAGATCTCCATTTAGAAATGCACATTTAATATCCATTTGATATACTTTGTAGTTTTTGTGTGCTGCAAAAGCCAAGAATAATTTGATTGCCTCAATTCTAGCTACCAGTGCAAAGGTTTCATTATAATCAATTCCTTCTTTCTGAGAATATCCCTTACACACTAGTCTTGCTTTATATCCGATTGCCTTACCATCTTCATTAAGTTTGTTTCTGAATACCCATTTTGTTCCAATTACATTTTTGCCTTTAGGCCGGGGAACTAATGTCCATGTGTTATTCTTATCAATTTGTTCTAATTCTTCTTACATAGCTTTAATCCAGTGTTTATCTTCACATGCCTCATTAATTGATGATGGTTCAATTTAAGAAATAAGACATACCTCTTCATTTTCCAGTCTTCCTCTTGTCATAACTCCTTGGTACTTGTTCCCAATTATCTGATTTTTAGAGTGGTTCAATATTACATACCAGGGTGTCTTTGTTTGCTGCAATTCCCCAGTTACAGTGGAATTTTCAGATGATACCGGTGTAACTGGATCTTCATTTTGTACCGGTGGGTTCAATGTAGGTTCATTTGTTAGTATCTTTGTTGCCAGTTCAGAGTCTATACACCTTGAAGTTCATCTAAATTGTTCATCAATTTTCACATTTGTACTCTCCAAGATTTTCTGCAATCTTTTGTTAAAACATCTATATGCTTTGCTTTTAGATGAATAACCAAGAAATATTCCTTCATCACTTCTAGGATCAAATTTACCAATATACTCATCTCTTCCAATATAACATTTACTTCCAAATATTCTGAAATATTTAAGAGTAGGAGTAATGCCAAACCATAGTTCATGAGGGGTCTTATCGGTTTCACCTTTGATGTGAACTTTGTTGAATGTATAGACCGCTGTACTTACTGCCTCTCTCCAATATACACATGGTAGATTTTCTTCAGATAACATACTTCTAGTTGCATCCAAGATAGTTCTATTTTTCCTTTCTACAACTCCATTCTGCTGTGGTGTCTGGGATGCTGATAATTATCTTATGATTCCATTTACTTCACAGAATGCATTAAATTCCTTAGATGTAAATTCACCTCCTTGATCTGATCTTAGACATTTGATTTTCTTACCAGTTTCATTTTCTACCATTGCTTTGAATAGTTTGAATTTCCCAAGTGCTTTTGATTTTTCTCTGAGAAAAGTAACCCAACGCATTCTAGAATAATCATCAATGATTAGCATGAAATATCTATCACCTTGTAAGCTTTTAGTTCTAGCTGGACCACATAAATTAGTGTGAATTAAGTCAAGAGCATTATTGGATTTTTCTGGAATACTTTTAAAAGATGCTCTAACTTGTTTTCCAAATTGACATTACTTACATACCGGATTGTGAGGTTTAACAATCTTAGGTAAATCTCTAGCTGCCTTAGTAGTACTGATTTTTACCCTGCAATCAAAATTTACATGACAGAGTCTCTTATGCCATAGCCAACTTTCATCAACATGTGTAATCAAGCATGTCTTTTCACTGTTATTCAAATGAAAGATGTTACCTCTAGTTTGATTACCGGTTGCTATTTCCAAACCAGTTCTGTTCATAATTTTGCATTTTCCATTCTTGAATTGTAACTGAAATCCTTTTTCAACTAATTGACCAACACTCAAAAGATTATGCTTTAAACCTTTTACATAGTAAACATTGTCAGTATTATGCTTACCATCAAGAGATATAGTACCTTTTCCTTTGATCAAACAAGCTTTATCATCTCCAAATCTTACTAGACCTCCATTATATTACTGAAAGTTCAATAATTTACCTTTATCACCAGTCATATGATGTGAACATCTTGAATCAATGATCCATTCATCCTCAACCTCCACTTTAGCTGCTAGGGTCTGCTCTATTGGTTGAATAGTAGGTGCCGGTTGATCTTTTGTTATAGCAACAAAAAACCATCCATTGTCTGCCGGATCCTTATCAGAATCATCAATGACTCCTTCATCAACAAGACAACAAGATTTATCTTTATTCTTCTTAAATCAGTATCTCTGATATTTAGGGTTAGGCTTGTATGTTCTTCTAGCTTCTTCTCTTAATCTATCATGTCTATCAGGGCATCTTGAAGCCATATGACCAATCTTATTACAGTTAAAACATTTAAAGGGTGCTTTACCTTCATACTTACTTCCAACTGGACCTTTAGGCATTTTTCTTGCAAATAGTGCTTCAAGTTCTTCATTTTCTCTCCTGCTTTCTTCAAGTTCTCTTACATAAAAGGCTTTCCAATCAGATTTGTCAAATGATGGTGCAGATGATGTTGATGCCTTAAAAGCTAAATCTGTCTTTATAGTAGCAACATGACCAAATTCCTCAATTTCAAAAGCTGAAAGTTTTCCAATCAATGTATCCCTAGTTACTGATGTATTAGGCATTGTTCTTAACTCATTTATAGTAGTAAATTTCATTTTGTATGCCGTTGGCAATCCTCTTAAAAATTTTAAAACAATTTCATCTTCACTTAAGGTTCCTCCACAACATTTAATACCCAAAACAATTCATTTACTCTTTCCATAAAAGCATAAATCCTTTCATCTTCTTCCATTTTCAGAATTTCATACCTGACTCGGAAGCTTTCAAATTTTGCAATTTTGACTGTGGAATCTCCTTCATTCAGTGCTTCCAAATGATCCCAAATAGCTTTAGTAGTAGACCTATCTGATAATCCCATGATTTTCTGATCTGATAATGCGCTCAAAAGTGCTTCTCTTGCTTTGCAATCATTTTCTTCATCTTTTCCTAAGGTAGGTGGATTAGGCTGACTTTGAGTAGGAGCAATATAGCCATTCTTTGTAACATCCCAGATGTCCTTCCCAATGCAATTTAGATGTGTCTCCATTCTGATCTTCCATATCCCATAGTTGGTTCCATCAAGTTTAGGATTTCCCTTCCTGAAATAGTTAGTAGACATTGGATCTCCTCAAGTTGTTAAACTTCTGTAGAAAGAGGACTAAGCTCTGATACCAATTGTTAGGTCCTGGAGACAACTGAGAGGGGGGGGGGGGGGGTGAATCAATTGTCAAATCAATTTAAACCAAAAATAACTTAACCAACCTTAATGCTTAATACCGATAAACCAAACTTATGCCGGTAGATAGTTTATTAGTTAATTGCAGTACTGGTAAAGATTAATGCATGAAACAAAAAGACAATAACAACCACAACACATAACACCAATATTTGTATGTGGAAACCATGTAAGGGGAAAAACCATGGTGGGAAACCTTACCCACAATCAGATGATACTACTGTAGATAGTGTGTGTATACAAATAGGGTCTGCACATGCAGGAAGGCCAAGCACCTAGAGCTCAATGCTCAAACACAAATAGGAGTCACACTAACTACAATTGGATGGTTAAATCCAATAAAATGTACTGCTCAAAATAGCATCTTCATATGCTGGATTCAGTACTGGTGTAGTTCTGATATGCCTTCACAAAAACCTTCCTTCAACCTTCAAATGATGTTTGCGTGTATAGCTCTGCTTATTCTCGCATATACCTTCTTATGATTTCTTTTCCCAATCGCATTTCAATCTTATAAATAAGATCTTACATATATACCATAACCTAGGACCAATTTTAGTAGGTTGGCTCTAAAAGATATTACAATAAAAACAATTTGCATGTAAATCAATAACCGATGCAATATCCAATTCAACATGGCTTAATGCATTTACAACATTGATAAATCATCTCCAAAGTGTGTCATGTTGATCTAGAATAGATAAGCCTGCCAGTGCTTATTCTAGACCTATTTGTCGGTAACAACAAATATGCATATATGAATGTACAAATGAACAAATCTCCAAGACAAAGTGTCCAAATGATGTCTTCAACATAACCAAGTGTTTTCCATGTCATTCCAAGTGCCGGTGAACAATATATCCTGCCGGTGAACAAGATACCAGTGACTATGCATAAAGTCACTTGCTTGCCAGTGAACATTGCCAGTTCTCCAAAGTGCCAGAGTTGATAAGTGTTAATAGGTGTTGACATCAATGACAAAACCGTATCAACATAACCAAAATACTAACAATGAGAGCACCCTCACGCTCGTAATGGTCAAATCTTGGTTCTCGTGTGAATAAACCGACGTCACGAGCACGTTCGAGTGGGAAGGTTTATGCTAGGTATGCTCCTGTCGTGCATCCCAAAGCGTCAGAATGTCGAGAGTCATACCCTACCGACGCGATCTCTCAAGTGCCCAAAGTCCAAAAAATTATCAAACTTTGACAGGCTGTTTCTTGTAATCCAAGACACATATGACAAATCTGTTTGAACCTGTGGGGTTGCGTGAAGCTCCTCTATAAGGGCCTATCTTAGTTTTTGATGGCTTGGAGCCATTTTCAATTAGTAGCATTTTTTTGCCTACTACAAAAACCGTAAGTTGCATGCAATGCAAAGTTACAAGATAGGCTAGAATTGATTTGGTTCATTGTGTGAACAAATTGACATTACGAGTGCATCCGAGTGGGTAGGTTTACACTAGGCATGCTTCTCTCAATCATCCCAAAGCATCGGAACGTGAGAGTCATACCCTACTGGCGTGTTCTCTCAAGTGCCCTGAGTCCAAAAAATTGTCAAACTTTGACAGACTGTTTCTTCCAATCTAGGACACATATGATTGATCCGTTTGAACTCGTGGGGTCGCGTGAGGCTCCTCTACAATCGCCTATCTTGGATTTTAATGCCTCGAAGCCATTTTCAATTGGTAGCTGTAGACACCTAAAATTGTCCACTCTAATTAAATAAATATTCTTATTTATTTAATTATTTTATCCTAATTCTTCTATTAATTAAATAAATCTTTATTTATTTAATTAATTCATTTATCCTCTTCTAGCCTTATTTCTCACTTAAATAAATACTTTTGTTTATTTAAATTATCTTTTTTTCTAAATTAAATAAATATTTTTATTTATTTAATTGATCCCACTTCCTCTATTAATTAAATAAATCTTTATTTATTTAATTAATTCATTAATCTTTCCACCCATAACACATGCCATTCATCTCTTAATTCCTACACTACCTACCCTCTCAATATTTTATTATTTCCTCTACCTACCCTCTAATCTTTGAAGACCATTTATCTTGTACACCTCTTAATCTTATCCCTCCATTTCTTATAGTGTCTTCTATATAAGGAGACGCTTCCTTCATTATCAATCCCCAACTACGCTTTTGATTTTTCATATGCGATCAAGCCTACTTGCAACCACATTTCCATTCTTTGTTGAGCTCTTGTGCACACATAAAATCTGAGAGCAAATATATCAAGCAAGATCAACGGAGATAGGAAGAATGGAGATTCAAACCCTATTGGACATGTGATGGTATAATCTTTGTGATTTTATTTGATTTGCATTGTCTTAGGTAATCTTCATATGTTATGGTTTATCTTTGTTGTTGTTAGGCTAGGGTTTTGTGGTTGAATTCATTTTGTCTTTAAATATTGTTGTTTCCATTTTTACCATAAACATTTTGGCTCGCCCGGTGGGACTCTTGTCCCTTTTGCATTTAACATCTTTTGTTGTAGATTTTATGTTTTTGAAGTTGCAGATCTGACATTTTCGACAAACTTTCTACGTTTCTGCATCTGCACATCTTGGAACCGCGTTTTTGCTTTTCTACCACATTTGTGACCTCCGTAATCACGTTTGTGTTTGACATTATTTTATCATATTTTGCAGATTGCAGGGTTGCGTTTCTGTTTTAAAACCACGTCTATGAACCTTTCAAACGCGTCTGTATTTGGAAGTCGTGTCTATGTTTGGAAGTCGTGTTTGCGACGGATTTAGACGCGTTTGTGATTTTCTGCCGCGTCTGCATTAGGTTTAATTGTGTCTGTGTTTCAGATCTTGTATTTTTTAGTTTTTGATCCAGTTTTGAGGCTTTATTTCGTCATTTGGATTTTAGATCTGGTTTATTTCGAGCTAACATCTTGTGATCTAGCTAATAAAATTGGTACAACTTGTCTTGGAAGCGAATTGTCTTGTCGAAGGCCCCTATTTCACAAAGTCTTTTGGATCTAAAATTTACCTAACTCATTTGCTTGGAGGAAGCGGTAATCATTTGAAACAACCTAAACTACTAACAAATCTTTATTGTAGGATCTTGACAAGGGTTTTCTTTTGATTTTTGTTGTTTTCCTTGTTTTCATATATTACCAAACACTTCAATTGGTGCACTAAAATTGAACCAGTGTCTTTTGTGTCTTGAGCAATAGGCTCTTTTTGTTTAATCTCTAGAGGGCTTGTCTCCCCGTGTGGTCATTAGGACTACTAGTGAGGAGAGAACGACCCAAGTGGTAGCGAGGAAAACCCACCTCTTCCGAACCATTATAAATAACTATATCCATGGTGAAAGCCATGGGTAATGTGTGCTGATTAGTTCATACCGACACTATGTCTCCCCATAAACCCGTTTGATCAAATTTATTTGATCAGTTGTAGGGCGTAACCCCTACCATTTGGGAGCCTTCTGTATTTACAGAGCTAAAAGTGCCGCATGTATGGACACACAAGAAAATTCCTTTACTAGCACTTTTTTGTTTTAGAAAGCCAAAATCCTTCTAGTTGTTGGGGCAGGAGGTCAGACCTCTAGAGTGGCCCACACACATACGGTTCTTAGTAGAGATACAAAGTTCGCCACAGGGAGTTTTCGTGGGGACTGATGCTTGGCTGCCCCGGAGAAGTGAGTGCCAAGGGTGGAGCCAGTGGGGTCAAGCATCTAAGTATCCCCTCTGAATAGCGTAGCCTCGGGGGAAACCCCATGTGGGATCGACAACTATTATCTTGGCCAACCATAAGAATTGTGCTTATCTTCTTTTAAACATTCAAACATCAAAACATTATGTCTTTTGCGTCTTCAAGTGTATTCAAAACATTTTTACATCAAACAACACACTTTTCTTTGAGTCATTTTGAGTCTAAACACTTACAAACATTGAGTCTTCATCAACATTGTGTCCTCTTTTTCACGGAAAAACAGTCAAAATTCAGATTTGGTCACAACAAGCAACTTCACAAATTGGAAAAATTGCACTCAGTTTCCAAAAATGCGTCTGTGTCTAACAGAAACACATCTGTGTCATTTAACCATGTCTGTGAAGTACAAAAACGCGTTTGTGTCATCCTAAAGAAAATTGCATTCACAAAATCTCAGAAATGTGTCTGTGCAATGTTCAACCACGTCTGTGTCATTTAACCGCCTCTGTGAAGTATACAGGCATGTCTGTGTTCAGAATTGGAAAAAATTACAGTCCAGCAAACAAGAGCAGTCAGTTTTAGACTTATTGAGCTTCATAGGTTATCTCTTTGGGATTTCATCTAGAATTCAGCCTATTTCTGGGTCTCACAAAGTCCATCATTGCTTTACACCTTGCATTACATTCACATTTATCTAAACTTTGAGTCAAAAGGTCACTTGCTTGTCCTCATCATACTTTGTCAACACACTATATACAACAACATTTTGCTAAGTGGTCCCTCATCAAGGTCTATCACCTTTGGGTCTCATTTGGTCTTACTTAGAGTCAAGGTCAACTTACTTCATCAAGAGAAACTATCATCTCTTTTGAAGCCACACCTACTCTACTACATACATACTTGGTCTTACACTTTGGACATTTCAAGTAAACCTCAGACTCATTTACATTCCATCCAAACTCTTGGTCTTCCATACTCTTTTCCATTTTCATCTAGTCTCCCACATCTTGGTCAATACCTAGTTCATGGTTGAAACCCGTTCCCAAAAATCTAGGAGAGAAGCTAAAGAGGCTCAAGAGTCCACAAACATGAGTGCCTATGAGTATGACAATGATGTCTTTTAATTCTGATCATACCATATTACCTAACATGGATGCCTATAGAAACATTCCAAATGTTGAGAACATGGATAATACAAACAACAATGATACACACAATGACAATATGGAAAACTTTTCCATATATTTAGAAACAGTGGAAGACTCCATTATGGATTCCCGTTTCAATCGATTGGTTGAGGAAATAATGAGGAGAGATAAACAATATTTCTTACAAGTGATGGCACAAAGTGGAGCCAAGATCGCTCATGATTTTGACATGTCTCAAATAATGGAAAATCAACCTTTGCAACAACCTCACCTCAACATGGATCAAAGGAGGCCTAGTAGTGGAGGCAATAGAGGACCACATATGGTTCCTAAATCACCATCATCTTTGTTTCAAAAACCTGAGGTCCCACATACACATGCTCAAGTATATGTTACTCACCTTCACAGACCATTATGGAAGTCTTATGCAGAAAAATATACTCAATCACATACAAATGCTAAGGACCAACTACCAAAGGAATTGGATATCCAAAGGCATGATCAAAATTTGGACACAAGGAAACCCCACGTCAAATTTGGGGGCAACACACTAGAAAAAACTCATAACATGCCTGTAGAGTATGGTATACATGGACAAAACAAATATTCCATTCCTCATCATGACTCTATGCCAAGTGGTCCATATACGTAGCATCATTATAGACCTCCTCCATATGAACATGTGTATGATTAGTACCATCCATATATGCAACATGCTCCTCCTCCACCCGGTGCCTTAGGGATGGGATATGGTCCAAGAAGTTGGTCTCCACCTAAGAACAATTCGGAACAAAAAATTAAGGACTTACAAAAGAAAATGGAGGACATAAATACACCAAAGCCAGCTTACACAATGAGAGACATATGTCCCTATCCATTTGACAAAAGCATTCCAATGCCCCCTTTTCCTACACATTTCATGACACCTAGGTTTGATAAGTACAGAGGAAAAGAAGATCCTAAGGCACATATAAGACAATTTTTCATAGCTTGCATTGAGGTAGCAGCAGACGAGACATATTTGATGAGATTATTCCCACAGAGCTTAGGTGATCAAGCTATGGAATGGTTCTCCCAACTCCCACCTAGAATTAAGTCATGGGGTGACTTAGCAAAGGCATTTATCCAACATTTCTCATACAACATATATACAAACATATCAGCCACCACTCTGTGCAACACCAAACAAAGGGATGGAGAGTTTTTTTCATTATTTTTACAAAGATGGAGGAATCTAGCCAACAGATGCTCTTGTGAAATTCCACAAAAACAAATGGTAGAGATGTTCACCCAGAATGTCCATAGAGAAATTGGTTATGATCTAAGGAAAGCTTGTTTGTCCACCTTCAAGGATGTCATTAAAAAAGGCTTAGCAATAGAGAAGGTCCTGATTGAACAAGGAGTAATTAAAATATTCAAAGAAAACAAAGAGGATTTTAAAGGAAAAGACAAGCCAAGATTTTGGAATAAAAACAAGAACACAGTCAATGATGGTGTTGTTGATGCCAATACAGTACGACCCAAAATCGTTTTTCTAGATCAAGCTCTACAAAAAATCAAGTGAATACTCAAACAACTTCAAAACCACGAAGGAAATACACCCCATTGGGAGAACCACTTGAGCCAGCTTTCAAGAAGCTAGTGGCAAACAAAATAATAACAATTCTAGATATGCCTCCATATGAGCCAAAGGTCAAACCAAATTGGTGGAATGACGATGAATATTGCGAATATCATAAAAGCAAGGGCCATAAAATAGGAAATTGTCATCAACTGAAGAACATTATACAAGATCTTATTCATAGAGGCAACAATGAGATCGAGGGACACTCATCTAACCAAGAACATGAAATGTTTAAAGAACCATTCCCAAAACATGACAAAGGAAAAGCCAAAGCCACAGATGACCAGACCAACTATACTAGAGCATCCTATAACTATGATTCAACTGTCAATCGCATTTCGATGGACAATTATGTCTCTACCATTATCATCAAGGACAAAACACCTAAAAATTCTACTCAAAGACCCAAGGTTGTCCTAAAAGGCATTGGATCTTCTTCCGAACCTACCTCTGAATGTAATGTTACAACTCGTTGAGGTAAATTAACTTGGCAAGGTGCTCCATCTAAAAACACTGCTTCCTCATCAACCAAACATGAGTATGACCTTTTAGAACAATTAGGGAAGACACCTGTGCTTATCTCAATCCTTGAGATCTTATGCATATCCCCTGCACATAAGGCCATTCTTGACAAAATTTTGTGAGACACTTCCATCCCCACTGATCTGAACATGGACTAATGTCAAGCCATGGTGGGATACCTTTCCGTTCCACACTCCCTTACATTCACAGAAGCTGATGACGCCTCCATGAGCCAACCACATAATGCACCTTTACACATTGAAGCCTTCCTACACAAACATCGAATAAAACAAGTCTTGATAGATGGAGGAGCTGGTCTCAATATATGTACTTTGAACACAATAATACAATTGGGATATTCAGACAAAGCTGTGAATGCTACAAACAAAATTACCATCAAGGCATATGATGATGAAGAGCGTTCATCCAAAGGCACAATCACCTTGCCTCTCAGAGTTGGGGCAGTTACAAAGGATGTGGTTTGTCAAGTCCTAGACTTGGATCTCACATACAACATATTGCTAGGACTTCCTTGGATTCATGAGATGAGGGCAGTCCCATCTACATATCACCAATGCATTAAGTTTCCTCACAATGGAGTTGAAGTAGCAGTTAATGGTGATCCTAATCCATTTATATACTGCAATAACTTGAGACCAAAAGCTGAGACAGTCATTCCAATTAATAGAGAAGCTATCCTTTCTTCTGCATACATTGACCCTGAACCATTAAAACCTTCAACATCAAAGCAAGGTGAGCTTAAAGGGAAATATCAGGACAAAGGCATGGGTGAATACACTTTGAATCAAACCATGTGCTTACGACAAGTTATGAGTTCACCAAAAGAATATGGACGACCACATCCTTCTAAATGGGTATCCATCATTACACTCAAATGGGATCCTACTATCTTCCAAAAGTGGGGTGAAATGGAAGAAGAAGACTTATACAAAATGCTTTACAAAGACCCTGAAGATGGTACACAAGATCACATCAGCATACCATGTGAAAAATATGGCAAAGGATTCAAGATCCTACAAAATTTTGGGTATGATGGTAAAAGTCCTCTCGGCTTAAGAAAGGAAGCTATCATTCAACCTTTGCAACCAGAAATGACATTTTAAAAAGAGTGCTCGAAAGGGCTTGGTTTCATATCTTCCAGGGTAAATACTCGAAGGGAAGAAGAAACATTAAAAATCAAGGCTTCCAAGGATCAACACGAGAACTGCTATTCCACTTACTCTAATGAATGGGAATGGGGTTCAGACAAATCCTCCAGTGACTATGAACTCACCGAGACATTCAGAGAACTAGGTGAACCCACAGAAGAAGAGGAATTTTATAGAAATTCAAAGTTGGTCAAGAAACAACCCCCGAGGATCCCACACAGTCTTTGCCTCTAGGTTCTAGGTCAAAATCACAAAGGATGAGGACACTCGTCCCTAAATGCGCTTTTAGTGATGACAATTTGGACTGGTTCATGATCCAGACAGATGAGGAGAGTTCCAACGATGACCTCAAAAACTACCTCGACATACCTGAATATAACTACATCTTCACCCTTAGTCCCACTGACTTTGAAAATATTGAAGGCTTTCCCCTTGTTCACCACCAACTTATTGACTGGGACCATGAAGGACCTGTACAGTTCGACACATTCCAAAATGATGAAGCCTTTATTGACTATCTAGGCATACGAGATGATCTTCCGCTTAGGGACCATAAGGCAGGATATACTATAGAACTCAACAACGTGGCATATTTTGGTGAGTGTGTTGGGCCTTCTAGTCGCAAAAATGTAAAAATAAAAACAAATCATGGGTCTTATGGTGAAAACCACATTGTGGCACTGTCTGACCCCAAAAAAGTAAAAAGAAAGGATGTATCTTAGGGTGAAAACCTCTCTGAGGCACCCAAAGATGGAAGGCTCGACATTCTCCCGACATCATATGAAGAAAAATCATCTATGTTAGTAGAGGAGACCACCAAAACAAACATTGGTACAAAATAAATTCCACATAACATATTCCTGGCACAATCTCTGACAGAAACAGAAAGACCGAAGTTCATAAGTTTCTTCACAGAGCGACAAATCAATTTTGCATGGTCATATGCTGATATGCCTGGATTGGATCCGGATTTAGTAATGCATCATTTGACAGTTAAACTAAGGGAAAAACCAGTGAAACAGAAATTAAGAAAGATGCATCCACAAGTGGCATTATAAGTCAAGGTGGAGCTTGAAAAATTATTGGATGTCAGATTCATACGACCAATTTATTATCTTGAATGGATCTCCAACTTAGTACCAGTCAGTAAGCCAGATTGTAGCATTAGAATATGCATAGATTTCAAAGACATCAAAAAAGCTTGTCCTAAGGATGATTTTCCATTGCCAAATATCGACCTGATCGTAGATCTCATAGCAGGTCATGTGATGTTATCTTTGATGGATGGATTCTCTGGATACAATCAAATAAAACTCACATCCGAGGATCAACACAAAACAACATTTACTTGTCCCTGGGGAAATTTCTACTAGAATGTCATGCCCTTCGGGCTAAAGAATGCAAGCACTACATATCAAAGAACCATTACTACTATCTTTCATGATCTCATGCACGTAACTGTAGAAGACTATGTTGATGTCCTCTTGGGAAAATCAATAGACAGAGATACACATTTGGACATACTTTCAGTCATTTTTGATCGGTTAGAAAAATACAAAGTAAGATTAAATCCCAAGAAATGTGTCTTTCGAGTAACCTTTGAGAAGCTCCTAGGATTCATTGTCTCAAAAAGAGGAATTGAAGCCAATCCAACAAAATTCAAGGCGATCCTAGAGATGCCACCACCGTGAAATATCAGTCAACTTTGATCTTTGCAAGGAAGACTCCAGTCCATACGAAGATTCATAGCACAACTTGTAGATAAATGTCATCCTTTTCAGCACTTGCTAAACAAAAACATCAAATTGAAATGGGATGATAACTATCAACAGGCTATTCAGATACTCAAAGATTATCTTCTAAATTCACCAGTCTTGATGCCACCAGTTCTAGAACAACCCCTATTACTCTACATATTAGCTACATCAACAAAACTAGGGGCACTCTTAGCGCAACAAGATGTTGAGGGAAAAGAAAAGGCAATCTACTACATCAGTCGTACTTTGGTAGGCTATGAGCTAAACTACACACCAATTGAGCGTGCGTGCCTTGCTATGGTCTTTTCTTTGCAAAAATTATGACACTACATGCTAACTCATAAAACTAAGTTGGTCGCAAGGATCGATCCATTGAAGTACCTTCTCAATAAAGCAATGCTTACTGGTCGACTAGCCAAATGGGTGATGCTCTTGAGTGAATTCGTCATTGAATATGTGGACAAAAAAGAAATAAAAGGACAAGCTATCGCATATCAGTTAGCAGATGCCCCCATGATAGATGATTCTCCTCTAACTTCAGAATTTCCAGATGAATGCATCTTGATGATATCGCACATGAAGCCTTGGCAACTGTACTTTGACGGCTCATACACACAACATGGTGCAGGCGCTGACATCCTCTTCATCATGCCTCAAGGGGATTCCATTCCAAAATCATATCGATTATCATTTCCTTGCACTAAAAATATAGCAGAATACGAGGCATTAACAACTGGATTACAGATTGCAGTTCAGTGGAAGATCCAGGAACTTCATATTTTTGGGGACTCTCAACTTGTAATTCGTCAAGAAATTGATGACTACCAAACAAATGATGAAAAATTAATGCCTTACAAAAGAATGACAACATCATCACTCAAGAGCATCACCCATTGTTTAGCCCTAATGGTATAGCGGTGGATAATCAATAACCCAGCAGTACCTGCATATACCAAGCATTCATAGAATAGAATAATTGTACATCATAACACGAATGACAAATGATAATAATCAAACCAGAAAGTTATATCTTTATTCCAATGTCTCCAATGGTTCATACATGATCCCCTGCTGAGGTTCCAACCAAACACTATATAGACCTGACGGTTGGCCAAGTTGCCAACCGTCACCAACTCCCAACTACCCGACGGGAACCTCACGGCAATAGCAAAACATAAAAACACATAACACACTTATAATTATTATTCGTACTAACATACGTTTTTACCCCTAACATTATCCCCCCCTAAAAATGTAGTCGTCTTCCAAACGACTCAAACAAGAGGAACTGAAATAAAACATGGCTAAGACTAAGAAGAGGGAGGAGGCATCCCTGTAGTGGTAGTAGGATGAAGTCACTACCCGACCTGAGTTTTCAGATTCTTTTCTGCCATTGACTTCCGTTCCCATGCTTTCTTTACCATGTGAACAGCTTCCATCAGCTTTCCATCTTTTTGCTCTAGTTGTGAAGTGAGCATCACCACCTAGGTTGCCAATGCATGTGCCTCCTTCTCCTGCATGCTGCAGTGGGCCTCATATGTAGCCATCTTCATTTCTATCTCCTTCCTCAAGCTCTTTTCAATTGTGGCCAACTCCGTCTGCTTCCTGCTCTCTTTTTCCAGGGTTACTATGTAGCTCTGTTGGGCCTCTTTCTCCACTTGATGTTGTCGTATCTGTAAGTACACCTTGCAAAAAGTTCCCTCCATACTGCAGAAAGTGGTGCCTAAGGTACCTGAGCCTCCTATCACACGCCTGTGGGTCCAATTCTGAATCATCTCAGGTGTACTATTATCCGGCCATCCTTGCTACTCGAGGGTCTGCGTGAACTCCTCTTTGCACCCCTTGGCCATAAATTGACACAATTGTGTCGCATCGGTTGCATTATCGGCCTCCATTTGTCTAGTAAGCTGGGCCATGCCGCGCGCCACATCCGAGAGTCCTTGTAGCTCTATCAAGAATCGTCTGAGTGAGCCCGTTGGGTCACTCGGATCAGGTAGTGTGATATGGAGTCTGGTGAGAGTCCTCTCCAAGTCACTGCTTTGCTCGTCCCTTCCCTACTACTTCTAAGCAGTGGGTCTCTCCTCATCTGGAATAGTGACCTTGCTATCTAGAGGTGCGCTTAGCCTGATAGCCATGTTATGTGGTGCGGGGGAGGGAGGTAGGTGTGGGGCGAGTGCGAACTATCCTAGCCACCCATCCAACGATGCATCTATATCCTCATCCGTCATAGTGCCCAAGGCTGCCTCCAAGTTAGCTGATGCCATACCGATCTCTATTGCCATCATACCAGCTTTCATTTTCACTGTAGTAGTTCCTGTTGCCGCTGTTCCAATTTTGGCTACCGTCGTACCAGTTTCTGCCGTACCAATTTCTCCTGTCGTCGTACCAGTTTCTGCTGCCAGAATGACCAAACTGATATGTGGAAATGATACATGTCGTTGTGCGAGTGGTTCCCCTTTGCTAATTTTTTGGTATAGTACCCCCACTGGCCGTACATCTCTTACTGGGCTGGTGACTGCAAGCGCCTCCTAAGGTACCAGGTTTGCCGAAGCTAATTTTGAGGGTGTAAAATTTACCCTCGTATTCTTCCATTGTGCCCACAATCCCCCCTGTTGCTCCTCTTCTTCATCTTCTTCTTGCTAGCGTGATTCTTTTTCTTCCTCCTCCTCCATGGTGGTGTGTTCCAACAGATGGAACCCTTCATCCCCACTTTCCTATTCTTCTATTTCCTCTGCCTCCTCAGAATCCTCGACACTGCTAACCTCTTCAATTTCTACAGATGTGTCTAGCTTCCTCCTCTTCCGTGTGGTTTGCACTGTGTCGCCAAGGATGTCCAGGTGAGTGTAGTAGTACATAATGGGTTTATTTGGCTTGACCCGTCCATGAGTTTCAAACATCCCCCAATCCTCTGGCGGTACCTGTAGATGTACGACATCCAGGAACAAGCTGATGGCGTGATGGCACATGTAGAATGCTTTGTTCTCTAATCTCAGGAAGTCGTGAATGCGTTTTGCCAGGAATTGCCCCCAGTTGTACACTTTTCTGCATCTGATCCCATTCATTAGCCTGATCATCCATATGGTGATGTCTGAGGCCCAGTTGGCTCCTATCAGGCGGCTTTTTACCAGGTCCATCAACATCCTCCATTCTCCTAGTGTTATAAAACTACGCTTCATTCCCCTGCTATCGGCCCAGATGCTCTTCCACTGGTCTTCTGTGAGACCGTCTTCGCACACCAAGTCTATCAACCATTTTTTCTTTTCTTTGGTAAGGTTTTTGGTTGGTTTGGCAACAAATACTCCTTTATCCAGTATGCCAAATACGCGTCTGAAATCCTCAGGTTTGAATGAAATCCATACTGTGTGCCCTTGGAACTGGATGACCAAAGCTCGTTCGTGAGGATTATAAACAGATACCATGGTCCGTAGGACTGGCTCAAACTCTTTGATGTTAAATATGGGCATCTATACAGCGTGGTCGACTTGTGCTTTTTTAAGCGATTTCTTCATCACATGGTCTGGAGGATTTTCCTCCCAGCAGGTATGACATTCACTGCCAGTCACACTCTCGAATGCGACATTGGCTGCCGTGAGTTCCTTTGGGTCCTTTGTTGTCTTCGGTCTGCTCCTAGTTTTCCTGCTACTGGTAGGCTCTGTGATAGTCATGGTTGTACTGCAATTGCCTCTCTCTGCTCTTCTACTCATATCCCTTCCCGCATCCTTATTATAACTGTATGCCAGATTATCTCACCAGTTGGTGCGGCCCATTATGTCACTTCTCGTTTCCCTGCTATATGGACCCTTCCTTGTGTTCTTTCTTTCACCTCTTATACCCTCGTGCTTTGATTTCCTCGCCAAACGCTTGCCGTATGGGCCTATTGTTGCATTTCCCTGTCTACTGCCGTACGGATTTCTCCTGCTTCTACTTCTGCTGGGTTGCATCATCCGTACACCGTACGGTGGAGATATGCCCCTTCTCAGTGTCTTGTCCGTATGACCCAGTCGTACACCGTACGGTCTTTCACTCTATTTTTTGCAATGTTTTTTGTATGCATGGGCAATGTGCACAGAACATCGTACACGTTTGTACACATAAGCAGTATGTCATACACTTGTTGTGGATGGAAGCCATATGCCGTACGGTGGTCTTTTCTCGTGCCTGGGTCAAGTATGGTGATCTCATGTATCCTGAATCCGTATGCTATACGGTGATCTCGTGGTCCCCCACTGGCTCCTTGGTATCCTGAAGCTGTACGCCGTACAGAACAACCTGCCATCTACCCCCTGCAATCTGTATGCTGTCCGGAACAACCTGCCTTTCGTGATTCCTATGTGACTCTCTAGTGCCTTGAATCCATACGTTGTACAGAACAACTTGCCCTTTGTGGTTCCTGCATGATTCTCCAGTGCCTTGAATCCATACGCCGTACGATATAACCTATTACATAATCTGTACGCTGTACGACACACCTTTCTGGCACTCTTGTCTTCCAAACTGCGTAATCCGTACACCGTACGGATTGGTCAATTCCCTCGTGCTTCCTTCTGCGTCCATACTAGCAGTTCTTCTCAATGTTGCCTGGCTATCAGGTTCATCCTGCTCCCTTTCTTGCATTGTGCCTAATGAGGTCTCCTGGCAACTTTTATAAGCACTATTCTTTTTGAGGGTTAGGGTTAGGTAAACATATTTTATTAATTTACCATAAAATACTTTTTTTTTTAGTAACCTTAATTTTTCCTTACTACGTTTACTTGTACTTGCCTGACATTCCAAATTTTTAATACCTCCTGATTTGGCCTTCCTTGCTTTTTCCCTGTATTTCCCCTCTTCAGTTTTTAAGACCCTTTGTTTTACCAGTCGTCTTATTTCTTTTGTCTGGCACTATTTTTTCAATATTAGCTTCCTTGCCTTCATTTTACCTTGGTACTGCTTGGCTTGCTTGTGTCTTCTGATGTGGACCCTTGGCTGGTTGTTCGAGTTTATTGTGTGCAAGGAATTCCCTTGCTTTTTTTGGTTTCTTTTCCCCAGCCTTCTACCCTGCCTTTTCTTCCTTAATACGTCATTCCTCCCCTTTTCCTCCTTCCATTTCTTCTTTGGTTCTGGGTCTCTCTCCTCGTTGTTCCTTCTTTTCACTCCTCGTGTATTATTGGGTGTCCTTACTTTTATTTCTGAGTCGTGCAACCAAGTACACACATGTGGTAATCTTCTGTAGCACTCTTGGGTGCAGTAGGTCCCTATGTACTCCAGATCCCATATTTTGTCCACCAGTAGGGCGGGTCCCACACCCTTGTAGTGGTCGTCAATGTACCGGGCCCCGTATTGGTGGTACCATTTTACTTTCTCTCCGTCGATCTCCGGTGGTCCAGCCGGGTTTGGAATCACTCGATATAATGAGTTAGGTCTAGGCTCCATCTCGCCTGCCCCAGACGTGATGAGAAATAGATCCTCTGTCTTCAGTACCATTTTTAAACATGGTCCCAGGGTTGCCCCATATTCTTCTAGATTGAGTTTGTCCTCGGGGTCTCTCGGCTCCCCTTCTGTAAGTTGGTACCCAGTTTTCCTCTGAGCTTCTACTTTTTCGTCGATGTCATATGCGACGTACCCCTCCCGAGCTCCTTCGTATGGCGCCCATTTTTTCCAATATCCTGAGACCTGTACCCACACATTTGGGTCTCCGAAATACGCATTCATGAGATGTTTGTGAATCCTGGGAACTGCTACCCCTTCCACCCTTTTTGGTACAAGTCATTCTTCTATGGTCGTTAAGGGCTTTGCCCAATTGTCATCCCTCTCATAGGGTTCCTCCTGTACTACTGGATCTTCCTGGATCTCCTTGTCTTGATCAATGGTCTAATGTCCTCTCGAGGCATATCCTAGCATGTTGATCCCAATCACAGGTTTAGTTCTTTCCCTGTAGATTTTTAACTTGGAACCGTTCACGGGGTCCCTGATCGAATTATTGTCTAGAGTTGCTAGTTTCACTGATCCATTACTGCCGACCTCTCTAATTTTATAGGGCCCAAGCCACCAGACCTTAAACTTCCCTGGTCGAAGTTCATTCCAACCGTTATACTTCAAAACTAATTGTCCTGGTCAGAAGTTGGCTTTCTGTAGATGCTGGTCGTGCCAATGCTTCCTCCGACGTTGTGCCACCTCAGTCGCCCATTGTGCCATCAGTCTCTGTTCGTCTAGCTTTACCAACTTATCTAGCCTTGCATTCATACTTTCGGTGTCCCCTAATCGATTTTCTACTGCCACCCGAAGGCTTGGCACGGTGTACTCGGCCAGCACCATTGCCTCTTGGCCGTACATGAGTTGGAATGGTGTATGCCCGGTAGTGGCTTTGTATGTTGTACGGTAGGCCCATAGCATGACTGGTAGTCTTTCCTCCCAGTCTTCTTGTTCCACTCCACATGAATTGTAAATTATTGATACCAACACTTTGTTGGTTGCCTCGGCCTGCCCATTAGCGCGGGGATAGTACGGGCTGGATAGGTTATGGAATATTTTAAATTCCATGGTCATGGTACGGATTACCTAGTTGACGAAGTGTACTCCTCTGTCACTAGTGATTCGAAGTGGTATCCCGTACATGGTGACAATCTATTCGTAAAAGAACCGTGCCGTACTCAAAGCTGTGTTATCGAGCAAGGCCCTGGCTTCCCCCCACTTAGTGAGGTATTCTGTGGCCACCACAATGTACTTGCACCAGTGTAAGCTACTTGATTTCAGAGGTCCCACAAAGTCTAGACCCCATCGTTTGAATAGTTCTTGCGACTGGGAAGGAAAGAGAGGCATGAAGTCCCTCTTGAGGTGTTTTCTGGCTCGTTGACAAGTGTCGCATCCGATCACCCACTCTCAGGCGTCCGTGTGTAGAGTTGGCCACCATAGCCCTGCCAGAAGCACTTCCCTGGTGGTTGCATCTGGTCCCATATGTCCACCTGCCAATCCATCGTGTGCCTCCTTAAGTACACCACGAACTTCCTCCTCCATGACACATCTCCTCAAGATTTGGTCGGGGCCCATCTTATATAGAAGTCCATTAATTAGTTGGAAGGTTTTGCTCTTTAGTGCCAATTTCCTCTGTTCCCCTGGAGGCATCTCGCTTGGAAATATGGAAGTAGATAGGTACTGCCCTATCTTTTCATACTAGGTTGGTAGTATTGCAATTTGGAACAAGTGTGCATCTGGAAAGTCTTTGTTTACTCCCTTGGTCAGTTCTCCTGATCTGATTCTTGATAGCTGATCTGCTATCACATGGGACTTCCTTGGTCGTACGATGATGGTGAAGGTGAATTCTTGTAAAAGTAGTAGCCACTGACTTACCCTCCCTTGGATGATTGGTTTGTTTACTAGGAATATTAGTGCCTGGTGGTCCACATAAAATGTGAACGGTGTGGCCAACAAGTAGTGCCAGAACTTCTGGACTACATATACCATCCCTAGTGCCTCTCGTTCCATTGTGCTATAGTTTCTTTCTGCTTTGGACAAGAGTTGACTTGCGAAGAAGACAAAA
Source organism: Cryptomeria japonica (assembly GCF_030272615.1). Taxonomy (NCBI): domain Eukaryota; kingdom Viridiplantae; phylum Streptophyta; class Pinopsida; order Cupressales; family Cupressaceae; genus Cryptomeria; species Cryptomeria japonica. The sequence goes on along the minus strand of NC_081405.1, from coordinate 516,459,439 downwards.
TGGTCCAGTTCTTGTGTCCCTACCTGGGTGAGGGTAGCACTAATTGCAAAGTTGGAGGCGTCCACGTGCATGTGAAATTCTTTTTTCCAGTTTGGGTATACCAATATCGGTGCACTCACTAGCCGGTCTTTTAATTCTGTGAAGGCTTCTTCTTGCTCTGTACCCCATGCAAACGGATTTCCCTTCCTTGTCAACTTATCTAATAGCCATGACACCTGTACAAAGCCCTTGATGAACCTTCGGTAGTAGCCTACGTGGCCGAGGAATGATTTCACCCCTGTTACGTTCGTTGGACTTTCCATGCTGACAATTACTCCTATCTTGTCTGGGTCTGTCTTCAATCCTTCCTTATAGACGATGTGGCCCAGGAGTTTCCCTTTTGGTACCATAAATCTACACTTCTTTGGGTTTAGAGCTAGCCTATCCTTCCGACATCTCTCCATGGACTCTCCCAAGGCCTTCAAATGAGTGTCTTGATTGCTGAAAATCGACCAGTCATCCCAGAATGCTCTGAAATTTCCTACTGACATCTTGTAAAAAATGTGCAGAATTATTCGCTGGAAGGTCGCGGGCGTGTTGCATAGACCGAAGGGCATGTAGTTATAGGCGTACACTCCTCCCTCCACCACAAATATGGTGTTCAACTTATCTTCTTCCGCGATACTTATCTGGTTGTACTCGGAGAATCCATCTAGGAATGTGTACATCTGGTGCCCGACAACTTCTTCCACAATACTGTTAGTGAATGGGATCGGGAATGGATCCTTTATGGTTACTGCATTTAGGTACCTGAAGTCAACACATATCCTTATTTGATTAGCTTCTTTTTTAAGGGAGATGACTATTGGGGAAACCCAATCACTTGTTTCCACTTTGAATATGATCCCTGCTTCTAGCATTTTGTTGATCTCCTCATTGACTCTGGCTATGTAGTTTTTGTTCATCCTATACGGCCTCCTTCATACTAGTTGGGCCCCTGGTATGAGGGTTATGCGATGTACGCATAGCTTTGGCGGTACTCCTTTCAAATCTTTGTAGGTCCAGGCGAAAACATCTTTATATTCTAGAAATATCTTGAAGGTTGCTGCCTTCAGTACTGGGTTCCAATCATATCCTACCAGTATCATCTAAGGTGCTGCTTCATAGCCTAGATTAATCTTCTCCACATCTCATTCCTCATACTTGATGGGTTTATTCCTTTCAAACTGGTGTGCTGGCGTACCATCCACTCTTGCCATTCCTTCTTGATATCTACCATACTCTGGGGGAAAGGATTGTTCCTCCATCTCCCCGCTCGCTTCTCCTAACTCACATATTTGCAGCATGTGACATTCCGGGTGGAAGACCTCATTGTCCTCCATTTGCTAATGAAAAAGTCCTACCATCAAGCTGGCCCATCCTCCAAACACCTGTCTAACTCCAGTACTCCTTCTTCGTCAGGTTCTTTCCCGCCTCTGCATCCTTCAGAACCCCACTCCCATCAATTGGAAACTTCCAAATTGGAGTCTGATGATGCGAGCTCTTCGCTGACAGACTGGTTCCTGAGATCAATTACATACTTATGACCGTCACTCTCAATTGAGAGCATATTCCTTTTCCAGTTGTGATTAGCTTTGGCCATGATCAGCCACCCCTTCCTAGAAGAGTGTCGTACGCTTTCCTTTCCATTGGAATGACTACAAAATCCAGGGTGAACTGCTGCATCCCAATTAACACCTTTTGTGCCATGAGGGTGCCGAGGGGTTTGATACCGTGTTGGTTGGCACCAACTAGGTGGAAGGTTGGTGGCCAGAGGGTAGGCTTTCCAAGGCTTCGCTAAGTTCCCTTCGGTAGTACGTTGACTCCAGACCTGCCATCAACAATGGTGTTAGTGAGATTCTGTCCCATCATATCCATCTCTACTACTGCTGGTTTCTGCCCAGTGCCCACCGCGAGTAGCATAGGATTCATGGCATCTGTACCAGGTTCCTTCCCTGGGTCCGTACTGCATGGGTCCGCCACCGTTTGGTGCTCTTGTCCCAGGTTAGTGTCCATGGTTATGTTTGTTAAAGCCATCCTTATCTGTGGCATGGTCTGCAGAAGGTCATACACCCATACAGGTATTGTGGTTTGTAACATTTTCTTGATGATCATTTTTTCTGGTTCCGGCCGGATCGACGTATCGGTGGCCAGGTGCGAGGCCCTCCGTTCTCCAGCCATCGCCCGCTGGATATCTGCCCTTGCCTCCTGAAGTCTTTCTTTTTCTGTGCGAGGATCCGGGTACATGGATTTCTTATTTTGCAACCTTGTGATTGCCAGTACGTCTTCCTTTGATCCCTCTACATCGAGCATGTTCACCCCTTTTTGTTTTGGACAATCTATGTCCTCGTGATTCCCTGGACTGCACCATCTGCACAACAAACTTCCTACATCACCTTCGTTTTGGCATTCACGGGAAAAGTGACCCCATTCATTGCACTTCTTGCACTGAATCATGGGTCACCCCTTCCCGTCGTATTGAATCCTGCTCCTTGGTGTGTTATTATTTGATCTATTGTTCCCCCGTTGGTTGTTTCTATATCCTCCGGGTGAGGCATCAGGGTTTGTTGTTGGCCTTGGGGGTGTTGCTAGTGGCATGGTTTGGTTGGGTTGGGCATAGAGCACTTGTGTGCTTCATGCCTTCAAGTTGTAGGGGCATTCCTTGGTGGAATGTCCTGTTATTTGGCAGATGTCACAGAAGACTTTTCGGGGACAACCTCCTTTAGTGTGCCCTTCGGTCTTGCAATCAGCACACCATAGTTCTTTTCCTTCCCTACTACTTTCTTTGTCACCTTTTAACTCCTTCATCATCCTCATCATATCTTTGCGGAGTGCTTGCACTGTTTTTGATCCTCCGTCGCTGTTGTCGTCCGTACTGTCACCATCGCTGCTCCGTCACTTCCCCCGGGATGTCTTGTTTTCACTTTCAATATCCATGGCATGATTGTATGCTTCATCATACGATGGTGGAGGTACTACTTTCATCGTCCTTCTCAGGGATGGTACCGATCCTTCTATGAACCACCACTTCTTGAGGCCATCTGCTGGTTGGTTCTCCATTTTGTTCAGTAGTTCCCTTAGCCGTCTGTTATATGCGCGTACACTTTCATTTTTTCCTTGTTTGGTGTTATAAATTTCTGCCACAATCTTGTTGTCGTCCCATAGGAGTTTGAATTCACCCTTGAAAGCCTTCTTTAGATTACTCCAGGATGTTTTATGGTGTGCATCAAGGTCTGTGTACCAGTCAATCGCTATTCCTCGTAAGGTGGCTGGAAATGCCTTCACCCCAGTAGTCCCGGTCGTCCTAGCCATTTGCTTCCTAGATGCTAACGCATGTCTTGCAATGCCGTACAGGATCCTCTGATCTATCGCCCATGAATTTTGGAAGTTTTTGTTTCTTTGGGGTGTGTGCCATCGTTCTTTTCTGTGCGGTTTTATGTAGTGTCTAGAAATGGCTATATGCTGGGAAGGTACTATGTGTTCAGGTGGTGCCGTACACTCTTGGTCTGGTTGGGTCCCTGCCAACCAAGCTTTGGCCACCTTCACTTCTATAGTCCCTCCTTCTTGGGGTTTCTGGGTCCGATCTTCCTATTTTTATGCCCTCTGACAATGACAAGTTTTTAATGCCAAACATTGTCGCTTCGAAAATAGTGGCGATTTCCTCGTGCAGATCTCGTATCGCCTCCTCTCCTTGTTTGGACAATTTTGATTGGGTGCTTTGTGATTCGGTTCCAGAGTCTTCTTCACTTGACATCGAGTGTGGGGCCTGGTCGGCGAGATCTTCCTCCGCTACATCTGGAAGTGGCAGGTTCCTGGCAACCTCGGCCAACTCCTTCCACGTACACGGTTTTTGCCTCTCTCGACTATGACTCCGACTCACACTCTAATTTCTATTGTGTTTCTCTAGACTCCTTGAGTCGGCAACCTCTCTTAGTCATCGTCTCCTGTTGGCCTGTTCTTTTATGCGGAGGGATCACCGTACAGTTCCCTCGTTTACTCCTTTGGTAGCGGTGGTTCATTTGTCTTTGTTTGGCCGTAGGGGCATCAAGTGCCAGAGGTATAGTATTGACTGGCCTCCGTCTCCTCTTCCTCCCTACGACTCTGTTCCTCATACCATCGGAGAACTTGTTGCCGTCGAAGTTCCTCTGCCATTTCCTCCCTTTGGTCTTGGAGTGCAATCAAATTCCTGGCGAGTAACCTTGGAATACTTCCGAGTAGGTCAAAGATGGGGGTGCTGATGGTGAGTTCACCACATACCGTACCTTCCGAGATGGCTCTCTCTTGAGCCTCTCGCCGTACGTACTACATGACCGACATGTCCCACAAATCCACCAAGTCTGCCATCAACTGATCCTCTCGTTCCTCTTCCGTGGTACTCTCTTCGTGCGTGTTGTTGTCTACAACAATTAATTGCTAGTTAAATGGTCATCCCATTAATTGCTTCTGCCTACCGCCATGGTTATCTCCAGGTTCGTTCAAGCAACAATGCCAAAATGTTTAGCCCTAATGGTATAGTGGTGGATAATCAATAACCCAACAGTACCTACATATACCAAGCATTCATAGAACAAAATAATTGTACATCATAACACAAATGACAGATGATAATAATCAGACCAGAAAGTTATATCTTTATTTCAATGTCTCCAATGGTTCATACATGATCCCCTACTGAGGTTCCAACCAAACACTATATAGACCCGACAGTTGGCCAAGTTGCCAACCGTCACCAACTCCCAACTACCCGACGAGAACCTCATGGCAATAGCAAAACATAAACACACATAACACACTTATAATTATTATTTGTACTAACATACGTTTTTACCCCTAACAGTGGATGACCTAAAGCAACATTTCATGAAGTTAGCCTTTGAGCAGATACCAAGAGAGAAGAATCGAGCCGTAGATGCCATGGCTACTATTGCCTCATTGATCGATCTACCGCAGAATGAAATCCACTATGAGTTCTTGGTGGATAACCTTTTGGTTCCCTTGTATGAGATCACTCCTACTGAGATGATATGTGTCATTGGTCGTGCTTCCCAGTTATACAGTTCCATTTTCACGTACCTTCATCATAATACCCTTCCTCTTGACTTATCCAACAACCAATGTTGCACATTCATTCGCCAATCTTCTCGATACGTCATTTTAGCCGATATCCTATACCGTCGAGGTCTAAATGGCACTCTTCTTAAATGTTTAGAAAGGGACAAAGCTCAGATTACATTATGCGAATTTCATGAAGGGATATGTGGTCCACATTCTAGTGGTCCTACCTTAGCCAAGAAACTCATCAGGACTGGATATTACTGGCCCAATATGGAAAAAGACTCATATCAATTTGTCAAGAAATGTAAGCAATGTCAAATTCATGGAGACCTTATTCATGTGCCATCACAAGAACTTCAACTGATTGCGACTCCTTGGCCCTTTTGTCAGTGGGGACTTGATCTCATAGGCAAGATTCACCCTCCTTCCAATGGCCACAAATTCACCATCACTGCCACATAGTATTTCACAAAATGGATTGAAGCCATGCCTCTTGCACAAGTCACTAGAAAACAGATTGCTACATTCATTCTCAACTACATCATTTGTCGGTATGATATTCCTATTTCCATCATCACCGATAACGGACGTCCCTTAAAAAAATCAAGATGTTCGTGAACTTTGTGATTGCTTCCATATTACCCATCGTTTCTCCACGCCCTATTACCCTCAAGGTAACGGTCAAGCTGAGGTGTCTAATAAAACCATTCTTAAAATCCCCAAAAAGATAGTCGATGACACTGGCCGCAATTGGCATATCCAACTTAATTTCGCACTTTGGGCTTATCGCACAAGTGTTCGCACACCTACAAGACCCACACCTTATTCACTTGTCTATGGTGTTGAAGCTATCTTTCCTATTGAGGTTGAGTTACCATATTTACGAGTCTCTTTGCACAACATTATCAGTGATGAAGACTACAGGGTTTCTCGCTTGCAAGAACTAGAACTATTGGATGAACAAAGACAAACTGCTTTTAATCATCTCAAGGCTTATCAACAATGAATGAGTCATAGTTACAATAATAAGGTGAAGCCTCACACATTTGAGGTGGGTGACTTAGTTATCAAAGAAAATCCTAAAAATCAGCAAGACAGAGAGAAGAAGGGAAAGTTCGAACCAAATTGGTTTGGTCCTTACATCATCACAACAGTCTACGGATCTAGTGCATATCAACTCTCAACCCTAGAGGGTGAAATTTTGGAGGATCCTATCAAAAAAATGCACCTTTTTAGGTTTTACACATAGCTCTTTAGAATATCCTAATTTCAAAAAAAAATTAAAAATAAAAAAATTCAAAAATACAAAAAAAAAATCAAAAAATTCAAAAATAAAAAAAAAATAAAAAAATTCAAAAATACAAAAAAACGACAAATTTCAAAAAGACAAAAAAAATCATAAACATAAAAAATCGTTAGTTGGTGAAAATGTGGCCAATAGGCGCCTTGGGACACAAAAAAATTATTAAAAAAATTCAAGAAAGTCAAGAAATAAATTCGTCCAACGGTTAAAACCACTTCGGTGGCACCCTGGGCAGGTACCATGGTGAAAACCAGGTCACTGGCTCCATGTGTAGAGACATTGCTCCTCCCTCCTTCAGGATTCTCTTTCATCACTTTACTTTGCACACACTCACAACCTATCCATCCATAATAAACACCCATTCCCATCATGGTTTGTTATGATCTACCTAAGATTGGTTAGCCATTCATAATAATCACTCCCTTTTCACCCCTTTCCATCCATAATAAATCAGCTCCTATCCGTGGCTAAGGTAAATCCTATGTCTAGTGATGGGTGTGGAACTAAGAGCATCACGCGTTTCGAGGAGTACAATTTCTTCCAATTTTCTTTAGTCTATCCACGCACAATCCATAATAAAGAAACACTTGCATTGTCAGTCCGTAATAAAGTTCCGTCTTCTCCACAATAAAGTATCAGTTGCATGGATTCAGTCAGTTTCAGATGAGACACAGCTGCAACAAAGGGCTTCAAGAAATCAAATCTTTGAACAGACTCAGACAATATTATGGTTCAATGCTATCTATCCTTTTGTGAAAGTAAACATTGTGACCACAATCAAATAGACTTATGCAAGTGACAAGAGACACTAAACTTGAGGACTAGAGTGAATGTTGGTGTCGAGTCTTGATTTTCTTTTGATGTTATCTTTTGGTGACATGTCTTTTAGCTTTTTGGGGATGTCTTTGACTAGAGATTTTATCTCCAGGATGTCTTTGACTAGAAAGGCGAGGATGGGGTATCGTCACCTATTTTCTTTTCTATTTGTGGAATGTCTCTTAGTAATGCTATGACTTGTCCAAGGATATGAGGACATTGTGAGTCTAGTGTGAAATGGGGCATTCCTTGTTTACAACTATCTGATCTCCATGAAAACGGGTACAATGACTTTCTTGATCGAACCTATGTCTGGATTGTCATAACCTATTTGCCATAATAAAGCTCAATGATGATAATGCACAAGAAGGTATTTCACTTTCATATCTTCTACCTTCCACCCCCCTTTCTTGATTGAGCTCTATCGTCCTTCCCGAGTCCATTTAGCCTGCTATCACATGACTGAGTATAATGACACACCAAAAATGCTTGCATTTCATGTAGTTGCACCTAAATTATCACATGTTATCATTTTATACATACATATAGATATCACAATTACATCACATCCTACATACAACACATGTTAGCATATTTTACATCCTTATGCATCTCATCCTATACATTATCATATTCATCTGTATTTCATACATTCACATTTTCATAACATATTAAAAACATAAAAGAACAAAAATATTGCATTGTATCATGTACATATTTGCATCCATATCATAAGCATCACATGGAAGCATGCATCACATAGAAGCAACATCACATAGGTACACATGCATATAGATGCCACAAGGATGAATCATCTCATATATATATATATATATATATATATATATATATATATATATATATATATATATATATATATATATATATATATATATATATATATATATATATATATATATATATATATATATATATATATATATATCTCAAGAATCATAAGAGTGATGATACAATGAGGTCAAAATACATATGGCTACACAATCACCCTAAGGTGTCATCATACAAAATGGTACAAAACTGATACATAGGGAGCCCTATAAGGCTATGATGAACTCCCTCCCTCAGAGCCGGTTGGCCTCAATGGAGTCTAAGCCCTGGAAGGACCCACCCCAAGATCATCTCTCCTGCCCCCTCTATCTGGTGGTGGTGGAGGACCCATGACCCCACCACTAGATGCCTGTCTCCTGTCTCTCCCTCTAGTGGTCGCTGTAGTCTACGATGGTCTCTGGAAGCTCCTAGCACGCTGATCTGGTGGCACCACTCCATAGTAAAGGTCTCTCTAGTAGGCCATCTCCTCCCCTGCCTGCAGAACATAGGCGTATCCTGCCCCTGTGTCCTCTGCTGCCTACCTCCCTGCCCTCAGTGTTGTCTCAGCCTCTGTATAGCACTGAATAGCCTAATAACTCTCTCGCTCAGTGTCCCTTGGCTGTCTCTTGAGCCTAGCTATCTCCCTCTCTAGATCCTGGATATCATCTGCCTGTCCCTGGCAGATCTCCCTCAAGGATAGTAGCTCATCCTCCTCCTCTCTCCCCTCACCTTGTCCCTGTGGTTGCTCCTGTCCCTGTCCTTTCTCTTGTCCCTGTACCTATCTAGGATCTTGTACCTGTCTTGGAGCCTGTGCTACTAGCACCTGTAAAGGCAATCCACCTCTGCCCCTCACTATGTGAGTTTGTTGAGCCTATCTCTCCTCTTCGCCCTCTCTCCTCGAAGCCACTCTCATCTCAACCATTGCGCCCCACCTTCGCCATCGGCCTCTACCCCCACCATCTCCACTATCATCTTCATCAACTCCACCGTCTCCATCTATCGGCTCTTCTGGATCCATCAGCCATGGAAATGGATGCTCTCCCCAATATGCTGTGTACTCTGCATCCATGCCTGCATCCTCTATATCTACCCATATATCCCAAGGAAGAGGAACCATCTCTACCATCTGTGTCACAACCTGATCATAAGAAAGAAATGACCCCAAATGCACCTGATCCCTCACTGTTCGTGCATACATCCCTGACCTCCTTGGCATCCGTTGTATCCTGTCGAACTACTTGCCCACCCTATCTACCAACTACCTCTTAATAACATACAATGTCTTACCAATCAAATACCTACTCCGAAATACATACGGTAGCTCCACTGCATCATCCTCCCACTCCTCATAGTCTAAGTAAGGCCTCCATATCACACTATCTATCTCATCGATCAACCTATGCCAATACTCCAGTCTCCCAATCTATGGTTGTGACGTAATCATATCATAAAAATGCACATAAGTGCACCCATGTCCCCTACCTCTAAAGTGTATCAGACATGTCACCAACAGATGCTCATATGCCCATACCTGCAGCAGTGTCACTCTGCATCCCAATCCTGCTAATCCATGATATAAAAACTGATGCAGCTCATAATACAAGTGTGCCAATAGACACGACCCCCATGCAAACCTAGTGTGCTCAGTCACCAATGTCTCCAGAGTCGTCCCCCATCCCAAATCCAACCCTCATGTTGTTCTATCCGGATAGAGGAATCCACTAATAACTCCTGCCAGAACCGCTGGTAGCACCAATTTTGTCGATGTCATGGTGTCCCAAGCCACATGTCCTGCCCTCATCTCCAGTCCTGGATCCTGAAACACTCGTCTCAGTGCATCCTGGTCTCCCTCTCGATCGTAAGTAACCAACTCCCCATCGATCAGTATCCTTAGTATCCTATACACATCCTCCAAGGTGACTATCATCTCACCCATCAGTAAATGAAATGTGCATGTCTTTGAGTGCCATCTCTCAACTAAAGCAGTCAACAATCCCATGTTCGCCCGAAACTTAGGCACATACAAAATATATCACAAGCCCATAGCCTGAACTACTGCTCTATCCTCGAGTGTCAGCTCTGGTCATAAATTTCAAGTCAAAGGGAATCTCTCTCGTGACTCTAGCATCGGTAGGTCCTCCTGCAGTCAAGCAAATCAACTGTGTCAATCTTAGTGGTACTCCTTGTTCATCACAAAGTGTTGCTTCCTATCTTAGCAGTACTCCTTGTTCATCACAAAGTGCTACTTTTTATCTTAGTGCTTATATCTATCATATGACACTCTATCCTAGTGGTACTCCCTGTTCATCACAAAGTGTTGCTTTCTATCCTAGTAGCATTCCCTGTTAATCACAAAGTGCTTCTTTTTGTCCTAGTGGTACTCCATGTTCATCACAAAGTACTTCTTTCTATCCTAGTCGTACTCCCTATTCATCACAAAGTGCTGCTTTGATCCTATCTTTTAGGGCACCTACTTGAGTTTATCCTCTTGAGTAGCTTATCCAATTGGCAACGTATATTTTATCACAGAATTGTCAATTTCAGCCTGATCCCATTGGCAACATATGTTCTATCATAGAATTGTCAATTTCTTTGGTACTCCATGTTCATCACAAAGTGCCTTGCTCTATCCTATCCTAAGGCCTCTGCTTGAGTGTATCCTCTTGAGTAGTTTCCTAATTGGCAACACATGTTCTATCATAGAATTGTCAATCCTATCCCTATCTGTTATCCTAGTCTTCCCTAGAGGTCCTGCTTGAGTGTATCCTCTCAGCAACTTATCCAATCGACAACGTATGTTTATCACAGAACTGTTGATTCGACCTTGAAGACATAAATGCTTATACACGACACAAACACACTTGCATATTGCACATACGTGTCTATCCTGCATAAACACACCTGAAATACACAGACGTGCTTGCATTTGACATAAACACTTTTGAAATCGTAGACATGCCTGACACAAACACAGATGTGCCTAGCCTACCCAAATGTGCCTGACACCAACACAAACGCGTGTTACCATTTTTTTACCCTACTTGACCTTTTTCTAGACCTACCTAAAGCACATTTATTAACCTACTTGACCTGCATTTATGACAACAATTAATGCAACAAAGTACAAGGAGGTTTTGTGGTACTTACCAGCTCTCCTACATTTGCTAGCCTCTGATATTGGTGAACGCGATCAAATCTGTGCACCAATGCCATTGCTGTTGACTCTCTGCTCTCTCTGCACTCTGATCTCTTAGATGTGTGGATGACAATGAGGATGTTTTCCCTCGTAGTCTATCTTATAGACTACCCTAGCCCTAGTCTCCTAAGTCAGTCTTCTTTATCCTGTGACTCTGTCACTCCATCCTATCTAGTCAGTCCTTTCTAGCCTTTCTTTCTTATCGAGAGATTGTCTGCGATATTTCCAAACATTTTCATCCAATCTCTTGAGGGGGCATATCATTCCCATCTTGGGGCAACTTTGTATCAGTTCATCTTATCTTCTTTGAAACAACGCGACAAGCTACATTGTGTTAAAGAGGGGCAAAATGTAGACACCTAAAATTGTCCAGTCTAATTAAATAAATATTCTTATTTATTTAATTATTTTATCCTAATTCTTCTATTAATTAAATAAATTTTTATTTATTTAATTAATTCATTTATCCTCTTCTAACCTTATTTTTCATTTAAATAAATACTTTTATTTATTTAATTGATCCCACCTCCTCTATTAATTAAATAAATATTTATTTATTTAATTAATTCATTAACCTTTTCCACCCATAACACATGTCATTCATCTCTTAATTCCTACACTACCTACCCTCTCATTATTTTATTATTTCCTCTACCTACCCTCTAATCTTAGCAGACCATTTATCTTTTACACCTTTTAATCTTATCCCTCCATTTCTTATAGTGTCTTCTATATAAGGAGATGCTTCCTTCATTATCAACCCCCAACTATGGTTTTGAATTTTCATATGCGATCAAGCCTACTTGCAACCACATTTCCATTCTTTGTTGAGCTCTTGTGCACACATAAAATTTGAGAGCAAATATATCAAGCAAGATCAATGGAGATAGGAAGAATGGAGATTCAAACCCTATTGGACATGTGATGGTATAATTTTTGTGATTTTATTTGATTTGCATTGTCTTAGGTAATCTTCATATGTTATGGTGGATCTTTCTTGTTGTTAGCCTAGGGTTTTGTGGTTGAATTCATTTAGTCTTTCAATATTGCTGTTTCCATTTTTACCATAAACAATAGCATTTTTTCATTTGTTGCAAAAACCGTCAATTGCATGCAATGCAAAGTTATGAGATAGGATAGAATTGATTCGGTTCTTTGTGTGAACAAACCGATGCCACAAGCACGTCTGGGTGGGTAGGTTTACACTAGGCATGCTTCTCTCGTGCATCCCAAAGCATTGGAACATCGAGAGTCATACCCTACCGACGTGATCTCTCAAGTGTCTTGAGTCCAAAAAATTGTCAAACTTTGATGGACTACTTTTTCCAATCCAGGACACATATGACCGATCTGTTTGAACTTGCCGGGTCACGTGAGGCTCCTCTATAATGTCCTATCTTGGTTTTTATGACTCGAAGCCATTTTCAATTGGTAGCATTTTTTCGCCTCTTGCAAAAATCGTCAGTTGCATGCAATGCAAAGTTGCAAGATAGGCTAGAATTGATTCGGTTCGTCATGTGAATAAGATGATGTCATGTGAATAAGATGATGTCATGAGCACATCTGGATGGGTAGGTTTACTCTAGGAATACTTCTCTCATTCATCCTAAAGCGTCAAAACGTCGAGAGTCATACCCTACCGACATGATCTCTCAAGTGCCCTGAATCCAAAAAATTGTTAAACTTTGACGAACTGTTTCTTCCAATCTAGGACACATATGACTAATCTGTTTGAACCTATGGGATCATGTAAGGCTCCTCTACAATGGCCTATCTTGGTTTTTGATGACTCGGAGCCATTTTCAATTGGTAGCATTTTTTTGCCTGTTGCAAAAACTGTTAGTTACATGAAATGCAAAGTTACAAGATAGGCTAGAATTGATTCGGTTTGTTGTGTGAAAAAACTGATGCCACGAGAGCATCTAGGTGGGTAGTTTTATGCTAGGCATGCTTCTCTCATGCATCCCAAAGCATCGGAACATCAAGAGTCATACCCTATCGACGTGATCTCTCAAGTGCCTTGAGTCCAAAAAATTGTCAAACTTTGATGGAATGCTTCTTCCAATCTAGGATACATATGACCGATCTGTTTGAACCTATGGGGTCATGTGAGGCTCCTTTACAATGGACTATCTCATTTTTTGACGACTCGGAGCCATTTTCAATTGGTAGCATTTTTTTGCTTGCTTCAAAAATCGTTAGTTGCATGCAATGCAAAGTTGCAAGATAGGCTGGAATTGGTTTGGTTCATCATGTGAAAAAACCAACATCATGAGCGTGTATGGGTGGGAAGGTTTACACTAGGCATGCTCCTCTCATGCATCCCAAAGTGCCAGAACATTGAGAGTCATACCCTACCGTCGCGATCTCTCAAGTGCCCCAAGTCCTTGCTTGTTCTTTCCTATGGTTGATATCAGTTGTCCTAAATAGAATCATATTACATATATATGTAAACAAAAATTTATAAACAAACAAATAACCATAAATATGCATCTTATCATTATTTTTTTGAATCAAAACTATTAATCAATCACAATAATATTGACAAAACTAATAAGAATAACAATTCAATCATTTGAGATCATGCAAAAACAAAAAAATCACTTACTTCTATGTATAAAACAGTGATAGAAGTGCAAACACAGTTGCAATGGGGCCTTCAACTACCTAAAAAACTTCTTTTGTGGTTCTCGGGCAAATAAAACTATGTCTAAGTACCCCGTACGCGATATATTAATAACCACATGCGCACTGTTAATCCCTAAAATGTTGGCAAGCTCAATGATTTTTTTTCACCCTGTATGCGCTTATAACTCATAATTAGCACATATGCGCTCCTACGCCTTAAAAATGTAATGGCAGGGCAGTGAACTAATAGGCTCAATACCCTGTACATGTTATTTTGAGTAAAGAAAATGTGAATGAAAAGGGAGGGAGGGAGAGAGGGAGAGGGAGTGAGAGAGAAAGGGAGAGGGAGAGGGAGAGAGAGGGGGGGAGAGAGGGAGGGAGGGAGATAAGAAGAGAGAGAGGGATAGGGTATGGAGAGAGAGAGAGAGAGAGAGAGAGAGAGAGAGAGAGAGAGAGAGAGAGAGGGAGAGGGGGAGAGAGGGAGAGGGAGAGAGAGAGAGTGAGAGGGAGAGAAAGAGAGGCACCTTGTACGCGCTTGAGAGGGGGAGAAAGGGAGAGAATACACACATATGTGTGTATATATACTTAATATATTATATATTATATATATATTATTATATACAATATATTTATATATATATAAATATTATATATTATATATAAATTATATATTTTATGTATATATGCATATTATATATATAATATCATATTATACACACTACCAAATTTTAAACAAAAGTAGTCGTACACGCTGTTTATAGTAAAGATAGAGCGTACGTGCTTCTTACACCATAATTATCCTGTACGTGCTTTTTATACCATAGGTACCCCGTACACGCTTTTGACTGTTTAGGCTTGGAAATAGGCCTGGATAACAAAGCTACAGTTTGGAAGTTTGATTTCCCTCCATTTCCCTCCTTTTTGACATGTTTTATTTTATCAACTTGGTTTCTCGACTTTGTCATCATCATGTTTACACTTCATCAAGTGGGTATTTCTAAAATTGCCACCATATTTTCACCCGTCTTCTGAGCTTTCTAATCATTTTTTCTAAAATTTGAACAATAATAACATATTATTATTGAATTTCTTTTACTAGTGTCTCCATAGTTCTCACAGACATGTGTAAATTTTTTTTAATAACTTTTGATCTACTTATCCAAATTTAAAAAACTTTATATATTATTGTAGTGCACTTTATTCTTTACAATTTATTTTTTTTGTATTTTCGATTTTTTTAGTGCAACTTATGCTTTGCGCATGAACATGTACCTAATTTTTAGGATGTGCTTGTTTGGAAAAATCTTTAAAAAAAACACTCAACAAAAAATTACAAAAAAATACACATCTTCTAGTGCTCACTCTGAGCTATCTTTCTGCCAAAGTATTTTTCAAAATACTAAATCTAACTATGACTTTTTTGATGCGCACGTCAGACACTATGTTATGTTTTTTAGAAAAAATCAGGGTCTATTTTTTGTGTGCGAAGGATTTGACCCCCTTAATCTTATCCAATTTTGAAAAAGTTTAGTAGTTTGGAAACTAGATTCAGAGAACTACAATATTTGTTATTTGATTATCTTCATATCTTGAGTGGATGACTTTCAAATTTTTCCTCCAAGTTCAGGTTCACCTGATTTTAGAAAAAAAGTGTCCACTTATGCCCCCTTTTTGACCACCATCTTTGTGCACTTACCCTAAATTCCTTCCCAACTTTGCCACATCTTTATCAAACTCTGCATTTTGCTTGCTATTATTTGTCTCCATATTGTCTTTCTTCTTGATGCTTTCTTTCTTCATATGTTGTTGTATCTTTCTATTCTTTCTCTTGACTTCTTGATACCTTACTTAAGGTTTCTCTCCTTTCTCTTCTGCCTAGCCTTTTGGTACCCACGTTCTCCTTTTTAAACCTATCAAACTGCCATACACATATTTGTCCAAATCCCCATGAACATAAATAACTTTGTCTAGCCAGATCTTTTAGAGCTCTGATACCAAACTGATGACACACCCCTCACATAATCATACTTTGATACCAAACCATAAATAGATACACCCAGTCTTCAACCCTTGAACAAATATTTAAACCCATAATAGACTTCTTGTATTAAAAGATACAGGAACCTAAATAACAAAAACCATGATTTCTATAACAACAATATAATGGCACCTGGAACTTCAGATGTACTCAATGGTAGGGACTCTTAATGACACTATTAATTCATCAATGTAACTGCAATTTGACGAAACTTGAATTAGGACAATCAAAATAACAAATAGAAACAACACACATTGATTCATTATTATTTAGAAATAGAACTACAAATCATAATTTGACCCTATGGGTCTTTACAATCAATGCTCGTAATTACTATTCTAATTTTATCGCTATTCTTTCTCTCATTCACCCCCTTTCTCTCTTTCCACAAACTTGACCTGCTCTTCCATTCTCTACTCATGCTTTCACTACTCTGCTCACTTTTCCTTTCTTACAATGTATCCCCCGTCACCTATCACCTTCCTTCCTCTAATATGCCTAATTCATATTGATACTACTCTTCCATTCAATCTCTTATCATCGGCTTCCCTTGTAACCAAAACTGAATCTTGGAAACACAAGATGCGTTGTTCTAAGATATTTAAATATCCCTCCTAATTATACTGTCCACCTCAGCAAGAACAAAATTGACAAAAAAATTAACAAGGACTAACATAATAAATGAAAAGAACTCAAAACAATTTGATGCTCTGGCATCAAAAGCTAAAGTATCAAGGGATGTGTTTGTATGAGGTGAAGGAACATGAAGACAAGTCTCTATGTTATCAAGATGTTCAAGCTCATTATCAAAAGCAATTTCTATTATTATATCATTAGCATATGACGAGTTATTACAATTATGAAGGGATACAAGATAGTCCATAACAAGATTGACTAAAAAAATTGACTTGCTTGGATACACTAAAATCAATGTTGAGATCAATGTTTTTTTTTCTAAGAATCATTCAAAGCAATCTACAATACAAAGCCACAAATGAAAACCCTTGAATATGATTTCTCTTCTCAATGTTTATAATTCTCCAAATCATGCAAGGATATAAGAGAAGATAACCATCAATATGAGAAGAAGACAAGCCTATAGAAACCCTCTCAGTCTAATACCATGCAAGATTTGGCTATGAAAGCCACACAAAATAAGAGATTAAAGGAAAGCACAAATAGATCAAAAGATTAATAGAATGTATTAAGTATGATCAATGTTTATAAGATGCATAAAATATTGCTCCATAATGAGCTACTTGTGGATATATAAGATACACCACTAATATGCATGAATGCACAACCAATATGGGATAAAGGAGATGTAGTCACATCTGTGCATAATTTATCTCCACCAAATAAGAAAGCACAAGGCACATGCAAATCCTACCTAAGTAAGCTTATCTTATTGTAATTGCAAATAATATATAATAAATTAAATACATTTATAAAAATAAATATTCAATAACAAAATGAGGTGCAAGATTAAACACTTGCTTTTAATCACTTGAAAATTGGTTGCCTGGTGGTTTATAGCCGATATCTAACAATTAAGCAACATTGACAAACATCTTTAGGACTTTACTAGGTAAGGATTTTCTCTTTTGGTTAAATCCATAGTTTTGATTTAGTATTTATTAAACATTTAAAGATAAAAAACAAACAATCATGTGTCATGAAGAAAATTTTTTAGGGTCAAGGTGTGGTGTTGTTTCAACATCCCTCTAGGTTTAAGTCGCTATTGGGCCATTATAATTACATGCTTTATGCTTGTCGGTAGGGACTAAACAACTAGATAGACATCCGACAAGCATTTCACATCTTGTTGCATCAAACCTGCATAGCTCAGGGATTGAAACATACTAGGTCTACTAAATATCGATCATGTCCCATTTTGTAGATACAAATAGATTGTAAGATTTAATCACCAAAAGCAAGGTGGATATGGGGAAATATAATAGAGTTATAAGGAAATATATAATATATGAAGGAGAGGGATATGATATGAATGTATATATATCTATATGGAGATATAAGGGTGCATATGATAAATTGAATGAATACAATCAATAGTAATACAATTACTTTTGGTCTCAATCTATTGTGTTATGTATGCTCTTAATATTTTGTTAGTTAGATATCTTCTTTTTGGATCTATTTCTTTGTTCTCCTTAATAGGATTGAGTTTGGGGTAAAAGACTAGAACATCAAAAACTCATTGGGGTTTAGAACTTTGATATGTATCCCCAAATCTCTTTCTAACATTAGTTCTATTATCAAGATCCTGGTTAGGTCTTGTTGAGGATAATATGGAAAATTTTCAAAATCAAGGCATATATTGGATAGAGGAGATAACAAGATGATAAAAGAGAGGAAATATATCACATTGTCTCCATGATGTCTACCCTTTGAGAAGGGTTTGGAAACAAAGGGATAGAGAATGGAAAGGGGAAAGAGGTTTGAAATAAATTTATGAAGAGTTGTGACTGACAATTTTTTTTTTGTAGATAACCACCATGGGGAATAATAAAGGAGCGATGGAATCTCAAAACAAAAGCATCCATGGCAAGAGGAGATAACAAGAATACTAGAGAAACCAAGGAGGAAAATAATTTTGGAAAAAGTGACAGTGTTAAGCCCAATCAGAGAGGAAAGAGTACATAAAAAAATGATGGGGAGAAAAGAGAGACACCACAAGAGAATGAAGATTGTAGGAAAATTGATATTAGAGTGTGCCAATGGGCACTGTTAGGTGTGCAAATGTGGGCTTTCCTAAGAAGAAGAAGAAAAATAATAAGAAAGGGGATAAAAAAACCCCAAAAAGAAAAAAATCATGTTGGAATAGGGAAAGATGAATTCTAAATAATTTAGAGAAAACTCTTGAAGAATATGGAAGATCTAGAAGATTTTTATTAGAGGAGTGTAGTAACATAAATACTCCTACCCTATGACAATCTCCCATAAACCCTAGAAATAAATTGGACCTATCCACTATTAAAACCAACCTAGATGACAAGTTTATAGAATTCCATAAAATCCAAAGAAGGTATTACCCTTAAATGATGCATATTTATAAGAATTAGTTAATAAAAGTATAAGAAAGTTGAGAAAAGATGAAAAGACCAACAAAGAAGATAAATTTAATTTGGGAAAAGATTTTTTATTTAAGTAATTAGATGCCACTTACAAAAAACAATGAAACATTTCTTTGAAGAAACACAAACCCCTGGCTAGGATATATTCCCACATTCATATAAGAGTGGAAGGATTTTGGTGCAAGAGATACCATTGACAAGATTAGAAGGGAAAGAAGAAAGTGTTGTGCAAGAGACTACTTAGGAAGAAATCTTGGAAAATAAATTTTTTGATATCAGATGAAATCGAGATGAGGGTAGAGAGCAAAAGCCTTAGATATTAAGAAAGAGAAAAAGAAGAGCCCTCAAATTTGGAGAAGTAAACCAAAGAAGAAACCACAAAAGATGGAAGTCTTCATTAAGATACTTATTTTGGCCATGACACCACTAAAATTGTGGAACATGTGTTCCTACAAGAGTCCTTATGGGAGAGAAAAGGAGTGCAAGAAGATAAACAAATAGTACTAGATTTTAAGTCCTCCCTAAGAAAAGAGGAATTGGACTAGTACATGAAAATGTACCCTCAACATAACAATAGTTGGGATGAGGTTAGGGATGACTTTCTAATTAATTTGTATACTTTGGTCATCCCCATTGAAAATGTAAATAAAATGAAAGAATTGGTGCAAAGAGAAAATGAGTCCATTAAGGCATACAATAACAGGTTCAGGGAAGTTTGCCACAAATTAGAAGAACCCGTATTGGAGAAACAAAATATTGAATGGTTAATTCTAGTCTCCAAAAAAATATTAGAGTGGTGTTGGATGGAAAAATATTCAATTCTTAAATAGACCTCATCACAATGGCATATAGGATTAAGCACAGGCCTAGAGGAAACCAAAAAATAAATGAAACAAAAGAAGCCCTCAAGGATCTCTTGTATGACAAAGATTTAAACATGTGATTCAATAACAAGCCAACCACAAAAGCCTAATAAACACAATGAATTTTGAATCATAACAATAGAGCACTTGAAGGGATCAATGAATCCAATTTCATCAATCTTTCTCTTGTCAGTATCCTATTCTATACAACCAGCCAAGAAAATACTCTTGCCTTTGGTAGGATGCTTGGATGCCAACACAGGTATGTACGCCACTCACATCTATCCTAGTCTTTCCATAATACTTCATAGCCTATCTTTGTCAAGTATTCCCTTGACTTAGCTGCATACCAAAAGATTTGGTCTTGTCCTGTCATTTGCACCACTTGGTGCTTGTTCTACTCTGATTGGAGAATATTTTTACTTTTCACACCCAAAACTGCCATGTTCTTCTAATGTGTGACATAGACAGCATTTCACTCTATGATCTCCAAATAGTCTCTGACTATGTTCCCCCAAAGTGGAGTCAATTTCTCCCTAATTCCCTCCATCCCAAGGAGGTCAATTAGTCTTTTGTATCCATTCCACAAGTCCATCCAAAAGTCTATTTCCCTCCCATCTCTTACTCTCCATGAGAGGTGATCTATTATTACATGTCTACTCCTCATCAATTGGTGCCAAATGGTAGAACCATTGGGGGGATTGGCTATCATTAGTATATGCTCCAGGTTATTTGTATCCAGATATTTACCTTGTAGCACCTTGCACCATGATGCCTCCAATTCTTTGAACATTCTCTAGATTAGTTTCACTACTAATGCTTTATTCTGGGTCGTGATATCCTTTATACCAATACCCCCAACTTCTTTTAGTTTCTTTGCGATATCCAAAGCTAGTAGTGGTATTCTATGAATATCACTAGCTCCATCCCAAAACAAATTTTTAAGAAGCTTGGTAATTTACGACTCAACTTTTTTAGTGATTTCAACTTTCAAAAGCATATAGATTGGAATAGCTGATAAAACTGATTTTATCATAGTTATGTGCCCAAACATCATTAACCATATGCCCTTCCAGCACTTAGTTTTTTTCACACACCTCTCTGTGACCTCCCTCCATAACTTTCTCTTTATGGCCCCACATAATAGTGAGACACCAAGGTAATTGGAGGGCAAATTCTCCACTCCGAAGCCAAGTGTTGTAGCTATCCTCCTTTAAATTGCTTGTCTAGTATTGCAAATGACTTTTATTTGCTGCCCTGATACTTTGCAATAGTCATGATTATTGTGCCTCCTCAAGTGATGCTTTACCATATAGGTTGGTGACACTTAAAATAGTTGGTGAGTGAAAGATGGGAGTGATTGAATTACTCTGATTTATTACCATGATCGCAATCTTTTTTTTGCTTCAATATTCCTTCTTAATGCATCCGCCATGATTACAAAAAGAAATGGTGAGAGGGGGTCACCCTATCTCAAACCCCTTCCTGCTTGAAAACATTTGCACAGTTTCCCATTGATCAGTATGGAGTATCTCATTGTGGAGATGCATCTAAATACCCACTACAACCATTTATTATAGAAACCAAGTCATTTGAGTACCATCGTTAGAAATATCCATTGTACATGGTCATAGGCCTTCTTGACATCAAGCTTCAGTATTGTACTCCTTGAATTTTCCTTTTTGATAGAGTGTATCAATTCATGTGCAATGATAATTTCATTTACTATATTCTTTCCTAGAACGAAGACACTTTGCTCCAAAGAAATAATTCTTGGTAAGACCTTCTTCAGCTTATTGGCCATAACTTTGGCAACTATCTTATAAATTGTATTACACAATAAAATTGGTTTGAAGTTAGAAAAAGATTATACCTCTTGTTTGTTTGGGATGAGGGTAATGTTCATGTTGTTCATCTCCTTCAGCATCAAGCTTCACTTCCAAGATTCTTCCACCATTGCCTATATTTCATTTGCCATACTATTCCAACATGTTGGAACATTGCCGCTGTAAACCCATCTAGATTAGGGGCCTTGTCGGGGTTCAACTGAAAAGTGGCATCTTTGACTTCATGTTTGCTAGCATCATTAACATTTTGTTGTCTTCCTCTGATATTAATGATGGGTTGTCATAATGAAATCCCCACACAAATTTTCCACTAACCCTTCATCCCCAAATAATTCATGGAAGAATCTTACTCCCTTTTGGATGTCTTCCTCCTTTTTAAGAACCATTCCTTCTCACTGGATGTGAGTTATTTTGTTCCAACATTTTTTCATTTTGGTTGAGTTATGAAAGAACTTGGTGTTCCGATCACCTTGTTTCAACTAACTTTCTCTTGACTTTTCTTTCTAATAGCATTCCTCTCTAGCTATAATTTCTTCATATTCTTTGAAGAGATCCTTTTCCTTGGTGTATTCTACATTTGTCATGCCATCCTTGATGACTTTATCGCTCAACATTTCCATTTCTTGTCCACAAAAATATTCTTAAAAACTTCCTTGTTCCAAATTTTGAGTTTTTCCTTAAGTAATTGCAATCACTCATTTAGAAAACAAACATTCATGTACCTTTGATGATCTTTGATTCCTCCCACCATCCCAAAATGAGAATGTCTATTATTCTTGCCATCTAAACCATATTTTTTCAAATTTTAACTAATACCCCATTGGTCGAGCATCCTCTAGGATATTCAATTCTACTGGGAAGTGGTCTAATATAGGGATTGGTTTAATGGTTGTATTTGGTATCAAAGGAGCCTCCATCTATTTATTGTCAAAATAAATTGGTTGAGTCACTCCGTTATATTGGAAAAACCCATTCTTTTTATTTTTCCATGTAAAATTTCTATTGATTGGAGAAATCCATTAATCTATAGTTTAAGATAAATTAACTGAAATTATCTTGTCTAAGTGGTTCTCCCAAGATCGTCCACCTTTTCACTTGGGTGCAATATTGCATTAAAATCACCCCCCAAAATTGCCTTGTTGTGTCTTGTTTGCAAGTATTCCTCTATTATTTTCCATAATTCTCTTTTGTCCACTGTCTTCATTGGCCCGTAAATGTTATATAAGAGAAAATTCAAATAAAAAACTAAGCTTTTTACCTCACACTTGATCTAATTTTGTTATATTTTCAAAATTGTCACAATTGCCTTATTTGGTTTCAACATTACATACAATCCTTTTGTTGCTCCATCAACACCTTGTGTTGTGCTGGCCTAACCATAGTAATATTTGACAAATTCATCTACATTTTCTTTTGAAAGTTGGGTTTCCTATAGTAGTATCATATCAATCAATTGGTTTTCTATCTGGTGTTTGATCATACACTGTTTGTTAGGGGCGTAAGCCCCTATGCCCCTAACATTCCATGCAAGGACATTCATTGTCTCCCAGAGGAGGCCTTGCCTCCCTTGGATCTTAGAAGGTAGGTTTTGATTAAGGATTGATCTTGGAGAAGGGCATCTTCTGCTCTCATTTCACTGTTTGTCTTTCTGCCTATTTTTCACTTGATGACCACATTCTCCATCTCTTTTGTCATGGATTGGACAATAGTCCTTGGCTCCATTATGTCCAATTCATCACCGTGTGTTTCATGTGCCTCAATTTTCAAGATCTATGAAGGGCATTCGATTGGATCAATAAAAAATAGGGCGTCCTCCTCCACTGGTGCTTGAACCATTTCGGGTTCTCATTTATCTACTACCAGAATTTCTTAATTGTCACTTTGCCCTTGCTTTCCATTACAAAAATTATTTTCCAATATTGGGGTATCAATTTTGTTTGTTCCTTCGCCTCAAGTCTTGGTTTCTTCCTTTGGCTATTTTTGTCTCCATATTTTCTTTTCTGGGATTTGACAATCTTCCTCAAAGTGGTTTCTCCTTTTACATCAACAACAGTAAAACTTTCGTTCCTCTACTTCGATCTCTTGTTTCCAAATACCAACCAATGTTTTTAGACTTATAAATTTAGGTATCACCTCAATTAAGATTATTTCTATCCTGGCATAGTGTATCAAATCTTCCTCTCCCATATCTATGTTTAGGGTATGCGCTAGTTTGTTCCCAATCATTTTAAAACTATCTTCACTCTTGAATTTGAAGGGGAAATTGTATAAGAAAATCCAAATTGGATTGTCTCTTGGCGCCATTATTTTTGAATTGAAATTATGAACCCATTTCTGAGTATACACATAATATTCTTCTATTCTCCACAAACGTTTTTCAATAGCGGCATTTCACTCCTCTTCATTCCCAAAATCAACAATAAAGAATTATTTCTGCATGAAATAAACTTCAAATATATTTGACCAATTTCATTTTACCCATCTTCGAATTTCATCTCTGTGTCTATTAAATCCCATGATTGTTCCTATTATGACCATTTTTTGAAAGGTCTGTATATCTTTGTCTATAGTTTCCACCATTTCAATCTCTATTTCCCTGTAATTAGCCTCTGCACCTAAGTTTTTTGCATATTGATATTGTTCCAATTATGATCCCTCTACAGATTCACATTCTATGCATTTGCCTTCCTCTACTTTTTTGCCATCTTCTCCTTCATATTTGAAATCTAGTTATAATCGAATTTAGGACAATTAAATAATTAATAATTATTTAATTATAATGCAAAGAGGGATATCTGAAATTTGAAATTGATTTAGAAGAATAGTGTCATATTAATTAAATAATAAATTATTTAATTAATTTAGAGGAATAATTATTGAAAATGTTGCTAGTAGGTGATGGACAATTTTTACTGTCTACATTTTGCCTCTCTTTGAAATAATATTTGAAGTAGCATTATTTCAAAGAAAAAGTAAAAATGATGCCTCAACATGAAAATGGATGGAGGTAGAATACCCCTTCGAGAGATTATTTGTGCACTAAAGGCATGAATGATCTCTCGAAAAAAGAAGAAATAAAAGAATGCTAGTATGATAGAAGAAATGCATGGTGATGATGGTTATTTGATCTACATCAAATAGAGATACACTTCATTGGTTTTATTCAAAATGTGATTGACATAGATTGCTTGTTTTGAAATTGATTGATAGATTAGTCTTGAGATTTTATCATGCCTTTACTATTTCCTTGAATTATCTTCATGGAGTATTTTTTAAATTGAAAATGGATGCATTGCATCAAGGTAGGCCAAGGTGAGGAACACTAATAGAAATATAGCAAATAAATGACCATGTGACTAAAACTTTTAGTCACGACAAGTAAAAATGACCAAATTCTAGTCATTTTTTGCAACACAACTATAAATGACTAATTTGGTCACCGGGTAATAAAATACAACCAAATAATTAGTCACACAAATAAAAATGACTCAATAAATGACTAATTTGATCATCAGAAAAAATACACAACTAAACATCATATTTATGCTTGAACAACAATTATATATATAAATATCTATTATATGTATATATTTATAAATTATATATATGTATATATATAAATATATTATATATCCATATATAAATATATTTATACACACACATATAAATATATATATCTGCATATATACATATACATATACATATACATATATATATACATATGCATATGCATATACATACATACATACACATACACATACACATATACTACATACATACATATATATACATATACATACATACATACATACATACATACATACATACATACATATATATACATATACATATACACCAACATATATACATATATATGTTGGAAAAAACAAGGAAGGAAATTGAGAAGGGGGGGGGGTGAATCAATTTTCACCGGATTAAACAAATTAATCACAATCTCAGATCTGATCAACTGCAATAGAAAGAAATATAACAACAACACACATAACATCAATATTATTGATGTGAAAAACCCAGTTAAGGGAAAAACCACGGTGGGAACCTATCCACAATGAGATGATACTTTGTAGTAGTATGTGTAAATATTACAATGGGAATGCACATGCATTCAGGCACACTGCCTAGAGCTCACTGCTCAAATTACAATGAACCAGAAGGCTACAACCCTTAGGAAAAGTTCACTACCTTACAAAGATGATCAGATTACAATCCAAAAAAGATGAATTACAAAAATAGCATCTAATAATGCCCGATGACAGTTTCAATTAAGCTCATATGTATGCCCTTCACTAATCTCTACTCAATACACCACACCAAAAGATGAATTCACTTGATTGCACATACACCACTCTCTGATAATGCAGACTTCAACAACAACAATCAAATTACATGAATATTACACCCATTTATACAAATCATCAACCTTGACTACAAGGTTGGCCAAACCCATACCACCGAATTACAAAATTACATCACACAATACATAAATCAACCACTAGACCAATACAATTTCATAGACAACATAGCATGGACCTAAATCAACTCCTCAAATGCACACCACTACCGAAAATCTCACCAAGATCAACCGCAACACATTACACCACCAAAAATACTGTATAAAATGAAGAATATCACCAGACCCATAAGATCATCAAGAACATGCACAATGATCAATTTGGATCATCAGAAAAAATAAGACATGATTAGGAAACACCAACAAGCATGTTATAACCATCCGCAACAGCTACACCAACACCACTTATTCAAATTTTCATCGATCAACACACAAATACTGAAGAACACTTAACAACAACAAATCAGATCAAGAAAGGTAACTTTAAGAGCATCAAATCATGAGCCATCTGAAATGAATTTACACACGTTCATACCAAACACTCTCCCAAATCCACAACACAAGATACGATCATACCAGAACACAACAAATCAAACACCAGAACACTGCAACATTGAACACTGAAAACCAATCTCCATATCGAAATCCTCAACTCGATCAAATCATCACATAACATCATGGAATCAATAAAGAATGAAGTATCTCTAGTTGATTCAGCATCCTAAATAGATAAACCAACCAGATCAACTCACTGCAACCACCAGATCACCAAAACATTTCTCTACAATACCAAAACACAGGAATATGTTGACATCAATGACAACAACATATCCTAGTAGCAACAATATCCAAGAATATATACATATATATACACACACACACACATATAAAATTTACACCAAGCTATGGGTACCTAGCATCATGGCCCCCCACCTTGATGTTAATCATGATTAATTATTTTAATCCCCATAAAAAAATTCCAGCCACAACCCTAATGGGTTGTGCAAATAATCTCATCCATTATATTGTTTTAATCTCTACCATTGGATCTTAGGGCTTCAATGGAAAACCCTAACATCTATTATGATGAAAAGTAATCCTATTCTCTCATTTGAACATTTTCTCAAGCTTTGTAACCCTAGCCTCATCCATGGAAGCCATTATTGTAGGTTTCTGAAAAGTGCTTTGGCTTAATCAAATAAGCTATGGAGATCAAAGAATTCACCCAATGAGTTCTTACAGTATTTTTAAACCCCTAGTTCTGATGTAATTTTTCTCTTATATTTGTAGGAAACAAAAAAATCCATTTTATTTGTTTGGGTTTGCACCAATTTTCTTTTGAGATTTTTTTTTTCCCTCTTATTTTCTCAGTAAAACCCTAAATCTAATTTTTCTCTTATATTGTTTGCAGATTTCTAGGTTGGGAAGGAGTGATAGCCATATGCATTTGTGGGAGATCAAAATCTCCATTTTATTTTTTTGGGGTTTGCACCAATTTTCTTTTGAGTTTTTTTTTTTCTTTCCCTCTTGTTTTCTCTATAAAACTCTAGATCTAATGTAATTTTTCTTTTGTTTGCAGGTGCAAGTTTGGAAGGAGTGACAACCATATGATATGTGGGAGATTAATATCTCCATTTTATTGTTTGCAAAATATTTTTTTGATATATATTAGTTTTTTAATTTTTTTATTTGAATTTTTTTTAATCTGAGGGGTTGCAACACCCCCATACATGGGGTGCCGCAACTCTGTAGAGCTGCAACCCCCCATGCAAGGGGGTGCCATAGTCCCCATGGGGCTATGACACCCACTTACATGGGGTGATGTAGCTTTGAGAATTGTGACCCATGTAAGGGGGTGTCACAGTCCCCATGTGCTGCAACCCCCCCTTACATGGGGTGTTGTAGGCCTGGGTCTGCGGCCTCCCACATAAGGGAGGGCTACACCCTTTTTTTTAATAATTTTAAAAAAAATGTTTATATTAATATATATATCACACAAACACACACACACACATAATGATTTTTATATAAAATATATATTTATATAAATGTGATGTAGTTTTTTCAGTAATTTATTTCTACCATTTAACACAATATATATATATATATATATATATATATATATATATATATATATATATATATATATATATATATATATATATATATATATAGTGTGTGTGTGTGTGTGTGTGTGTGTGTGTGTGTGTGTGTGTGTGCTATATTTATATAATATATATATTTCTCTTTTAATCAATAGAGATTAATGAGTGTGTATGTGTGTGTGTATCATATGAAGCATATATTTTGCAAAGAAGACTATATATAAAATTCAAACATATTTATGTGTATGCATCTTTTCATATAAATTTACTTGACTATATGTTCTCGTACTTAACTAGAACTTTCCAGCATCTAGATTTAATGAAATGGTATTTAAATGACATTTAATGATTACAATTACTAAATAAATGACTACCATGACTAAATAAATGACCAGTTAACCAAGAATCAATGACTAAATTAACCTCTAAATATACTACCAAATTGATCAATCAAAACAACCAATAAATGACCAAAATGGTTTAGTCATAAATTTAATGGTCATGTTATAAATGGCTGTCAATAAACTACTAATGGTCACATGACCAAGATTAGTCATTTATATGCAATTTTTAGTAGTTTTTTTAGTAATTTATTGCTATTTTTGTACTAGTGGACTATCCCATTGTGTAGATAGACACATTATAGACAAGGAGCTCCTTGACTCATACTAGTGACACTTGAACACTATTGGAATATGTGAGGAAGTAACCACAAAACATATTAATCCAAGTGCAAAAAAGTGTTAGATGACCTTTAACTTGCACAATATGTTTCAATTATGCCAAATGGAATCCCAATCACACATAAGAGACTTAGTTACCCCAACATCTTATAATAAAAAAACCACAAACAACAATCAAGGATAAAAATCACATTCCATCCTTGCTCCTCTAATCACTTGTGGATACGCTTGAGTAGTATAAGAACATAATGTCCAGATAAATCACATAAAAAGATAAGACTTATTGGATCAAATAAATAAAAAACCATTTAGATCTTCTTGTCAAAGATAAGTGTTTCTTGATAGGATGATGTTTGATAGGATTCCCATTGTAGGAAAGTTGTATTCATTAGGGCATGATATCTGATAAGGTGCCTATTCTCAAAATGATGTATCTATAAAGGCATATTGTTTGATAAAGATGCTAAAACTAATAGGCAATTGACTACTTAGGTTGTAGATTAGCATGGTAGTTTGTTTGTTGTTTTGTGAATATTTAAGCTTAATGTTTAGTGTGATTTTTTTGCATAGTTTAATTTATTTTTATTTTTAAATTTTTTACTTTTTTTTTCACATTTTTTAAAGTTTTTGTTTTTTTTTGTTTTTTTACAATACTTGACTTCGTGAAAGATGTCCATATCATTGATTCAAGTTCAAGACATGTATAAGATTTATTCTCAAGCAAGATTTATTTATTTGCCCCCAGTCTCTAGCAAGAGACATGGAACATTATGAATGGATGAATGAACTAGTGGGATGGAAATGGATAAGTGAAGGATGGAGGCAACTTATTATGGAATCAAAGCTGATTTGATTTTCAAGGACTATCTCCATATGGGATTGTATATGGTGAAAATGGATAACAATAATAACAATATTGAAAGGCTAAAATGAATTCAACCACCAAACCCTAGCCTAACAATGAACAAAGATCCACCATAACATATGAAGATAACCTAAGACAATGCAAAATAACTCAAAATCACAAAGATTATACCATCACATGTCCAATAGGGTTTTGATCTCCATTCTTCCTATCTCCATTGATCTTGCTTGATATATTTGCTCTCAGATTTTTATATGCACAAGAGCTCAACAAAGAACGGAATGTGGTTGCAAGTAGGATCGTAGTGTAGTCAATTGCATAAAAAATCATTAGCATGAGTGATTAGGGTTTGACAATGAAGAAAGCATCTCCTTAAATAGAAGACACAATAAGAAATGGAGGGTTAAGATTGAGAGGTGTAAAAGGAGGTCGGCTATGATTAGAGGGTAGGTAAAAGAAATAGTAAAATAATGAAAGAGGTAGGTAGTGTATGAATTAAGAGATGAATGACATGTGTCATGTGTAGAAAAGGATAATGAATTAATTAAATAAATAAAGATTTATTTAATTAATAGAAGAAGTAGGACAATTAAATAAATAAGATATTTATTTAATTTAGGAAAGGGATAATTTAAATAAATAAATGTATTTATTTAAATGAGAAATAAGGCTAGAAGAGGATAAATGAATTAATTAAATAAATAAAGATTTATTTAATTAATAGAAGAATTAGGCTTAGATAATTAAATAAATAAAATATTTATTTAATTAGACATGACAATTTTAGGTGTCTACATTTTGCCCCTCTTTGAGACAATGCGGCTTGTCGCGTTGTTTCAAAGAAGATAAGATGAACTGATACAGAGTTGCCCCAGAATGGGAATGATATGCCCCCTCGAGAGATTGGATGAAAATGTCTGAAAAGATTGCAGACAATCTCTCGATAAGAAAGACGGGATAGAATGGACTGATCGGATAAAGTGACAAAGTCACGGGATGAAGAATACTGACTCGGGAAATGAAGGCGAGGGCTAGGGTAGGCTATAAGATAGACCACGGGCAAAAGACATCCTCATTGTCATCCACACCTTCACGAGATCACAGTGCAGAGCGAGAAAAAGAGCAGCAGCAGTCAGCAGCGATGGCCTTCGTACATAGATTCGATCGCGTTTGCCGATTCCAGCGACCAGCAGATGCAAGAGAGCCGATAAGTACCCGAAAACCTCCTCGTACTTTCACGCATTTCAAGTTTTGTCATTAATGCATGCTAAGTAGCAATAAATGCGCTAGGAATAGGGTAGTTGAAATATGCAAAAAAACGCGGAACCGCATCTATGCCAGTGCCAGGCGCGTCTGTGTCGGACAGGCGCGTCTGTGTCGGGTCCAGGCGCGTCTATGCCTGGAACCACGTTTGTGCTGAATACGGACGCGTTTGTGAAATGTAGAAGCGTCTGTGCCCTGTAGGGGCATTTATGTCATGTAGGGACGTCTGTGTTCCCTGGTCGCGTTTGTGAATGGTATAGGCACGTTTGTGTTCAGAAAGCGCGTCTGTGTTGTAGAAGCGCGTTTGTGCAGTCCATAAGCGCGTTTAGGAGTTTAAAGCACGTTTGTGTGTCAAAATGCATAGTTTGAGTCTTCTAGGTCAAATCGGCAGTTCTGTGATGAACATATGCTGTCGATTGGATAAGCTGTTGAGAAGATACACTCAAGCAGATCCTCTAGGAAGATTAGGATAGATCAAGGCACTTTGTGATGAAGAGGGAGCACCAGGATAGGTAGCACTTTGTGATGAACAGGGAGTGCGAATGTGAGTAACACTTTGTGATGAACAGGGAATGTCACACACGTAGTACTTTGTGATGAACAGGGAGCACTACTAGGATAGATAGCAACACTTTGTGATGAACAGTGAGTGTCACTAGGATAGATAACCATATGCATTTAGATAGCAAATAGCATTTTGTGATAAACAGTGAATGCCATGATAATTGACATGATTGATTGGTTGACTGCAGGAGTATTTGCCTATGCTAGAGTCACGGGAGAGATTCCCATCGACTCAGAGGTTGCGACCAGAGTTGTCGATTCAGGACATGATTTCTATTGAGGAGATGGGTCTCACACATGTGCTATATGTGCCCGAGTTTCGGGCAAACATGGGTTTGCTGACTGCACTGGCGGAGAGATGGCACTCTGAGACTTGCACGTTTCACTTGCCTATGGGTGAGATGACAGTGACGCTTGAGGACGTCTACAAGATTCTGCATATTCCGATCGATGGAGAGTTGATTCCATATGATCGAGATGGTGACAGGGAGGCACTAAGACGGGTATTCCAGGATCACGGGTTGGAGATGCGAGCAGGTCACGTGGCATGGGATACCATGACCGCTACAGGTTTAGCTTTACCAGCTGTTATCAGAGGAGTCATCAATGGGTACTTGTGTTCGGACAGAGCTACACGAGGACTGGCAGTTGGCTGGGGAGGGGCATTGGAGACACTGGTGACTGAGCACACCAGATATGCATGGGGGCCATGTGTCCTGGCCCATTTGTACTATGAGTTGCATCAGTTTGTGTACCACGGATCAGTGGGCTTGGGCTGCAGAGTGACTCTCCTACAGGTGTGGGCATATGAGCACCTGCCGATCACATGACCTATCAACTTCAGAGGCAGAGGGCATGGACGGAGCTTTGTGCATTTGTACGATATGATTACATCACAGCCTCGGATTGGTCGACTGGAGCATTGGAGACGCGTCATAGATGATACTGATATGGTTATCTGGAGGCCGTACCTGGGGTGCGAGGAGTGGGATGACGACGCAATGGAGTTACCCTATGCATTCAGGAGCAGGTATCTGATTGGGCGGATGCCCTATATTTTGGAGAGGCAGCTTGTTGACAGGGTATGCAGACAGTTCGGCAGGATTCAGCGGATGCCACGAGGCTCGGGCATGTATGCCCGTACAGTCAGAGATCAGGTACAGTTCGGGCCGCTGTTATCATATGATCAGGCCATGACACAGCTGGCAGAGATGATGCCATTACCATGGGACATGTGGCCGGAGGTAGAGGATGCAGGGATGGACGCAGAGTACTCTGCGTATTGGGCAGAGCATCCCTTTCCAAGATTGACAGATCCGGGAGAGCTGTTGGAGGGAGAGGCTGGAGGGGAGGATGATGACGATGGTGGAGGAGATGGAGGCAGGGGTCGATGGAGGCGGAGGGGAGTGGTGGGAGAGAGGCGAGTAGCACCTCGGAGGGAGGGAGGACAGGAGAGAGCAACTCAGGTGGTGAGGGGTCGAGGTGGATTGCCCCTACAGGTACCAGCAGCACAGGGTCCTAGAGCACAGGGACCTAGACAGGTGCAGGGATAGGGACAGGCACAGGGACAGGTACCTATTCAGGCAGCTAGACAGGTGCAGGCGGAGGCACAGGTACAGGCACCTGCAAAGGAGGAGTCATAGGCAGAGGCTGAGGGTGGAGATCCTGAGGAGGATGAGCTATTGGAGCTGCGAGAGATCTGCCAGGGTCAGGCAGACGAGATTGCTGATTTGGTGTGGGAGAGGGATCGCCTCAGGATCAGGCTCAGAGACACAGAGCGGGAGAGAGACCAGGCCATCCAGAGATATACTGAGGCCGAGACAGCTCTGAGGGCAGGGAGGCAGGCAGCAGAGGATGCAGGGGCAGGCTACGCATATGTGCTGCGAGCCGGGGAGGAGATTGCCTACTGGAGGGATCTGTACTATGGTGCAGTGCCAGCGGATCAGCGGGCGAGGAGCTTCCATAGATCATCGCGCACAGCGACGGCTACGGGAGGGAGTCGTAGGAGGCAGGCATCCAGCGGTGGGGTCATGGGACCTCCACCACCACCAGACAGGCAGGGGGATCCTGGAGCGGGACCATCTAGAGCTCAGACTCCGTCGAGGCCAGGCAGCTCCGAGGGAGGGAGTTCATCACAGCCATAGAGGGCTCCCCTTTGTATCAGTATATGTACCATTTTTGTATTGTAGACACCCGCAAGTGATTTTGTAGCTATATGATTCTTTTGACATCATTGTATCATGACACTTTTGATTATATATGAGAGATGATCCATTTTTGCGGCAGCTATATGCATGTGTACCTTATGTGATGAGATGTTCTTATGTGATGCATGTTTTATGATATGGATGCTTATATGATGCAATGCAATATATTTTTGTTCTTTTATGTTGTATATGTGATGCATGATGCAAATGTGAATGTATGTAATGCAAATGAATATGACAATGTAGATGATTATTTACATAATGGAAATGTGAGATGTGCTAACATGTGTTGTATGCAGGATGTGATGCAATTGTGATATCTATATGTATGTATGAAATGCTTATATGTGGTGATGTAGGTGCAGCTACATGAAATGCAAATGTTTTTAGTGTGTCATTATACTCTGTCATGTGATAGCGGGCTACGCGGACTCGAGAAGGACGATGGAAGTCAATCAAGAAAGGGGGATGGAAGACAGAAGATATGAAAGTGAAAGAGCTTCTTGTGCGTTATCATCATTGAGCTTATTATGGCAAGTAGGTTATGACAATCGAGGCATTTGTTCGGCCCAGAAAGTCATTGTACCTGTTTGCATGGAGATAAGACAGTCACAAATAAGGAATGCCCCAGTTCATACTAGACTCACAGTGTCCTCATATCCTTGGACAAGTCATAGCATTACTAAAAGACAATCCACAGACAGCAAATACAAATAGGTGATGATACCCCATCCTCGCCTTTTTAGTCAAAGACATCCTGGAGATAGAATCTCTAGTCAAAGTCATCCTGGAAAAGCTAAAAGACATGTCACCAAAAAGATAAAATCAAAAGAAAACCAAGACCCAACACCAACATCCACTGTAGTCCTCAAGTTTAGTGTCTCCTGTCACTTGTTTAAGTCTTATTCGATTGTGGTCACAATGTTCACTTTCACAAAAAGGATAGATAGCACTGAACCATATGTTGTCTGAGTCTGTTGAAATATTTGATTTGTTGAAGCCCATTGTTGCTGTTGTGTCTCATCTGAAACTGACTGAATCCATGAAACTGATACTTTATTACAGAGAAGATGAAACTTTATTGCGGATCTGTGATGCAAATGTTGCTTTATTGCGGATTGTGCGCGGATAGACTAAAGAAAGCTGGAAGAAACTATACTCCTCAAAACATGTGATGCTCTCAGTTCCACACCCATCACTAGACCTAGGATTTTGCCTTAGCCACAGATAGGATCGGATTTATTATGGATGGAAAGGGATGTGAAAAGGGAGATTTATTATGAATGGCTAACCAATCTTAGGTAGATCAATAACAAGCCATGATGGGACTGGGTAAGTTTATTGTGAACAAATAGGTTGTGAGTGTGTGCAAAGTGAAAGATGAAAGAGAATCCTGAAGGAGGGAGGAGCAAAGTCTCTACGCATGGCACTGGTGACCCAGTTTTCACCATGGTACTTGCCCAGGGCGCCACCGAAGTGGTTTTCACCATTGGATGAAATTATTTCTCTTTACTTTTTCGATTTTTCAATTTTTTTTTGTGTCACAAGGCGCCTGTTTGCCAGGTTTTCACCAAGTAACGATTTTTTTGTTTTATAATTTTTTTGTATTTTTGTATTTTTTGATTTTTTTTGTATTTTTGAATTAGGATGTTCCGAAGAGCTTATGTGTAGAACCTGCGAAGGTGCATGCTATTGATAGGATCCTCTAAGGGTTCACCTTCTGTAGTTGAGAGCTGATATGCCCCAGATCCATATACCGTTGTAATGATGTAAGGACCAAGCCAGTTTGGTTCGAACTTGCCCTTCTTATCTCTGTCTTGTTGATTCTTGGGGTTCTCTCTGAGGACTAAGTCACCTACTTCAAATGTGTGAGGCTTAACTTTGTGATTGTAGCTGCGACTCATTCTTTGTTGGTAAGCCTTGAGATGATTAAAAGCAGTGTGCCTTTGTTCCTCCAGCAGTTCTAGTTCTTGTAAGCGAGAGACCCTGTAATCTTCATCGTTGATGATGTTTTGCAAAGAGACCCGTAAAGAAGATAACTCGACCTCAATAGGCAAGATGGCTTCAGAGCCATAGACAAGTGAGTAGGGTGTAGCTCCTGTAGGTGTGCAGATACTTGTGCGATAGGCCCAGAGTGCAGGATTGAGTTGGATATGCCAGTTACGGCCAGCGTCGTCGACTGTCTTTTTAAGGATTTTGAGAATTGTTTTATTAGACACCTCAGCTTGGCCATTACCTTGGGGGTAATATGGTGTGGAGAAACGATGGGAGATATGGAAGCGCTCACAGAGTTCACGAACATCCTGATTTTTGTAGGGACGCCCGTTATCAGTAATAATTTAAGTAGGAATCCCGTATCGGCAAATGATGTAGTTCAGGATGAAGGTAGCAATTTGTTTCCCAGTAACTTGTGTGAGAGGCACGGCTTCAATCCACTTTGTAAAATACTCTGTGGCTGTGATAATGAATTTATGACCGTTGGAAGAAGGAGGGTGAATCTTGCCTATGAGATCGGGTCCCCACTGACAAAAGGGCCAAGGAGATGCAAGTGGTTGTAGTTCCTGTGCTGGTGCATGTATGAGGTCTCCATGAATTTGACACTGCTTACACTTCTTGACAAACTGATATGCATCTTTTTCCATAGTAGGCCAGTAGTATCCAGTCCTGATGAGTTTCTTGGCCAAGGTAGGACCACTAGTATGCGGACCACATATCCCTTCATGCACTTCTCGTAACGCAATCTGAGCTTCGTCATTCTCTAAACATCTAAGAAGGGTGCCATCTAGACCTCGTCGGTATAGGATATCTGCTAAAATGACGTATCGAGAGGATTGGCGAATGAAAGTGCGGCGTTGATTGTTCGATAGATCAGGAGGTAAGATATTATCGCGAAGGTATGTGAATATGAGACCATATAACTGGGATTCAGGACCAACAACGCATATCATTTCCGTAGGAGTGATCTCATATGACGGAATCAGCAGGTTGTCTACCAGGAATTCATAGCAAGTCTCATTTTGCGGTAGATCAATGAGCGAAGCAATTGTAGCCATGGCATCAGCAGTGCTATTCTGTTCTCTTGGTATCTGCTCAAACTCTATCTTTGCAAAGTGCTGTTTCAGATCATCTACCAGTTGTTTGTAAGGCATTAGCTTTTCATCTTTTGTTTGATAATCATCAGTTGCTTGATGGATGACAAGTTGAGAATCCCCAAGAACACGAAGTTCTTGGATCTTCCATTGAACTGCAATTCTTAACCCAGTTGTTAATGCCTCGTATTCCGCTATATTGTTAGTGCAAGGAAATGATAAGCGGTATGACTTTGGTATAGAATCGCCTTGGGGAGTTATAAAGAGTATACCCGCTCCTGCCCCATGCTGTGTGTATGAGCCGTCAAAATATAATTGCCATGGCTTTGCAGGTGATATTGTTAGAATGGACTCATCTGGAAATTCTGACTGTAGAGGAGCATCATCTATCATGGGAGCATCTGCCAGTTGATCTGTAATTGCTTGTCCTTTTATAGCTTTTTTGTCCACGTATTCAATGTCGAATTCACTCAAAATCATTACCCACTTGGCCAGCCGCCCAGTAAGTGTAGCTTTGTTGAGAAGATATTTTAGTGGATCAATTCTGGCAATCAACTTAGTCTTGTGAGTGAGCATATAATGTCGTAACTTTTGTGAAGCAAAGACCACAGCGAGACATGCACGCTCGATTGGTGTGTAGTTTAGCTCATATCCCACCAATGTGCGACTGATATAGTAGACTATTTTTTCCTTGCCGTCAGGTATTTGTTGTGCTAGGAGTGCCCCCAGTGCTGTTGGAGTAGCTGATATGTAAAGTAACAACGGTTGATCTGGAATGGGTGGCATTAAGACTGGTGGGTTCAAAAGATAGTCTTTGAGCGCCTGAAAAGCCTGTTGACAGTTCTCATCCCATTTGAACTTGATGTTTTTGTGTAGCAGGTGCTGAAAAGGGTTACATTTATCTGCAAGTTGTGCTATGAATCTTCGTATAGACTAGAGTCTCCCTTGTAAAGATCGAAGTTGACTGATATTCTTGGGTGGCGGCATGTCCAAGATAGCCTTGACTTTTGCTGGATCAGCTTCTATTCCTCTTTTAGACACAATGAATCCTAGGAGCTTCCCGGAGGTTACTCCAAAGACACATTTCTTTGGATTTAATCTTACCTTGTATTTTTCCAGTCTATCAAAGACAACTGAAAGTATGTCCAAGTGTGTGTCTCTGTCTATTGATTTTCCCAAAAGATCGTCAACATAATCTTCCACGGTTATGTGCATGAGATCATGAAAAATAGTGGTCATCGCTCTTTGATAAGTGGCGCCTACATTTTTCAGCCCAAAGGGCATGACATTCCAACAGAAGGTTCCCCATGGACAAGTGAATGATGTTTTATGTTGATCTTCAGGTGCAATCCTGATCTGATTATATCCAGAAAATCCGTCCATTAAAGATAACATTTCATGGCCTGCTGTGAGATCAACGATCAAGTCAATGTTTGGTAATGGGAAATCGTCCTTTGGACAAGCCTTGTTGATATCTCTGAAGTCTGTACATATTCGGATGCTGCGATCCGGTTTGCTGACAGGTACTAAATTGGAAATCCATTCAGGATAATCAATTGGGCGTATGAATCCGACATCCAATAATTTCTCCAGCTCTGCCTTGACTAGCAATGCCACTTGTGGATGCATTTTCCTTAATTTCTGCTTTACTGGTTTTGCCCCCGGTTTGACTGTTAAATGATGCATCACCAAATCCGGGTCTAGCCCAGGCATATCCGCGTAAGACCATGCGAAGTTGATTTGTCATCCCTTAAAGAAGCGTATGAATTTTGCTCTCTCGGCCTCTGTCAATGATTGAGCCAAAAATATGTTGTGTGGAACCTCTGTTGTACCAATGTTTTTTTTTATAGTCTCCTCTACCAACATGGATGATTTTTCCTCATATGATGCTGGGAGAATGTCGAGCCTTCCATCTTCGGGCGCCTCAGAGAGGTTTTCACCCTCAGATACGTCCTTTCTTTTTACTTTTTTGGAGTCAGATAGCGCCACAGTGTGGTTTTCGCCATAAGATCCTTGTTTTGTTTTTATTTTCACATTTTTGCGACTAGAAGGCCCGACACCCTCACCAAAGTATGCTATGTTGTTGAGCTCTATGGCGTATCCTGCTTTGTGGTCTCCAGGGGGAAGATCATCTCGAATGCCAAGGTAGTCGGTAATAGCTTCGTCATTTTGAAATGTATCAAATTGTGCTGGTCCTTCATGATCCCAGTCAATGAGTTGGGGGTGAACAAGGGGAAGGTCTTTAGTGCTTTCAGGGTTTGCAGGACTAATAGTGAAGATGTGGTTATATTCAGGTATGTCAAGGCAATCGTCGAGGTCATCGATGGCACTCTCCTCATCCGTTTCGATCATGAGCGAATCCAAATTGTCATCACTAGTAGAGCCTTCTGGGACAGGTGTCCTCATCCTATGTGATTTTGACCTAGGACCTTGAAACGAAGCTTGTGCGGGATCCTTATGGGTTGGTTCTTGACCAACTCTAAACTTTTTGTAAAATTCCTCCTCCTCTGTGGGTTCATCTGGCTCTCTGAATGTTTTAGTGAGCTCATAGTCACTGGAGGATTTGTCTGAACCCCATTCCCATTCGTTGGAATCTGTGGAATAGTAATCCTCTTGTTGAACTTCGGCAACTTTGATTCGCCATACCTCTTTTGTTCTTTTAGTATGTAGTCTGGGATTCAGAAAACCAAGCCCCTTGGAGCGTTCCCTTCTTGTAGTCAGCTCAGGTTGTAAGGGCTCCATGACGCCTTCTTTGCGTAGTCCGAGAGGGCTTTTTCCATCATACCCGAATCTTTGCAAAATTTTGAAGCCTTTGCCATAGTTCTCACAGGGTATAATAATCTGATTATGTGTGTCCTCTTCAACGTCCTTATAGAGCATTTTATATAAATTTTCTTCTTCTAGTTCACCCCATTTTTGAAAGATGGTAGGATCCCATTTGAGCATCATGATGGAGATTTGCTTGTTAGGATGTGGCCTCCCATATTCCTTGGGAGAGTTCATGACTTGTCGTAAAAACATTGTTTGATTCAAAGTGTATTCTCCCATGCCTTTGTCTTGAAACTTGGCTCTAAGTTCACCTTGTTTGGATGTCGAGGGCTTTAATGACTCAGGATCAATTGAAGAAGGAGTAGCCTCACGATTGCTAGGGATGATAGTCTCAGTATGTGATCTCAAGTTATTACAATATATGAATGGATTTGGATCACCATTGACCGTTACCTCGATTCCATTATGAGGAAACTTAATGCACTGATGGTATGTTGATGGGACTGCCCTCATTTCATGAATCCACGGACGTCCTAGCAATATGTTATACGTGAGATCTAGATCTAGGACTTGACAAACCACATCCTTTGTGACTGGCCCTATTCTTAGTGGTAAGGTGACCGTGCCCTTGGATGAGCGCTCTTCATCATCATAAGCCTTAATGGTGATTTGGTTTGTAGAATTCACAGCTTTGTCAGAATATCCCAATTGTCTGATGGTACTCAAGGTACAAATATTAAGACCTGCTCCTCCATCTATCAGGACTCGCTTTATTCGGTGTTTATGTATGAAGGCTTCAACATGTAAAGGTGCATTATGTGGCTGACTTATGGAGGCATCATCGGCTTCTGTGAATGTGAGGGAGTGTGGAATGGATAGGTATCCCACCATGGCTTGAAACTGGTCCACGTTCAGATTAGTAGGGATGACAGTATCTCTCAAGATTTTGTCAAGGATAGGTTTATGTGCAGGAGATATACGTAAGAGCTCAAGAATAGAGATGAGTGCAGGTGTCTTCCCTAGTTGTTCTACAAGGTCGTACTCAGGCTTGGTTGATGAAAGATTGGTATTCTTAGTGGAGGCACCTGGCAACGTGATCTTACCTCGACGGGTTGTAACATGACATTCAGAGGTAGATTCGGACGAAGATCCCACACCTTTTAGGACAATTTTGGGTCTCTGAGAAGGATTCTCAGGATTTTTGTTTTTGATAGTAATAGTAGAAATATGATTGTCCATCGAGATGTGATTGATAGTAGAATCATAATTGTAAGGTGCTCTAGTGTAATTGGCTTGATCATCTGTGACTTTGCCTTTTCCTTTGTCGTGTTTTGGGAACGGTTCCTTAAACATCTCATGCTCTTGATTAGATGAATGTCCCTCAATCTCAATGTCGCCTCTATCAATGAGATCTTGCACAATGTTCTTCAATCGATGGCAATTACTTGTCTTATGACCCTTGCTCTTATGAAATTCACAAAACTCATCATCATTCCACCAATTTGGTTTGACCTTTGGCTCATATGGAGGAAAATCTGGAACTGTGATCACTTTGTTTGCCACAAGCTTTTTGAATACTGATTCAAGTGGTTCTCCCAATGGGGTGTACTTCCTTCGTGGTTTAGAAGTCATTTGAGTATTCACTTGATTGTTTGTAGAACTTGATCCTGAAAAGATGAATTTTGGTCGCATCGTATTGGCATCAACAACACCATCATTAACTGTATTCTTGTTCTTATTCCAAAATCTTGGCTTGTCTTTTCCTTTAAAGTCATCTTTGTTTTCTTTGAATATCTTGATGACTCCTTGTTCAATTAAGACCTTTTCTGTTGCTAGTCCCTTTTCAATAACATCCTTGAATGTAGATAAACAAGCTTTTCTGAGATCATAGCCAATAGCCTTGTTAACATTTTGTGTGAACATTTCCACCATTTGTTTCTGTGGGATTTCGCAAGAGCATCTGCTAGCTAAACTTCTCCATCTTTGTA
The DNA here is from genome assembly GCF_030272615.1 of Cryptomeria japonica. Taxonomy (NCBI): domain Eukaryota; kingdom Viridiplantae; phylum Streptophyta; class Pinopsida; order Cupressales; family Cupressaceae; genus Cryptomeria; species Cryptomeria japonica. The sequence continues at coordinate 516,417,847 of NC_081405.1, read as the reverse complement.
AAAATGTTGCGAAAGATTCTCCTTCCTTTTGTTTCGTATTGCACAAGGTAGTAACTGAGACATCTGTTTCAATGTTGTAGGAGAAATGCTGAATGAATGCCTCTGCTAAGTCGCCCCATGACTTAATACCAGGAGGTAATTGAGAAAACCATTCCATAGCTTGATCGCCTAAGCTCTGTGGGAATAACCTCATCAAGTATGTTTCTTCTGCCGCTACCTCAATGCAAGCTGTGAAGAATTGTCTTATGTGTGCCTTGGGGTCTCCTCTCCCTCTATATTTGTCAAATTTTGGCGTTACAAAATGTGGAGGAAATGGAGGCATTGGAATGCTCTTATCAAAGGGATAAGGACATATATCTCTCATAGTGTATGTAGGTTTTGGTGTACTCATGTCCTCCATTTTCTTTTGTAGATCTCTAATTTGTTGCTCCAAATTATTCTTGGGAGGAGATGGATTTCTTGTAGCATACCCCATGTTTGAAACACCCATTTGAGGAGGAGCTTGTTGCATGTATGAATGATACTGATCGTAGACATGTCCATATGGAGGTCTATATTGTTGTGACATATATGGAGCACTTGGCATAACTTCTTGTTGAGGGACCCCATATCTGTTTTGTGTGTATAAACCATGTTCAATAGGCCTTTCATTTTCCATTGTGTTGCCCCCAATTTTGACATGAGGTCTCCTTGTGTCAAAATTTTGAGGATGTCCTTGAGTATCCACTTGTTTTGATTGATTCATACCTTGAGCATGTGATTGAGCATAAGGCCTCCATGATGGTCCTTGAGTGTAAGTATCATATGTTTGAGCTTGTGTATGTGGGATCTCTAGTTTTTGAAGCAAAGCTGATGGTGACTCTGGCATCATATTATTCGGTCCTCTATTTCCTCCACTATTTGGTCTCCTTTGATCCATGTTGGGTTGAGTTTGTTGTGAGGGTTGACTTTCCATAAGTTGAGATAAGTCAAAATCATGCGGTATTTTAGCTCCACTTTGTGCCATCATGTTTAAAAAGTATTGACAATCTCTCCTCATTATCTCTTCAACCAATCTATTGAATTGAGGATCCATTATGGATTCTTGTATGTCTGCAGATAGTATTGAAGAATTGTCCATTGTGTCATTGTGTGTAGCATTGTTGTTTATAGTGTTTGCGCTTTCCACATTTGGATTGTGTCTATAAACATTCATGTCTAGTAATGTAGTGTGCTCCGGATTGTAGAATAGATCATTGTCATACTCATAAGAACTCATGTTTACGGATTATTGAGCCTCTTTAGCTATTCTCCTAGATTTTTGAAGACGGGTTTCAACCATGAACTAGGTGTTTGACCAAGATGAGAAACTAGATGAAAAATGGAAAAAAGTATGGAAGACCAAGAGTTGTATGGAGTGTAAATGAATCTTGAGGTGTACTTGCAATGTCCAAAGTGTAAGACCAAGTATGTAAGTAGTAGAGTAGGTGTGACTTCCAAAGAGAGGATAGTTTCTCTTGATGAGGTAAGCTGACCTTGACTCTAAGTAAAACCAAATGAGACCCAAAGGTAAGAAACCTTGATGAGGGACCACTTAGCAAAGTGTAGTTGTATGCAGTTTGTTGAAAGAGTATAGTGAGGACAAGCAAGTGACCTTTTTGACTCAAGTTTAGACAAGTATGAATGTAAAATGAGGTATGAAGCAATGATGGACTGTATGAGACCTTAGGACAGGCTGACTGCTAGATGAAATCTGAAGAGACAACCTAAGAAGCTCAAGTATGCCGAAACTGATTTCTCTTGTCTGCTGGACTGTTAAAGTTTTCAAATCCTGACACAGACGCCTCTGTATATTACACAGACGCGGTTCCAATACATAGATGCCTCTCTGTTTGACACAGACGCTGATAAAAACACAGATGCTATTCTGTACTTCACAGATGCGCTTATCTGACACAGACACGGTTTGAACAGACACAGATGCGTTTCTATAACCTTAGTGCAATTTTTCCTATCTGTGAAGTTGTTTTTGTTGTGACCAAATCTGATTTTTCGACTGTTTTTCGTGACAAGAGGACACAATGTTGATGACTCAATGTTTGCAAACTGTTTAGACTCCAAAAGTGTGTTGTTTGATGTAAAAAGTTTTTTGCATACACTTGAAGACACAATGTTTTGTTGTTTTGTCTTGAATGTTTGAGTGTTTAGCATAAGACAAGCACAAATCTTAGGGCTGGCCAAGACAATAGTTGTTGATCCCACATAGGGTTTTACCCCCGAGGCTACGCTTATTCAGAGCGGATACTTAGATGCTTGACCTCACTGGCTCCACCCTCGGCACTCACTTCTCGGGTCAGCCAAGCATCAGTCCCCATGAAAACTCCCCATGGTGAACTTTGTATCTCTACTAAGAACCGTATGTGTGTGGGCCGCTACCAGAGGTCCGACCTCCTGCCTCAACAACTAGAAGGATTTGGGCATCTAAAACAAAGAGGTGCTAGTAAGGGCATCTGCTCGTGTGGCCATACATGTGGCACTTTCAGCTCTGTAAATACAGAAGGCTCCCAGCCGGTATGGGTTACGCCCTACAAATGATCAAATAAATTTGATCAAACGGGTTTATGGGGAGACATAGTGTCGGTATGAACTAATCAGCACACGTTATTCATAGTTTTCACCATGAATACATTTGATTATAGTGGTTTGGATGAGGTGGGTTTTCCTCGCTTCCACTTGGGTCGTTCTCTTCTCACTAGTAGTCCTAATGACCACACGCGAAGACAGGCCCTCTAAAGATCAAACAAAAAGAGCCTATTGCTCAAGACACAAAAGACAATGATTCAATTTTAGTGCACCAATGGAAGTGTTTGCTAATCTATGAAAACAAGGCACACAATAAAATTACGAAACCCTAGCTAAGGCCCTGCAACAAAATTGTTAGTAGTTTGGGTTGTTTCAAATGATCACCCCTTCCTGCAAGCACACAAGTTAGGTAAATTTTAGAAAACCCAAAAGACTTTGTGAAAAGGGGCCTTCAACAAAAACGTTTTTGCCTCCAAAGCAAGCTGCACAAACCAGGTTAACTAGATCTGCAAGGGTTAGCCGAAAATAAACCAGATCTGAAACCCTAAGTACAAAATCCGAAAATCCGAATCAAAGAAAATTGAAATTCGCAAAACAAAAAGCACAGACGCGTCTGTATGACACAGACGCATCTGTATGACACAGACGCGATTCTGTAATTCACAGACGCGATCAGAGGTCACAGACGCCTCTCCCGAACGCAGACGCGATAATATAATGCACAGACGCGGTTCTGAATCACAGATGCACCTTTCGGGAACCTGCAAAATAAAAATTGACAGAAACACAGACGCGATTCCCAATATTGTAGATGCTCCTGAAACACAAAAACGTGATCCGAACACTCGCAGACGCGGAAAAACCTAAAATATCGTCGAAAACTGTCCGATCTGCAACTTCAAAAATGCAAAATCTGCAACAAAATTGTTAAATGCAAAGGGACAAGAGTCCCACCGGGCGTGCCAAAATGTATATGGTGAAAATGGATAACAATAATAACAATATTGAAAGGCTAAAATGAATTCAACCACCAAACCCTAGCCTAACAATGAACAAAGATCCACCATAACATATGAAGATAACCTAAGACAATGCAAAATAACTCAAAATCACAAAGATTATACCATCACATGTCCAATAGGGTTTTGATCTCCATTCTTCCTATCTCCATTGATCTTGCTTGATATATTTGCTCTCAGATTTTTATATGCACAAGAGCTCAACAAAGAACGGAATGTGGTTGCAAGTAGGATCGTAGTGTAGTCAATTGCATAAAAGATCATTAGCATGAGTGATTAGGGTTTGACAATGAAGAAAGCATCTCCTTAAATAGAAGACACAATAAGAAATGGAGGGTTAAGATTGAGAGGTGTAAAAGGAGGTCGGCTATGATTAGAGGGTAGGTAAAAGAAATAGTAAAATAATGAAAGAGGTAGGTAGTGTATGAATTAAGAGATGAATGACATGTGTCATGTGTAGAAAAGGATAATGAATTAATTAAATAAATAAAGATTTATTTAATTAATAGAAGAAGTAGGACAATTAAATAAATAAGATATTTATTTAATTTAGGAAAGGGATAATTTAAATAAATAAATGTATTTATTTAAATGAGAAATAAGGCTAGAAGAGGATAAATGAACTAATTAAATAAATAAAGATTTATTTAATTAATAGAAGAATTAGGCTTAGATAATTAAATAAATAAAATATTTATTTAATTAGACATGACAATTTTAGGTGTCTACAGGGATAACATGTTAATCCAAGATAAGGGAGTTGAAATGGCAATTGAAGGTGATGGCATGGTGCATTGAATGACATGTGGTCCATAGGAATGAATATATCAAGAGTTTTCTAGAATTTTTTTTGTATTTTATGTCCTTAGTTTTGATCAATATCAAGGGATGGATTTGGATAGGGTGTAGATAGGATAAGAAATATCAAAGGTGATAGTGTATGATGAAAGTAAGAAATACATAAGGTAAGTGATATGGACTGAAAGGTGTGTATAAGGTAAATCATATAGGATGCATGAAGCTTATGAGGATCCTTAGCATTGTCAAGATCAAAAGTGGAAAAAGGGATAACAAATGATGGATATGGGATGAGGGATAATGAAGGACATGGTAGGTGGGATAGCATGAACAAAATTTTCCTCCAAGTGTAGAAAGAAAGAGGATAATGGATTATGCATGATGTTTGTTTGCCAATTTTTCATCATGGTAATTGTTGTGTCTCCACAACTCACACCCCATTTTATCACTTGAGAAAATGAGCCTCCCTCTTTTTCTTCGCTATGTCTTTTGTCCCCTGTTGTTTGTAACACCTCACTAAGGAACTAACAACTAACAACTAACAACTAACAACTAACAACTAGCAATTAAAATAACATAGCAATAACTTTTTTAAACATAATGCATTACATTTTTTAATTCATCATATAATTGACCATTACAATGCACAAGTTGAAGATAAACATACATTAAAAATTATGTCCTCTATGGGTTCCCTAACATCGCTACTATGCAACACACTAAACATCAACTACCATACATAAATCATTAATGAAATTACTATAACATTACACAACATAATTAACAATTATTATCTACAACTAGATTCATTTTAAGCACCAAACCCAAAAGTTCATATGATAACCTTTCAACATCAAACAAGATAAGACATACAATCACATACTGGTAGTTGGTACCAACATTAATCCACCTAAAACTATTTCATCATTACATAATTATATCAATATTAACTACATCAATCTAAATTACATGAACCTCCCTATGGAGTGTTCAAGAATCAATAACAATACAGTTACAATACTTATCAATAATACATATCATATTACATTTATATTTACTGAATAACTTGCAATTGAAAGATATAGATATTGGAATGAAGAAGACAAGATCCTTCCCAATGCACACGAACATGTTGGTATTATGGATGAATTAATTATGTGTTGCATTGATGTTTTGTCATTGATGGCAACACTAGCTGCTATGGATGGTTATCGGCAGACAGGTTTTGGTTACCGGTAGAAGATCTAGTGTTATCGGTAGAAGAGACTATCTGTTGGACACTTTCGACATGTTGGATCAATGGAGTATGTTTTATTTTATGTGTTACATGCTCTTGGGACATGTTTTGGTTAGTTGGTATTTACTTGGTAATCAAATGCTATCATACATTCTTTTAAACCCTTATCGACATTGGTTTAAGGTTTTACTGGCAAAGCTTTCACTGAGGAATCTTGACAGGATGCATAAGTGGTGTTGGTACGGCTTCTAAATCATTTCAGGATGTTGAAGATGTTCTTTGATTGTGCTTCAACTGCTTGAAGATATTGCTTTGGAGTGGTGGACCTAGAATAGGTCCAGTGCCTATCTAGGTTATGGATCGGTATCATGTTAACGTGTACTCTACACATTATTGGGATGTTTCAAGATGATTTATGGATTTGTTATTGTTGTTTTGGTCTTAAGACGACATGGCATATCATTGTAATATGGATTTATGTAATGATCTTATTGTAATATCTTTTAGGTGGCCGACCTAATTGGATTAGGCCTTAGGGTTAATGTAAAATGATGTAAGATATCTTTGTAGATTGATGGGATGGAATGGTATGAAATGTAATGTGCGAATATTGTAATATCATTTAGGTAGAGGATTAGGTCGATCATAGGTGACCGAATTAGGTTTAAGGAAGAGGTCAAAGGCCTTCGGTATTGAGCTTAACTAGGACTGTAATCGGGCATGGTAGATGCTATCTCTGATAGTTCATTATTTTAGATTGTTGTCCATTTATATTGAGATGGTTGTTGCCTCTCTGTAGTCAGTGAAACTCTTTTGTAATAAGTAGTACGCTCTAGGCAGTGTGCATTCTTGCATGTGCAGGCCCCTCATTGTATCACACACTTTCTGCAAAAGTATCATTTGACTTTGGATAGGCTTCCCATCATGGTTTTTCCCTTTCTGGGTTTTCCATGTACAAATCATGGTGTTATGTGGTATGATTGCATTGTGTTGAGTATCTGTTTCATTGTTAAGTTTATTTACTTATTGATATCTATTTCTTCTTTATTGTTACTTAATCTGGTTAAAGGTTATTAAGTGGATTAAATGTTATAATTTGTTAACAACTGATTCCCTCCCCCCCCTCTCTCAGTTGTTGACCAGTTATCCTAACAATTGGTATCAAAGATTTGGTCCTCTTTTGCAGAAGCTTAACCACTTGAGGTAGATCCTATGGTAGCTAACACTTCTAATCCACCGGCAACTATTTTCAGAAGAGAAATCCCTAAGCTTGATGGAACAAATTATGGGATATGGAAGATTTGAATGGAGACCCATCTTAGATGTCTTGGAAAGGATATTTGGGAGATCACTGAGAAGGATACACACCTTATGATTGAACATCTCCTACAAACTTGGATAAGAATATTGAAAATGATTGCAAAGCTAGAGAAGCCCTCTTGTGTGCACTTACTGATCAGTAGATCATGGGATTGACTGATAAATCATCGGCAAAGGTTATGTGGGACAAATTGAAAACTCTGAGTGAAGGTGACCCTACATTCAAAATTGCTAAAATTGATGGTTACTGAGTAAGATACAAAAACTTGAAAATGGAAGATAATGAAAGAATTGTTGTGTTTATGGAAAGTGTAAATGAGATTGTTATGGGAAGTCAATGTTGTGGAGGATTTTTGAGTGAAGATAAAATAGTTTCCAAAGTCTTGAGAGCCCTTCCACCGGCTTACAAGATGAAGGCAACTGTAATTAATAAGTTGATAACAATGGCAAACACTTCAGTTAACAGAGACATTCTGATTGGGAAATTATCTGCTTTTGAGCTTGAAGAATTTGGATCTTCTGGAGCTGTAAAGTCTGAACCTACTTTTCATGCATCATCATCATCATAATCTATGAGAAAAAGTGATTGGAAAGTCCTATATGCAAAACAATTGGAAGACATGAGGAAAGAAGATGAAGAACTTGAGCAACTTGAAGCCTTATTTTCTAGAAGAGTACTTAAAGGACTGACAGGAAGTAAGTATGAAGGAAAAGCACCTTTTAAATGTTTTACATGTAATAAGATTGGTCATTTTGCATCTAGATGTCTTGAAAGGAATGAAAGGTTTGAGGAAAGAGTTAAGAAGTCTTTTAAGCCTAACCAGAATAGATATAGATTCAAGAAAAGTAAAAAATGCTACATACAAGATTAGGAAGGAGTAACTGATGACTCTGGGGATGAACTGACAGAAGACTCTTCTAGTGGATCTGGCAATGAAAAGGAATGGGTGTTCTATACTTTAAAGGAACATGAACCGAAACTAGCTATCAAGAATGAAGAAAAGTCCCTGGCAACAAAAGTTGAAGATAAGGATGAATGGGTAATTGATAGTGGATGCTCACATCATATGACTGGAGATAAAGGGAAATTTTTGTCCCTGCAAGAATACAATGGTGGTCAAGTCAGATTTGGAGATGACAAAGCATGTATGGTCAAAGGTAGATGTATTATTTCTTTGGATGGAAATCATAACACTGATAATGTCTATTATGTAGAAGGTTTAAAGCATAATCTTTTGAGTGTTGGTCAATTGGTGGACAAGGGTTTCCAACTTCAGTTTAAAGATAGAAAATACAAAATCATTAACAAGACTAGTTTGGAGATTGCACCCGGTACTTAGACTGGAGGTAATATCTTTCACTTGAATAGTAGTAATAAGACATGTTTGATTGCTCATATTGATGAGAGTTGGTTATGGCATAAGAGGTTGTGTCATTTTAATTTTGATTGTATTGTTAAGATCACTTCAACTAAGGCAGTTAGAGATATACCTAAGATTATGAAGCCTCATAATCCGGTATGTAAGGAATGTCAATTGGGAAAGCAAGTTAGAAGTTCTTTTAAGAGCACACATGATAAATCTAATGATGTACTTGATTTGATTCACACCGATTTATGTGGTCCAGCAAGGACTAGAATCTTTCAAGGTGATAGGTATTTCATGTTGATTATTGACGACTATTCTAGAATAATGTGGGTGACTTTTCTAAGGGAGAAGTCTGAAGCTTTTTAGAAATTCAATATCTTTAAAGCAAAGGTTGAAACTGAAATTGGATTGAAAATCAAATGTCTAAGATCAGATCAAGGAGGTGAGTTCACTTCTCATGAATTTAACAGTTATTGTGAGATAAATGGAATCAGGAGACAACTATCTGCAACTAGGACTCCTCAGTAGAATGGAGTAGTGGAAAGAAAGAACATAACCATTTTGGATGCAGCAAGATCTATGATGATGGAAGCCAAATTGCCTCATAGCTACTGGAGACAAGCAATGAGTACAACAGTCTACACATTCAACATAATTCACATCAAAGGTGAAACCGGTAAGACCCCTTATGAACTATGGTTTGGACATACACCTACTATTAAGTGTTTCAAAAATTTTGGAAGTAAATGCTATATCAAAAGAGATGATTCAATTCAAAAGTTTGATCCTAGATTTGATGAAGAGATATTTCTTGGTTACTCAATTCAAAGAAAAGCATATAGATGTTATAACAAAAGATTGCAAAAAAATGTGGAGAGTGCTAATGTGAGAGTAGATGAGCAGTACATAAATCATTCTATATCATATGATAGGGAACTGATAGTGGAAATGATTATAACTAAACTGACAATGCCTCAACTTTTACAAGAAGTTGAGACAGTTACATTGGCACAATCAGAAAATTCAACTGTGACTAATGATCAGAGCAATGAACCCGAAGTTCAAAAGACACCAAGGTATGTAATATTAAATCATTATGAAGATCAAATCATTGGAGATAGAAACAAGGGAGTTATGACTAGAAGGATACTAGCTAATGAAGAGGTATGTCTTATTTCTCAAGTTGAACCAGAAATTGTTATTAAATTTTGTAAGGATAAACATTGGTTAAAGGCTATGGAAGATGATTTAGATCAGATAGAGAAGAATGAAACTTGGACTTTAGTTCCTCGACCTAAAAATAAGAATGTTATTGGAACTAAATGGGGTTTTAGAAATAAACTAAATGAGGATGGTCAAGTTGTAACAAACAAGGCTAGATTGGTTTGTAAAAGATATTCTCAAATGGAAGGAATTGATTATGGTGAGACATTTGCACCTGTAGCTAGAATTGAAGTTTTTAGACTATTTATTGCCTATGCAACTTATAAGAACTATAAGGTTTATCAAATGGATGTTAAATGTGCATTTTTGAATGGTGAACTTGAGGAAGAAGTATACATTGAGAAGCCTCATGGATTTTCACTGAAAGCTAATAAAGATATGGTTTGCAGATTGAAGAAAACTTTATATTGTTTGAAACAAGCTCCTAGAGCTTGGTATGCAAGGTTGGATAAATATCTTTTGAAGCTTGGTTTTACTAAAGGCAGTGTTGACAGTAATTTGTATTACAAGATTACTGATGAGGATATTCTAATTATTGAAGTATTTGTTGATGATATCATTTTTGGAGGAGAAGGTAAATTGTGCATGGAATTTTCTAACAATATGAGGAATGAATTTGAAATGTCCATGATTTGTGAGATGAAATTTTTCTTAGGTTTGCAGATTACTCAAACTGACAAAGGCATTTTTATTTGTCAAACTAAGTATCTGAGGGAATTGTTGAAGAAGTTTGGTATGGATAATTCCAAACCAGTAAGTACTCCTATGGTGATAAGTGAGAAATTATCTATCAAGGATACTTCTACACCGGTAAATCTGACAAGGTACAAGTCTATGATTGGTGGTCTGTTATATCTAACTCAGACTAGACCTGATATTATGAATGCAGTAAGTATTGTTTCAAGATATCAAAGTAATCCTAAAGAAAATCATGAATGTGAAGTAAAGATGATATTCTGGTATTTGCAAGGAACAATAGAATATGGTTTATGGTATTCTAAACATGATGATTTTACTTTATGTGCATATACTGACTCAGATTGGGCAGGTGATACTGATGACAGAAAGAGAACTTCCGGTGGAGCTTTCTTTCTTGGAAAGAAACTGGTTTCATGGATCAACAAAAAATAGTCATGCATTTCTTTATCTACTGCAGAAGCTAGGTATGTTGCAGCAACAACTAATTGCACACAAGTTTTGTGGATGAAGCAAATGTTGAAGGATATCAGGGTAAATTGTAGTGAACCGGTAGTTATCTATTGTGATAACTCTATAGCTATTGACATTTTTAGAATTTGGTAATTCACTCTAAGAATAGGCATATATCAATAAAGTATAACTTTGTGAAGGACAAGGTAGAAGGAAAGGAAGTCAAGTTGGTTTATGTGAACACTAAAGAACAGATTGCAAATATATTCACTAAACCATTGTCTAAGGAATCATTTGAGTATTTAAGAGACATGTTAAGGGTTTCTGCCCCTCCGATAGAGACTTGATTGATGCAGTTTGTCATCAGTTCGACATGCATTATCAGAGATATTATTCATTCCGACACTAATGAGTGGCTCTATTACTCAAGAGGAGTAGTTAGCTTTGTGATTCAGAGGATTGCATTATTGCTTTGATATTTTTGTCAGATTTTTGGCATTGATGTCAAAGGGGGATAGATATTGATGTGAAAAATTAAAAAAAGGAGTTGTATACATTAGGGGGAGAGATTTATTCAGAACTTTAAAGAGATATCATTCACACATGGAGATTTACTAATATTCAGGAGAGTGTTGGTTGTCTTCCACAGGGGGAGATTTGTTTGGCATTTCTTGGTACTTAGATGTTTTTCACATCTAGTGTTGCCATCAATGTTAAAGGTGGGGATTGTTGGCTTTATAGATGAATTGATTATGTGTTGCATTGACGTTTTATCATTGATGTCAACACTAGCTATTATGGATGGTTACCAACAAACAGGTTTTGGTTACCAGTAGAAGAGACTATTTGTTGGACACTTCCGTTATGTTGGATTAATGGAGTATGTTTGATTTTATGTGTTACATGCTCTTGGTATATGTTTTGGTCAGTTGGTATTGACTTGGTAATCAGATGCTATCATACATTCTTGTAAACCCTTACTGACATTGGTTTAAGGTTTTACCAGCAAATCTTTCACTAAGGAATCATGATAGGATGCATAAGTGGTGTTGGTGCAGCTTCTAAATGCATTTCAGGATGCTGAAGATGTTCTTTGATTGTGCTTCAACTGCTTGATGACATTGCTTTGGAGTGGTGGACCCAGAATAGGTTCGGTGCCTATCTAGGTTACGGACCAGTATCATGTTAACATGTACTCTACACATTATCGGGATGTTTCAGGATGATTTATGGATTTGTTATTGTTGTTTTGGTCTTAAGCTGACATGGAATATCATTGTAATATGGATTTATGTAATGATCTTATTGTAATATCTTTAAGGTGGCCGACCTAATTGGATTAGACCTTAGGATAGATATAAAATGATGTAAGATCTCTTTGTAGATTGATGGGATGGAATGGTATGAAATGTAATGTACGAATATTGTAATATCATTCAGGCAGAGGATTAGGTCGATCCTAGGTGATCGAATTGGGATTAAGGAAGAGGTCAAAGGCCTCTGATATTGAGCTTAATTGGGATTGTAATTAGGCATGGTAGATGCTATCTCTGGTAGTTCATTATTCTAGATTGTTGTCCATTTATCTTGAGATGGTTGTTTCCTCTTTGTAGTCAGTGAGACTCTTTTGTAATGAGCAGTATGCTCTAGGGAGTGTGCCTTCCTGCATGTGCAAGCCCCTCATTGTATCACATGCTTTCTGCAGAAGTATCATCTGACTATGGGTAGGCTTCCCACCATGGTTTTTCCCTTTCCCGATTTTCCACGTACAAATCATGGTGTTATGTGGTATGATTGCATTGTGTTGAGTATATGCTTCATTGTTAAGTTTTATTGCTTACCGATATTTGTTTCTTCTTTACCGGTACTTAATCTAGTTAAAGGTTATTAAGTGGATTAAATATAATCTGTTAACAATTGATTCACCCCCCCTCTCAGTTGTTCACTAGTTATCCTAACAGAACAAGCCACTGGTCCCCAATGGAGGTTGGCAACAACCACCTAGCCTTACAGAACCATCAAGTTCACCCCTTCATGCTCAAGAGATAGACACAAGGCCCCAAACACACAAGTCAACAAGAAGGACAAGTAAGAAACATGACAAGGATCCACCAGAGGCTTCCATTCACAACCACACATGATAAAATACTAGAGTAAAAGATGTAAAGAGTGTCATCACATAGCCTCAAAACAAGTTACTTTGGTAGCCTCTCTAGGTCTTGACCCCCATTTGACAACTCATGTGGAACCGAGTAGACCTTTCATGAAGACAAGGAGGTTTGATTATGCTGGATCAATGCCCCTTAAACAACTAGGCCTTCCCAATCCCATCCTTAGTATTTACAAGAACTCAAGGACATGGGCAGGGCACCATATTATCTTGTTAATGTGTTTTATGCCAATCCATTAATTAGGTTATCACTTGATTAAGAATCTATCCAATGAGTTACTCTAGCAGCCTCTTTAGGGCCTCGACCCCCATTGAGAGACACTCTCTCTTATGCATCAAGATGCCCATACCCCAAGGTTCAACCAATAAATCATAAAGTATTAAGAACATAAATATCTCATATAGATCATTCATAAATCCATACTCAAGAATTGAAACACATAGCCATACACATAGGCCTCTCTAGGCCTTATTCACCAAGTATTCAACCATGAAACCAATCCCAAATGAAAAATCAATTGGATAATTTCACAACCAAGCATAGGGATGGAAATATGAATACAAATCAACCTGAATCATATTAGTCGGACCTAAACCCACATGGTGGATAGGGTATTGGGCCAAACTGAGCCTCTGGGACGATCCGAGGACCAAATCAGGCCAAAAAGAAAGACCCATGCAATTGAAAAAATACCTTGACACTTGCAGGCCAAGGTTGTGTAGTTGTTGGATATAGTTGCGTAGACGAGGCTTACAAATACACAGTTGCACCTGTAGCTGTGTAGTTGCACAATGGCGACCTTGGATGCCTAATCGAGCACCAAATTGACTCCAAAAGAAAAATCAAGGCAAGAACCATTTGAGGGATGCCTATTTACCTTCCAAAAACATAATCAATTCAACTCCAAGACACTCATATAGAAAACAAGACAATGAAACCCACAAACAACCCCAATTTCTCAACAAAATGAAAAGCATTTTGAATCAAAATTTATCATTACAAACCAAAAATTGAAACCATTTTTCAAAATGCTAAAAATGATTCTAAACATACCATAATTCCAATTTGAGACAATAAATTCAATGAATAAATAAGGTGGATAAAGAACTCTACCTCAAAACTTGAGAAAACAAGGAAGCTTGCACATGAATACTCCATCCAACACCTCTCAGAACAACAATGGTTCCAGCTAGCAATAAAAGAAATTCAAAGCCAACCAATCTCCAATTACAAGCCTCAATCCAATCGACACATTCATCAACGAAAATTCTCCATAAAATTCTTCCCAAAATTTGCAATAATTTCTCCCAAATTCACACCAAAACCTTCTCCAAAATCTTTTCAAAATGTTGTAGGAAAACTCCTAAAACCAAAAAACAAAACCAAATTAAATTTCCCTCTCCAAACTTGTATGGTAAAGAAATCACAAAAAATAACCAAAACTATTACAAATCATAGTTTATTTATAAAATAATTTAATTAATTAATTCCCCAAATATCACAACCAACTTCCACCAAAAATGCATTTTATTAAATTAATATCATTTACCCCCACTAAGAATTACATACACTTGCATAATAATTGTGCTCACAAATACATAACAATACCAGCTATACCGAATATATCACATAAAGGTTCTAATAATGATAATATTAATAAGGATGAGAAATATTTATACCATTAATAATATATTAATAACATAAATATTATAAATTAAATACGACATAAATGATAATAAACATCACCAAAATAAATCCATCAAAGACTACACCACCAAAGATCACCAACATATTGTACATAGATATTGCTTTCATGACAACCCAAGAGGGTAGACTCAAGACCAAGATTATTTCCCTAATTCAGGATGATGACTAGGGTAAGGTACACTTGGGCCTTAATGATATCTCCGTATACCACCATTAGGGATTGTTTAGGCATGCTCAAAATGATGAAGCCAGGTGGAGTCGATGCCTTGTACCTGCATCAACCAAAACATAAAACACTTGCACAACATATATGTATGTATGTATGTATGTATGCATGTATATGCATGCATGTATGTATGGATGTATGTATGTATGTATATATGTATGTATGTATGTATGTATGTATGTATGTATGTATGTATGTATGCATGTATGTATGTATGTGTGTGTGTGTATACATGATATACAATAGTATCAACAATCATAATCAATCCTCCAATAAGATCACCTAAAACACATCTTAGTACATCATGATTTAGTATAATCATATTATATTATCTTCATATCAAAGTCATTAATAAATCATTAGTAGCAAACCCTAATATCATCGTTATATCCTCATCATATTAAAATCATTAGGAAATCATAATTGTAACCATAACCCTAATACCACCAATAGGTCCTTAAATATGATTCATCATAACATAATCATGTCCTGAAACATAGTCCTTAAGCATAAACAACCTTCAATAGATCAACTGAGTATATCTTCTCCTAATAGACAACATGTGACTAAAGTCAAAAAAATTACAAAAGAAACATAATTAGGAAATAGACATAGAAGGTGTTACCCTAGATTATTATTCATTTCCCAAAAGAGGTCACATATAAAACGTGGTTGGAAAACTGACTTCTCAACTTCACATTACATCATTAATAGAGTATCATTAAATAGCCACCTCCTAATAAGCACAATCGGGATATTTCATATTACACCTAGGTATCCTCATATGCATATCAACAACGAAAAAAACAAATTCATTGAAAGGGGATTTTTAACATCACATGCATTCTCATCTATTCAAATGATGTGATATCACCCCTTTCCCATCTAACATTGTGTTATTCCCTGCTTATTCGCCCCTCCATTTCATCCTTGGAAATGTGTATCCCCCTTCTTTTTGTTTTCCTTTTGTTTTCCTTCTCTTTTTGTGTTCTTTATTTTGTCTCTTCGGAGTTTCAAGTTCTCGAAGCCATGGAGTTTGCTTTTGTTTTCATTTCCCGCACTCTAAAACCCTGAGATCCCAAAGTACTCTTTGTTTTCCTTGTTTCTTATTTGGTGCGGCTTCAAAGTTTCAGGTTCCCAAAACCCCAAAGTGTTCATTTTATTTCTTTTTGGAACTTTGGGATTTTAGAATCCAGAAATCCCAAAGTATCATGTTTTTTTGTTTTTTTTTGTTTCTTCTTCATAGTTCCGAGGTCATTTGCGTGGTGACTAGAACCTTGGAATCACAAAACCCTGAGGTGCTTTGCATCCTGGTTTGCTTTTTTTTTGGAGGTATAGATACCCTTCCTAGGGTTATTTTGCTCATTTTCTTTTGCACATCTAAGCTTTCCAAAGTCCTCTTTCTCCAACGATTCGGTGTCTTCTGTGGAATTATTTGTCTCCTCTCCCTCATTTTTCCTGGTAGATTGTTGATGCAGGAGCATACCCGATTCCTGGCAATATTGCATCAACCAAAAATATTTCCTTTCTATTTTGCAGTTTCAACATTTCATGCTGCATTTTCTGGCATTGGCTCATCGAATCTTGAGGAGTTGGATTTTTCTTGAGGACTTGATCATCTTCCTTATTCCTAAACCGCAGAGCATTTGGATCATTTTCCGAAAAGTAATCGATTCTGGTTTCTGAGAAAGTTTTCTGGCACCGGAACCAGTTTGACCTATTTGCTTTGGTGAATCTACTAGATCCCTTCCATAGCTTGCGGAGCCCTGAGCATTGATTCTGATGTTCCTTGGCATGTGGTCAACCTTCCCTTTGATCCATACTTCATCCTTTGGATTTTTTGGAGGAATCTCTTTGGTGGAGGCCGACCTTGTTGGCTTTACACGTTTTGTTTTGTTCTTTGGTATTTGATCCTTTTGGGTTGATCGGATCCCCTTGGATTGTATAAATCATTGTAATTGAGCATTAGAATGTAGATCAGAGGAAATATAGAGCATAAAAGCTAGATCAAAAGTTTTGAGGTCCCAGTTGTGACCTGTTATGCAATTGAGCATGTTTGTATCAGGCCAGTGAGCCTAATCTTGTATCCCAAATGTTATCGATTGCTTGTAATCAGCTTTCATGATTTAATTCATTCAGTTCTACAATGCCTCCATCATATCCTTGTGTTTATGTTGTGTTTACTCTTGGTGACCAGTCTAGACTGATCTCTCTGAGGTCTCTCCTAACTGGTGACTGCACCAAGTGGTATACGAGCGAGATTTTAGTTTGGAGATTACGTTGTCTTGAGAATTTTGTTGCAGTGTGGCGAACTGTGAAATCCGACCTGTAGCTGCAGAGGACTGGCGTGAAGATGGAGTGAAGAGGAAATAGGAATGGTGGAGCACGTGGGAATGCAGACCATGTTGTGATGGAAATGTTGCGAGGAATTGCAACCCAGTTGGAAGCTGTTGAGACAACCCAGAGAAGAGGCCGACATATTGAAGATGTGAGTGAAGATGAAGGAGAAGAAGCCTCGACAAAACAAGTAAACCCACCAACGATTGATCTAGATGAAGAAAGGTTCTTGAGGGTTTTGAGTAGGGAAAATACTAAACCACATTTTACCCTAGTGGAATATGATGGAAAGTTGGATTCAGATGAATTGATGGATTGGATCTCAGAGATGGAGAAATATTTTGATTTTGAGAACACCGCAAAGGAAAGGAAGGTGAAATATGTCTGCACCCAGTTAAAAGGTCATGCATCTCTTGGGTGGGAGAATTTGTAGGTTGATAGATGGAGAAGAGGTAAAGAGAAGATCAAAACATGGGACCAAATGGTTGCTAAGTTCTGATGCAATCTCTGCTCTAACCTCCTGATACCAACTGTCTAAAGGAAGGGCACTTAGTATCCCACTCCTCAAATCTACATCAAGAGTCATCACTGAATCCTCATGCCTCCTGTGACTCAAGGTATCTCCTACCACATTCTCCTTGGCCCGAATGTATCTCACCTCAAAATCATACGCACATAAGCACTCCATCCAATGTTGTTGCCTAGCATTCAAGTTTGGTTGTGTGAAAATGTATTGCAAACTATAGTGATCACTATGCAGCTCGAACCAATGCCCAAGAAGGAAATGTCTCCAACGAACAAAAGCATGCACCACTATCACTAGCACTAAATCATGAGTCAAAGAATTTAACTAATTATCTTTGAGCTTATGCGACTCATATGTTATCACTCTACCATATTGCATCAGAACTGCTCCAAAACCCTCCAAGGGTGCATCTGTGCACACCACAAAATCACCCAAAGGATCTAGCATTGCTAGAATAGGTGTAATAGTTAGACACTCCTTAAGGATCCAAAAATTTTTATCACATTGATCTGACCACACAAACTTCTTCCTTTTCCTCTGAAGAGAAGTGATAGGGTGAGAAATCCTCAAGAAATTTTGAATAAGCCCGTGATAATGACCTGCAAGACCCATGAAGCTATGAACATCACCCACATTAGTGGGTGTTGGCCAATCCACTTAGCTTAAATTGTAGAGGGATCCACTACAATACCCTCTCCTGATATGACATGGCCAAGATATCTCACCTCTGTCTGGAAGAAATCGCTCTTCTCCATATTGGTGTATAGCTGATTATCTCGAAGACACTAGAAAACTTACCTCATGTGCTTCTCATGCTCCTCCACTGATATCAAGAAAACCAATATATAAACCAAGATTACCACTGTAAACTCATTCATACATCCTAAAGATCCCATTCATTAAGCTCATGAAAACTGATGGAGCATTAATGAGACCACAAGGTACCATTGTAAACTCATAATGTCCATATCTGGTTTGAAATGTTGTACAATAAATATCCACCTCATGAATCCTCGGCTAGTGATACCCAGACTTAAGATCTATCTTAGATAAGATCTTTGCATCCTTAATCTAATCAAACAAGTCATTAATCCTCAGAAAAGGATATCGGTTCTTCACCATCACCTTATTAAGTTGTTTGTAATCAATACAAAACCTAAGAGATCCATCTTTCTTCTTCACAAACAATGCCGGTTCACCCCATGGAGAGACTTTGGGGTGACTGAATCCCTTAGCCAATAAGTCCTCCAGCTGTAATCTCAACTCCTAAGTAGTCATCCGATAAGGAGCCTTAGATATAGGCTATGCTATTGGAATAAAATCTATCCGCAAATCAATGTCACGCTTCGGTGGCATACCTGGAATATCACTGGGGAAAAGATCTAAAAACTCCTAGAGAATGGGATATCGATGAAAGAGATCATCATGATTCCCTCCTTCATCCAAATCATCCACTCTCATTGCAAATAATTGATAATCCTACCATGCACATTGCTTCAACTACATAGCAGAGATCAGGTGAAAAGAAATAGGTCTCTGAACACTCACTATCTCCACACTCTTCCCACTGTCATCTAAACAATGCATTCTCTTGCCACAGTAGTCAATACTATCCTGATGAGACTCAAGCCAATCCATACCAAGAAAAATATCGTAAGAACCCAAAGAGAGAACACAAATATCCACTAAGGTGGTACAAACTCTCAAATCCAACTCACAACCATGCGTGGAATCAACTATCACCTTGGACCCCATAGCCAACTCAACCTACCTTGCTATAGAAAGCCCACATCGCTGTACTACTAAAGGGGAAATGAAAGAATCAAAAGAACTGAAATCAAATAGTATTGAGCAAGAGATACCATGTATCTCATCTATGGTCTCAACAATTGTAGCATGGTGCTCGACCTAACTGTTATCAACCGCTACAAATACATCATGGGATCTCCAAGATCACCTACTGTAGGCTCTAAAGCTATCGACCTTTATCCTAACATCTATATGGATCTCTAAGGGAAATGAGATGCAAATTGGTCCTGTTGTCCACTAGTAAAGCAACTTCCACGATTAAATCTCGAGTAACTAGAGGTGCATTGGACTATTGAGCACTACCTCTACTCGATTGCTGAAAAATTTATGTTGGCTAAGAGAGGATTGATCACCTATCACGTTGTCATCCATGATCTCTATCCTATTGATACCTAGTACTGCACACAAAGTTCTAACTTTTCAGGAACTTCTTCCAAAACCGCTGACTAATCTGAAAAGAAGGATAACTCCTGGTAACACCTAAAGACTATGGCTATGCACCTCTCTCAATTTCTCCTGAAACTGCCACACTAACTATTTGCACACCTAGTGCATAACCCAAAGAAAACATCAAGCTCTCCTTGGCTATCCATTCCTTGTCATCAACTTTCTCCAAAGAATTAGGATTGAGACTTCAAACCCCTACGCTGATGCGGTCATTAAGTCCTCTAAAAAAATGTTGAATCAACATAGGCTCATCAATAACTATCCTAGTGCACTTCTTGATTTCAAAGAACTTATGATTGTATTGCTCAACTATCATGTTTTTCTACCTTAAATCATGAAACTCATTTTCCTTTCTCTTCCTCCAATGATCTAACAAGAATCAAGCACAAAACTACTCAAGAAATAGCTCCCAATAAATCGTCACGATATCCAAATGCAACTTGTTCTCCTTAGTACGCCACCATGTCAAAGAAAATTCACAAAGATGCATGATCACACACCTAGCCTTGGCTTTACTACTATATGGATGCATAGAAAAACACCTTCCCAAGTCTAGAAGCCAAGTCTCCACCTCCATGCCACTACTAGAACCATTGAAAGTAGGGGGACGAGATCTCAATAGATCTCTCATATGCCTAGCTTCATCTGCATCATGATCCACAACAACATCTGCTCTCCTACGAGGTGAACATGATCATTCTCTCTCTTGATGACCATAATGGTGAGACTCCTACTGCCTAGTCTCCTCTTATCTTAGACCTAAGAAACCAAGAAGATCCTAAAGCACATTAACCAACTGTGCAATCGCATCACCACCCTATTGATCCTACTGCTTCTCCTCATGGCGTGACTCTTCAAAAACCTAAGGATGAGGATTTCATCGAGTATCCATACGACCACCATGATTATGACCTCTACCTCTAGCTGGCATCTTGTTTAACCGAGATGCAAAAAAAATTATAAGCTAAAGCTGGGGCAACAAATACAAGAAAAATAACAAGCAGAGATAAACTGTTGGGCTACCCCATACTAAGTGCTAACACACACAATGGGATCATGTGAAACTGGATTACCCAATGTATGAACATGGGCTCTGATACCAGATGTAATATCCACCAAAATACCCTAGAGACAATAACGAAACTAACTTACAAATAGAGAAGATTTTTTTAAAGAATCATTTACTAATGCAACATAATAAGCCATCATAAATCCCAAACATATATTATCTCCATAAGAATGCATAAAACACCATGAACATAACCATAGAAAAATACAACATTTAACGCAAGTGGAATTAACATCATAGCCATAAACATATATCCATTCATTCTTTCCCTAGGGTACCTTAACGTCGCTACTTACTATCACATCACAATAACAAAACTATAACATGAAATCATTTACAATCATTTCATTTAATATTTTCCCGAATACTTTTCCTATCATGATATTATGAACTACCAATGCATGTCCTCATATCCCATCAACTATCTAAGTTCATTTTAAATCACCAAATCAAATGTTTCTATTACCCATATATATCCATTATACACCTATCTCATCATAATTCCACACACACACACACACACACACACACACACACATGCAACATTATAACAAGTACAAATCTACTTTTCAATTAGGATTTCATGATACTAAGTCAATTCAAGAGCCATATGATATAACAAGAATTAATATAATCCAAACATCCAATTCCTTAATCCATCATAAGATCTCATTCCTAACATAATGAATATATCTACAACATGATCCATATAATAATACATCATCTTATTCCATTACAATATCATAGACTCCAAATCATCAATTCCTATTACATAAGAATACATTATACAAGTACAAGTATTCTTACATTTACAAGTCATCATGATACAATGTTATCTCCAATACACAGTGTTGGCAACAGCAAGAAGGAAAACTAAGAGGGGGGTGAATTAGTTTTTTTTAGTTTTCACCAGATTAAAACAACTAAGCACAATCTCAGATCTGATCAACTACAAAAAAAATAAAGATAACAACACACATAACACAAATATTTTTGACGTGGAAAACCTGGTTAAGGGAAAAACCATGGTGGGAATGTTACCCACAATGAGATGATACTCTGCAGTAGTATGTGTAAATCTTATAATGGGGAATGCACATACATTTAGGTACACTGCCTAGAGCTCACTACTCAAATTACAATGACCCAGAAGGCCCCAACCCTCAGGGAAGGTTCACTACCTTACAAAAAGATTCAGACTACAATCCAAAAAGAATGAACTGCAAAAATAACACCTGATAATGCATGATGACAGTTCCGGTTAAGCTCTAATGTCTTCTCTTCACCAATCTCTTCTCTACACACCACACTGAGAGATGAATTCACTTGTTCACACATACACCACTCTTTGATAATGCAGACTCAACACCATCACCCCAAATTACATGAATATTAAACCTATTTGTACAAATCATCAACCTTGACTACAAGATCGACCAAACCCATAACACCTAATTAGAAATTTACATCACATGATACATAAATCAACCACCGAACCAATACAATGCCACATACAACATAGCATGGACCTAAATCAACTCCTCAAATATGGATCACCACCAAAAATATCGCCAAGGTCAACCACAACACATTACACCACCAAAATACCACACGACACGAAGAATGTCACCGAACCATGAAAATCATAAAACACTCGCACAACAATCAGTGCGGATCACCAAGACAAATAGGACATGATTAGGAAACACCAACAAGCACATTAGAACTATCTACAATAGCTACACCAACACCACTTATGCAAATCTCCATTCATCAACATGCTAATGTTCAAGAACACTCAACAACAATAACTCAGATAAGAAAGATAGCTTCTGGAGCACCAAATCACAAACCATTTGAAATAAATATACACACAAACATCCAAAACATTCTCCCAAATCCACAACGAAAGATATCATCATACTAGAGCTCACCAGATCAAAAACTAGACTCTGTTAGCTACTTAACAGAAAGACCAAACTTCAAATGCAATCACTTGATCAAGTGATATGATCAAGAAGACTTCCGAATCAGCGGAACCAATTCTCTGGAATATAAAAACACAAGAATATATTGACATCAATGACAACAACATATCCTAGTAGCAGCAATGTCTAACACATAGAAATAAACTCCATAGAATATATGCATAATGAATAACCATTGAATCCATAGCCATGCATGCTAGCATCCAAAGAAGAACATCCCAATGGAAGAAGGCATCAAACGACCCGACTATGTGGAATCAAATAGGAACCACCCCCTGTTCTAGGACATGACATGGGATCCCAACTCACACTCAAGACCTAGACTGACACCTAACAACCAAGGGACTCAACATGACAACCACAAGATAACATCAAGAATCAACAATCAAATCACATCACATGGCTAAATCATAAATCAATAAACTCCCATAGGAAAAATTAACATAAAGGCATAAGGATAATGGACACATGTAGGGAAGAGTGTCATCACATGCTATCCTCACAAAGAAGGGGCCAAGCCACACCTTGATAGACATGTGGAGCCATCGTAACCTATGAGCAATCAAGGGAATTTGTCTTACCGCTCCAATGATCTTCCCATTCCCATCCCAAGGCCGTCCTCAAGGGCTATGAGTGGGGCATAAAAAAACAATTTCATTATCTTGATAAATGAATTCCTAATTACCCAGACCAACTAATAAATTAGTAAGGTTATCACTTGCAATTACAAAGGAAAACTCTTCATGTGGTTCCATGACAGGTCTAGACCCTAAGTGTCTTCTTTAGGAACCTCTTGGAAGCCTATTGCTCATGACCCCAATCCTACACATGCAAGATCCCACTCTCCCTAACCATGGACCAAGACCTTACGGTGATCATAATAACATCACGTGAACATTTAATCCAAAACACAAATGATAGCCATAAAAATCCGCAAATAACTATACATCAAGAACCAAGCCATAAAGCTCATAATGCCAAATTACAACAATATATAAAAGCCTCAAGGAGGAAAAATACACGTGAATAGGGGCAAAACATAATGCCAATAACACCACATAATCCTCTACAACAAGTCACAACATATCCTCTCTCTGGAGCAACAATAGTCCATCCTCAAACAACAAGGATTCACTCAACTTGATGGAGCAACAATGCAAAACATCAACAGAGAAGTATTAAACTCCTTGCTAGAGCTCAAATGAATACAAATACATAAAATATAAATAGCACAATGCCTCAAGAGCCTCAATCACATCACAACATGCCTCTGGTAAAAAGCTAGAATCAAGAAAACTAATTTAAACTACCAAAAATCTAAAAAACACAGTGAAAATGTAGTCTGGTGTATATGACCAATATCGTGGTGCATATGACACTTAAAGTGGTGCATTTGACAATTATTTTGGCACATATAACATTTCTTCTGGCACATATGAAATAGAAACCTTGAAAACTCAGTAACAAAAAGATACATTCTCAGATGACCCATAAAACTACTAATGCATTAAAATTGGATTCTAAAACCATCCAAAAAGATGCAATGACATTCAAAACACAATAATCAAGGATAAATTGAAACAATTAACCAAACCATAGACTTATAATCATTCAAAAATTGCCACTATGACTCCTGACAACACAGAGAGAAAACTCTTAAAATTAAACAAATGAAATCGGGTTCTGGGAGTGCAGTCACTCCTAAAATTCATTGGGGATAGTGGAAAACCAATTAACACTATTAATTGACCTGAAACAATGCATCCAAATAACCATGGAAAGCATAGTTTGCATTCAGAGTCGTTCACGACAATTTTAGACAAATAATCCAATGTAAAAGAAATTAAGCATATAAAATCCAATCCACAAACTTTTAATAATATATATATTTATATACCTATTTGTACCATTATTCCTTTTCCATTTGAAATAATACTACACTTATTCCCACAAACAACATTCATACACATAATACACTTCTTTTCCAAAAATAAAATTGCAAGAGATCAAGATCCTCAAATTTGGAATTAGGAGTGATGGGAATGACAAATTTGAAGTAGAGAAAAACCTAGAATCCAATCCACAAGCATTCCCAATCCAAAATCCAAGCAAGAACTCTAAAATCACAGAAAACTAGTCCGGAAGCTAACCGGGCAACATTCCTAGAAAGACCAATAAATAGAAAATTTTAAACAAAACTATAGGAAAATGTCGACCAATAGAAATATTCCAGAAACTATATTTCATACTTACCCCCCCCACCACACAAATATATTGTTATTTACTTACCCCAATTAATTCATCCAATAAATAACATACTCACAAGCACAAGGCAATTCTAACTACCAACTTGTGCCACAACACAAAATCCGACAAGGTGAGCAACTTAAGCCTAGAGTATGAGAGGGAAAAACATGCTATCTCTGACAACTTGCCATTGGGATAAGACACGCTCAGGCCTATGGAACCAGGTGGAGTCGATGCTTACAATGAGTGGTATGACATTGTCTCTAATCATGAATACACTATAAGACAATCACATACACAATAATATCAAATCAATCATCATGATAATAGAATAGGGTTAGAAAGTCAAGTTATCATCAAAATATCGTAAGCAATACGATCCATCATAAATAATGAGCATACATAAACCATCAAATATAGATCCATCATCAATATAGTATAACATGTATCAATCACCCACATGAATAATCAAATAGAATATGTCCACATAAGTAATCTAGTCTCACTAGTATCATCAGAGGTAAAGATAGAGTCATAAGTAATCATCAAAACATCAATCATATGTCTAAGTAGGTCTATTGATGCATAAATAAAAATATAAGTCTAGGAGGGACACTACAACATTTATTTTCAATGTACAATTCATTTGCAACAAGTTTAAAATCAAAAGATAAATAAATAAAGGAGATGCCTTACCTCATTTTCCCCAGAAATGAAAATAGAAAGAACTCTGAACATATCGAATGATAATGCAAATTCTTTGGACATCTTGAAGGCCTCCCAATTCCTACTCCACTGCATTGAATTACACAAAAAACCATCCACAATCCATTCCAAACTCACAATTCCAAAAACCAAGCATAGAGAGGGTTTTCTCCTCCAAAAATTGACAAAGTATGAATTACAACTCTTTTTCTTCTTTTAAAATTCTTTTACTATCCACTTTTTGAATCAATTAAAATAACTAAATAATTAAAATGAATACCATAATTCCTAAATAACCCAATTTTACTAATCATGCAATGCACATTATAATGAGCATAAATACCCCCTATTAAGCTCTTTTAAAGTATTAAATAATAACTTACACTATTAAATAATAACTTAAATAATATCCCCAATTAAAACCCAAATCCCAAAACACTCAACCATTATTTTCTTACAAAAATATATAATCTTTCATTGAAAATTAATTAACCATAATTAGTTATTTAATCACAAAATCTCTTTTCAAAACATAAACTCACATTAGTAACAAAATTCATATCACTCTTTATAGGCTATCCATAAACTCACATAAATATTAGGAACAAAAATCTCTATTTAAAACATAAACTCACATTAGTAACATTACCATATGGCAGTTTTCAAGGTATAATACAGGTCTCAACATAGTCAAATCGCACTCAACTGAGTACAATGAATGAGGCTTAAGGAATTCGGCCAATATGTCATATCTTATTAAGCATGGTTGGAGAACACTTAGACCTATAAAGCTAGGTGAAGTTGATGCCCTACACCTACAAACACTTAGATACATGCATATATATAATTGAAGCATCTATTGGTTAACTAACATGATTCTAACATCTCATTATATATCATTGCAACCAATATTACAACTTCATCAACTATTCATATAATCACCATATAGAGTATGCAACTCATAGTTCAAGCAAGCCCTCACATGTTCACATTATACAACTCACATTTTGGCATAATATCATCTAATAATTAAGATCAAATGTACTCATTACCCTCACTCTATTCAACATCTAAAACATGGGTTCAGTAATATAATACCTTCTCATCCCTTGTAGGGTTAGAAAGATGTTACAAAGGAACCTATCACTAAAATCTAATCCTTACAAAGTCTAACAAGTGTGCTAAGTGCCCTAGTCCTGTAGGTGCTTCCATTAGTTGAAACTTTGGATTCTAGATCAAGATGCCCTATAAATCATTCCCCCAAAAATTAAGCCAAAAGTGTTAGTCACATGTAGAAAATCAGCATAGTTTAGGGGTTTTTGCATGTTCAAAATTTGGAATCGTATGTCTCAGTCTGCTCTATGTAATCCCTCAACTTTCAGCTATTGGATTTGTAACCTACACATAGAAAAGAGGGAAAATATTGTGATGTATAGGAGTTTTCCTAAATTAAAACTTGAATAGGAATTATCCTCAACAAGATCTATGATTGATTAGAAAAGAGAGCTTACCCCTAGTAGGGCATAGGCTAAATCTAAACTAAAATGTTGAATTGACAAGATTATACCTCAAGATTAATAATGGTAGTGATACTATATTCTTTAGATAAGTCCTCCATGTTTATGTAGGTTTTTTTATTTTGTTTATGTCAGGGGGGTATTTATTTTTTCTACACATATTATTTAAGCTTGCTTAGGTTATCAGGAGTGGTTAATATGAGGACACATGGCAAAATACTTCAGCTACATGTGTGACTCTCTCCCTCACATGGGAAGTTGAGTTACACACCATCTTTTAGCTTGTTGTGTCACCTCTCATAACAACTATTTTGTCATTTAATAAGTGGGTTATGGGGTAATTGGGTTTCTCACTCTTTCTTGGCTTTATGTGTCACATTTCATAACTATTTTCTTATCGTCATGTAAGGAGGTTGTGCCACATGTTTTGTAATTTTACCTAGTAGGTAAAACCTCCCACTTTTTATGGGAAGTAGGAGTTAATGCTCCTGTTGGATATATATGGTATTATTTTTTTATATAATTAGCCCTTTACTCTTACCTTCAATAGTTCAATGATATATTCATGAGAGTATTAAGAGTCTTCTCAAAATTCTATTTCTTTGTCTCTATTTTTCTCTCATTTCAAATTTATCCACATTTAGTTATTTTGATATTTGATCAACTATTACTTGTATTTGCATATGATCTATGACTGAGATCAAATCCTTGCTTGGTTCTCACGTTTTGCAGAATCTAACACTTCAAGTGTAGATGCAATTGTTAGCAAATTTTCATATTTGCCTCAAATTGTCATATTTGCCTCAAATTGTCAAAGTTTTGTTATATAAGGTTAAAATTTTGTCATATTGCACTTTTTAAGGTTTGTAAATGTGTGTATTGAGCATCTTTGCAAAAATATTGTTAGTTTCAATTATTGTCCTTGTTAAGATAATCAGGTTTCACATTGCAAGGGGGAAAAATTACTCATAACTCATTAGTTAAGGCTCATGTTGCATGCTTCTATAAGGATTTTATTTAAAATTATTGGACTTAGTTAGCACAAAAGAAGCCAAGTTGAGGTTTTTGAGTCTTTGGAGGGAAAATTATTTGTTTTCATCAAACTAATTCAATATCTAAACCTCCATCAATTTGAGTTGAGAGCTATAGTTAGAGTTTCACGAGATGAGAATTCCCTAGTTTTTTGTTGCTTCTCTTTTCTAGCATGCCTTTCAACTGTGATGCTGGATACATTCAAAGTAGGGAAGATTAAGATCTTTGAAGGACTTTAAAGTTTGTAGGAGGATGGTTGAATGAGTCCAAGATGCATGTTTATAATCTACTCATCACCACATACATGAAAGGAAAAGATTTCAGGTATGTAACATACCACCAAAATACCTTAATTTTATGAACCCTGCCTCATGTGCAAGTTATGCATTATATTCATGTGCTCTTGTTTGTTGAAGTCTTTCATGTCAGAGTAACCATGATGAAAGTCCAACATGTATTGGTATGGAAATATTTTTTGTAGATGTTGGTATAAAACAATGGATGTTATACACAACTTAGTACTCAACTTAGAGACACAAGTTCCTAACTGAGCATCTATCCAAACCCCATTACCTTGACTCATTTATCTATCAATTCAAGCATGTACAACTTGAAATGGGACTACAAGATATATGCACCAAGAGTGTCTAGGAACAAGTTTATCATATTCTAAGCGAATGGAAATGCTAAATAAATCTTCATAGGAAAGGAAATTACTTTTAGAATCATAACTCAAGAAGATTATACTAACTTCTACTATCAAAATAACTTATACAAAAAAAACTATTTTGTTCTGTCATGGCTGCAGGAACAGACACAAAGTAATAGTCTATGGTTGTAGAAATAGACAATGAGCAATGCAATAGAACGAAATTAAATAACTCGAAAGACAAAATACACAAAAGATAACCAGACATAATCATCACCAACTGGGCCCCCTTGGGTGAGTCTTTTGGAATGAAAGTTACATCAGAAACTAACTTATTGAACTCACACAACCATATTAGAACATCATAAACTTGTTCAGAAAGTAGATATGCTCTTTATTGAGAAATCAAGTGAAAAACATAACATTTCTTGATAAGAAAAAAGTAATTAACTATCTAAGGAATATGGGAAGGATTTATAGCATCCATCCTTACAAAAATTCCCATAAGAGTCACTCCACTTCCTAATATCTAGGTGGAAGCTTTTATTTAAACTACGAAATCTAGGAAAACTAAGACAATTAGGACTTTGTCATGTTCTTGAACATCTTTAGATCTTCCCTATATAATCTCTAACATCCATCATAACCATTAGCAAAAATATTTAATGAATCATGACTGTTATACGGATTCCTTAATGAGCTTGGGCGGCTAGTGCCCGAGTTGCAATAATCCTTGACCTCTTCTTGCCTTGTTGTCCAGTCTTTGCCCATATTACCATGTTGTTATAAATGAAGACATGTTTCATCTCAAAGAATGTTTCCACATAGCTGCAACACAAAGATTGGAGAAATCATTCCATCCATATTTCATGATCATCCATTGCACGCATTCATCAATCACACAAAATAGTAAATACTTATACTTGCATTCATAAAGTTCATGGTTTTGTCAAAATAAAGGTCTTAAACTATAGGTGACATGATTATCAAAATAGGTCCATAAGGTTGGTTAAAGCATGATATAAATTCCATCTATAAATATAAAAGCCCTAAAAGATAGAAAAATGTATGCAAATAAAAGCATAAAACTAAGGCTCATCACACCTCCCAATTGAAGGTTTTGTTGGTCCACCAACAGAAGTTTTATGATTTTCCTTCCAGGTAAGTAGTCTAAAATCAACAACCAATGTTTCCCCTCTAGTCTTGGCAATAGGGCTCCAATAGAACCCATAACCCTTCTTGAAATTATCCCACATGTCCTTTTATTGTTCCACATCATAATATTGTAATTCTCCCCAGTGTGGAATAGGCCACCATAGCATAGGTGGCTGGAAGATCAAGGGTATCCATTTTTCTTGTTGAGCTCATCCTGAGTGAATGTAAGTAGCTGATCTTCTCAGTGCTACATGATAATTTTTGAGGGAATGAGGCTTCATTCTTTTCAGATCCTCAAGTAGCTAATTCCATCTTCATGCTAGATGTCCATATACCATTCTAGTTGTCATCCCTACCATCTATTCATATTCACTATAAACTTCTTCTCTTAATGGCAAGATCCCTTTCTTAACCTCTGGCTCAATAGTAAGTTGATTCCATCTATAATATATTTCATCTAGATCTCCTACCTCAGCCCTCAATGGCAAAGGAACAATTTGTTCCATGTCCATATATTGCTTGGCTTGCTCACCTGTAGTGTTTTCATTATGAAATAGGACATAAATGCCCTTAGGTGAATATCTCCAATTGAGATTAGTGGATTCCAATGTGGAGTATATGGAAGGCATAATTGTGAAGATAAAATTCACAAAGCAAATTTTTTTGAAGGGGAGAGAAGGTGTTATAAGCGTTGATGAATTCTTCAGGGGCCATTAATGATGAACTTAATCCAAACAACTCCTTGCTTATTTTGTAAGAAAGATGCAATTACTTCAAGTAAAGGGAATATACCCTAAGAGGTGGCCTACACTCAATTGCCTAAGGTAGTAGAGTAAAAATATGGTATATTCTATCCTCCAACCTATTTATCTCTACATCTTTCTTTCTTAGTTTTTCTTCTAACACTTCTCTCTCCCTTTTCCATTCTTCCTCCCTCTTTTCTAATCATTTCCAAAATTCAATAGAAATTGAGGCCTAGGAAAATGATGGTTGATTGTTCTTACATACCATAACCTTTGTCCTTTTCTCTTCTTGATTCACCTTTTCAACAGAATCGACCAAGTTCACTAGCCCAGATGTAGTAGTCCCCTTATCAACAATAAGTTCTTCATGGTGGATTTGCTGAGGGTTAGAAGTGTCTCCAATATTCAGGTCAATCTAAATCTCTCCAGAGTTAACTGAGGCTTCTTCTTCTGCACCTTCTTCTTCTTCTTTTGTGGATTCTTCTTCTTCTTCTTTACCATATTATGTCTCTTTTTCTGACATGATCTGAGTAATATTATGAGCTACATATTCTACTTCATAAAATGCCACATCTCTTGACTCTTCCTCTCCTGAATTCTCTTTCAACTCTTCTTCTGACAAGTCCTCTAAATGATACATTTCTTGCCCTTGGTTTTCTTCCTCACTAGAGGATGAAGATGGAGATTAAATTATAGGAGAATGCCTTTGAGGAGGTTCTTCCTCTTTAGTATCAAAGCTCTGAATATCAATTTTCTCTCCTGCAGCTATTTTGCCCTTAAATTTCTTTTTCAACCTATGACTGGTCCTTGTAGGTCATTTTCCTACATAAGTTTTTTCTAATTTTTTCATTTCCTGGCCAAATTGGCTCACTTCAACAGTCGATTTCTTCATTTTCTGCATTACAGCAGAAGTTTTAGATTTCTTCCCTTTTTTCTTTTTAGAGATGGCTATTTGTGGTACTAGCTCTTTCAAGGTAACTCTAGGGAGCTTATCCTTCTTCTTTCCCTTAACCATTATTTCCTATATTGGCTTCTTCTTTTTACCTTTAGATGCAAGCCCTCGTGCTATAGGGGTTTTCTCTGCAACCTTTGGAGTGACATCCTCATCCTCACTAGAAGATTTTTCACTAAGAATTTAAGTAGGTCTAGAGGATGAAGGGCCTGTAGCTTCACCAATGCTAGGAATCTGCCTTAATGGTCAAGCCCTACCTATAGCTAGAAAGTCTACCCACTGCATTCCAAGGTTGGTTTCTGCTAGGGTTTGTTCAACCTATAACTGAATTAAATAGTGATGGGATATAGATTGAGGGTTACCTTTTTGCACTTGAGCCACCATCTGTTTCAACATGTTATAAAGAAAATTGGGAAGATTCATACGTCTACCATGCCTCAAATGACTTAACAACTTAAAATGTACAGAGTGCAATTGAGACTGTCTTCCTTCATAAATGATATACATAATAACATACATTATTATGTGAGCCCAAAGAGGTGGGAGAGACAACCTACTCATTCCTTACTTATTGACATGTAGCGGAGGGTCACCATGCCCTATAAATTGAGCTTGAGCTGACCTAACATCCTTAGTTTCAGGGAAAGGCTCTCCATCCATAGGTAGGCATGAAACTTGTGCAACACATTCATCTGTGATAGCAACCTTTAATCACTTTACTACTACCATACCATCCTTTAATGATTGTGTGAATTCCAAAGAAACATCTTCATCATAAGCATGCAATTTCACAAAATAGTCTAACCATCCACAACTTCTGAACAAAGGTTCAAAATTTTGATCATTTAATATTAGTCTATGATTTGTATGTAGTGCCCCTCCTAGACTTGCATTTTGATTTACATATTGATAGACTTATTTAGACATATGGTTGATGCTTTGATGGATATTTATGACTCTATTACTATCTTAGATGGTATCGATGATGCTAGTTACTCTATGTGGATTTATGCTATTTGATATGACTCATTATGTTTGGAGATTTGTATGACTAATAATGCTAGACATACTATATGACATGTGGCATATGATGATTCATGTGGATGTCAGCACGTAGAATCACTATGATGGATGGATTTATATGATTTGTGGATCTATATGTGTTCATTATTCATGAAGATTATATTACTTATGATGTTATGATAGTACTAACCCTATTTCATGATTATGATTTTATGCGATGATTTGATGTTATATTTTGTGATTGTCTTCATGATTAGAGACGATGTCATATCATTCATAATGAGCATGATATGTCATTGTGATTCTCTATCACTTGCCTAATTTTATTTTTTTTTTGATAAAAGTGGACAAGCCACTAAACTATATTTTATTAATTTTGAATTTTTGAAAATGCAAACGGGTTCAAAGGGCATACCGGCAGGAAAGAACCCGCAAGAAAACCTTTGGTTGTGGCCCAAAAAAGTAAATTTAAAACCCCATAAACCCAATTACATATCTGATTATGATCCCTCACCCATTACATTGCTTTTTCTAAGATATACATATCAATATCCAAAAGAAACCCCCATATACCCAATTACATGTTTAAAATTTGATCACCCACCCATTACATGGCTTATTGAAGATATACATATCATTATCCAAAAAAATTATGAGGAGTAATCTGTAGCATAATCTTGCCATGATGATATAACACCCAATCAGAACCTTGCGTCAAAAAAAGACAACATATCTGCACACAAAATTAGTTCTGAAACCAAGAGCTTGAGCTCTCAACAGGGGGCTCTCTATCCATGATCAAAGGAGGAATGCTCTGCAAGGGGGATTCCAACCGCGGAGGAGCTAAAGCCAAAAAACCAAAAGAGAGCAGAGAATGCAAACCCGTAAGCACTACTAAGGCTTTATCCAAAAGCTATGAGGGAACCGATTCTAGCAAGGATTCAAAAGCATGCAGTGTGTCCTCCAATCTATCACATAATAATCCCATTCTCAATTTGAACAATAAAACTCCACAGTTCCCATTATCCAGCAGATCAGAGCAAGGAAGAAAACCCCTGTAATAAAAAGAGCCTAGCTCCAAATGATAATTATCCAATGCAGAATTAACAAGCTCCCAAGAGAAAATTAAGGGAGGGATAAATGTAAAAACCAAGAGGTGGAGTAAATCTTTATCAAGCAGAATATCATAACAAACAGTAAGAAATCAAGACAAAATCTCAGAGCCAGAAAAGAGAAGACCAGATTGCAACCAGAGAGATCCCAACAACCTACGTACCTCAAAATCCAAGTAGGCAAACAGAACACTTCCCCAAGCAATTCAGAATTACTACTGGGAGCCTCATTTTCCCTTTCAATCGGGCATTCAACAATGACCCTATATCTTGCAAGAGAAAAAATGCTTGACATATGAAACAAAGCTTGAGAGAGAAAAAACCAAGCATTCACTGTTGAATTGAGAATAAAATTGGCTTTTAAAGACCAGTCACCCCCAAAAACGTGACCCGAGATAATCATGGTACTTCAAAAATATAAATAAAGCATTGAAGCTAGATTAAAGCTTATACAAGATAAACCATAAATGATGGACTTCGCACAAGGGTGGCAGCTGAAACAAGTACTCTATATCCCAACCGGTGCCACATAACAAGCAACACACTCCTTACCATAATAGCTTCATAAAAGTTGTTGATGATTACCAAAACATATTCTCCGTACATCATGAAACAGTAAGGTTTTTCAAAAAGCACATGAGCGAGGATAAAGCAGATCCAAAATACCAACTCATGACCATGAAACCAACCTACTGATGGAGCACCAACATTATACCATAACAGGAACCACCCTTGCTGCTTATGATAGATCATAAGCATACTCAATAGCCACCTGGGAAATGCCTACTGAGCATGTTTACCACCCGTGCATAAACCCCAAACATGCTACCTTCTTAAGGCATAAGGGCACTAAAGGAATTTTTTATGAGAACATACCTTAAGAAAAACCAATAAAAATTTAATGCAAATATTTCATAAGGGAAGGCGGGAGCTCATTTATACTTATACCCTGCAAGTTTGCATTAGTGTCAATAGCTAAATTTGCCAAAAAATCCGCTATTATATTAATTTCTCCGAAGCAATGGGTGATCAAAAAAGAATCAAAGAAAGCCAACTGTTGTAAAATTAACTCCATAACATATTGTAATTCCCAACAATTAGATTTCTTCTTCATAACACATTGGATGGTTACCATCGAGTCCCCTTCAATTACCAAATCCTTGATACCCAAGGATATAGCCATGTCCAAACCCAGTGACAAGGCCTTAAATTCTGCAAAATTGTTGGACTTATACCCAATAGCATGGCATCTAGCCTGAACAATATTCACATGATGATCAAAAATCACCATACCTACCCCTGCCAAACCAACATTTCCACGAGAAGCACCATCAAAATTTAATTTAAAATGCTTATTAGGAGGGGGCTTCCAAATAGCTAAATGTCTTTTGGTTAAAGCATTGCTCTTTCTCAAAATGGAACCATGAGAAGGCAAGATAGATAATAGCTTCCAGACCCTAGTCACCCTGCTATCCCAGTGTGAGAAAGAAGAGAGATTTTTGAGGTTCTTAAAGATATAAGACAAGACAACTTCTGAAATAGAAGATTCAATTTTGAGTAAAACCTCCTCAAGAGAAGAGCTATGCTTTTTAAAGATCGTTTTATTCCTTTCTTGCCAAATGTTCCTTATTAATATGGAAGGGGAAGCAATCCAAAGACAAGCATAGAAAGATGAAGCAAACAGAAGAGGCCAAGCTCTGAAATGTGAAATAAGGTCTTTCCCTATTACAAAAGATAGGTTCAATTTGTCAAAAAGCCACTGCCAACATTGAAATGCAAAATCACAGTGAAGGAAGAGATGAGAGGAGGTTTCCAAATTTTTTTTGCATAACACACAAGAAAAAACATTAGTGATACCAAGTCTATCCAAGCGCATGCCTGTAAGAACTCTATCCTGGACTGCTAACCAGGCGAAAGCACCCGCTTTCGGAAGACAGGCCGAATGCCAAAAAAGCTTGTATGGCCAAGAGGAAGAGTTATTTGTCGACACAAGAGAGTTATATCCAACCTTAACCCTATATTTGCCTGAGATGTTCCTAGTCCATATAAGTTCATCATCAGAGTCAATTAGAATAATTGTTCTTTCTTCCAAAACCTTTGCAAAGTGCAGCTTAAGATCATTCTCAACATCCAAGAATTCGATGGATTTCCATTTTGCCAATTTCAAGTCACCATTATGAATTACCTTGAAGTAATCTGCCACAAAAACCCCCCAGAGGGAAGAAAGAATAGATATCAAAGGGGACTAGTCCCTTATACTCTGCAAGGGAGTATGACCATTCCACACTTCATCCCAAAATCTAACCTTTTTCCCATTATGAACAATCCAAGAAAGATGTGGCAAGATAACATTTTGACATTTGCAAATAAAATTCCACATAGCCGAACCTAAAGGTAGATTAGATAACTGAAAGACATACTCCCTAGGTCCATTATTCAAATATTTTGCAAACATTATTTGTGCCCAAAAAGAATCAGGTTTCTCATACAACTTCCAGACCAATTTAGCCCCGAGAGCCAATTTCTGTTTATTCAAATTTCTAATACCTGTACCTCCCTGTTCCTTGGGCAAATAGACTCTATCCGAAGCTACTAAGGGTAGTTTATGCTTCCCATCTTTATTGCTATTCCAAAGAAAAAACCTAAGAGTGTCCTGCAGGCTTACTAATACCAATTTTGGGGTGCTTACAACTGACATAAGATAAACAGGGACCGAATTCAACACAGATTTAATCAGTACCATTTTTCCTGCAAGGCTCAACCATTTATGGCTCCAAGATAAAATCCTCTTCGAGATGACCAAAATGAGCTTTTCCCAAAAGGATAGATTGTTATCTTTAATGAAAAAAGGTATACCCAGATACTTACAAGGAAGAATACTAGGATCAAAACCCCAAAAGGTCTGCAATCTCTGCTCGACTAATTGAGCAGTGTTAAGGAAGAATATTTTTTACTTCTCAATGTTAACTTTTTGTCCTGAAAAAGCCGCATACTGTTGGATAACCCCATTTATAGTGTTAGCCTCCTTTAAGGAAGCTTGACCAAAAACCAGAGTGTCATCGGCAAATAAACAATGTGAAATATGAAAAGGAACCCCATGAATCGCAATCCCCCACCAAAGACCCTTTGATTTTGTAGCCTTAATTGCCTAGCTAAAAGATTCTACTAAAAGGATAAACATGAAAGGGGACAAAGGATCCCCTTGCCTCAATCCTCTTGAGGAGGGGAAAAAACCACAAGGAGACCCATTAATTAAAACTGAGAATCTAGCAGTGGAAATAACAACCTTAATCCATTTGACCCAAGCCTTAGAGAAACCTAACTTGATAAGAACACAAACTAAAGCCTCCCACTCAACCCTATCATAGGCCTTCATCATATCTATTTTGAGAATCATAGATGGGACCTTCTATGAATGGATAGAATGTAGCACTTCGTGCACCACAATGGCACCCTCTGGAGTTTCCCTACCAGGAACAAAACCACCCTGCTCTAAGGAGATGATTTTGGGAAGTAGTCTTGCCAATCGAAGGGAAATTTCCTTAGTAAATATTTTATATAGAGTATTGCATAAAGCAATAGGACGAAAATGAGCAAAGGTCTTAGTTATATCTTTCTTTGGGATAAGGGCAATCAAAGTAGTATTAAGTTATTTTAACATTGACCTATTTCTCCTAGCCTCCTCAAGAGCTAAAAGGACATCTTTACCCACAAAGTCCCAACACTTTTGAAAGAATAAAGTGGTAAACCCATCAGGCCCCAGAGCCTTGTCAGGATTCATATCAAAAATCGCATATTTAACCTCTTCCAAAGAGAAAGGAGACATCAGCATCTTATTATCTTCCAAGGACACTAAAGGGGGAATATCTGAAAGAAAACTATTCGATCCAAAACCACCCTCCGAAGACAATAATGATTTAAAGAAATTAACCACTTCTGAGGCAATGTCTTCTGGTTCAGTAAGCAGCTTCCCATTAGGATCCTCTATGCAAGAAATCCTATTTCTACTCCTTTTTAGCTTAGTGGAAGAGTGAAAAAACTTTGTGTTTTTGTCCCCATCAGAAAGCCACACTTCCCTAGATTTTTGTCTCCAATAAGATTCTTCCCTTCCTAGAACTTCCTCTAATTCTGATTTTAAGGTTTTTAATTCATCAAACACATGAGAAGCCATACCATGAGAAAGCACATGCGTATTTAAACATTCAATCATATCTTGAATTCTTTTCTTTTCACAAAAAATATTTTTAAAATGTGAAGAATTCCATTCTCTAATATTTTTCTTCAAAAAACTAAGTTTTTTAGCGATCTGAAACATTCGAGACCCTGGACAAAAGGGGGCAGAATCCCACCATACCCTCAAAAGGGGTAAAAATGAGGGGTCCCTGAATCACATAGGTTCAAATTTAAAAGAAGATTTCAAATTAGGATTATCCTCCAAAATAGTTAATGAGATCGAAAAATGATCAGAACCTGACAAAGGCAAAATAGAGGAAAAAAACTCAAATTCTGATTGTAACCATGATACTGATAGCAAGAAACAATCTAACCTCTCTTCTATTTGGGAAAAATTTCTCCTCATATTTGTCCAAGTGAAAACTCCATTTTGAAACTTACAATCAAAGAGGTCTATGTCAAAAATAAAATTCCCAAAATCAACCATTGTTTTCTTAGCCAGAAGAATGCCTCCTTTCTTTTCACTAGAATCTATGATTCCATTAAAATCTCCTCCAAATATGACTAAAGATCCCTGCCCTAATAGAGAAGCAATCCTTTTTAAATCACCCCATAACTTACATTTCACCTAAACTGTAGAAGGAGCATAAACATTAAATAACCAAGCCTTAACCTTTGAAACCTTGCTAAGAATAAAAAACAACATCCAGTTTGCAGCCGAAGTTACTAACTAGACATCTATATTGAAGTCATTCCACAATACTGCTAGGCCTCCAAAAGCCCCAGTAGCTGGGTGAGAAACAAAATTCCACCTTTTCCAAGATGAAAAAAGCACATTAGCAGAATCCTGAGATAATTTAGTCTCTTGCAGCATAAGTAAATCACACTTAATTAAATCCATTTGGGATTTAATCAAGCGGTTCTTGTTAGGGGCATTTAAGCCCCTAACATTCCAAGAAATAATCTTCATTGTCCTTGAGGGGAGGCCGAAGCTCCCCTCTTCTCAAAAACCAGAGCTTTGGTGTTATTACCAAAACAACTCTGCAAATTTCTTTTAACAGCCCCTGATCTAGTCACAGGAGGACTAGTCAGCAAAAGATTCTTCTTTTTCGTTTTCCCCTTTAAGGGAGTCAAGGTAGAAATTATAGGTCTTCCTCAGGAAAGTGCCTTACTCCCTTGACCTATGCCAGGAGAGAGGGACAAATTTTTCTATACCCTAGCATCAATCTCTATTTGAGTCTAAGCTTTCTTAGGGGGTCTACCTCGTCTGGGCGAACCAATTGTTGGAGTTAAAAGGAAAGAGGTTTGAACAATTGGTAAAGGCTTACCTAATTTTGGAGAAGCTAAGACATCTACCATAAGAGGCCCCAAATCCTTAGAAGTGATGAGATCAAAAGGATTAGATGTTAAATTAATAGGAAGGGAAGAATGAATCCTACCTAAATCAGTATCAATTGAATCAATAACTTTATCAACAACATCCCCTGCAGATTGAGAGGCATATTTAATAAACAAATCATTCACTTGCTCAACCAATTCTGTATCAGGCACAACCACTTCCGACATCATAGGACAATCCAAATTTGCTTTCGTACTACCAACATTGTGCCCCTGATGGGCAAGAAAGGAAACAAGATTCTAAATTTTAGATATTAGGATCACATCCTGAGGAGTTACAACATTTGGAGCCTTAGGACTGGGTGGAACACCTATATCTTTCCTAGGAGGATCCAAAGGCCTGGCTTTTGAAGGTAAAGCATTATCCTGATTCAGATTTAGGTGCAAGCCTAATTCATTAGCAGACAGAGTCTTGGGATCCCCTATAGTGGGGCTATGAGAGATTTTTAACTGCTCAGGAACCCTTGGGAAAGTTCTAACATCAAGATTATTCTGAGGTATATTCAATGCATCCTCACCCAAATGATCCGAATGCAATGAAGAAAAATTCTTGGAAATAGATTCAACCGAGGAACAATGTTTCTTAAAATCCATAAACAATGGTTCATCTAGAAGGAGAGGGGATGAAAGAAGCTCATTATCCAACCGTTCAATATTCTGACGCCAGATACCTTCCTGAGATTTGATATTACACGTGCGGCGATACACACAACCAGTTTTAACCAAAACACATATTTTTACCAGAACCTCTCCCTCCAAAAGGTCCATTCGAGAGGTTATATAAGAGCCAAATGAATTCCCAATTTGTTGCAAAACATCAGGATCCATAAATTCAAAGGGGATCTTTGGTAAACCAAACCAGAATGGAATAAACTTTTTTTTTGAGCAAGTAGGCACAAAGAAAGGCTTCCATTTTGTCACAGACACAAGGTGATTTCCAAACCAATGATGCCCTAAGCCCAAAACCTCAGTGCAAATCGATGGTGAATCAAAGATAATAACGAAAGACGATGCTGAAATTAACTGAAAATAATGCAAATTTTTCCACCATTTTTGCAATTTCAAATAAAGCTTAGACAATCCCAGTTGATCCCCCCAGACTTCCCCCAACACAGCATTTGAATGCAAGCAATGCACTTTTTTGTCAACAATGGTGCCTACTAAATCAATGCAAGGTATCGACATCCAAACAGAAGGAGATTTAATGGGTTCAAGAGGGATGCTTACCGATTCCACAACTTTAGCGTTAAAGATTGTCGTATTCTTCAAATGTGCAGAATGTAAAGGCCCCGAATGTAAAGAACCCGACATGGAAACCCTAGTTCCCAAATTAACAATCATTTCCTTCCCTGGAGAAACAATTTTAGGGTTTAAATTAATTGTATTTTTTGCAGAATGTGAAGGTCCCGAATGCATAACTTGAATAGAAGAACCACCGTGAAGTCGAGATCTTTTAGTTTTTGAGATAAACTGTTGTCGAGGACACAATCCCTGAGTGTGAAAACGATGGGAAGACGATGAAGAATACTGATGTCGAGAGGAAAAACCCTGTTTGCGAAAGAAGCTTTGAAAGTAATGTGAAACCGGACGATCCAGACCCTTCCGCCCAACCTTGGTAATGTGCCAAGCTTTGTCCTCCCAACGTCCATTCGTGAAAACCCACTGCGGGGTGTGTGGAGGATCCTCCCAGTTGACATCTGCCCACAGACCCAAGCGACGACTATCCTCCATACCCGCAAAAAATTGTAGTCCTCCCCTTCAAATGTTAGCGGTAAAGTCACGAGGACATTTTATTACTCATGTATGTATTGTATATATTGTGTTTAGTTGTGGATGCAAGGTTGCAGGTACTAGACATCGACTCCACCTGGCTTCAGAGGTTTGAGGGTGTCTCTATCCTAATGGCAAGTTATCAGAGATGACATAGTTTCCCTCACACACTCTAGGTTTAAGTTGTATATCTTGTTAGTTGCGCCACAACGCAAGTTGGTGTTAGAGTCTCAAGTCGGTGACTGTCCCCTTTGTTGGCATAAGGTGATGCGAGTATGTTCATTCGGATTCAGAGATGTGTGATTCTTTAATCATTTAATACTTATTTTTTATTTGATTAATGTTTATTTGATTTAATTTATTTAACATTTGATTTATTGTTTAACAAGAGCTTAATTGTTATTAATTGTTTATTATTATTATTTATTATCAATTAGCTTTT
Source organism: Cryptomeria japonica (assembly GCF_030272615.1). Taxonomy (NCBI): domain Eukaryota; kingdom Viridiplantae; phylum Streptophyta; class Pinopsida; order Cupressales; family Cupressaceae; genus Cryptomeria; species Cryptomeria japonica. Next base: position 516,375,973 of record NC_081405.1, on the reverse strand, counting down.
ATTTATTTATATTTTAATTGAGTTTCATTGAGTGTTAATTGTTGGATTTTATATTTATTTTATTTAATTTGTTTAATGATGCCTTTTTGGATTTTCTATTATTATTATTATTTATTTATAATTATTTATTTAATTGTTGTTATTTATTTAATTAATATTATTTAAACAAGGCATTAATATTTTATTAATGGATAAATATTATTATCCATGGTTATTATTTATTATGGGGGCTGTGATTTAATATTTTATCTTTGGGTGTGCAAACTATTATTTAATTGATTGTCTTTTTACCCCTCTTTGGTTAATTGGATTTTTTATAAAAAAAATACCCACCTCTTATTTAATTGGTCGAATGGCAGGAGGTAGGTAAATAATATATTTATTTATTATTTACCTTAAACTATGCGTAGGTTGGTATAATATATGGTTTAGGAGATTATTTTGATTGGTCGACTTTTAATAAAGTTTTGAGTTTTTTTTATAAATTTTTTGGACTTCTTGTGCATTCACGGAGGTTGGTTTTTCCAGGAGTTTTCTGGGAAATTTCTTGAAGGATTTTTCTTTGGTTATGGATTTGGATTGTGTTTGGGAGCTTGTCAGCTTTTTGGAGAACTTTTTGTATGGTTGAAGATTTGAAAAATATTGATTTGATTTGGCTGGAGTTTGGTTTGATTGTGCTCTCCAGATTCATTTTCCATAACTTCAATTTTACTAGATCAGATATCTATTTCCTTTTATTGTTTTTAATTTAAAATACTGTTTTCTTCATGTTTGCGGGAGCAATTTTGAGAAATTATCATATAGTTGATAAATATAAATGTGCATATGAGACCTTAGGATAAATGTCTTTTATATAGTTTTCATTTTTATGGGAAGCTAGGTTGATTTTTGTGTTTGTTGTAAATTTTATTTTTCGTTTTGAAACTTTCTGGGCATATGCGCTAAGCAAACAAATGTGCGACAAAATTAATAAATGCTCTAAAAGAATTAACAAATGCTCTCAAAGATTTAACAAATGCCCTAAAAGATTTCATGGATGCTCTAAAAGATTTAATGAATGCTCTAAAAGATTTAGCAAATGTGCTAAAAGACTTGTCATATGCGCTAGAAGATTGATCAAATGCATGATTTTGTCTTTTTGGTGAGTTTTTGATCATTTTGTCAGTTATAATCATTTTTTATGATTTTGGCTTTTTACCAGAGGCATGTTGTGATGTCCTTGAGGTTCTTGGTTCTATGTATTGCTCAAATTTGAATTGTTTCAATGTTATTTGGGATCCAGTAAGAGGGATATTGCCTTACCATTGAGGATTGTGAGTATATGTTGTTATAACTCCAACAAGAAGGAGAATACCTTGTTGTTGAGGAAGGTTAATTACAACTCCAACGAGAGGATATGTTGTGCCTCGTTGTGGAGGATCATTCTATGTTACTAGATTCATTTATAACCCTTATTTATGTGTATTTGACATTATTGAGGCTCTTTTTATTGTTGCATTTTGGCCTTATGAGTTTATGAATTGATCCTTGTCAAGTGGCTCTTGGTTGTATGTTGAAGGCTATCTTTGTGATTCAGTTGTATCAATTTTGTAATGAATTTTGGATGCATTCCATGTTGAGCTTCATGTTATTATTATGATGTTCTTTGTTTATGTTTTACCCTATGGTTATGGTCCATAGTTGGGGGAGTGGGTTCTTGCATGTGTGGACCAAGGTCTTGAGCATTAGGCCTCTAGGAGGGGGTCTAGACTTGTTGGAACCACATGAAGATTTTTATTGTAATTACAAGTGATAATCTTAATAATTGATTAGTGGGTTTCACTATCTAGGAAATAACTAAGCAAGATAATAATTGGTTTTGTGGCCCCACCTCATATCCCTTTAGGGATACTCAGGATGAGCTTGGGAAGACCGTTGGAGTGGTAAAACGATCTCCTTTGAATGACTTCAAGGTGGAGATGGTTCCACATGTCTATTAGGGTGAGGCTTGGCCCCTTCTTTGTGAGGATAGCATGTGATGACACTCTTTCCCTACATGTGTCCATTACCCATATGCCTTGATTTGATTGACTGTGCCTCTGGAAGTTTGGTTGCTTTGATTTAGCCTTGTGATATGATTGGATGTTGTATATCTATGTTGGAGTCTTATGATGTCATGTTGTTTCCCTTGGTTGTTAGGTGTCAACTTAGGTCTTGAGTGTGAGTTGGAACCTTATGTCGTCTCCTAGCACGGGGGTAGTTCCTATTTGGTTCAACATGGCCGGGTGTTTTTATGCCTTCTTCCATTGGGATATTCTTCTTGGATGCTAATGTACATGGATTGGATTCTTGGTTTCTACATTATGTGGAGCTGATTTCTATGTACTTGGAATAGAAAACATTGTATTATGATGATTTGTATGCATAAAAGAGATTATGTATCCTTGTGACATGTATATTCATGTATTTGTAGATGTAATTGAAAAGGAATATGATGTAGTGGTTTAGGAGAAGTACTCATTGAACATTCCTTGATGTATTGGATATTCGTTATGTAATAATAAATTATGAGTTCTATGTGGGAAAAGAAAGAGTTAGTATCTATGCATTTGTATTGTATTTGAGATTGTAAGATGGAAAATTTGTGTATAATCTTATGGAATTTAAATTGGAAGGAATAGTAATTGTTGTTATAGCTCTTATTTAATTAAATGGAAGTTATCTAGATGAAATAGATTATGTTGCTTAGGTAAATGATCTAGCTTTAATCTCTAGGGAAGTGTAATGAATCTTAAGGGGATAATCTAGTCTTATTATAGAAAATGGTTATATAAATCCATGATGCATTTATGATGAATGAAATTATGGGTATTAGGAGCATTTGGTTGGTATTCTTAAAATGAACCTAAAGAGTATGTTATGTGATAGAGTTATGCATATGTGTTAATGATTTATCATAGTTGTATGGGAAGTAAATGAATTGTTGAATAATATTATATGGTGTTCTAGATGGATATGTGATATGTTTATATAGAGATATGTTAATGATTAAATGGTTATTCCACTTGCATAATATGGTACTATGGTTATGTTCATATAGATTCATGTATTCTTGTGAATAGTTGATGTTGCATTAATGTATGTTGATAGTAATGTTGCATTAGTGGATGTTTGAAAAAAAATTTATCTCCATTTGTTAGTAGATTATAGATTATTTCTCTAGGGTATTTTGGCGGGCATTACACTGTATGTTCTCATCTAATTAGAGGACCCCCCATTTATTGTAGCTATCACCACCTTCAAGAAAACCCTTATGTTGTAATTCCAAATATGAGGTTCTATGTTTCCCCAAGTCTTGGGAGGAAAAAGTGGAATGCACTATGACAAATCTTTCTCAAATACAAATAGGGAATTACTTATAGTAAGAGCAGTTAAAAGGGCTTCACACAGACTTAGTTAAAAAAAGAAAAAAAAAAAAAAATTTCTAAAATTTGAATAGACTGGACTTTAAACATCGGGGTGAAGTAAAATTTACTCAAAAACCAACCTCAAGTTAACATGTCTTCCTAATAATGACAATATATTTTTAAAATAATCTATCCCTCTCCAACTAAAGTTAGACGCAATTTTCCACACATGCGGATAGGTGGGATAAAGGGATGTAATTATAAATATTCATAATTAATGATATGACATAAAATGTGAAACAAAAAGAATGTAATCATGAAAGTAATGAAAGTACTTGTGTGGCTAAAGAGATTATTTTGCGTGCTCATAAGACTGTTGGCATGTGTGATGTGAATGAATTGTATTTTTACATATTCAAATAATGATTGTGCCGACGAAACTTAAGATGGAAGAAAACAAGTATGAGGGAGGTGGAGATGACGTGGAATGGAACAAAGAAATGAGCTCCACGTAGACATGGAGTTGTTTATTATATTTAGTGTGAATTGTGGTCAAACAAATGGTGAACCCAGAGGGTCACCATCAATGGCTGTAGGAGGATTGCAAAGTCCTTCAAATTGTTGCATAAACTCCTCCTTATTACTGGGCTTGTGATATAGACGAAGACAATGGCCATTGACTAGTATTATGAATCTTGCATTATCAATAGTTGCTAATTTGACCGCTCCATTAGCAAATACTTGTTCAATTCCATATGGACCAAGCCACCATGTTTGTAATTTACCAAGGTTGTCTTTATATCTGGTATCATATAACAAAGCCTAGTCACTGGCATGAAATGTTTTGGTTTTGATATATTTATCATGCCATTTCATACGGTGTTTTTGAATTAGAATTGTATTTTGCAAGGGAAATTTCCTCAATTCATCTAGTTGATTGAGTTGTAATATTTTTTCCTTTTGTGCTTCTGAAAGGTCTATACTTAGCTCTATTGCAGTACGTAGAGTTTTGTGCTCAAAATCTATTGGCATTACTACATATTTTCCATACACTAGTTCAAAGGGTGTAAACCCTGTAGTAGTGTTTCAGGATGTCTCGTATGCCCATACTGCCTTTGGAAGGAGATTTTCCCAATCCTTGTTATGTATGGAAATAGTTTTTGTTAATATTGCCTCAATTTTCCTTTTGGTCACCTCGGCCTTGCCATTGGCCTGTGGGTGATAAGGTGTAGACTTTTATGCCTAATGTTATATTCTTCTATCATAGCAAAAATCAAGGTAGATGTGAACTGAGCACCTTAATCTGTAACAAGTTCTCTAGGAACTTCATACCTTGTAAAGATCTCTTCATATAGAAACTCAACAACTTGGTTGTCTCTTGCATGTTTCATTTCCCTTACCTCTACCCATTTTGTAAGGTAGCAAGTACACACTAGGATATAGGATTTTCCATTAGACGGGGGATCAATTGGACTGATGAAGTCCATTCCCCATTTGTCAAAAGGTGTGACAAATACCTATGGATGTAAAGGCATCTCATCTGACCTTGTGGGATGACCCATTCTTTGACATCTATCATATTTCCTTATGTAATTGATTGCATCCTTGTGGAGGGTAGGTCAATAATACCCTATATAAAGTATCTTCATTGTTGTTCTTTTGGCTACAAAATGACACCCACAAGGTTCATCATGGCAAGCATGCAGAATGTCATATGTTTCATCTTCCCTAATGTACCTCCTCCTTATATTATGTAGTCTTATGTAAAATAAACATCCATTGACCTAGGTATATGGAAAAAATTTCTCAATAAGGATTCTTCTATCATTTGGAGAGATATATGAGGGTACTCTACCAATAACCAAGTGATTTTGTATATCAGCATACCAAGGGATGTGGAGTAGTGATAGAAAATAGATGTTCATCTAGGAAAGAATCATCAATGATAAGTTCCCGAGGTTGATGTGTAAGTTTGGACAAGAAGTCAACCACTACATTTTCTTTATCTGGCTCATCTATGATAGTAATATCAAACTCCTGCATCAGAAGTAAACATCTTGCAAGTCTGCCATAAACAACTGGTTTGTTCATGAGGTACCTTATTGTTGTATGATTAGTGTAAACATATACTTGGTGCCCTATTTTATAATGCCTAAATTTTTTGAGAGCATATATTACTGCTAACATCTCTTTTTCTATGATAGTGCAATTTAGTTCAGCTCCTTGCAGATTCTTGCTTATATAGTAGACTGTATTTTCAATGGCTCCATCTTTCTAAGTAAGAACTACTCCAACAACATGAATAGATGCATCGGTGTAAATATAGAAGGGCAGGTTCCATTTAGGTCCTTAAAGGACCGGTGCCTAAGTGAGTACAACTTTGAGATCTTGGAAGGCCTTATCACATGCTGGCTTCCACTAAAAATCTACATTTTCAATAATAAACCATATTAGGGACTTGAAATAGTGCTAAAATTTTTTACAAACCTCCTATAGTAACCAACATGTCCCAAAAAATATGCACATCTTTTTTCTTGATGGGAGTTGGAAGGGTTTGGATTACCTCAATTTTGATAGGATCTACTTGTTGGCAATTGACACTCATCTAGTGGTTTCCAATGGCTGGCTATTGGTTTAGGGTTGTCATTGATGGCAAGTCTTCATGGAGATTCAATTTGGTGATCATAATTCTTCGTATCTGGAAGCGGGTGTTAACTGGTAGCTGATTAACCGGTATTTCAGGAAGAATAAAGCATTTTTGGGTCTGGAAGTATTCCGGTGATTTCAGTGTATTGAATCATGTTTGGGGTGATTGGGCCGACATAGAAACATCATTTTATTATTTTTTTGGTGATCCGGTCAAGCCGACATAAGACTACACGTTACAATAGCAGGACGACATGATAAATGTTCTATTTTGTGATTACCGATATATAAGGTTGATGTGGATGATCTTTTTGGTGAATGATGTGATTGTATGCAAGCAAGAGGTGATCGAGAATCCATTTTGTCACAGTTTCACATGTGCACTCTTGACCCAGTAGCTGACTGAGACAGAGAACGGGACATAACAAAGAAGGTGCTCCAGTCGGTTTATTTATCACTTAACTAGAACTTATCCAGACATTGTAGATGCTATTTTAGAGTTCATACATTATAATTCATCACTGAAACTAATTTTTAAGTTAGTGAGACTTCCCTGAGGGTTGTAGCCTTCTGAGTTATTGTAATTGAGTAGTGAGCTCTAGGAAGTGTGGCTGAATGCGTGTGCATTCCCATATTGTAATAATGTTTTGCTACTAGCCATAGTGGAATAATACCGATAGATCACTGATTCACCCCCCTCTGAGTGATCCCTGATTCCAACAATTGGTATCAGATCATAGGTACTCTAAGGAAGCTTAATCGCTTGAGGAAGGCCCAAGAGTTGATTCAATGGATTTTGGTTTTGAAAGACAACTCAGTGTGGCACTTGAGGATCTTGATGCAGCTAGAAATGAGATTTGTACCTTGAAGAAAAAACTGAATGTTGTTGATGATTTCATTAACGACTTGAAGGATCAAGTGATCACTTCAAGAGACAAGAGGAAAGAATTGATGGCCAAGTTGAAGGAGAAAGTTTTAGAATTCATGATTGATGAATTCCACAAGCCAAAATATCATCTGTGTCATGCCCAAAATTTAGGGCAAAACACAACTGACAAATTTTTTTTTTGAGGCACTTATTTATATGCAACCATTGTTTTAAATAGTTGTGACAACTTAGCCTGTGGTTCAAATGAATTATTGATTGATGTTAAGTACTAACATAACAGTTTACGATAGTTCCTATTATCAAGTGGGACGAATAAAATTTATAAGGGGATATTAATTTCATTCAAAAGTCTTTATCATTTCGTTTGCGAATATTAGAACATAAATTAAACCATTTCTCCTAACTAGACATTAACATAATTTACTTGGTTCTATAATAATTATTTATTACATATCAACTTTCCTCCATCCTGTAATTACGTTCCTCCTTAATACTTAATTTTTACAAGAAATTGGCTTCTAATAAATCAATACTAAAACCTATTTAATTGCGTTAATATTATCAAATGGAGCCGTTACAATTAAAGTGCCAATCATCAATGAGATGATTAATTTACCTAATAAAAGTTCCCTCTTGGGTTAATAGGGTTCACAAGGTTTAGTCCGCTTAGAGGGATTAATCTTTACGCCCCTACACTATCCTCTTATATTAATTATTTAATTACTTTATTTAATAGATCCATCTATTTATGAAAATCCAATTAGATCTCCAAAATTAATTTACCAAATTCATCCAAATCTTTCATAAGATTGAACTCCAGAACATTTAAAATTTATACATCTTTTTAAAATATGCCCATTTGATTATCAAAAGCATATATAAGTTTATAAAAGTATTTAGACTAAAAATTGCCCTATTCATCCATATTTTCAAATTCTATAAATATATATATATTAAAATATTTATTTATTTATTTATTTATTTTTATTTTTTTACAGCTTTATAAAATATGCATGCAAACCCTAACTTAAGATGTAAATTATAAACTACCCTATATATTCTTCAAAAAAAAACTCTTCTTTTCTCATATTACCCTAGCCCTACCCGAGCTAGGGTTTTACTTTTAGTTTCTCGCATTGCAGGGCCGATCAAAATCGAAACCCATGGAGGAGTGGCCGAACTTTATTTTTTTAAAGGGGAGAGGCAGAGGCGCGGGGGTTTTACCCGGCCGCCACTATGTGCGCTCACAGTGGTGGCGCGGGCGCCGCCCACTGTGTGCCCACACAGTGGCAGTCTACGGGCTGTCCATTGTGTGTTCACACAGTGGCGGCGTGAGCGCCGCTCACTGTGTGCCCACACAGTGGCGGTCCACGGGCTGCTCACTGTGTGTTCACACAGTGTCGGCGTTGGCGCCGCCCACTGTGTGCACACACTGTGGGTTTCGGCCCTCCACCCGAACCTTTTTTTTTTTTAAATTTATTTATTTTATTTTTATATATATATATATATTTTTAAAATAAGTTTTTATATATAAATAAATATATATATATATATATATATATATATATATATATATATATATATATATATATATATATATATATATATCTTTTACATTATAAATACAAATATGGGTTAATTATGATTATAAATAAATATATATGTATATATATATATACTTTCTATTTATATACATATATTCTAGATATAAACTTAAATAAACATATTTTGAATGGACTTAAATTATTTCTTTCTTTGCTAACCTTGTTGCTTTAATAAAAAATAGGCTAAATAATTTAGATTTATCTAAATATAGTTTTACTTTCTGCCAAAAATAAGGTAACTATCAGAATTAAATTCACTAAGAATAGTATAGATTTTATTTTCTGCAAAAAGATAAATAATAGAGTACGAAAATTTTAACAGCAACTACACACATATGTGATTATTAAACTAAATAGACTATTACATTTCTAGACTTAAATTCCTGCAAATACATATGCGATTTTAATTCCTGCAACTTAATTTATCTAGAATCTTTTAAACTTAGCCATGCAATAGGAATTAAATTGGAAATTTCATATTCGAAAACAGCATGCATGCAATCATTAAATCATTTCTTTATTTCCTTAATCTATTTGATATGCATAAAGGGTTAAAATAAATTTCATTTCTCTTTCCTAAATATTGTATAACCTACAATTATTAAAGTTCAGAAAATCTTTAGGAACTAAATCCAGATTCATTTCTTTAGTATAGCATAAAACAACATTTCATCTTTATAAGGTACATCAAATTACGAAATAACCTTCAATACTAATGGATCTCTCATTTCTATTCAATGAGGCTCTTACAAACATTTGATACATTTCTTTTCGAAAGATAGATACGACATAATTTCCTATTACAATGTTGCTACTTTAAACATATATATTCCATTCCCACATCTTTTCTGTAACAACTGAAACCCAGCAACCTCTACTTGTCCTCTTTCCTTTCTTCCAACAATCCTGTAAATAAAACATAGGCTATGACCATGGAGTGCTCACCTCCCAACCTAGGCTAACTAGTAGCCACCCCCGAGCTCGGAGAACCAAGCCCTAGACAGGCAACAAACATGCAAACACAAACGACAGAAAAATACACAACTCAAACACAACCCCAACCCGGGCTACATTGCACCACACATTGGTGATGTCTTTTCAAGGGTGGTAGTGGACCAAGTACCCTGAGGAGACTGCAAGTATGGCCAAACAGATAGCCACCTCATGGCAAACTAAAGCATATAGCCACCTCATGGAAAACAAAATACATCAAGTATAACATAATCAGCCCTTTATTCCTTATGCCCCCCAAGGCATTCATGCCTTATTTCCCTCCTTATGACCCCCAATGCATAAACAAGCCATGCAGCAAGGGTCACACAAATTCCCTTGTGATCGCTCTCATAACGAGAGTCTCTCACTCGAGGGCTGTCAATTCTACCACCCACAAGATCCTCCTCTCTCCCAAGAGTAGGAGATCTTGATTACTCCCAAACACACATACAAAGTATAAAACAATTTACCAAATAAATTTCCAAGAGAGCATGCACGAAAAACAAATCTTTTTCAAAAACATTACTTACAAACACATGCAATAAGAAATCCATTACATGATGAATACGACCAACCTCAATCTGCCCAAAAGGTAGTATAGTTTTGTTGAGGATGAGCAGCCCAATTCCACAGTTCTTCTCTTTCTACCCTTAGCTAAAATTCTCAAACCAAATTCATTCTTTTTACTTTACAAAATTCTTTTGTCTCCAAAAATGGAGAGTGGGCGATTACCCTCAAATTCTCCAATTCTTGCTTAAGAAGCCCATTCTCTCAGTTCTCACAAGTTTCTAAAAATCAAAAAGGAAAGTAAGACAGAATGGGAAAAAGTCTCTCATTCGAAAAGGAAAGTTTACAACTAAGATCAAACTTCTAATTTCAATTTTCGCACAACTCAGAAAAGCCGATTTTTAAAGTGTCAAAAAGGTCACTTAAAAGTAGAAACTTGCCTAAAATTACCCCTAACCCCTAGGTATACCTTATGGGCTTTAGGAAACCCTATTAAACTACCCCTAGGTGTTCATTTAACCCATTTTAAACCCCTCTGAAGTTTATTTTCGGGTCAAACATATGTTGACCTCTCCAAAGATTCCTTTTCCCAAAGTATTTATGACATCATGCTACATTATTAGAAAAAACTATAGTCGAACACTTTCCCACCAAGAGACAAAAATAAAACATTTAAACTTAAATCCACACATGTGTCAAGTGACACAAATAAAACAATTTTTTACAAATTAAAACATGAAATCGTCTCTTGTGGTTTTTTACACATTAAATTTTAAATAACACTTAACACTCATGCAGCATATACTGTTACGAATAAAATACAACACAAACGGGGTGTTGTCTCTCCAAATAGACAACCCCTGGCTTACGAACATACATAAGTCTAGGTTTGGTTCTCCGTAATTTTCCCATGGTCACATGGATAATCCCTGCGCAACTCAATTTACACATTAGTACTTCCAAATAATCTCATATAATATAAAACACATGAATAATAATGCACTACAAACACTCTGCATACAATATATATTTATCAATCAATGCATCTTTCATCCAAATAACTCCACATAACAATTATCATCATTCACATAATTTTGGTCCATACATTAAAACATGCATTCCTATTTCTATCCTCATAGTAAAGTCATGCAAATCCAATAATGACATACCTCCTCTCAAATTTATCCTATCTTAGGATCATATAGAGTTCTTTATCATAAAGCATATAAATGAAACATCAACATTCATCATTGTTATCAAATCACGAAATCATATACATTCTACATCCAGACATAGCTGACCTACGTTAAATCAAGATTATCCAGTCATTGGATCTTTTAGGATTTCAAATTCATAACATATCCAAAAAGTACACCACAAGGTGCAATAACTCTATAACTTGGTTCAATTACCTTTCTCACCAATCTATCTGTCTAACACAGTCCATTCTATTGAATTATAAAGCATTTATTAATAGGTCAAACATGGTCAACTAAGTAAATCAAAGCTTGGTTTGGGGAAGGCCTCACAATCTGCATGCAAATACCTATCATACACAAGAGAAAAACCTACAAACAAGAGAGTGCAAGAATAATTGGAAACGATTGCAAGAAGAATCAGAATTGAATTAACTTGCCAGAATGAATTAATTACAATGTGATAAATCCTTTAATAAAGGATATCAAAACCCTAAAAAAACCCTAAGGGTTGAATGCATGAAATAAAATAATTATTAAATGCCTAAAAAAGCTTCCTAAATTTAGCTTAAATGAAAAAAGAAAAGGTGACTTAATTAATTAATCAATATGATTAAATTAATCTAGTAAATAAAACCTTTTACTCTAACACCCCCCCTTAAGATGAATTTAGGGAGTAGCCAAAAAGCTAAGTGCATGAAAGAAGCTACATGCAAAAAATGCAACTACATGCAACAATGCAAATTTGGGTCCCGACAACAAGGCCTGATGAGGTACCAAATCACAACATGCAGTTTTTTGTAAAGTGGAGAAAAAGGAGAAAACCCAGTGGGAAAAAACTCCTCTCCAAAAAGAGATGGAAAAAATAAAGTACAAGTGCATGTCTCAAGAGACTCTCTCAAGAACATGTGTACAACCAACCCCCCCGATGAGAGAGGTTTGAGACTCCAAAGCCCCCCTAGAATGATAGAACCCCTGTGTTGATAGTCAAACCAATGTGTCTCCAATACGGAAAAAACAAAGACTGCAGACAAAGAAGAGGATACCCCTAAACAAGAGGTGAAATTGGAAGGCTTGGATAATACTCAATGGAGAATGCATGATGATGTTGTAATCAAATCCCCAATGATGGCAGAACAACAAATGTGTTGAATATGTCATTTGAGAGGGAATGAACATCCTTTGAAATATCCTCAACAACTCGAATAGGTGGCTTAAATAATGCAACTACAATGTCGGGAAATGTTGAAGAGGAATCCTGTTGAACAAAAGAAATCTCAATATGAGGTGGAGGTGTAGAAGTCACAATAGTGGTCTCAGGAACAACACATAAGTTGAAGTGACCTGACTTCACCTCAACATGCTCTCTTGAATAAAGAGAGTGATTCTTCGATAGTGGAGATGGAGAACTAAAATGAGAGAAAGAGTACAAGCGGGAAGAATGATCAACTATCCATGTTGCAATAATATAGCCAATCTCAGTGTCTCTAATATGCACTAAATCTCGAGTGAACTCAACTATCTTCCCTATCCCACTGTGAGTAACCTAATACATGGAGAGAAGGTTAGAGGAAAAAGATGGAACACATAATACATTATGAAATGTACCATCATCAATGTTGATAGAACCTTTCCCACATATAGTCATAACAGTGTTGTTACCCATCAAAATGTGCAGTGTAGGAGAAACATGAAAAGATGAGAAAATATCCTAAGAAGATGCCATGTGATGTGAAGCACCTGAATCAAAAAACCACCTAGAAGAAGGTGGACAAGCTATTGCACATAATGCATGATCCTTACTTCTGTCCTATCCATCTATCTGGAATGAAGAAGAAGACCTGTGAGAAGTAAAAGAAGAAGGAATATCAATATTGCTGATTGAAAGAAGAGTTGTCAAATCTGAAACCTGTTTTGCATATCCATCAATCTTCTTCTCATAGTACTGAGACTCATCATGACTTGTCTTGCTGCTATAACCACACTTAGGTCTATCTTTCTTTGATTTCCCCCCTTTAGGAGGAGGTGGGCCAAAGGACTGTTGTGAACTAGAATGTTTCCTAGGCTCTTTTGTCTTTGGCTTCTATTTCTGCTTTTGTGACTCCTGAGATGATTGTACAATCAAGGCATGACTATGTGATCCAGTGTGAGAGTCCAAATGGGATATCTAGGCCTGCTCACGAGTCAGATGATCACAAAGCACTTCAAAAGTGGGCATGGTATGATGTGACCCCATAGCATCCATGGTGGAGAAAAACAAGAAGAGAAAATATGTAAAGGACCTCGAAGCTTAGTGAGAATCAGGTAGATGCAGTCTGTATCTATCTTCATAGTACCACCACCCTCCATATGAGATCACAATGATTTCAAATTCATCAAGAATTCATCAATGGTAGGAAAAGAATCATTTGCCAAAGAAGTCAACTTTGCTTTAATCTATAGAGCCCGAAACTTGTTGATGGTGCCAAAGAGAGTCTAAAACTTGATCCACACAGCTCGAGGTGTAGTGAAACCCTCAAGGTGGAACAAAAGACTTTCTTGAATATCAAGGGAAATAATCCCCATGGCCTCATCCATGCAGTTCCAGTGCTGCATGATCTCAAATGCATGAGTCAATTGAGGCTAAACCTCATCCAAACAGGACCATAACCCCTTCACCATGAGAAGGTGAGCCATATGTACTTTCTAGGTGTGATAATTGTGTGGAGTGAGCCACTCAATAGAGGAAGGGTCTTCCATGTGAAATAGAGGAAAAATGCCCTCCACAAGACAGAAACCCAAACCCTAGCACAAATCTGAAAGATGGAAAGTGCGAAAAAGAAAAAACACAAATGAATTATCTTTGTGTACTTGATTAATTTTCTAATAAAATAAGTTGCATATCTTAATAGAGTGTTCCAACACCTTTCCAACCCCTATTTGTTTGCAAAAAATATGCCCCCGGAAGTGCCAAAAAGTAGTTCTAACTTTGATTGGAAAAAACATGTGCAAAACATAAAAACCAGAAAATATTACCTCCATATTCGGATCCATCTTAGAAAGCTTTTTTTCAATAATATATGATTTGTCGAATTTTGCTTCTGTATGCTCAAGATATCATGAAAAAACCAACCCTAGGTCAAATATGCCTTGAAAAAAAATAACCATCCCTCTGGGCGGCGCCGCCAGATGTGGTTGAGCAGCAGTGGAGCTTAGTGGAAGAGTGGCAGTGGAGGTGGTGGTACGGTGGAGCATTGTCAGGCAAGGAGGCGGAAATTTTAACAACCACTAGCGGCTTGTTGTTGGTCACTAGCAGTTGGCGGCTAACCGCTGTGTTTCGATGGTTTTGCGGCTTTTAAGGCTGCTATCGGGCGGTGTACAGACCGTCACCTGTACCGGTGAGGGTTCTGCTGGTAGTTAATAACTGTCGGGGTTGAATATCCAAGATCTTATACCATGTTAATATTCATGATTGATGAATTCCTCAAGCCCAAATATCACCTGCATGCAAATACCTACCACACTACAAACAAGAGAGTGCAAGAATAACTGGAGACAATTGCAAGAAGAATCAGAATTGAATTAAGTTGCAAGAATGAATTAATTACAATGAGATCAATCCTATAATAAAGGAGATCAAAACCCTAAAGCAAACCCTAAGGGTTGAATGCATGAAATAAAATAATTATTAAATGCCTAAAAAAGCTTCCTAAATTTTGATTAAGTGAAAAAAGAAAATGTGACTTAATTAATTAGTCAATATGATTAAATTAATTAAGTAAATAAAACCTTTTACTCAAACAAAAAGAAGATCGGATCATGGAATATCAGGGTAAAGCTAATGAAGTTAACAGGCTTGAAAGAGAGAATGCTTCTTTGAAGAATGAGATGCAATCCATTGTGATGAGGCTGACTAAGGAGATTGAGGACTGAAAGAAGAATGAAGAGAATCTGGCACAATCATTGAAGGAAAGAGCAGAAGAATGCTTCGCCCTTACCTATGGGAAAGATCAGTTGAAAATTGATTTGACAGAGTCAAGGAATAATGGTCAAGAACTGAAAGACAAATTGCTACCTTAAGGGATGAACTTTCTACTACTAAATAATAAAAGACAAATTCAAAGCTAGCTCAACAAGGATTGATGAGATGCTAGAGAGTTAGAGATGTAGAAAGGATATGCGAGGGCTTGGATTTGAGATAGGTGAATCCTCTGGATCTAGACAAGGTAGTGCAAAACTTGATCAGAAGAAGAGCAAGAATCCTCTGGTAAGACAACCTAATGCTCATAAATTCAATGGTAGATGCTTTACTTGTAATAAATATGACCATATGGTTAATCAATGTAGAAGTAGGATGAATAATGGAATGAACAACATTAAAAATGTTCCTACCTTTACGAGTCGGTGCTTCATATGCAATAATTTTGGTCACAAGTCAAATATGTGTAGAGCAGTAATGAATAACTTTGAAAACAAAAGGTTCTATGCTTGTGGGATGTTTGGACATATCTCTAACTAGTGCAGGATGAGACCAAATCAGATGAACTTCAAACCTATGCAAAATAATGTTTGTTGTGTATGCAACAAAATTGGTCACATTGCTAATTACTGCAAAAGCAAGAACAATGCTATGGTAGACAAAAGAAAATCATATGTGAAGGGAAAAGTGAAGGCATAAGAGATCAGAGACAAAAATGAGAAGATGTGGGTTAGAAAAGATGAAACTAAAGAAGAAAATAGATCTGCACCCGAATCTAGTGCAAGATCTTCATCCGGTAACTAGGGATTTATGCCTTAGGCGGAACACTTCATGTAGATTATGAGAACCCCCACTTCAGTGATTTGCAATCAATTCTGGAAGGTTGCAGAAGACTTAGATCAGATATGCAAATGTTATCTAAAAGTTTCAGAAAGTATTTGATGCTCTGGTATGGAACTTCTTGAAACTCATGGTAACCTATTGCATTTATTACAGTGAAAAATTAGTTTTTTGAAGGATAAAAGTGCATTTCAAAGTTTCATTTGTCACAATATAATCAATTGAATAGTGTAGGGAAGAAGAGCGAAGCAATTTGGTGATTTCAACAGCAATTTCAGCGATCCTAAAGAAAATTTCAACGCTTGGCTATGAATCAAGTTATTTATCTGTTCATGCTTACAATTTTCGCAAACCCTAGCATATTAAATGGCTTCAACTTCTGGTGTTGCTACCCCTTTGGTGGTCGAGATTAAGGACATGGCCAAACCTGTTTTCAAGAAACACCCTTGCAAGTCAGTTGAGGATGATCCAGAAGGTGCATTCTCAATGGTACCCTATGACATTCTCCATAATGCAGATATTAGGGCTTACATCCACTATGATCTCGAGGAACTTGGAAACACAGATATGTTGGACCTGTACAACAAGAACTTGGCACACTGTTTGGGAAATCTCAAACCCGAATACAAAGTTCTTCAAGACAGGGGCTTCTCATAATTCATCCATTTTTCGTTGTTCGACGAAGCAGAGTGGATCCAGTATATTCTTAGCCAAGTTCATGATGAATTCTTATGTTTTAATAGGCTGCACAATATCACCAAGCAAGTGATCTGAGTCGTGACATGCTTAGCTGAAATCAGTAAAGTGCCCAGCCTGAGGGAAGTGTCGAATGATACAGTGATAGCCACCACTGGTTCCAAGTTTGACAATAGATCTATGACCATAAGCGATATACTGGAGAATAATGTGAAATTTTCATTGATGGTGGTCGGTTACAAGGTTTACTAGTCAAGCAAGTATAGCTATGTCTTTGGTACTGCCATATACTTTGCATACCAGATGCTCAAGGATGATAAGAGGTATGACCTGTGTTCAGTTCTCTAAAATGAATTGTTAAGCAATTTTGAAGAAGATTAAGTAGGATAAAAAGAACACTTTCAAATATGGTACACTTATTATCTGATTGGCCTTATACTTTTTGAATGAGATACTCGGTGTAAGAGGAAAGGTCCAATGGGCCTATGATAGACCGATGGCAATGCAGATTAAAGAGGGATTATGGGGAATTTGAGATGCATCAATGAGAATATCTGCTCTATGGGGATACTTCAAATCTTTTCAAGCAGCAATGAAAAATAGAGAGAGGATCCCTAAGGAAGTTGTGGAGAAGTATGAGCAAATCATATGCTTCATGGTCGACAAAGATCAATGCCAAATGGAAGCAGTGGAACCCAAGATAGTATGGATCATGCCCATGGGGTATGAAGTTGACTCCATTACACTTGAGGCATATGCTCAATATTTATTGAGTCAACCAATGGACCCTAAGGAAGAGACAATTCGAACATTCAAGGAGAAAGACCTTGAATTGCATGGACAATTCATTGCACCTACCAAAAAAAGGAAAGTTACTAATATGGTCGAGGAGGCGGCAACTCGAATGTGATTGACCCAGGAGGAGGTGAAGAAAGCAAGAGAAAGATATGCACAGAAGGAGGCCAAAGAGGAAACCAAGAAACCTAAGGTTGATCCGATTCCCTCCAAGGTCAAACCTAAGGAAACCAGGTCTACTCTTGCTTTGGTGGCACAATCTGTAGGACCTAGCCCATCCATGAAATGTGTGTTGAAGTAGAAGGAGAAGCTTAAAAGGACCTATGTTGGAATATCTTTGGTAGTTTCTAAAATAGAGGCTAAGGAGGAAGTAGGAAAGGCAAAGGAGAAAGGAGAATTTGTCAGAGTGGTGAGGCAACCACAATCTGATGGAGCCCAACAGAGTAAGAAAGCAAAATCTGATCCCACCCCTGCTAGAAGAACCGATAGAGAAAGGAAGGTTAAAGCTCAACCTGAGTGCGGTAATAAAAAAGTTAAATCTACACATGTACCTTCATTATCTGCAGATCAGTTGATTGATGAGATAATTGTAGATGGCAATCTAAAGAATATTGGAGTGTGTTATACGAATTTGAATGAGGCTGATCAAGGAAAGGTAGAGGAAGCAGTTGTATTATATTTGCATAATTTTAGCAAAACACTAATTTAGCTAGAGAATAGCATTCCCAAGGATCTGTACAGTCTTATCGATGCAAGGAGAATGACAACCAACAAATTTGACAAAGAGATGAAGGAGAGAGAGCTAATAAATGTTTGTACGTGTATCACTCTTGATGAAGCCAAGAGGCTGATTGAGGAGGCTAATAAGAAATAATTCTGAAGCAAGAATAGGGTTAACAAACTAATGATTGGGAAGGTGGAAGAAGTGAGGAAAGAAACATAAGATATATGGAGAAAAATCATTTGAAATGATCCCCTGTACAAAGATGCATTTAAGTCCTCTCAGCCGGAAGAAAAGCAAGGTATTTCTGGTGGTCAGAAGGATGAAACTCAGATTGAGGGACATCTGGAAGATCAAGGTAACACAACACTTGATGTTGAGACTGGTGATACCCCTCCAGTGGTGGACAACTCTGCAACCCCTGAGATCCAACAGGTTGATACTACACCAAGTGGCAACACTGGTGCAAAAGATAAAGGGGATGGAGAAGAGAAAAACAAATGCTAAGTGTGCAGAGGCAAAGGTCACTGAGGTAGACAAAGGCAAATGAGTAGTTGATCCATCAATTGTCACTCCTTCGCTTACATGGACCCCACCTCAAATCCCTATCAATCTAGATGGTCTACTGAATCTTGGATAGATGTCTCCTACAGAGAAGCTTATGCTCGCAGCTGCTGTGCAAGCCCAGGCCAACCAGGATCTGGTGAAGTCTGAATCTGAAGATAAAAATCTCATTTTAATGTTAGTTGATGTTTTCTAGAAGGTGGCTCTAAATGTACAACTAGATTCCAATAATAGCCCCTTCGGTAAATTGTTGCAATTAATTAAAAGTGTAGATACCAAGTTTGATTCTATAAAGAAGTCTGCTACTTAGAAAGTTTTGGAAAAATTTAAGGATGTTAGGATACAGACATTCTGGAAGATGATTGAGGATGATAGAGTGAGACTAAATTAGAGATTGTAGATTAATTCTGATACATTGTTAGAGGGTGGTAAATTGTACAAATATTGCCTAATTTTGCCTAAATTCATTGTAGATATCGACAAACAGATAGGTATTTGCCAGGGAAAGCTTTTTAGTATTTCGCAGTCCTTTGATCCTAATGTAACTTTAACTAGAAGTGTTGAAGGCAGATTATAGCTCTAAATGATCAAATCTCAAACCTCCAAGTGGAAAAGAACAAAATTTTGAGAAAATTTGGTGAACTCCATAACCTAATTGCCCCCCGATTGGACACCATGTTGAGTAATAAGGTAGATTGTATGAAGGAAATGGCCCGACCTATGTCATATGGCCTAAGGGAATTAGAGATTCATGCCACTGTATTTAGTGCATTCATCACAATTTTGGACAATTTGAAGAGTGGGTGGGGTACTCACCTAGGATTTTTGAAGACTATTTATGCTAACATCTTCAAGTATTTGTAAAGTTTTTGGTGAATCTATTTGTATATAAATTTTAGACATCACCCCATCTTTGGTATTGATGTCAAAGGGGGAGAGGAATAGTGAAAAATGTATAGTATTGAAGAGTAGAATTCTTTGTCTAAGGGGGATCCTTAGAAATTCTTTTGATTCTTTTGAACTAGTGTACATTGCTCAACACTTAGACATTTTTCATGAGTGTTGCCATCAATGCCAAAGAGGGATATTGTTGGTAAATAACACTCATTTGATGGTTTTTGGTGGCTGACTATTGGTTTAGGGTTGTCATTGATGGAAAATCTTCATGGAGATTTGATCCAGTGATCATAATTCTTTGTATCCCAAAGCAGGTGTTAACTGGTAGCTGATTAACTGGTATTTCAGGAAGAACAAAGCATTTTTGGGCCCGAAAGCTTTCTAGTGATTTTAGTGTATTGAATCATGTTTGGGGTGATTGGGCTGACATAGAAACATCATTTTATTATTGTTTTGGTGGTCTACATTTATTCTTTGTGATCCGGTCAAGCCAACATAAGACAACACGTTACACTAGCAGCCTGACATGATAAATGATCTATTTTGTGATTACCGGTAAATAATTTTGGTGTGGATGATCTTTTTGGTTAATGATGTGATTGTATGCGAGTGAAAGGTGATCAAGAATCCATTTTAGCATAGTTTCACTTGCGCACTCTTGACCTAGAGTAGCTAACTGAGATAGAGAATAGGGCAGATTAGAGAAGGTGCTCTACTAAGTGTATTTAGCACTTAACCAGAACTCATCCAGGCTTTGTAGATGCCATTTCAGAGTTCATACACTGTAACTAATTTGTAATTCAGTGAGACTTCCCTGAGGGTTGTAGCCTTTCGGCTTATTGTAATTGAGCAGTGAGCTCTAGGCAGTGTGCCTAAATGCCTATGCATTTCCATATTGTAATATTGTTTTTCTACTGGCCATAGTGGAATAATATTTTGGGTTCAAATCCCGCTGTGGTTTTTCCCATTTGGGTTTCCACACAAAAAAACCAGGGTTATGATCTTGTGGTTGTTTGTTTTATGTTTCTGCATTTCAGTTTCAAGTATATGCTTTTGATGGTTTAAAGTTAAGTTTGGAAATCTGATAACTAGTAGACCACTCCTTGCATCATTAGAAAACATTTCTCATTGTTGAGTGAAAGATTATGATCCTGACATCTTTTTAGAACTTTAGATAGGTTATCAAGTGCCTCTTGAAATTCATCTCCATATATGGTGAAATCATCCATATAGATTTCCATGTAATTGTGGGAGATATCAACAAAGATGCTTAGAACTACTCTCTAAAAGGTTGTTGGAGCATTACACAATCCAAATGGAAGAACATAGTAGGCATAGGTTCCTCAAGGACAAGTGAAGGTAGTTTTATCTTGATCTTCTGGTATTATTTGAATCTGATTATATCCACTAAACCCATCAAGGAATGAGAAGTACTTTTTCCCTGCTAAAGATTCCAAAACTTGATCAATGAAGGGAAGTGGAAAATAATCCTTTTTGGTGTCTTTGTTCAATTCCCTATAATCTACACATACCCTTCATTTTACATTTTTCTTTAGAACAAACACCAAAGATGAAACCCATTGACTATCTGAGATGGGGTAAATAAAACCTGCATCCAATAGCTTTTGTAATTTAGTCTTGACAATTTCCCTAAGGGTCGGGTTAACTCTTCTCTGAGGCTATCTGATTGGTTTAGTATGCTCTTGGATGTAGATTCTATGTCTACATAGTGTAGGATCCAATCTTACCATATCAGTGTAGTCCCAAGTAAATGTGGACTTCTTCTGTTGTAACATATCTTTCAATGACTACTCTTGTTGTAGAGAGAGATTATAGTTTATAATGAGCTGCTTCCTAGGAGCTACTTCAATCTTCTTAGTCATTTCTTTCATGGAAGCTTCATTCACACTTGGTAGCTTTATTTCATGGGGCAAAAGAGTATGAAGGAGTGGTGAAGTAATTAAATTTGAACTAGGAAATAGTCTTTGTGATGTACATCTAGAATTGTCCGAAGTACCTTCTCCTGTAGCCTCCTTTGCACATGTATTATTTAACACTTATGTTAATACTTGATCTTCATCATAGATTTGGAGGAGATGACTTCTATCAAGCATCATCAATTTTACCACAAACTTGGCATCTTCCTCAATCTCATCACCTAAGTCGGGCCAGATAAATTGTTCTGATTCTTCATGTGGTTGAGCAGGTGGATAAAGTGTCAATTTATTTATACTATCTCCATTGGAAATAGTCATATCTCCTGATCTGCATCCAATGTAAGCATTTGCAGTAGCCAACCATGGTCTACTCAGAATTACTGGATATCACCCCAAGGTAGCCTTGGGAGATAAAACCATAAAATGACCTGGATACTCCCAATAATCAAGAGTGACGACAATATCTTCTATCATACCATCTAGCTTGAATGTAGAACTATCATCTAGTTGAATAACTATATGAGTAGGTCTTGTATTAGCCAAATTCAGATTCTGCATGATCTCTTTCGTCATGACATTGATAGCAACTCCTAAATCTATGAGATCATTTTGAACCATAATCCCATTTATCATTATTGCAACTATTGGGCTACCAGGGTCTGAATACTTAGGTAAGATTAGTTTCCCTAGCATAACATTAGTTAACTTACCCATTACATGAACTATTGCAAGGTCCTTCTTCTTCCTCCCAAGTTTCTTCAAGCATGCCTCTCTAATAACCTTACTATACATAGTTACATCATTAATTGCTTGACAGAGAGGTATCTTAATGGAAACTTTCTTAAGCTGGCCTAGAAAATCAAATGTTGGCTCAAGGACAGACTTTGGTTGAGCTAATGTTTGAGGTAATGGAGGATTCAAATTCTTAGGTTCTTCAGTTTGCAAAACAGGACTAGGTTCTATTTTTTCCTCCTCTTCATTAGTTAACTCTATGATGACAAGAGTAACAGGTGATTGCAAAGTTTTTCCTGACCTAATATTTACATCACTGATGCTAACTGAATATGCAAGGTATTGATTAAATTTGGTGGAATACATTGGTTGCTATTGTTGCCAAGTTTTATTGTTGGGATTAGGAGTAGGTTGGGTTGGTAATTGAGTAGGTCTTGGTGAACATTGGCAGGTGCAGGTGGCATAATGGTTGGCTAGTTAGCAGGTTGATTGGGTTGGAGCTATCCAGCTGATTGATTAGGCCATTGTTGTCCTCTCCAAGGATGTTGTTGAGGCCAATTGGTTTGTTGTGGCTGCCAATTTCCTTGAGGTGGCTACCAATGGGCTTGAGGTCCAGACCAAGAATTTGGCTGATAGTTCCATTGTGGGTTCCCATAATTACCAAAGTTAGTAGAATATGGATTTTGCCACTAATTACTAGGTGCATATGAATATGGACCATTGAAAGATAAGGGATCAGGTGGCATACCTTCTCTTGGAACCCATGGTTTCCTTTGGGCCACAAAGAAAATTTGGCCTTCATCATCCTCTACTGGATGAAAGTATGGTTGATGAGTTTTGCTATCGATGTTGGCCAACTTTTTGCATCTACA
Organism: Cryptomeria japonica; assembly: GCF_030272615.1. Classification (NCBI taxonomy): domain Eukaryota; kingdom Viridiplantae; phylum Streptophyta; class Pinopsida; order Cupressales; family Cupressaceae; genus Cryptomeria; species Cryptomeria japonica. Next base: position 516,352,740 of record NC_081405.1, on the reverse strand, counting down.
CTCCTTTTTCCTCTATCTGCAATGAGGACAAAATTCAAACAATATTGTTTATGGAGCATCTTGCTTCTATTTTTCCTTTAGAGTGTCAATTTGTGTGGCCATATTGTTGATAATATCATGCAAAAAAATCTTTGAGCAGATTAGTCAAGTCCATTCTTGAGACCCCAGAATTCATTTTATTTACTGATGATGTATTCGTGTATCCTTTGGGCTTTCTCAATGTATCTCTTGAATAATTTTGACATAGTTGTTGTATGTCACTCCAAGTAGTTTGAGTAATAGTACCACTGCCCATGAGGTTCAGAGCATGAATACATTCCTCATTAATTCCTCTTAAGGAAACCAATTTCTGGGACTCTTCAGTCAACTGATTATGTTTGAACTTTTTCAAGCTGAAGAGCAACCTTCCTACATAGTCCTCTAGAGATTCTTCACCTTTTTGTTGCATCCTGAATATATCATCTCCCCTCATATCACTTCCCCTATAGTAGTCCCTATATTTGTTAAGTAATTTTTCCTTCATGGTGTCCCAATCGGTTACAAAATCTTCTCCTAACGATATAAACCAATAGAGATCAAAATCCTTCAAGGTGGATGGAAACAAATTAAGTTTGTGTCCATCTATGGTATAGTCATAACTTCTGCATAGGACATCAAATTCAAAAAGGAAGGTATCTAGATCTTTTGTAACAAGGACATAAAAGTGAGGGAGAGCAGCAGGAGGAATGTTTTTTAGATTGGCATTGGCTCCCTATGGTGGAATAGGAAATTTAAATGTCAAATCAAGAGGTGGGGGTAGATTGTTACCACCTCCCATGGCTTCCATATTGCCTCAATAAATCACTAATGCAATAGATGGGTCTTTTACAGGTGGTGGCTTAGGTGGAGGAATAAGATTATCTAGGTCTGCAAAGAGTTGTACAAAATGATCAAGCTCTAGCTTAGTGTTTATATCATCAGGTGGATCTTCTTCAGAGTAATACAGGTTAGGAAGGAATCTCCCAAGGGGATCTCTTATTCTATGCATACAAATATTGAAAATCTAACATCAAACCTACATGAATGACATGAATACGTATTCTACTCTAGGAAGTAAAATACTTCTATAATGACTTGACAAATGAAATCCTATGTTCCCATAAACTCGCAGTTTGTCACCATCCCCAGAAATAGTGGCAAAAAATGTCGGTACTGTCAGGACCTCAAAAAAAAATCATAATTTTGAGGGCCCATGTAAATTTTTGTTCAAATGCACTCAATTCTGCCCTTGTAGAATAAGCCTGAGTTGCTCTGTTTGAGAGCTCACAATTTTGAACCCATTGAGTTTCATGAGAAATCCCTTTGGGGAGGTGTTAGTAACCTTGTAGAGATGCTATATTTCTATTCACAGCTTCCTTAGATCAGTTTTGACAAGTTTGTGAAGTATCCTTTCGAGGTCCAGAAGTTAGGTTGTTGATTTGCAGCAATTTACCTTTTCTGAGGGGCCCACTTTGAGCAATTGTATATTTTTTCTATTTGATTTTCAATTCAAACTGAGAGTTTCCCATGATTCTCTAAAAAAATTTAACACCCCATTCAAAGTGGCATATCCCCATGAATCCATTTGCTTAGTTTTCAAAGTTGAATCTGTGTGCAAAAAGTTTAGTTTTGCAAACTGGACTGTGTCAAGCAGAAGTCAGTAGCCCTCTGTGAATTTTTATTTCATGCCCAATTAACCTGTAATTCAAGGTGGTTGTACCCTATGATTCTCTATAAAATTGTCTACCACACTTCAAGATTGCAGCTCCCTAGCTCATTGTTTGATCAGTTTTCAAAGCCTATTCCAAATGGACTTTTTCAAGGTTCAAAAGTAGCACTTTCCAATTTTTCTAAGTGGGCAACTTTGATGGTTAATATCTTTTGCCTCAAATTTTGTAATGATGATCCATCTGATGCCTTAGATTCTTTATATAACAATCTATCAATGTGTTAGTCTGCAAGCCTTGGTTAGGTGTTCGGGTCAGTTTTTGAAGCCTATTCCGAAGGGTACTCAGGTGTTTTGGGCCAAATTTTAAAGTTGAAAATTGTCAAAATTTATGGTTTCTCGATCAATTTCTCACATTCGGCAGATGTTTCAGAGCATTCTTGGCCAGTTAGTTGCCCAGAAATGAAAAAAAATCAGTCGAGCCCACCCAGGGCCCGACTAATGATAGCTCCCAATGGGGTCAATTGAAGCCTTCCAATGGAAATAAATATTATTTAAATTGCATCCATTTAAATAATGCTGTATTTATATGAAAAATCATTTTTGGGGGGTAGGCGAAAATATTTTAAAATGATTTGTTAGGGCCATAAACAAAAATTGTGTTTTGAATCATTTTAATGTTTACTCTAAATATTTGTCAATATTAAAATAGTGAGGGAAATGCATTTTGAAAAAATATGGTTTACCTAGCTGCGGGAAAATGGTTTCAAAGTGAAATAATAAAAAATTCATCATGCGGACATTTTCATAACAAGAATGTTTAGATGATTAATCCAAAGGATGGGGCCCACAAAAGAAGCAACAAGACATAGAAGGCATGGTATGAAACCAAATTTTAAGGCTTCATAATTTTTTTTATTTAAAAAAAAAGAAAAAATTTACCTCGGAAAATTTCTAAGGCAAGCCAGAGAGTATATGCGGGGCAATGGGCTGGGTGAGAGGAGAGGCTCTCCCCACCACCCCGCACCATGTTTCAAGAGTGCAAGGTGGGGATGCGGGTTAGTGGAGTTGGCATGAAATTCATCCTCGCCATCCCGTGGCTTGAGGCTAGGCGATTACAATGTACTGAAGGGAAGGTTTAAACCCATGAGAGGATGACCTCCCGCCATCCCGCACACGAAGGCATGGACAAAACAAAACATCGCGCAGGATAAAAATTTTAAGCCCACGTGAAAGGTAAAATCAGGGCACATTGAAAAGGGAAACCAATGAATCCCGAAAGGGGGAGCAGCCAAGATTTAGGGTTCTTTTGTGTTGCGGGTAGAATTTCAGAATCCACAGAGTCAGTATGGTGTTGAAATTATGTCTCTGGGTCATAGTGATTTTTCAAATGCATTGCATGGAGTTGAGATTAGGTTTATCGCTTCATTCCACAACTTTCCTCTAGTGTTGGATCCGCTCCCTTGATTGGCAAGGCACATGTTATGAAATTTTTGAACCATTTGTAGGTGTCAAATTGTTGGTCTATTCATCGTGATGTAGGGAGAGGTTAATTGAACAATGTGCATGCTGAGATCGATGTGATCTGATAATTTGGAAAAAAAATATGGAGGTTGTAGAGAGGGTCGATATCCATCAAAGCCTGAGTGATTGAAGAATTTCAAGGAAAAATGTGGTAAAATAAGCAATTTCTATGTATGGAGTTGGGTGTAGCAGTAACAAGAAGCCTTCGACCCATGTGAATGTCCACAATTTCTAATGGCGACACAGAGGCAGGGCAGGGGGAAAAACGTAACGAGCATTGTGTTATTCAAAAAATGTGAAAGATGGGATTGGCTATTGTCGAGTTGCATTTTGAGGGAGGACAGCAAGAGGTAGATGCAAGTGATAATGCACAAAGAGGACTTCAAGAACCTTTTTAGCATAAATAATAATAATTTTAAATGCCAAATCTTGCATCTTCTCATAATCTCCCCTCATGTTCGTGCTATTGGGAGCTTCCGAGCGGTGTAATGGAATCCTTGTTTGATGTTGTAGTAGTGGTAGAAAATGATAATTGAAACCTGATTTATGTAAAGGCCCATCCATATGCCCGCCCATTTTTTGTCTAATTCTACATTCGGTGTAAATAGCTTGAAGGTAGTGAGCACCTAGCGACGTTCCATCAATGCTTGCAGTACGGTCTTTGTGCACAGCGATGGGTATGTGGTTCGTGTATGAGATATGGAGTGGTAAACGATGACAGGTGATAATGATCATGTATATGGTTGTGGGTAGTGATGCAAGTAGGCACTAATACATTTGCGGTCAAATTCCGACAGAGGTTTCCAACGGACAAGGAGCATTGTGTGAAAATTTGAATTTTTTTTAAAAATATGCCCGTGTTCGTCGGAATTCTAACGACATCGTGCATTTTATTAAAAAAAACAACACAACGCATTTTCATTTTGATCGAAGCAATTCGAAGCAAGTGGCGATCGTCTTGCCTCCCTGCCCCCCCCGCCGGAGCGATCTCTGCACAAGCAAGGTAAGGGCAACTAATTTTTTTCCGCAATCATATTGAGACTGGTTTTTTTTTGCGAATTAATCACATGCTGTGTGTATGCTACCCCATTTTGTGATTTTTGTTATTGGAGCATTTGCAACTAATTTTTGACAAAAAACCCCCTTCGATTATGCTTTGATGGATGTCCATACCTTGTTCCAAAGCTCCTATTTTGGCACACACAGGGAGGATGCTGGCAAACATTGCAGAGAAACTTTTTTAACAAAATAAAACAGTTATGGATCATGAAACCCTTGACCCAATAGACACTACACATGCAAAGCTCGAAATGAGTTAATAAAATGTTTTTGAACCAAATGCTTAACAATATTTAGACACAACAGTAACGAGGATTTTTACAAAAACAACCCTTAATCATACAATAAATATACATACCAGTTTGTATATTTATCAGACACGGGCTACCAATTACATAGTTGAAAATATAACAATCAATGGGAAACAGGGTAACAAACTTTTACTTTTCAAACCTTGAAACAAAATGAGAATAATGAAAAGATAGACATAAATATCCATTGTAACTAAAACCAATGGCTTTCATTCACTATTCAACGAGTCATTGACTTCCTTACCAAACTATCATGGAATGTCCAAATTTCTTCCTCATCCAAGAAGAAAGAACCCTAACTATCGTGTGTCATAGCCAGAGCTCAAGATATTGTAAATGAATTTCGATGGGATGATTAAAAAAAGTTAAGTATAATATATTCCCATTTTCTAGTGACATAAAGTGACCCATTCTTTTAATGCCTTTAGAAAGTGTTTCAAGCCCAAAGTCTTTTAGACACTATATTCAATGCCGTTAGAAAACTACTAGGTAACAATTCTCTTAGCTAATGATCAAAACCATATAACATATGCTCACATATTCAAATAGTATCACCAAATTTGATATTCTATGCAATATAAACATAGACTGGAGTAAACATATGAATGATGAGTCTTACTAATAAGACCCTTTTCCAAGTAAATATTAAATTTTATCTTTGTCAACCTATATCATATGGTAATGTATCCTTTTTCAAACCATGTAATTGTATTTGCATATGATCACTATATTTTTCTATAGCAACCAAAGTCAATGAAGATACATGCTAAGAGATGATTGTTCACTGATGTCACTGTAATGTGAGTCCTGTTCATATTTCCACATGATCACTAAAACCCACCAAAAACAATCAAATGCACTATCATATTGAGACCAAACATGCTATGGTCATGTATCAAGTCATCATCATGTATATACCAAACACGCTCTAGTCATGTATCAAGTCAAATACCACATGGATACTTGAAAAGCATCCAATGCCAAATGCAAACTACCTTTCTGACACCAATGACAAAATCTTATGAAAAGGGTCAACACCTTCGTTATTGTGAAGTGCTAATATAACTAAAATAACATCCCATGATATTTACCCCCCACTATAGAATTGGGAGCATCAATGTTAGATAGTTCAAAATTAATAAAAAAGACAGATACAAGAACATGAATCCAATTTGTTGAAGAGGAAACTTCAGTAATTTGAACTCTTTTCTGATTCCATAGAATAGCTAAATGTCTAGAAGCTCCAATGATTTCATTTAGTGAATGGGTGTTCCTTTTCTAGCTCTAAATTTTTTGTTTCTTATAGGATAATAATGTCAGGCCCACCAAACTCAATTTGAGATATAATAAGTTGACTCGTGTTAGGGGCATTTAAGTCCCTAATGTTCCAGGATATTATTTTCATGGATACTTATAAGAGCAGAAAATTCTCTAAGAGTGCATTTTGTCATTGAATGTAGTTTGAAGACCATTTTTTATATCTTCAAGGGTTTTCTTTCTCTTAGGTGGTGCTCCAACTTTCCATTTAGTCCTCATAATTGGGCTCTTTGTTATAGCAAGAGGTGTTTGTCAAATGGTGGATGAAGAGTGTTGGAAAAGGGACGTCTCTAGCTCTGCCAACACCTGATCTCCAATCTCCTTAGCCATTACTAAACAAATCCGGTAAAGGACTTCCCCTATCATAATGTTTAGCTTACCTTCCAACAATGGTTTCTTCAAATGATATACCTCCACCAAAGGGGAGAATTGATAGTTATGATGCTTAATATAAGTACAGATCCAATAGCCAACAAGATGAGAGGGGGGGGGGGGTGAATCATACAAACTTAATCATCCATAAAAACATCAGATTCAACCTTGGTAACATATATATCAGTCATATAACCAAAAACTGTCAAACATGCAAACTCAAAAGCATATGAACAATATAAACCTCATAACACCAGATTTAACGTGGAAACCCAAATAGGGAAAAACCACTATGGGATTTCGGACCCACTAAGAAATATACTCTTCTAGAGTATGCTTGATTAAAAGCAAATCCTATTAAAGATTACAAACACATTGCTAGATGTGACCCGGTTAAGGGATTTCCCTCAAATCTGTTAGGATCTTCACTTTGTTAGAAGTGACCTTGTCAAAGGATTTCAAACACTCAATCTGAATGTCACCTTGTTAGAGGATTTACATATAAGACTGTTAAGTCCACTTGGTTAAGAGATTTCCTGTCACTTTCACAAAATAACAGTAATGAAAATCTATCTGCAACTTCACATCTAAAATGCTAAAGCAAATTCCTATTTGTTCAATACATTCTAGACATAGAACTAATCTTGTCTATCTGTTGGGCATCAATACTCTGTTATACTAACAGGTCTTCAAGCTTTTGTGCTCGGTAATCACTATGTAGCATCCCTATGCATACACTTGCCCGCATACATTGTTTATCAACAGTTTCCTATTTATAAACAATCTTCTAGCCGCTTAATCTCCTTGATCACATTTCCCATGATCAATCATAGCCATCAGATCTTTTAATCTTGTCCAGTTTCATTGTATCTTTAGATCTGAAAACATTTTACCACACCTTGGAACTTGCACATTCACCTTGGAACTTGTGTTAGGGTAATGCGGTTCAATCTGAGTTGTAGATCTTCTTGCCAACTTTCCATTGCCTTAGATTTGTTAACAAACTTCTTCCACGACTTGCCAATCATTGATCTACTCCAGCTCATCTTGCCAATCATTGATCTACTCCAGCTCATCAACTTCTTTCATTAAATATCACATGTAAACATTTAATGCATTCTGTTATAGCTCAGTTACAACTCAGTGAATACTAAACTTCACTCGGTAGACATTCTATCTTCATTAACCGACTGCGATAACCTTAGGGTTTACCGACTAGGTTATTTGCCTGATATGATAGTGTAGTATTAACCTTTACATTTTACAACATATGTATGATGTTAAAACAATCTAAAACATCAAAATCTCATCATTGTCTAACTCGGTAGAGTTGCCCATTGAATAACTTATCCCCTTATTCATCATATTTTTTCCCGTGTCTTTACCGACTTCTTTATAATCTTCATATCATATTTCTCAAGATATGGCAACATCATATTGAATTAGAAAATCAATTTCTTGACATCAATGACAAAATAATAATATCAAGATAGTAAAACATCTTTAATCATTTATGTCCATAATCATCAACAACCTTCTCAATATCCTTATAATGTAATATTGCCAATCAATCTCCCCCTTTGGCATTGATGGCAAAACCAATTGATTTGTCCTGTAAAAGATTCAGATTGTTGTGATTCTAAAATGTTGAAATGCTCTCCCCCATACATTAGACTTCTCTAATGTTTTCAATCTTTATTTCAATCTGTAGTCTTCTCTCAGTCTTCTCCCATATATTCTTAGTCTTCTCCCCCTTAGGTCTTCTCCCTCATTGGTAGGTCTTCTCCCCCTTTGATAGGTCTTCTCCCCCTTTGACAACAATGCCAAAAAAGAAAAGAACTAAAACATAATTTCTTTCTGTAAGTTATTTCCTACTATTTTGTGTATCAACTAAGTCTCGGTTAGAGCATTTGTCTTCAGTTCCTGTTCTTTGTATCATTCTCTATATAATTCCAGTACACTTTCAGAAAAACATTCTAAAGTGTATCAATCCAGCATCAATTCCCCAAAAAGATATTCAATAGAGTCATCGAAGTGATTCTTTCACCGAACTCGGTCAGTGAATGGTAGATAGGGGTAGGACCCCTAACTGACTTCTAAGATACTCAAAAGTGTCCTTTGGTAGTGGCTTGGTGAAGATATCTGCTATTTGTTTCTTTGTGCTAACATACTCCAACACCACTTTCTTCTCTTGAACTTCTTCTCTAAGATAATGATATTTGATAGATATGTGCTTTGTCTTAGACTGCATAACAGGATTCTTTGAAATATTAATGGCACTAGTATTGTCACAGAATATAGTTACTGGCTCGGTAACTTTCTCATTTATACCTTCCAACAGTTGTTTGATCCACGCAATGCTGGTACAATTCAGTGTTGCTGCAACATATTCAGCTTTGGCTGTTGACTGAGAAACAGATCCTTGTTTCTTGCTAAGCCAACTCACTAGTCTTTCTCCTAAGAAGAAAGCTCCTCCACTTGTGCTTTTTCTGTCATCAATGTTACCTGCCCAATCAGCATCAGTATAAACTTTTAAATCAAAATTATTTTCTTTCTGATATACTAAGCCATAATCTTCAGTGCCTTTCAAGTATCTAAAAATTCTTTTGATTGCAGTCATGTGGATTTCCTTAGGATCTGCAGAGAATCTTGCAACAATACCTACTACATGTGCTACATCTGGTCTGCTGTGAACAACATATTGCAACTTTCCAATCATAGATTGGTAAAGTGTCTCATCAATAGATGTAGATTCATCATTCTTTGATAGTTTATAGTTGGTAGTCATAGGAGTACTAACTGGTTTTGAATCCTCCATTCCAAATTTCTTCAAGATTTCCTTTATGTACTTGGATTGAGTAATGAAAATCTCATTTTTCATTTGCAGTATCTGTAAGCCTATAAAATACTTTATCTCACTGATTAATGACATCTCAAATTCTTTTCTCATTTCATTTCCAAAGTTCTTACATAAAGAGTCATTTCCACAAAATATAATATCATCAACAAATATGGCTGAGATTAGTATTCCATTTTCATCATTCTTCATGTACATGTTGTTGTTCTCACTTTTCCTTATAAAACCAATCTTAATCAAATAAGAGTGCAATCTCTCATACCATGCTCTCGGTGCTTGTTTCAGACCATATAAAGCTTTGTTCAATTTACATACCTAATCTTTATCATTGTCTTCAACAAATCCTTCAGGTTGTTCAATGAAAACTTCTTCTTCTAATATTCCATTTAGAAATACAGATTTGACATCCATTTGATATACCTTGAAGTTTTTGAAAGCAGCATACGCCAACAATGTTCTAACTCCTTCAAGTCTAGCAACAAGTGCAAAAGTCTCACCATAATCAATTCCTTCTTCTTGGGCATAACCTTTTCAAACTAATCTTTCTTTGTTCCGAATGACCTCACCTTTTTCATTTAGCTTGTTTATGAAGATCCACTTTGTACTGATTACATATTTGTCCTTCGGTCTTGGGACCAGTGTCCATGTGTCATTCTTCTTGATTTGATCAATCTCTTCATTCATAGCTTTTATCCAATCTTCACTGTTAAATGCCTCTTTTACTATTCTCGGTTCAAATTCAGATATCAAACATGTGTTTTGTCTCAGTTTGTTCCTTTTCATCACCGGATCATCCTTATCTCCTATAATCTGACTTGGTGCATGGTGTCTTCTGACATACTTGGCTAATATAGGCTTAGTAGGTTCTGTATGATCTTCTTCATCACTCGGTAACTAGATATTTTCTACATTTTCTTCAACAGTTATCTCGGTAGGACTTCTCGGTTGCACATAGACAAATTCATCATAATCTTCCAGTTCTTTGGAATTCCCTTCATCAGTTCTTTTTGCAAATTCATCAATTTTCACATTTGCACTTTCTACTATTTTGTTAGATGATTTGATCAGACATTTAAATGCTTTGCTTCTAGAAGAATATCCTAGAAATATTCCTTCTTCACTTTTCTGATCAAACTTTCCATTTCTATCATCTTTATAAACATAGCATTTACTTCCAAAGATCTTAAAAAAACTTACATTAGGTTTCTTGCCATACCAAATTTCATAAGGTGTCTTCAAAGTACCTTTCTTCAATTGAACTTGGTTCAAGGTGTAAATGGTTGTGCTTATTGCTTCTCTCCAAAATTTTTGTGGAACCTTCTTCTCAATCATTAGTGTTCTAGCACAATCCACAATAGATCTATTTCTTCTTTCAGCTATTCCATTCTGCTGTGGAGTTCTCGGTGCAGAGACTTGTCTTTTAATACCATGATCATTGCAAAATAGGTTGAACTCATCAGATGTGAACTCTCCTCCTCTATCTAATCTAATACATTTTAGTTGTCTTCCTGTTTCATTTTCAACTCTAGCCTTGTACCACTTAAACATTTGAAAAGCTTCTGATTTTTCTTTTAAAAACATTACTGACATCATCCTTGAATAGTCATACACAAATAATATGAAATACTTATCACCATAATAACTCTGAACTTTCATAGGACCATAAAGATCAGTGTGCACAAGATCTAAAATTCCCTTAGAAGTGTAGGACTTACTTGTAAATCTTGATCTTGTCATCTTACCCATTTGGCATCCTCGACACATAGCATTCTCAAGTTTTTCAAGACTCGGTAGACCTCTTACTCTGTGCTTCTTACTTATTTTGATCAGATTATCAAAATTAACATGATAAAACCTTTTATGCCATAACCAGGTATTATCAATCTTTGCATGCAAACACTTATTGTGAGTTGAGTCAAGGTGAAATGTATTACCTTTTGTTTGTGTCCCGGTAGCAGCTAACTTCCCATTCTTGTCATGAACTTTGACAATTCCTTTCTGAAATTCTATTCGGTAACCTGTGTTGTTTAGCTGTGCTACACTCAATAAATTATATTTCAAACCTTCAACCCAATAAACATCATTGCATCTTGCATTATCAAGAAGTGTTATGGATCCTTTACCTCTTACCGGACATGGTGCATCATTACCAAATCTAACATAGCCTCCATCATAATCTTCTAACATAACAAACTTGTGTTTATCTCCTGTCATATGATGTGAGCATCCATTGTCTATAATCCAAGAATCATTTTTACTTATATGAGATAGTAGGGCTTTTTCTTCATACCTTCCTTCATTTGATCCATCCTTGATAGCCACATAAACAACTTCTTCTGTGTTAGTCTCATCTGATTTATCATCTTCAGATTCCTCATCAACAATTAAGCATGTCTTTCTATCTCTTCTTTTGAAGTCTCGATGTCCTCTGTAATGATTATTTTTCTGTCTGTCATCTCGGTAATCTCTCTTTTCAGTAAAATCTTTGTCAGGACAGTTAGAAGCCATATGTCTAATCTTATCACAATTGAAACATTTCAAAGGTAGTTTTCCTTTATACTTACCTTTGCCTCTCGGTAACCTTTTGGCCAATAGTGCTTCAAACTCTTCTTGCTTTCTAATTTCTTCATACAGTTTGTGTACCTCCTCCATGTTCTTCCGAAATATTTCACTTGCTCCACTATGATCTCCTTCAGAGTGCTTATATTTTCTTTCATTGTAATCATTAGATTCATTCAGACAAAAAGAACTAAATGTAGATTCAACTTTATTTACCAATGACCCACTGTTATCAAAATTACTCAGCTCAAATGCATGTAGCTTACCAATAGTAGCATCCAAGGAAACTGGCATATTAGGTATAGACCTCAATTCATTGATTGCAGAGACTCGGATTGCATAGGCAGGTAAAAGGGTTCTTAACAACTTACTTGTCACATCCTTTTCTTCAGTAGTTCCTCCTGCTCCTTTGATTTGATTTACAATCTCCTTTAGTCTTGTACTGTATTGGGTTATGTTCTCACCTTCATTCATCCTCATGGATTCAAGTTGTCCTCTTAAACTATCAAATTTTGCTCTTTGAACATGTTCATCTCCTCCATATACAGATATGAGCTTAGTCCACATTGCCTTTGCATCATTGCAGCCTTCTAGATCATTAAACTCAGAATTGGTCAATGCAGATGTTATTTCAATCATTACTTGAATATGTTCTTGTTTTGCCTTTATCTCTTCCATAGTCAATGGATAGGTGCTTCATGCAACAAAATCATTCTCTAGATAGTATATAGCATATTCTCCAACTCCTGATAGATGCAACTTCATCCTTTTCTGCCATGTAGAGAAACTTGACTTATTCAGCTTAGGTGCATCCCTCTTATAAAACTTTGGATCTTTAACTCAAGTGCCTTTAAACTTTCCTTTCAGAGTCCAAAGCTCTGATACCAATTGATAGTTTTGATACTTAATATAAGTACAGATCCAATAGCCAACCAGATGAGTAGGGAAAAACCGCTGTGGGATTTCGGACCCACTAAGAAATATACTCTTCTAGCATATGCTCGATTAAAAGTAAATCCTGTTAAAGATTACAAACACATTGCTAGATGTGACCCGGTTAAGGGATTTCCCTCAGATCTGTTAGGATCTTCACTTTGTTAGAAGTGACCTTGTCAAAGGATTTCAAACACTCAATCTGAATGTCACCTTGTTAGAGGATTTACATATAAGACTGTTAAGTCCACTCGGTTAAGAGATTTCCTATCACTTTCACAAAATAACAATAATGAAAATCTATCTGCAACTTCACATCTAAAATGCTAAAGTAGATTCCTATTTGTTCAATACATTCTAGACATATAACTAATCTTGTCTATTTGATGGGCATCAATACTCTGTTATATCAACAGGTCTTCAAGCTTTTGTGCTCGGTAATCACTATGTAGCATCCCTGTGCATACACTTGCCCGCATACATTGTTTATCAACAGTTTCCTATTTATAAACAATTTTCTAACCGCTTAATCTCCTTGATCACATTTCCCATGATCAATCATAGCCATCAGATCTTTTAATCTTGTTCAGGTTCATTGTGTCTTTAGATCTAAAAATATTTTACCCCACCTTGGAACTTGCACATTCACCTTGGAACTTGTGTTAGGGTAATGTGGTTCAATCTGAGCTGTAGATATTCTTGCCAACTTTCCATTGCCTTAGATTTGTTAACAAACTTCTTCCACGGCTTGCCAATCATTGATCTGCTCCAACTCATCAACTTCTTTCATTAAATATCACATGTAAACATTTAATGCATTCTGTTATAGCTCGGTTACAACTCGATGAATACTAAAATTCACTTGGTAGACATTCTGTCTTCATCAACCGACTACGATAACCTTAGGGTTTACTGACTAGGTTCTTTGCCTGATATCATAGTGTAGTATTAACCTTTACATTTTACAACATATGTATGATGTTAAAACAATCTAAAACATCAAAATCTCATCATTGTCTGACTCGGTAGAGTTGCCCATTGAATAACTTATCCCCTTATTCATCATATTTTTTCTTGTGTCTTTACCGACTTCTTTATAATCTTTATATCATATTTCTCAAGATATGGCAACATCATACTGAATTAGAAAATCAATTTCTTGACATCAATGACAAAATAATAATATCAAGATAGTAAAACATCTTTAATCATTTATGTCCATAATCATCAACAACCTTCTCAATATCCTTATAATGTAATATTGCCAACAGAGAATGAGCTCCAACGTTTCAAATTGATAGTACCAATAGGAAAGGAAAGGGAGCAAGAATGAATAGTCAACCCAAAAAAGAGATTTTTAGGAAATGGATACCATTGATGACATAGATATATTGGCAAATCTCCACACCCTTAGGACAGTTTTACAAAGATGAGGGTGGAAAACAACCAACCAAGGAAAAAAGAAATCTATCACACTAAAATCAAAGACTATACCCCATCTTGAAATGTGTGACTATTTAGTAATCCTAGAAAAATTGTGAAGGGGGTAAGTCTTGATAATAGCATTTGGTATAGGTGGTGAAAGAGCCCTAGAATATTTGAATGAGCACAATTGGGGATTTCGAAACTAGATCAAGACAAACTATTATTTCTTCAATAGAAAAATCACATGCATTTGAGAAATGCCTAGAAATTTTGTATCTGGATGATACCTCCTCTCGTTTGTTTATCACAATATGTTGAGACCACAAACCATGTATACATTGGATCTTCAAAGTTGAAGGGACAAATTTGGTAACATCAAATAATATAGATAACTTAACTTAACTAAGAATGTTGCATTATCAATAATAAAAATCCTGATCTGGTTTATAGATGCAATTTTGTGGTTGAAATTTGGGTCTCAAGGCCGACATTGAGATAAACATGACTGTATTTCATGAGGATTTGAACTCAAAGCATTGGCACTATCACTTATGGGTATATTAGCTTTTTAAGACACTTTCATAGTGCACTTCACCTGTCCTAATAATGGACTATCATGAGATTCTTAAGAATGGAAATACTCCAAACATTCATGCCCTCTATGTTGTCATTGTGGTTTTCAATCATTGCGACTACATGCTTTTCAAGGACCAAGTAGTGTTCTTTTTTCATTGTTCTACCATGCTTCTCAAGCTGCACCAACATAGTTTTATTTAATGGCTTTGTTTTGATAGTGATTTCTCCATGGCTTCCACTGTCTTTTTCTTGGCACATTCAATGCATTGTCATCTATCACTACTATTTATTGTCCTTTTTACCTTTATTGAGGTTGTTCTAATACATGTCATTCACTTTGTCTATGAGTATATCTCAACCAATTCATTGTTGTAAGTACAAATAAAAGATTAGTCTCATCTCTTTTACTATTTTAGACCTTCATAGTAATCTTTGCAATATATCATTTCCTTCCAATTATATGAATGTGATGAAGGCTTGAGTGTGTCTTCTTGAACAAAAAGAGGACTTAGAGAAAGTAGATTCACATAAGGATAGGTGGATTTTCTTAAAGATGAAGGGATAAGACTTAACAAAAAGAGGACTTAGGATGATGACAAGGAGGATTCATTTAAGGATATGGCATATTCACCTAAGGGATAGTGTATTCTCCCAAGAATATGGAAAAATTATTGATTGGTGGAATGACATACTAGATCAAGGAATGATACAAGGGTAGTTTCACCTAAATATAGGGTAAATTAAATTAAAAGGGTACCCATGAGATTGTGGTACTGAGTACCTATCTATGGATGGTGTATTTGGATACAAGTATGATGAAACCATGCTTGTGTATGATGAAACAATGTCCAGATCTCTATTATAGGTCCAACATAATCTCTATTATTTGAGACACCGTTTTATTAGCATATCCAATTAGGGTAATTTATGGGTTTAACTATGGATCATGTTGTCTATTTCCATGCACTATTGAACTTATTTGGATGTATTGTGATTATTTTAATTTTGAATTTATAAATAAATTATGTTTGTACCTTAGAAAGGGTAACTCCAATTGATGTTTGGGCAGTTTATTTGAAAACTTATGGTGATTATTACCCTATGTTATGTAATGGAGTTATTTTTACACTAAGTAATTAACTAGAAAAATGAATTTGTATTGTTGTACAAGTATGATACAATACAAGTATGATGAAACCATGCTTGTGTGTTTACATGTTTGTGCATCCTATTGAGAACCAACCTCGCTGTTGAGGAACTCAATAAATGTGGTGTTAAGTAGAAGAATGGAAAACTCAAGAAGCTATGTTGACATATTGTGGCATTAGTAGGGATTATCTCCATTGACCACACCTTTCAAAGATAGTATCCCCTAGTTCTCCTCATAGAATGGACCATTGGATGGCTCATAGTGGTATCCTATCCTACATTTATCTTGATGGCATTGTTGATAGTTGGTATGTGGTTCTTGGTACGGGTTTCCTCTTACCCTATTATCGTATTTATATCTTTGTTCCAACATGTGGAGATTGATTTTTGTCATGCTATGATGATTTTCATGTTTGCATGTGTTTTGACATTATGCAAATAGATATGATGTCACACCATACTTATGTTTTGATATAGTGTAGGTGATGGTTACATGTTGTTGATGGTAGCGATTTGGGTTCAAAGACACAATTCCACACACACACACACACAAATATTTGAAGATGCATTTTATATTATTCCTTCTTAGTGGCGATTAGTGTTGGAAGATTTGCACACATGTAGAGAGGAACTCATGTTAGATACAATAGGTTGTGTTTGATAACATATGAATGTGCCTCATGATGTATACATATAGCTTTGGTGTGTGACATGCATGCACATTTTTCCATAAGACACATTTCTATATGGCATGTTCCCTATGCATGTCTTCTTTGTGAGGCATGTTGCTATGTGCAATGTGGCCCTAGGTGTGTCTTCTCTATGAGGTGTATTGCCATGATATGTTAAGATTTGTAGTGTGTAGGCCACAAATGCATGCATGAGGGACTATTGTTATAGTCATGTTTTTTGGGCATGTAGCCTAGGCATGTCTTCTCCATTAGGTACATGGCCATACCATGTGGGATTTTTTGTGTTCATGCCACAAATGCACACATGAGGGAGTATTATTGGAGTCATGATGAATCTTCACTCTATTTAGCCACAATTTCTAGTCGTATAGTTATGTAATGTGCACTTTTAAGGATTGTGAAGTTTCCTTCAATTATTGATGATCTATCATCTTTGTTGCATGGGCCAACAATTTTATTTTATCTTGTTTGAATTAGTTTAATCACTATTGCGAGTTTTCTGTATTGTGTAGTTATTGTGGCTATGTTTGATTTGCTATTGGAATTGAACACATTTATTTGACTTATTATTGGTACTATTTTTTCTTTCTTTCAATATTTATGATCTTTGGTAGTTTAGTGAAACTCTTGCTATTTTTAAATGTTGCCTTCTTTTTTGTGATGTGATTCCTCACCAAGATTGATGTAGATAACCTTGGATGAGTGTATATAAGGAATCAAACATTGGAAAATTTTGAGGATAGGGGTAAGTGTTTGTTGTATGGGTAGCTATGATCCACTTGTACATTCTTAGTGATTATTGACAACTATGTCTTGGAGGCTAATCCCATTAAACAAACAAGGGGGAAGTCATGCATAATCGTATGGATCCTCCCTAGTTGTGTGTGGATTCAAGACCATCATTTCATATGGTTCTTGGTTACTTTGTGAGACCATGGCATCCTCTTAGACCAATATGTAAGCCTTGTATTGTTATCCCTGCAATGTGGATGAATAAGTGTATGTTAAAATAAATGCTTTGCTTAGAATACTCAAAAATGTCTCTCAGAAAGTCTGCAACAGGCAAACTTTTGGTAAGAATTTGCAGACACAATGCTCAGAAATTCACACAATCAGCTACATTAAATATGTTCTCTATTAAGTTCAATGTTTTAAGATGAAAAAGAAGAGTTAAATGGTTTTGGTTCAATTTGCAAATTTTGTGAAGCTTTTGCACTGAAGTTTCCATAGCCTGATTTTTTTGCCTGTGAAGAAAGACCATGTCAGATAATATCAATGAAGAACAAAATAAGGAGACAATTGCTAGATTATGGTCTAACTTGAAAGGAAAAGGTGATGGGAAATGTTATTGTCCCTGCAAAATTTGTAAGGGCTTAAAGACTAGAAGAATTCTAATCAAAATAGCTAAGAAACATTGTAGGCAACATGGTCACATTGAAGAGGGACATGATTATCATCCACTAGTAAGTTGTTCGTTATATTGTTTTAACTATTTATATACATAAGAAATCACTTGATAATGAGATCATGATCACGGTTTATTTATGTATATCAATTTTATATAGGTGGAGCACCCCGGAGCACATGGTATGGATCAACAAAACCTTGAGAATATGGTTTTTGAAGTGGAGGAACATGGAGGTGTGAATATCGAAGCTGAAGATAATGATCCCATGGAAGATGACGATCATGCACCAGAAAACACAATTGAAGATGATGGTACAAATACATTGATCCATGACACATTTTGTACTGGCACAGCTGATCATGATGATCATGATGACCTTGATGTTCATGATTTACCTCTTCTTGAGAAGGCATATGAGCCCCTTTACAAAGGCTCCCAAACAACTCTTCTCTCTGTTATATTGTTGTTGGTGAACTTGAAGGTTATGAATGGTTTATCCAACATAACAATCTCACGTATGTTAAGGTGTGTCATACATGTCATTACAATTAATAAATGGTGAATCATGTACCATTAATATTCTTTATATTAACACCTCAAACTTTTTTCTTTGGTTTAGATTGATAGGTGAGTTTTTCTTACCACCATCAAATATTCTACCTTGCTCATACCGAGAATTATCTGCCACTATGAAAGATATTGGAATGGAGTATCAAACAATAGATGCTTGTCCCAATGATCTTATTATATATCATAAACAACATGAATTTGGAATAGAATACCCTAAATGTCATATCAGTAGATATCGAACAGATCAAATAACAAAAAAGGTGCCTCGCAAGGTTCTTCGCTATATTCCCATTATTTCATGTATGCAACGATTATTCAGGTGCACTACCTTGGCACAATTTATGGATTACCATGCATGCAATAGAAGTCGAGATGACATTATTCGAATGCCTGCAGATGGTTTAGCATTTATGGACATAGAGGAAAAGTGGCCACACTTTAAAGAAGAACCTCGTAATCTCAGGCTTTCATTGGCAGCGGACGGTGTCAATCCATTTGGAGAGTTGAGATTTGTTTACTCAGTGTGGCCTATTTTTGTTATCAACAATAATATTCCTCCATGGATGTCAATAAAGAGGGAGCACATAATGTTGGCAATGATTGTTCTAGGTATTTTATCATTTAATAGTCATCTACATTTAATTATAAATATTGCAATAAAATGGTCATAATAATTATGTAATGTTTTTGTTCATTCCACTAGGCAAGTACCAAGTTAAAGATATGAATGTATATATTGAGCCTCTTATCGACGAGTTGCTGGAGTTATGGAATGGTGTGACCATGTATGACATCTCTAGATCAATAGGACAAAGACAATTTCAATTCCATGCAATGCTTGTATGGACAATACATGATGCCCCAGGGCTAACACATTTTTGTGGTACGTTATAGTGTTCAAGTTGCGCATGATAATTATAATTATAAAAATTAACAGATTTAATAGAATTATACATTATCTTGTAGGTCTTCAAACAAAGGGAAAATTTGCATGTCTAGTTTATGGTCCAAAGATGAAATCCCATCATTCAAAAAGTTTAGGAAAGCAGGTGTTTGATGAGTATAGGCACTTCCTTCACAAAAATCATAAGTACTGGAATACTGAAAAACATCTTTTCAATGGGAAAGAAGAGACTACATCAAAGCCACGAAGAATGACTCCTCACTTATGGAAGTTGGAATATAATAGAATTAATCATCAAGGTAATGTCATTCCATCTAATGGTTTATGTTTGGAATTTGAGTTTTTCTATCGTGTTTTGTTTACTAGTGATGTAATTGATGATATTGAAGGTCGTCAAGGCATGGATGGCCACCTTCCAAAGGGACTAAAAAGTTGTCCCAAACAATTCAGTAGGTTGCCTTAGTACGAGCAGCTACAAATTGTGCATTTGTTTGATACAATGCATATTGGAAAGAATATAAGAGAGACATTATGGAAAATATTGGATGGAAGGCGTGACAAAGAAAAAATTGTCAAAATTTGTAGTGACATTGTGGAATCCAGTCATGCAATGAAAAATGTCATTCAATCAAATAGCAATGGAGATCAGATTAATATAAGTGCCCTTCCTTGGTTATTAACGGAGCAACAAAGCAATTCTATAAAAGAAGTCATACGAAAAATTCGATTTCCCACAGGATTTGCTGCGAACATAAACAATCTCATATCAAAGAAGAGTGAATTTGGGCCAGGGATGAAAATGCATGATTGGCATACCTTCATTAAGTTAATTCACATTCTTGTGTATTTACTATATATTTGTATACTGCGCATGTACTTTTCATTGTATTATGTTAGAAAACAATGAAAAGATCATTTTATAATTGTTGCAGTACGTTCTACCTCTATCTCTCCCAGACCACTTCGACAATAATATCAAGCAAGTCATATATGATCTTGGAAAATACATGAGGTAAGTAGTGATGTTTGTTCAAT
Source organism: Cryptomeria japonica (assembly GCF_030272615.1). Lineage (NCBI taxonomy): Eukaryota > Viridiplantae > Streptophyta > Pinopsida > Cupressales > Cupressaceae > Cryptomeria > Cryptomeria japonica. The sequence continues at coordinate 516,332,365 of NC_081405.1, read as the reverse complement.
TTGTTGTATAGATATTATATTTGCCATTTGTTTTACTTGTTATGCAATATATTGTATATTATTTTGTAAAGTCTCGTTTGTATATTTTTGTGTCTTCAATCTCTTTTAAGTGGTTGTCATCTAAAGAAATCCAAAAGGAAGATATAAAATATTGGAAGAGAAAAATCCCTCATCTAATGTGTGAAATGCAAAAGTGTCTACCTTCAACTTTTTTCAATGCACAAGAACACTACCTCATACACCAAGTTGAGGAGATCAAATTGTGTGGACCTGTACACACTAGGTCAATGTGGATGGTTGAGAGGCACTTGAAATTTTTGAAGGCTTTGGTTTGACAAAGAGCACATCCTGAGGGTTCTATGGTGGAGGGATATATGGTATACCAAACTATGGTGTACATTACTGAATATCTTCCTAAGTTTGCAGCAAAAATCCACGTAGATCACATTTGGGATCCCAACCCCATTGATAAATTCGAAGGGGAGCACTTGATGGGGAAAGGTAGATTGAAGAAAGTGAGAGGTAATTATAAGATGTTATTGTAGTAAATTAATTCTTCTTCATCTTCTAAATAAATCAGTTGTAAGTGGTCTATTAATTATTTGTACAGTTGGTCGGGAGTGGGATGCGCTACATTTGTATATTGCAAACAATCTTGATTGGATGACGGTGTGGATTGAACGATGTCAACATTCTGGTCGCACATTAACATGGGATGGTGTCACTTCATTGGTTAAAGAAGCTCATCGTAATGGAGATTCCAATGTTACACAAAGGGAAATTGATTTAGCATATGGTTTAAGAGATCAACAGGTACGTATAATTTTATTAATCACCCGTATGTTTATCAACTCATGATGCAATAATTTTAATATGTTAGACATATTGCAGGTCAAACACCACAAGGCTATGTGCTGCAATGGTCATAAATTTCGCATCAAATAATTGGATGACACGAAGAAAACTTGTGATTCCGGGATAACTACAGTCTTTGAGGTGACCAATATTTCATCTAGAAACGACATACATACTCAAGAGTCTCAAAATTGATACTATGGCATTTTGGATGATATACTTGAGTGTGACTTTAATTCCTTCAAATTAGTTTTGTTCGTCGTCAAATGGTATAGGCTACGTTTGAATAAAAATGATCCTGATAGAACTGTTATTGAACATGATAATGGATTTACAATGGTTAATACAAGGTCATTTGAACGAGTTGGGGATGAGCCCTATGTTCTTCCAAGTCAATGTGAGCAGGTATTTTACTCAGAGGTTGCACATAAACTGGGTTGGTCATTTGTTGTTAGACATGATCCAAGAGGAAGGCCGATAATGTATAATGTGATGGAAGAAGAAGATACCGAAGAAGTAGAAGATGATATAGATGATGATCACGATCGACAGTTAGTCGATGATGTTCCTGATGGAAATGTACACGAAGAAGAAGCTGATGATGATGATGCTGCTGATGTTGCTGCTGATGATGATGGTGATGGTGATGGTGACGGTGATGGTGATGGTGATGACGATGACGATGACGATGACGAACACAATGACGATGACGACGATGACGATGATGACGACGATGACGACGTCGATGATGATGATGATCATCATCATCATCATCATCATCATCATCATCATCATGGTCATGATGATGAGTTGGATGAAGAAGAAGATCAATGACATGAATGAAATGTATGAGATGCAATTATTATATTATCTATTTAATATTGATATCTTGATAGAAATTGATTTGACTTATATGGTTACATAAATAATTCATATGTTTTGAATTCTAATGCCATTACTTAATTAATTCATGATGCACCTCTAGCTATGTGATAGATGGTGATTTAAAATACATATGTGATGGATTACATGCTTATGATGATACATGTCACATTTTTTGAACTTTGTGTTTATTTATGGAATGTGGACTACTTATTAGCTATGTGATGGATGGTGATTTATGATACGTATGTGATGGATTACATGTTTATGATGATACATATGTGATTCCTATGATGCTCAATTACATATATGATGGTACATATGTGATACTTATGATGCTTATGATACTGCAGTATTTATTGTTTATCAAATTACAAATGTAATGCTTATGATGCTCAATTGTTGGTGCAGGAACCTGAACCCCTTTGACGAGGATCCTACACAGTCTCATGGATCGACAGGTATAAGTCAATACACCTTATAGAAATAATATATTTTTTAAAAATTACAAGAAAAACAAACTTCCTCAGTTTTTCAAACCTCAACATTAGCAGCAAATCTAATATAGTTATCAACACTTGAGGCCCCAGTTGGACTTACTCAAATTTTAATCTCAACATCAACTTTATGGCCGACTTCTTCATCAATATTACCATCATTTGCAAAATATCTCTCTCATGACCAACTAACTCTCTCATTTGATAGTGCACAGGTATCACCAAATAGGTATTTGTCAGATGTGTCTTCCTCGAGTGAGGGAAATGTAGGAATAGAAGAGGAAAGTGAGACATGTAGTAGATCTCAAATAGGGAGATCAACTAGAGGTCAAAAGATTAGAAGAAAATTCAATAAACGCATGGAATTTTTTCTTTCTCAAGGGGGGTCATGTTCTTATGATGATGAGACCAAAGGCAACATTGAGGTGCCCTTGAGGTACAAACATCTACTGAAACAATGTGTACCCAAGGAACTTCCTCCAATAAACACTGATTTTTGTGTTAATGAGAGGATATATCGCATAGCACCTTCGTCGTTACATGGTTTGGGCCTATTTTCCATGGATAGCATAAAGGTCTCTTACAACAAAGTTGCTGAATTGATGGAGTTTGTTGGACCTTGTTACAATTATAATGATTGGATGCAGATTGTTCGATATAGAAAAAGTATGCGTAGGTATGCACTGTCAACCAATTATATACAACAAAAAGATAATGATCAAAGTAAACGAGTGGTTGTATACATTGATGGAAGGCCAAAAGCAACAGGAAATATTGCAGGTTTTATAAATAGTACACGACCTGGGTCAACTAATAAGCAACCCAATTACATATTTGAGGCACGTGGGGGAAATTATGTGTTGGTATGTGCGATAAAATCAATAAGTGCAAGGGAAGAGCTGCTAATCGATTACAATTTGAATCGTATAGATACAAACAAAGTTACTATCATGGGGGTGGTACGCACTATATATATATATACCATTTAAGCCAACTTCCAATTAATGAATCCAATAAACCATTGTATTATTAAGTTTTTTTTCTAAGTCTATTAGTTTCATTTTGCTAACATTTTTATATTTTTTCTTTGTCACAGGGCCACATGGATCCACCACATAGCACAGATAGGGGTGTAAGTCCCGACACTTCTACAGAGCAAGTAAACCTCATTGTAATTGTACAAATTAGATAGAAGCAAACTATTACATTATGATCTTTTCTTGAGTGTTTTGAAGTAATTTTGATAGTGTTAATTATATTCTTGTCATAGACGGATGTTCAGGATAAGGGAAAGGAACCTGCAGTACCTCAGCACCTCCATAGGGATGTGGGGCACTCGACAGTGTTTTGCACTGATGACATCGCACTTAGCGCAAACCCTATACAATTGGTACAAAAGAATATTAGAAAAATTGGCCAAGAGATTGTTTATTTGGCAACCATAAGCCCTCATATTGATGAGATAACAGAGAGGGTGCAACTATTGTTGCGGATAGTGGAAAACTTGCAAGTAAGCAGTAATGAAAGCTTTAATCATAACAAAAGTTCAATAATGGTTTATATTTTTTTCTCTTTTATGTCATTAACTAAAATATGTATGTGTTGTTTTTACAAAAATTTATAAGGCCTCATCATCCTGGTGGCGATGATCAGGGTATTGCGGGTAGTTCAGGTGATGACCATGTTCTATATATTAAAACCACTCCTTTGGACTTATGAACTTGCATTTTTAATGTTTTACATATTTAATGTATTACTCTTCAGGTTCTGACATGGGTCCGAGGTCGACCCCAGCTGTATTGCCGATTGCAATGTTGGCAACACGTAGCATGCAAACATCGTCTGTTGCACCGGCTCGTGTTGACTCGCCTACTGGTGATAGATCCCTCTTTTTCTCTCTCTTTCGTTATGTGTTTATTACCCTTGAAGTGTTCTTTCTTGGAGGCATTTCATAGTGGATTCATTTACTGTGGCAAGAGATGCACATGAGGATGTGCCAGAGGTGACTACTGGTGATAACATACCATCATTTCCTGGATCTTCCTGTATTGCTAGTACGGGAACGTTGCAGGCCACATTGGTGGTGAGCGATGAAGAATTGCTTCCCTTGAAGATACAGAAGGTTCCAGGTACTTTAAAATTATTATTATATATAGTCTAATTGTATTTTACTTAGTGATCACTCATCTTGGACTAATGATCCCGTGTTTTTTTTGCAGGAAATGATATTTTTTATAAAAATCTTAATGACATTACATTGTAGATATTTGGGCCCACCATACGTAAAAGATGGAACATCATACGTGAACTAACCCTTATCCACTATTTTGATTTCATATCATTGCTAGAATAGTTTTCCTTCTATCCATTTCTTGAACTATATCAAAGGTAGCTTCAGTTTCTTTCTAAATCTAACAGGTTTGTTTTTGCTTTAAAGGTGGAATGACCAAGAAAAAAAGTTAAAAGATGAACTCACAAACTGTATGGTAGGGTTGTTTGGAAATGACACATTCGACAAGACTAAGCTCCTGGAAAAAGCTGGCACATATCTAAAGTATGTGAGGGACCAATACATGACATATTTAGAGAAGAATGTAAAGTATGAGCGTCCCCCCATGATTCCAGAGAGGGAGTGGAAGGACCTAATTTTGGATGCAAAGGAGAGAATTGAAAGGAAAAAAGGAAATACACCACTAGACGCCAAAAGAAGGTATGTGATACTATTAAGAATGTGAATATGTACTAATTATTCATTATATTTATATAATCTAACATATTTCAAACTTTTCATAGATTGAGTGACACGTCAAAGGCAACCAAGGCAAGACAAGAAAGCATGGGCAACACAAACTCGGCTCTGGTGGTTATATGAAACTTGCCACACGAATTGTAAGAATCAGTAAATTAAGTATCACATCAAAATATTTATAAATTGTAAACATTTTTTTTTTTATCAAACAATACAAGCAAAATTCACAATACTAAGCAAAAATGCAGGGCTCTGAATTCAATAGAGTGCCCACAGAAGATGACAAGAGAATTGGCTACCAGCAAGGCTATACAGCCGTGGCTGAACAACTACGAGAATTGAGTGGGCAAACATGAGGTTCTATTGCATCTATCACAATGGTAATTAAGCTAAATGAAAATTATTTCAAATTGAATACTTAACCAATAATCTATTTGATGTTAAGTTTAAACATAAAGTGACTATATTTTTTTTGAATAAGCAAGCAATGATAACATTGTGCGTGACATTGGAATGCAACATGATAATCGTGGAATAGAATCTGTACATGAAGGTCCGGATGTGCATCCTAGTAGTGGAGGTATTCATTTGCTATTCAAATTTTTTTAATGTAATTATTAATACAATTAAACATCTTAAATAGAAAATTAGTGTAGTAATTAATGTAACCTTTATTGTTAATATTTTAGAGCATGTAGTCGGTGGTGACCAAGTGGAGCATGATCCAGGTAGACAACATTAGGAACATGATGTTCCCCAATCAGGTAAAGAGGACCACTGTTATTCCTTTAAACAAATTTAATTGCAATTGGTGTATTGATTAATGTAACATTTTGTATTTCAACTCTAGAGGATCTAAAGGGTGTTCAGCATGTCGAGGTTGAGGCTAGACAAAATGATGTGGAAGATGATGTGGCCCCATCAGGTAAAGAGTGTAACAATTGTGTTCTTTAAATTAATGAAATACTTGTAACAATAATAAAAAAAATGTTTTGAATTTAACCCAATTCTTTGTTATTGCAGAGGACCCCCCTTTGGTTCAACATCCTCGTCCTTTGTATAGGACTAGGCATACATCAAGAGCATGAGAAGAGGGAAAAACATCCCAAGATGGGGGAAATGATGAAGAAACCGATGTTCCACTTAGTCTTTTCATAGCTTCAAAGAAAAAACAAAGAAAGAAATGATTGTAATCTACCTTATTTGATAATGACTGATTTTTATGTGTTAATGAATGTAATTATGTGCTAATGAATGTTCATGAATGATATGTGTTGATGATTATTGATGAATGTTGTGTTTTAATGAAAGTTAATGAATTTTATGTGTTAATGAATGTTATGTGATAATGAATGAATGTTATATTTTAATAATGGATGAAAGAATGAATGAATGTTAGATGTTAACGGGGAATTTAGAGTGATGTTGGGGGGGGGGGGGGGGGGCAAATGAGCTTCCACATTCACGTGGTTGGCCCTGTTAAATAGAGAATATTAAACTATTCTCGAAACAAAGTGAAGCTCAATAAGATAACACACTTTTCAATATTTCATTATGTTGCACGGTTAAGTAGGCCTCCCAATGAAGTGGATCTCATAGACACGAAGAATCCTATATAGAGAATCATTGAGAGCCCTTGAAGAAGCAAATTTGAACTTCGATGAAGCAACACATGATGGAGGAATATCTTGCAAGAGGAAATCAAAGTCATTATGGTGTCATCTAGATCTGAAATGTGGTCTACTTTTCAAAAAAGTAAAGATGCTTGATATGAATGTGTCCTAGTGGGGTGAATCTAGAAGACATATAATCCTATTGCAAAGAATCATGGAAAGTTCTAGAAGAAGCAACTTTTAATTCTGAAGTAGCAACGTGTATAAGAGATGTTCTCATTTGTAGATGGAGTATCAAGAGGAGGATCACTAGTCCATGGACCATGTCATTGTTGTTAAATACCTACGCTTTTGTTCATAGTCACTTGGTGTAGGAATGAATTCAATGAGATAGGGTAGGAGATCCTACATAATGTAATTTTTCACTATCCCTTGTTTCGAGTACAAATGGTTCTCTGAATTTATCTTGACAATAGAATGTCGGAATTTAATACCATAATCCATGATGAAAACTGCCAAAAATGGAAATTTATCTTAGTTCGCAATTACAAAATGCTTTTGTATAGGCCTCTCGAAGATTAAGTACATCAAATTGAGACTTTATAAATTGAGTGTATGTATTAGCAATCTCCCAAATTGTTCAATGGTCTCCAAACCTTGTGAAGTTTTTATTTTTATTTTAACTCAAATATGTATGGTATAGGCATATCATTGGTTGTGTGATTTTTTTTTTCCTTAAATGCTTCTACGACCAAAAGAGACAAGTTTTAGATGAAAATGGGGTCTTATGGGCCTTTTTGACACAATGGTAGGTTCTTTAGACCTGAAAATGCCCCAACAAGTAGTCGATTGCCTTAAGTTACAAACAAATCCTTGTTTGTGAGCATGCTTCTTGATCTCCAATTTTGGTGGAATGAAAGATAATATTGAATTTCTAAAGCCTTTTGGATTCTTTGAAACCACCAAAAAAAAGCTACTTTGATCATTGAAATGTTGTAGTGACTTGGATAAAAAAAGAAAACTAAGTCTAAACTTTAGAAGTTAGTTTTTTCTTGTCAAATTGTTTTCAATTTTCAAATCATCCAAGGATGCAAGAGGAGTATATTTTGTTATGACAAGATAAAAAAAAAACTTAGACTCTTTTGAAACCATTGAAACATGGGGACCCCTTCCCCCCCTCCAAAATCCCTATTTTTTTAGGATGCAATACTTAGGGAAACATCCCCTTGCCGCACCACTTGGGGACGTCCTAGGGACTCCAAGGAGTCTCTTGACCATCTTGACGATGCCTATGAGTCTCCCATGGCCCCCAATTAGAAACTCCAATTCTAAACAAAAATGGTGAAATTATTGTGAAAATGTCATCCGTATTAAAGGTTTGGCAATGCCCCCTAACCTTGATGGGGGCTCTGCCCCAAACCCCCCACAAGGGGCATTACCCATTGACCCCAAACCTCTACCCACCATTCTTATTGTTAATGCAATCATTTCCATTTTTTTTATGTTGACTAGTTAAAACGCTTAGTATGCCAAAGTTTCATCTGCAATTCTTATACTTATTCTTAGTTTGTTCCCAAAGTTCCAAAACTCTACCACCATTGTTAATGTTCAAATTTCAATGGGCAGACATGTATGCAACATGTGGAAGCAGAGACAGGGTACATGAACTGTTTGACAAAATTCCTCCAAGAAATGTGTCTCATGGACTGTGATGGTCGTTGGATATGCAAAATTTGGACTTGTTGAAAATTTTTACAACCTTTGCCAGCATCCTCCCCACCTGTGCCAAAATGGGAACCTTTGGAACAGGGAATGGACATTCATTTAAGCATAAAGGAATATAGCTGAGATCACTGGGATCCACATCTTTTCTTGTGTTTTCATCTATTACATAAAGCCACTGGTTCTACGATTTTATTTATGTCTTTCTAGGCAACTATTATGTCTTTGACATTTAGTTTTTCTCAGCTTTCTTCAATTTAGAGAAAAAAAGAAAAAGAATAGGTTAGATGGAGGAAAATACAAATCCATGATTTGGGTTAAATCTAGGTTACTGTTATATAAAAAAAACAATGTATCTTTTTGTGGAAAAGTTAAAAGTTAAATCATCTGCACATTCTGACTATTCATGTGGGAGGATTGCCCATGTTAAGCATCGTACTCATCTACTTTAATGGTGTTCTTAAAGATACTTTGTCCCCATGTTCCAACTTTCAGCTCTGATCTTTTCGTCTATGTTGCTCATTTTTTTAATTTTTTTGTGAGTGCTTTGTAAAATTGATTTCTATGGTTTGAAGATTTCACAACATTATTATCTTTGTGAATCTTCCAACTTGAGCTTGAAAACTCTGTTCCAGTTGGAAAATCTCTTGGTATTTTATTTTGTTTTAAGATAGAAAATTGAATTTGTAACTAACAAATATTATGGTTTCAATGTTCACAGGTTATCTTTACTATTAAGTTAAGAATTTCCTCAAAATCCAGGATTTTATCAACATTTGAGGTAACACAATCGCTGCACTTTTTTAAACTTTGATGTTTTGTTTCTTAATTTCTGAGATTAAATTATGTATTTAAAGCACTACTGTGCAACATGATTGCACAAGATTGATGCTCATAAAAGTTTACATTGCACAGACTTCAGGCAAGGTACTAGAAATGTTTATATATTCATAACATGTCATGGAAATAAACTTCATAGTGTTGAGGTTGACTCACTTATTCTTTCTTATCAATAAGTTGATTATCTATTCTTTCTTATAATAAGTTTTATCTTACCGAAGCTATCATGCATTAACAGACAGGACATCAAGGATAATTACATCTGCATCAAGGAAAGTAGTTCAATCAGCATCAGCACTCATAAGAGCATATCAACTCCTAATATATATATCAGCAATCAGGCAAATAGATCAGATATGAAATTATTGTTTACTACAGGCAATAGTAATCTTACTCCATTTGTGGTATGCAGCATAATAGTACTCTTATGATTAATTATTCTCATATAGACATAGATAATAATATGCAATGCAATATTATACTTGATACATAACCTCCCCTACATTGGATATGAGAAATAATATTGAATATCTAATTCTTAAATTGTTGCAATCAATCATGAGGGGGTTAATAGAGAAATATAAGGAGGGGAAACTATGATGAGGTCCTCTTCTAAGTACACTACCCCATGGTGGATGACTGATGTGTCTGCCACATGTGGGCCAAGGGGGGAAAAGGTGTATCCTGCCCTTGGGCTTAGAAGGGAGGGATGCTTAGGACACCCTATTGTGGTTTCCCCATCAACCTCTACCATTGTGATTAAAGGGGTCTCAATCATAGAAGGGTGGATAAGGTAACATGGATAGGGAGGGCAGGTACAAGTTTACCCACTAAGCACACCACCTCATATGGATGGTAGACTGCCACATGGGGCCAAGAGGGATGGTATATCCACTCTTGGGCTTAGCATGTGGACAGCTTCAGGTGCCCTATCATATTTCTCATCCAAGCCCTATTATGGTTTAACTCCAATTATGTATTATAGATATTGTTTAGTTCACATAAAATTGAAATAGTTATGAATATATGCTATCTAAACCTAGTTGAAATGGTTGCTCTATGAATTATACTTTCAATACTTGTCTAACATGATTGTAGGTTTTATCTTGATGAAAATGTTTTATTGATAAAAATCTGAACGAGGTGAAGCACACCAGCTAGAGGAATATGTGGATTGAAGAAACAAACCTGTGGATAAATCCAAACATGGCGGAATCCTTGCTGCAGCTTTTGTTCTCTGTAAGCATTCAGAAAAACATTGAATTTGTGATCTATAATTTACGTGTTTCTCAATTTCGTTGACATCTTCAAAATAGACTCAAAAACTTATTTTTAGTACTGTGTGTTATTATACTTACCTTTTAATGTTCTTTAAATAAAGAATGGTTGCAGACAGCGAAGTTCCTTGCAAATAGAAGAAGCTCGGTTTTGCTTTTGTGACTTTGTCTGTTATGTCTGATTGTCAACAAAATACAGAGACATATTGAAGATGATTATGGTTCGTGGTTGTTTTTTTAGTTGAAACCATTATTATGAATTTTATGAATTTTTTTTTAAACATTGACATGGTCAAAGCCTTAACTATGCATATTGTTCTCTTCAAATTATTATCTTACCCCACCTTTTCCATTTTAATTCATTTTAGTTTGATTCAATCTTTTAGTCAAGTTTAATGATAGTTTCTATTATGCCTTTTTAATAACAAATATTAGATGTAGACATTTGCTTGTCCTTCTATGTTAGTGTGTTCTTACGAGGTCAATTCTTTCTTATCTCAAGAAACCTTATTGACCTACAAATTCTTATACTACGCTACTTACTACCACTGATATCTTAACAAAAGCACACAAACATGTAAGGTAAAACTCTCTCCAGAGAAGCCTAAGAAACACTGTAACTAAAATGCCTTGACCTCTTTCCAAGCATTCGATAGTTAAAAGTCTTAAATCCTGTCCAAATCATAGGATAGACATTCAAATCCTAAGATCATTAATTCCCCTAATAAATGGATCCATGGTAGAAGCCTATAGAAAATGTGCTCCACAATAGAAAGGCAGATTCAAATTCAATTTTGACATTGCTCCAAAGGACAACCCAGGTATTGCAGGAAGTGGAGGACTCATTATGGATAGTGAATGTAAAGCCCTTCGCATTATTAAGCTTTAGCCCTCCACTTTGGCATTAGGGGACTAGAGATAGAAGAACGCTCACTCCTTGTGATCAAAGGAATGCAAAAGAAGGGAGTGACCAGCAGGAGGTTATATAATATTAGAACAGTATCAGTGCTAAGCACAGACATAACTTTTGCACATTGTTATGAATAAGAAAAGTTGGCAAACAAACCAACGGAACTCCTCATCTCCAGAGGTACCCTTCAAAGCAATCAAATAATTTACTAACGTCATTACAGAACTATCCAAAAGCAAACACTGGATTTCACTTATAAGACGAATAATTTCAATAATTTGAGCGAACATCCGTCTGACATCCCATGTTTAAACCTTTCCCACTAGCATGCAAATATGTAAACTAAGCTCTAAGGACCAGGAAAATAAACAACTATAAGTAATTTGTTTTGTACAATAGAAAACTACGATCATATAGAACCTATGTTTTTGTTGTAATTAATCAGCCCTGAACAAATAAAAGAATGTGATAACATAGAACCTATTGTTTTATGCTCAGAAATGATAGTGGAATTCAACTTGCAATACCGTTATTTCCAGAGTTTACAAAAATTCTTCCCGACTTGTTTAGATTATGATGTTCATGAAATATGCAGGGTTGGGTGTTATTAACAGTACAAGCACATTTTCCTTCACTAAAGCCTCTGGCATGTGACATGGGAAGTGCATACAAAGCTAGGATTTGCAAGCAGGTGGAAGGTTGACAAACTATAATACTCTACACTGGTCTGTATGTCATGGTTCTTGGTGTTGGAGGCATTAAGGGCTCTTTGCCTATTCATGGGGTAGAACAATTCGATGAGAATGATGGAAAAGAGAGAAAGCTGATATCAAATTTCTTCAACTAGTTTTTGTACAACATAAGCATTGCACTTGTATTAGCTTTCTTTCTATCATATACACTATATGCAAAATTAACGTGTTGTCTCAGATCAAATAACAGTTTGTTTGCATGATGACATTTCATAATGTACAATAATGGATTTATGCTTTCATCAGGCTTTAATTATTAGCCACTTTTCTACAAAACCTTCTTTCTACAATCATTGACATATTTTTAATGTTTATTGTAAAATTTACATAGTGTGGCAAAGTTTTATTTACAGTTGTTATACTTATTCTATACACATCCTTTTATAATTAATTTTTTAAGTTGTATATATATTTGCATCCCACCCCGCCCCCTTTCTCATCCCCCTGTCATCCCCAAACTTAAGCCCTTGGTATGTTAAGATATGAAAGCTCACAATAGTTTCATTTGATATGTTAATCGAGGAAAAACCTACAATATATAGCTTCCAAGATTCCAAATCCTTGAGGATCATGAAGAGGTAGAAAACCAAAAAAAGAAATTGCTTATCCAAGTTTCCAAATTTGTGACAAGGAAAAAGTAGAATCTCAATCAAAGAAGGAGAATGTGCAACTCATTATCTTATTCTACCTAAGTAAAAATATTACCTAATTAAGCTTTTTAATAGTGGAATATCACACTTAGGATAAAACATATCCAAGGTAAATAAAATATTACATTGAAAGGCTTCTTTGGTTGCTCTAAAAGTGGTGCCTTATGAATTATGTTCTTGGATACTAAAGTTTCCAAATTCTAGGCACTCTTGATAGCTTCTCGTAGAGATTATGATTCGAAGGCTTTAACCAAACCTTTCAATGGTTTCTGTTGATGTGTTTTTATGCACTATGCAACACAAAATAAAATAATAAGTATTCTATCCTCTCTTGAACAAAATCCTCCCAAGTGCTAAACTACGTGATCAAATAGGATGACTCCAAGATTCCAATAGTCAAGTCTTGACTTTATATAGCAGATAGACTCAATGATTGTGATGTGATATCTACTGGAATCACAAGGGGGACTTACGTTCCTTGGGTCAAGACCTATCCATTCTCATGTTTCATGATTGATTTACACTCCATGATTTAGGTCATCCTTGAGCAACATCTCGACTTAGCCAAATTTTGTTTTTTGTACCCTAATTCTTTAATTTTGACCCCTTACTAGTATTGCCTTAGGTTTTATTGGAATTCTTGCTTCTCTAGCATGGGCACATTTCTAGGGTTCATTCGCACAAATTGCTCTTGATGAGCAAGCTAGTATCATGACCATGACTTAAACAAAATTTTAACTTAGTCAAATTATCTCCTCCAAACTTCTATGAGTTCATTGTCTTCATTCTTCATCATTTGGATGTCTTTTTTCATTGGAAGGTAATTCTTTACCACCATACCTCAATCTTGACCTATGCTATACCCTAAAACCCTAGAACCTAGTCATGTTTACAATTGAGATCTTCGTGACTTGATCACTTAATACAGCTTAATCATGCAGGTCTCATCTAACTCCAACTCCAACACTTAAGAAAATCAACCCTAGCAACCAAGTACTTTGGGAAATATCTTGCAACTTGACAACATGGGTAATGATGGAGGAATGGAAGGTGAGACCTATAGAGGTGAGAGAGAGAGAGAGGGTGGGAGGAAGAGATAATGACCTGGAGAGGGTAGAGAAAGAGAAGTAAAGAGGGATGGAGAAAGAGACCTAGAGAGGAGAGAGAGAAGAGAGATAGTAGAGAGGGATAGAGAAGAGAAATAGAAGAGAGATACCAATGTCAATCTTTTTCTATAAAAAAAAAAAATTTGAAAAATCGGCCTATCGTCGAAATTCCGACTCCAAAGGATAAAATTCCGACAGAGGAGTGTCGTCGGATGCACAACATCCTCGTCAGAACTCTCGTGGAGGCCGTCGTAATGATGACGGCCTCCACAAGAGTTCTGATGAGGATTTTGTGCATCTGATGGCACTCCTCTATCTACGATGGCCTCCATGAGAGTTCCGACGAGGATGTTGTGCATCCGACGACACTCCTTTGTCAGAATTTTATCCTTTGGAGTCAGAATGTTGACGATAGGCCGAGATCGCGACAGTATTCTTTCGGGGTATGAGCATCCATGGTAGCCGTCGGAAAGGTTGGAGGTGATGTCGCAATTGTGACAACCACAAGGATAGTCGGAACTGTTATCACTGATTAAAAATGGGCTTTTCTTTTCCCATAATTGGCTATGGTTTGTTGAAATCTTGAGTAAGGCACTTTTTCAAATGCTTTAGCTTTTTTTTAGGCCTTAAGGGTTTAGGGGTTTTGATTTTAGATCGCCTAAATGCTTATTTAAAACCCTTTGGTTTCTATTCTCTCGTTACTTTATCCACTTAAGTAATGGGTCATGGGATCGTAGGAAGTGTCCCCCCTCGTTTTTGCCTAGGTGGTCATGTTAATTAATCGTGAAAATTTTATGCCTTATGTGTTTTTTTTTCCTAATGTTGTTGGGCCCATTAAGTCAGGTGCATCTCTCAGGAAAATCCATGACTCGCGTTATTTCGCAAAGGAAAAGTGACCGAGGTTTAAGGACCGCGAAATGGCGAAAAGGTGGTGGGCCCGAAAATGAAAAGGACTTGTGTTCACAATGACTAAAGGGCCATGCTTAACAGACAGTCATCTCAGATTTAATCCAACGGCTGGCGCTGTTTCGCAGCCTGAACATGAAGGTGAAATACCTTTCACGAAATGGTGAAAAGGTGGTGGGCCCGGAATGAGAAGAGTTGTCTAAAGGTCTCCGCTTAAAGAGTGATTACTTTTGATTACATTCATGGCTCGCGTTATTTCGCGAAGGAAAAGTGACTGAGGTTTAAGGACCGCGAAATGGTGAAATGATGTGGCATTCCAAACAGATGGTCCAGTCAGCCATAGCAACGAATAAGAGAATGACACGTAGCAGAGAACGCAACAATCAGCAAGATGAGTCCGAGAATTTAAAAAGGAAGGTGGGTCCCAGTAAGGAAAGGTGTTCAGAATTAAAGTCAGAGGGCCCACAGTTGTTTAAAAAAAGGTTCAGAAGGTAAAGACCAATCACATCTAGTTTGATCGGACGGCCCGCGCTGTTTCGCAAGATGAAGATGCACGAAAGATATCCTTTGCGAAATGGTGAAAGTGAAAAGGATTCGTTTTGATGCCCAGATAGACGGTGACGTGTACTTGAACATGTGGTCTTAAAAAGAAGTCGTGGGCCCGCCAAGGTGGAACCGGCAGTATAAAAGAAAGACACGCGGCCGACGTTGAGTTAAATGCAAAAAGCCTTGTAAAGCTAGTGGTCGAGTGCCATGTGGTAGCACGTAGTCAACAAAGAGGCGGGACCCAGTGCGGAGCCAAGGCTATTAGTGTAACGGCCGATCAATTCTGATTTGATCGAACGGTTTGTGCTATTTTGAAGACAAAATGGTTCATGGTTTATGACCAGCGAAACAGTGAAATGATGTGGCATTCCCATCGAATGGTACAGCTAGTCCTGAGGGCGAGTAAGCTAATGGCACGTGGCAGAAAGTGCAATAGTCAGTGAAGTGGGTCTGATAGTTTCAAAGAAGGTGGGTCCCAGATAAGATAAATACCGTGAGATAAAGGCATCCTGACAGGTACAGGTGGTGAAAATAGAAAGGAACTCGATATTTCCTCTCAGCAAATCAAAGATTGACATATCAGTTTGAAAGATGACTGGATGTCGGGTGTGCAAAGTCGAGACAGAGGGCCCACATTTGCAGGTAAATGTTTAGAGTATAAAAACCGATCAATTCTCATTTGATCGGATGGCCTGCGTTGTTTCGCGAAGGTGAAGTGCTCGCGTGTTAACCCCTATGAAATGGCGAAAAGGTTTTTCATTCTTAAAGGCAAAGTGAGCATGAAGTGTAAAGGGTGATCAAGTATGGTTTGATCCAATGGATGGCACTGTTTCGCAGCTTGAAGTTGAGTGAAAGTTATGCTTTGCGAAACAGCGAAAGCCCGTTAGCTTCCAAGTAAAGATGCAGTTAGTGAAAAGATTGACCATCCAGGTAAAGGTTAAAGACCGAGTAGTTTGTGTCCCATCTGAAGGTTGGCATTATTTTGTGAAAGCAAGATGCTCATGGGATAAAGCTCGTGAAATGGCGAAACAAGATGTGGGCCCATGGTCGTCTAAAGGGGTTCAGAAAGTAAAGACCGATCAAATCTCATTTGATCGGATGGCCCGCGCTATTTCGCAAAATGAAGATGTTCGAGAGTTAGCCTCTGCGAAGCAACGAAAAGTTTCTTTGTGGGTTAATAAAGCATAAGGCTAAATCAGGATCATTTTCGTCCTGATCTAATGGCTCAAGTTATTTCGTGAAGCAAAGATGCCTGAAAATTATGCTTTGCGAAATAACAAAAAAGGGAAAATGCATCAGTGTCGTGACCCATTGGAGTGAAATTTTTGAATTTTTTCATGAATTCAATTCTGAAGAGATGGCTAAGCATGTGAAATCAATGTTGCAGTTGAGAGGCCGGCCACCATATATGATCTCCTATTAATTAAAACTAAGGCATTACGCTAAAGAGCATTTGTAAAAGAGCAGTTGTAGAGCAGACTTCTCGGGTTGCAGAGCTAATTCCTTCAGGATCAATCAGGTTTTCTATATTCTTGTTCAGCCAAATTTGTAGCTGTGTGTGTGTTTTAATTAAAGCTTATATTTGTCCTAGAATAATTGAAAGTGGTTGCTTGACTATTGGCCTGGTTTTAAAAGATGGCACCGAAGAGAGAATTCTCAGGGAAAGTTAATTACCACGAAAGAGCCATTTGTGATGATTTCCTTGAACAGTTGATGTTGTCAACTAATATAGCTTCCAAAATGAGAGAATTGGTGCCAAGAGCTTCTCGCCTGAAAGTAGGAGAAGGTTTATATGATAAAGCGAACTGGATAAGAGACCCTCAAGTAGGGATGTCTAGGTTAGGACTTTTCAAGGTGGGATTTGGTATGAGAAATTCTCCAGCTCCTCAGAACAGCATATGGGAGTTGGATGTGGGGAAGTTGGTGGTCCCTGGGGTTTTCTTTGATGTAGATCTTCTAACCCAAATTGCACATAATTACGACCCAATTTCAAAGACTGTTAAGGATATTAGCGGGAAGACCCTCATGGAGATTAATGATGAGGAATTCAGGAATGCCTTCAGGTTGAGTGAATACACAAATTTTTTGGAGCCAATTGATTTCAAATCATTAGCTCAGGTGTATAATGTGCAGAAAAACCACCTTAGGAATGGGCCTCTCAAAGAATTCTTTTTGAAGATAGGCGGGTTGACTGTTGTGGGACATAACACTGAAGAGCCCTTTTCTCTAAATTTGTTTACCCTTAGGGCTAAAGGATTATACTGGTCACTCTGCCAGATCCTAGGAGAAGATGCTAAGGCCAATATGCCAACTCATTATATGTTGATGGTGGCTCAGATTTTGAACCCTTCTATGGCAATAACTTTTGACTATGATACTTTCTTAACTTATGCTATCCACAATGGATTGATAGGGATCAAGAGCGGGAAAGTAGATAAGCCTTTCGGGTGGTATTCCCTCCTTATGCACTTATTTCTTTTTAAGGGTGGAGATTATTTTGCAAGTGGGATGGATTTGGTGAAGGAGAAGGATGGAGAGAAAATGCCAGTACAGCTATGGACCACAGCGCTGTCATGGGACAGAGAGGATGCAAGTTTTTTAAGGTTTGATAGATGTTTTGCATCAAAAATTAGAACCCTTATCTATTCAGAGAATCCAAGAGTTCCTAAGGTACTTTTGGAATTCATAAGGCCACAAGAATATGTGGAGGACATAAAAAGTGTCCACAATTGGGGTGATATCTACCTATACCCTATTTCAACAGTTTTCAGAATATATGGTTTCACAGGTACCCCATTTTTGTTTCCCTACCAAGTCCCTCTAAAAGTGGGAATTGCAGAAATTCCTAGGCAGATTGGTGTTGTACAGGAGGCAGAGTTGACGGGTAGAGGCAAAGGGACAATTTTTCCCACAATTACCATCGTACATCAATTTGTGATAACTAAAGGAGGTTGGAAATGCTTTGAAGATTTCCTTCGGCCCTACCATTTATCAACTGCAGTTTCTAGGTGTGTTGATCCTAAAGATTTTTTTAATGGTATGTTTAGGAAGAGGGCTGTATGCAAGGCCAAACCCCATCAATTTTAGTTCCCTGAGGACCTCATCAAGAATGAATTTGACTTGGATGAACAAGGGCTGAGGAAAGAAAAATGGTTGGCCTACAAGAAGGCCTTGGACCTAGTGCACCAACTGGATATAAGCTATGACCCTTTATCTAGCTTCCACCCCTTTGCTGAAAAAACTGAAGTTTTTAATTCTTAGCTTTGAGGAGGTGATGCAAGCACTTAAAGAGAAGAGGGAGTTTGTAATTAGAAACAACCCTAAAAAGGCAAGATTGGTCCTAAATAGGTTTGCATCTATTAGGCCAATCCCTCCTGGTAATTATATGTTGCACAAGAAATCTAACTACAGTGTACTTATGCCTACTTCAAGTGAGCCTTCTACCTCCAAAGGTAAGAGGAAGATACATGATGTCATTGACATCCCTGATAGCTCAAAGAAAAAAAAGGTAGGAAAAGAAGTGCAACCTGAGGAACCTCTATACTCTCCCTTTCAGACTCCTATCCATATAGGAGATGAACAGGCGGCAGCTGAACAATTATTGCAATTAGGCAGTTTAAGAGAAATCACCTATACTTATGATGAGATAGAGGAAGGAATGCCAGAGGAGCCCATAGCTACTGAGATGGATATCACCATCAACGAATTCAAAGGCCATGAGTGTGATCCTGAGATCAAACAGGCCAGTGAAGATTTCCTGGCTAATGGTAAATTTATTACATCAGAAGCATTTTTGCAATTTTTGTGGAAACAGAGCATTGATAAGTATAATGCCTGGTGTAATAAGAGGAAGAGTGGGCAGCCTCATAAAGACTCAGCTACAATAGAAGAAGAAATAAAGCAGGAAATGGTTGAAGAATTCAAAACCATTACTCCTCAACAGGGAAGAGACATGGTGAAACAGGCTGGGGTACTTATTCTCCCTGAATGGGATATAGCAGATGCTCTAGTCTTAGAAGCAGTAAGAAAGGAGACTAAACCCATGGAGGGAGTCACTTTCAATAAGGACAATGCAGCACTAGTTATGTGGTCATTGAAGAAAGATGAACAAAAGAAGAAGAAGGATACTTCAGGGTCAAGTTACCTTGGAGGCATGATGATAAAGAGAGTGCAGACTACTGGAATAGTGGAAGCTGCTAGCACTATGTTAGAAACAGCCAAATTTAGTGTTGCAGTAGCTGAGAAGGAGGCTAAGGAAAAGGCAGATCTCCAAGTTAAGCTGGAGACAGTCTTGAAAGACAATTCTAGTGTCCAAGAAGAGGTAAGGAGTAAAGATTTAATCATTGCTAGATTGCAAAAGCAATTGGCAGGGCAATACCATCAAGGTGAGTCTTCCACACTAATGATTTCCTCCTCTCCTACTAGACCTCCACCCACCAGTCCTATTATCAAACTCCCACCATCTCCAGCACCTTCTAGCTCTCAAATGATTGAGATTACTCCTCAAGAGTTAGAGAATCTAAAGCAGGCCCAAGCCATGTATGCAAAGAAATATGAGGATAGAGTGAAGGCCACTGTTTCTAGTTTTGCAGACACCGTGAATGCCTCCTTGCTATACAATAATATAAGTAAAATTTTGGTTATATGGAATGAGCTCAGGGAAGACAAGGCCATACTGACACCTATTTTTGACAAGTGGAGGCCTAGGGAGCAAGATTTAGAGTTTATGTGTGTATCTTGTGATGAAGCAAAGGCCAATCCTATCATTAGATCCACTTCTGACATCACTAAAGATTTAGTACAATTAGTAGCACGGGTGGATAATGTTGATAGGAAAGTTAATTTGTGCAAAAAGGAGTATACTGATCAAGTTTTTGAGTTGCTCCCAAGATTTTTTGCTAGCTCGGATCAATTGAAGGACAAACAGGAACTTCCGACACAAAGTTTTCGACGGCTTTTTTTGTCGGTAGTGCGATGAAATTTTGTCAGAATTACGACGATTTGCCGTCAAAATTTTGACCCAAATGTACTAGTGAGGGTACGAAGTTGTGATTATAAATGATTCATTACAGATAATGAAGTAATGCATTGCATGGCATCTGGTAGAGACTAGAATGCACCCTGCTCATATTCGTGTCTCTTATTTGGTTATGTCCATAAGCAGTCCAAGCAAGATTTCCTTTGAGTAGTAATGTAGCTATCTTAGAGAAGCATATCATGGGAGTGTAGTATAAATTTTGCCTTTGCTAGATATGTTGAATAATGCATCACACACCAGTAGAGGGGGATTATTTTATTGGAAGATGAAATAATTGTGCAAAGGCCATTTTGATTAAAGTGAAAATCAAATATGCAAGTGAGGCATTTTTGTTGAAAGTAAAAATTACTATTGTAAGGATGAAAATGTGCCAAAGATAAGTGTGAATTGACTGAGAATTTTCATTAAAGGAGGAAGTTTTTCTATTTCTGAGCAATGAGAAACCCAAGGAAAAAATCAGAATTTTGACTTTCACTAAAGGGGAATTTTTAGTTTTCAGGCAAAGAGGTAAAGTGTGAGCTTTTGCAATCACATGCGACAAGGACACAAATGAAAATTTTGAGCAAAGTGCAGAAAGTGGTGTGACAAGTGACTCCAACATGGCATTTTTTAGATTTTCAACTTTTTTCCAGCAGGGAGCACAAGTGCAGTTTGAGGCAGATTTTCAGATTTCAAGATTCAAGGATGAAGACAAGTCATTTTCTCAAGAGGCCTTTAGGGTTTTTTCTTTAGGTATTCTTCTGAATGAATATCTTTTCTCTTCTTCTCAGTTTTAGAGATGATTCTGAATGCAAGTTTTGTAAGTGTTGGAAGCAAGACTTCCATGCACAGTCTAGACTTAGAGTAGTTTGAATTTTTCTTTTTCAGCATGTAATCTTTTTGCTTTCAAATGGTTATAGCCAACATAAAAGCAAATTTTATGATTTTTCTAAGGTTGTCTCCTTCTTGTATTGGTATCATTTCATGAAATAGAAGATCAAGGATCATTTTATTTTGTCCCAACAAGGTTGGTGTCATTTTGTCCTCAGCTTCTCTTCAAGGAAGAGATTAAAATGCCTATGATAAAATGAAGAATGGTGTCATGTATATGCAAGGTTTTTAAGTATGGTTGCAGGAAAGATTCAATGGATAGTGTTGATGTCATTCATTAATGCTCAGAATGAGCTGGTTATGTTCATTCTATTTGGATTCACTGGTTACTTGTTGTAGGTTGACTCTGTTGCCCTAATAAGGCATTGGTTGTGGGGTTTGTTTTCAGTTTTTAGAATCATTAATTCATAAAAAATCCTTATACTTTCTAAATTAGGAGTAGGTTTAGTGTAGAAGCCCAACCTCAATGAGTGCATAGATGTTTATAGACTAAGGTTGTAGCCAAAACCAAGAGTTTATACATCTCTCTTAGTATATTTCCATTGCGATGATCTGATGTATTTTGTAATTTCATGAGTAATTGAAGCTAAAAGTTGTTTAGACACTACATAGGTTGACCCACCTTGGTCTCATAGATCCAAAAGTGCAAGAGATCTTAGCCTTGTGACTGAATCTCATTCGTTGGCCAAATCCTATTCCGAGTTTGTTGATGAGTTAGTGGCAATTTCTGTAGGACTTGGAATTTTTTGATTTGGGAACCAACAGGTACAAAACAATGAATGTTAGTACTCAACTTAGAGACACAAGTTCCTAACTAAGCAGCTATCCAAACCCCATTACCCTGACTTGTTTATCTATCAATCTAAGGACCTACAACTTGAAATGGGACTGCAAGATATATGCACCAAGAGTATCTAGGAACAAGTCTATCCTATTCTAAGCAAATGGAAATGCTAAATAAATCTTCATAGGAAAGTAACTTACTTTTAAAATCATAACTCGAGAAGATTATACTAACTTCTATTATCAAAATGTATAAATTCTTCTAACTTTTACAAAAACAACTATTGTGTTATGTGGTGGCTATAGGAACAAACACAGAGTAACAGTTTATGGTTGTAGGAGCATACATCGAGGAATGCAATAGAATAGAATTAAATAACTTGAAAGACAAAATGCATAAAAGATAACTAGACAGAATCCTCACCAAGTGGACCCCCTTAGGTGAGTCTTCTAGAATGAAAGTTACAATAGAAACTAATTTATTGAACTTGTGCAACCATATTAGAATATCATAAACTTGTTCAAAAAGTAGATATGCTCTTTATTCAAAAATCAAGTGAATAGCATAACATTGCTTGATAATCAAGTAGTAATTAAATATCTAAGGAATACAGGAAGGATTTATAGCATCCATCCTTACAACAATTCCCATAAGAGTCACTCCACTTCCTAATATCTAGGTGGAAGCTTTTATTTAAACTATGAAATCTAGGAAAACTAAGACAATTAGGACTTTGTCTAGTTCTTGAACATCTGTAGATCTTCCCTATATAATCTCTAACATCCATTGTAACCATTAGAAAATGTATTTAATGAATCGTGACTATTTTATGGATTCCTTTATGAGCTTGGACAACTAGTGCTCATGTTGCAACAATCCTTGACCTTTTCTCGCCTTGTTGTCCAGCTTTTGCTCACATTAGTACACTATTATAAATTAAGCCTTGTTTCATCTCAAATAATGTTTCCACATAGCTAAAATACAAAGACTAGAGCAATAATTTCATCCACATTTCATGATCATCCATTGCACACATTCATCAATCACACAAAAATAGTAAATACTTATACTTGTATTCATAAAGTTCAAGGTTTTATCAAAATAAAGGTCTTAAACTATAGGTGACATGATTACCAAAATAGGTCCATAAGGTCGGTTAAAGCATGATATAAAGTCCATTTGAAAATATAAAAGCCCTAAAAGATAGCAAAATGTATGCAAATAAAAGCATAAAACTAAGGCTCATCAGTGGCTACAATGGGAAAGTGACAATTAGATGGTGATAAAAGTATCTAGTAGCCTTGTAAGAAATATTAAAAGAAGAGTGGAAGAGCTCTTATATCACAGTGGGAATGTCACTCGGTACTTGTGCTCATATCCTTTACCTACTCACATGGTTGGAACGACCTGAGAATAACATAGTTTTTTCTTAAAGGAAAGGTGATTTTGGTCTCTATCATAAGGTTTCAGATAATTCAGTAAGTGCTTCATCTAAGAATACATACTACAGAGGTATGTTATTGATTAAGTTTTGTTGAAAGGGGTAAAATGAGAAGTGTAAAACTTAGATGGGAAAAGGAAGTTGCGGAAATTGTAAGAGGGTTTTGAGTGTGAAATCAAACCAAGTGAAGATGTAATGGTGATGCTACAATGACAAGCATGACAAAAGAGAAAGTGACTTTGTGGAAGGAATCACTTTCACAACAAAAAATCAATCTTGGAAGTAAAAGTGTGGTAAGATGCAATGAGTGAATGATAGTCCTCATTATATCTAAGGAGATATTTCATTGTGATAGACATTATGTTCAAGAATGAGGAAGAACATGGATTTTTCAGTTTGCAATCATGTTTTTGAGCATATCTACTTCTACATCTACATATGTTGGAATAGGTAGAACCCTACCCATTATGAAGGACTCCATCATGCCCAAACACCCATCCAAACAAAAATGTGGAAGCAATGCATTGTCTTAATAGGTTTTTTACAATATGAACTCAAGCATCAAACGCCAAGTTAGGTTTGTTTTACTCCTATATACATATGAGTTGCACTAGATATTTTTAAGACTTTAATATCTGAGCCTAGAGGTTTTTCCTGATCTATGCCAACACTGTTAAACCCTTAAGACTTGTTATCTTAGGATTGTCAAGCTTAAGATTAATTGTTAGACCCAAGTTTGATTTTATTAAAGATCTAAAGAGATGAAAATAGAGTCTTTGTCATGAATATGATCGGTGTCCATGTTTGTGAAGACCAACAAAGGAAGATAGTCATTTCTCCATTTATTAACAAATATCAATGCATGCATGGAAGGACTACATGAAGTTCTAGTAATGAAAGCAATTATGAGTGATACAAACATGAACAAGAAAGTGTTGAATGCATTGTGAAAGAGTTATAGGGGCCGCCTATCCTAGAGGTTAGGAAGGCAAACTATTATATGATAATTCACAGTCATAAAAAAAATTACAAACAAGATAGTCCATGCAAGATTGTGATAGCTCCCTAGAAGACAAGGCAACAATAACAATGCTCAAAACAAATTTGTGGCATTCCATAACTACGAAGAAGAATGACAGTGAAGTGAGACAAAAAGGGAGATATCATGAAATACAGTTATGTCATTGAGAAGATTGTCTTGAACAAAAGAAAAGATAAGAAAGAGGATATGCCCTACTACTGAGTGCAATACAATCTCAAATGAGAACCATTCATAAAAACAATATGCATCGACTTGAATTTCATCATTGGAATACTACTTGCAACATGTTAGTTTCATAAAATACAAAGGAAATGCTACAGGAAATCCAAACTCAACCAATGAAACTACATGAAATTGATATAAAATAAAAACACTATTATTACCTTCATGATTTATGTCTCATTGTGTCCTAACTCCTTTGTTTCTGGTTGCAAATGGTGTGCTCTCAGACAAGCACTGATAGCTTCCAAGATGGCATATGAAGAATTGATTGATAACTAATAGTTAACTAATACTATGATATGCAATGTTAAATGATTATGCTAAATTGCTTCAAGATTAAAACTCATGCATGCATAAGTTTTCACAAATGGTTAGCTTGAAAACTCACTTGAAGACTAACTCTTTCTCAACTCAAAATCCTGATTTTATAGACTTTGAGAGGATAAGATGATGTGCCCAAATCAACGGTCGTGATCAGATTTGTAGATTTGGAAGGTTGTGAGAAAAGGTGAAGGTTGAGAGAAAGGGGGAAGGAGAAGATAAGTGTCACTCATCTCACCTTAACTGGGTTGTTCACTGGGGGAATCTAGGGATGGTTGGAGAAGATTTAGGCATGAGAGGACAAGTGGACTCAAGTTCTTCCTAAGATGTAGGGATGTTGGAGAGAATATAGAAGAAGGTTATGAAATATGTGTACATACACAATATTTCATTAAATTTGGAAGTTGGAGATAAATGATGAATTAATATTTAAGAAATATTAATATCTTTAGCCACATGTTTGATGAGTTGGCAAAGAAAAGATGAAGTGGAGATGGAAGGTGAGTTGGATAAGGGATTAAATAATTTAGAAATTATTTAATATTTGAGACTATAGGATAGAACAATAATCATTAAATATTAGATATTTAAATGATTGGAGGAAATAATTAAATATTAGATATTCAATTAATTGATTAGAAGAATAATTAAATATTAGATATTTAATTAATTAGAGGAATAAGATGGATGAATTAATTAATAAAATGTTTCAATTAAATTAATTAACAGAAAGACATGAAATGAATTAAATAAATTAATCTTTTTAAAATATTTATTTAATCGCTCATAGCCATTTTTATGTGTATACATTCTGCCCCTCTTTGAAATGATGTCGAGACAACATTGTTTCAAAGATTAAATCAAGTATCGATAGTGTGCCTGATGGAGATAAAGATCCTGATTGTGTACCCCCTTGGGAGATTGATCGTGAATTTGTTCAAAATTTTGGATAAGCGATTGATCTCACAATAATTGAAAAGGTCCGTCAATTAAATTTATTTATGAAAAATAAATATAATTGCCCCATTGAAAAACATTAATTACCCTTCCAAATAGTAAATATAAAATTAACCAAAGTTAATTTTAATTTCA
This sequence comes from Cryptomeria japonica, assembly GCF_030272615.1. Taxonomy (NCBI): domain Eukaryota; kingdom Viridiplantae; phylum Streptophyta; class Pinopsida; order Cupressales; family Cupressaceae; genus Cryptomeria; species Cryptomeria japonica. The sequence goes on along the minus strand of NC_081405.1, from coordinate 516,306,250 downwards.
TTTGCATCCTTGTCAACTTTGTGAAGAAATTGTCTTGGTGAGGTGGCAAAATGGTGATCCCGTTGGAGAACCATTGATTTGAGTGTGTTTGATGATATCAACGATCTCCTGAGTATGGGTATCTGGTATGTATCTTATCCTGAGCTTTTTGCAACTTGTCGGATAATTTTTTATGTTTGTTTAGTTTGTTTTTGGTTTATTTTAATTTTTTCAATTTTTGGCAATTGTGGTTAGCGTTTTTGTTTTCTTTGTTAGCGCTTTTGCATGTAAATTTAGCACATTTGATAAGTTTAGTGCATATGCTCATTTTGTTAGCGCATGTGTAATTAATGTTAGTGCTTTTGCTTGGTCAGCACTTTTGCTTTTAGTGTTTGCGCATTTGATGTTTAAGACAACGCTTTTGTGAAAAAGATTCATGCATATGTTCGATTTACCAACCGTGTTCAATAGAATAGCGCTTTTGTTAAAAATATTAGCGCTTGCATTCCAAATGAATTTGTTTGATGTTCTCATGTTAAAATTCACGTTGATGATTAGATTTAGGCATTTTAATTCAAAATTGTGATGAATATGTACTTGATTGTTTGATTCAATAATGTTGATTGATAGGATAAATAATTCATTGATTTGATTTGATTGAATAGATTAGCTCTAAGAAAATGATTTAGTTTCTGATGAAGAGCATAGCAGAGTTTGATTGAACTCAGTGATTGATAGAAAACCATGATTGATAGGTTTAAATTGATTTTATAGCTTGATTTGCTTCGTTTGAAAAGATTTACCAATTATTGATGTGATAGATTAGCGATCTCTTTGATTTGATAGATAGATGATTGATGATTGAATTCTCTTGGTAAATAGGAGAAACTTGATGTTCTCCAATGTCAGGAGAAATTCCTGGTGATGCGGCACTTAGTGCCAGATCTTACACAGGCAGAGGTGAGACATATAGATGCCTGCAGATTACGCCACTTGTTATACATGCCTGATATTACCCATAATAGGGGATTGTTGACAGCATTAGTCGAGAGGTGGCATAGCGAGCATAACACTTCCACCTTCCCATAGGTGAGATTAGTGTGACACTTGAGGATGTCTACAGGATTCTTCACATCCCAGTAACTGGTGAGTTAGTTCAGTATGATTTTCAGGATTGTGGAGGGACAGAGGCGTGCAGAGTCGTATTTGATGTTGAGAGCATTTCGAGAGGAGAGATCCGATGGGAGGATATGATTATGTATTATGAGACTCTCCCTGTGATTCTTGCAGGTTTGATTGGTAGATTCATATGTCGAGATAAGAGACCTCAAGGTTTTATTGTTGGGTGGGGTGAGATTCTTCAGAGCATGATGGAACATCAGATTTGATATGCGTGGGGTGTTTGTATGCTCGCTCATTTGTATCATGATCTTCATCAGGTTGTTTTTTATGAGAGTGCTAGTTTATTGACAGGATGCACACTTTTGCAGATCTGGTGCTGGGAGCACATTGCTATTACGTGACCTATTCATCATAGAGTTTGTGGTGAGAGGAAGCCATATGTTTATCTGTATGCAGGTATCCTTACTCAGCATAAGCTGGGTAAGATGGAGTATTGGTGTTGGGTTCTTGATTCATTGGATAGTGTTATTTGGAGACCTTATATTGATTGTGAGTAATGGATGGATGATGCATAGACATTACCATTTATTATGCAGAGTAGATATCTCATTGGTCGAACTCCGTACATTATTGAAAGATAGTTGATTAGTCGCATTCTGAGACAGTTTGGTATCATTCAGCCTATGCCTAGTAGTGTCACGATATATGCACGACGGTACATAGATATGCGAGATTGGGGACCTTCTTTGTCATTTGAGATATCACATGCAGAGTTTCTGGCTACTTCTAGGGTGGCTTATGATATGAGATTGTGTAAGGAAAGCAGAGTGCGGAAACTCTCTCCTATCATCAATTCTAAGGGGATAACCAGGCAAGGAAGTATTTCAATTTTAGTTTGCAGTACATTAAAATAAACACAGACAAAAGATTAAGATGAACCAGACAAAATAGCAACAAAGAAAGACACCAGATATATGTGGGAAAACCCTTACAGGTAAAAAACCCACCACCAAAGAGAGATCACTTTATTCAGTAAACAACACGATTACAAAAAAGTTATCAGATCCTCTTTTTAGACTCTGATCTCATAAATTTGTTCACACAACATGTAGACACCTCGGTTTAGCTTCACACACATCTCATACGGCTTATCATCAGAACAACCTTTATGCACACCCTTCTTCACTCTGCTCATCGGTTACATCTCTAGCAACCGCCATCTGTCAAACCAAATGGCCTTGGAGCACAACCATCGAGTAACAACTTGTCCATTCATGAACTCATGGAAAATATATTATCCCACATTCATCCGAAAGTTGGGTCAGTTCATATTCAAATACACCAAAGAAACATTCCTAGTGTCCGCCTACTAGTCTTCGGTCTAGGCGACATCAACCCGAATGCCGAAGGTGACCTCATCGGGCATCAACGTAGCAAACAACCAGTTCTTCCGATCATCTGATCTTCCTTGATCTCTTTTTGCGCTCGGCCACATGGCACCCCTTGATTGGTTTTGGGGTCCCTGCCCTGACACCTTAGCACGACCTCACTAACCGCCCAAAATTCTTCTTTGTTGTTGGGTCACGATGGAAAGTCTAATGAGCAATTTCCCATCATGACCTAGCGACCACCATCAAATCTTCTGCGATCATTGTCCGATCATCTACGATCTGCATGACCTTTAACTCACCTAGGCCGCCCACCTGTCGGGTCCCACCACTTGGTCGCCATGTCGCGAAGGATATTCCAACAAGCAGTTTCCCATCATGACCTAGCGATCACCGTTGGATCAACCTTGATCGTTGTCCGATCATCTTGGACTTGCTCACTGGTTAACTTCGCTTGAGTGCTCTCTTGTTGGGACCCATCACTTAGTTGCCAAGTCGCGATGGATAATGTTCGTGCATCTTGCCATAGCGATATAGTGACAACTGTCTAATTGTCCTAGACTTGCTCACCTGTTAATCGATCCAAGGAAGAAGGTTCCATCAGTCATCGGCATAACTATGAATAAGCAATCCCAATCCCTGATAACCAGTAGGCGACTCGATCGGGCCATCGACATAGCTTCCATCTTGTTCCACCGATAGCCGATGACAGCCCGATTGTCAAAGGAGACTTCATCAGGTCATCGGCCAGACTCCAACAACGCTCCTCTGTTAGACGAAGCACATGAAGGCGACTGCATCGGGTGATCGGGACAACATCTAGCAGGCTTCCCCGATGTCCAATAATACTTCAAACACTGAAGGCAACTACATCGGGACATCGATAGGACTTCAATATGGCTAACCTAATAGGTGATGTCAAATCGGTGACTACAAAAGTGGATCCGAACACTGCTTCCCACAAGTTGTTCCATCGGGGTAAGTTACACCGATCAACCCGAACACTGGTCAAGAGAAAACAAGGCATATTTCCAATAGATTGCACATTCTAGATCCTGGGGTTATTGCAAGTTATGCTCAGTACATACTGGCACACCCGTTTGCTCATATTATTGATCCAGCAAATCCTCATCCTAGCTTCGGAGATGAGGATGACGATTCAAATGATCCAATTATCAGGAGACAGAGATAGAGATGAGAGCTTAGAACTTCTCAGGAGGTCAGAGGGGATGGAGATGAGGGAGGAGAATGAGGTGGTGGTGGTAGGAGACCTGGATGGAGAGGAGGTCGATTGAGAGTCCATGGAGGAACATTTGGACCGGTTGGCAGGATTGGTAGACCACTTCCTATGGGTGGGAGAGAGATTGGATAGATTGGGAGGGATACTAGCAGGGCAAGTATGAGATCAAAAAGAAGATTTCCCTCTATAGGAGGAGGTAGGATGACTTGACTGGATGGGGGTTGCGGGAGAGGCATTGATTTTGGTAAGATTCAGCCAGACCCTAGGTTTATTGCCAAAGTAGGAGACCATGGATAGTCTCAGAGCACAGATAGATCAACTTAGAGCACAAGTACAAACACTCATGACAAAGAGAGACAGATTTGTTAGGAGACAATAGGATACTCAGGGCCTCCTTGATCACATTCAACAGGTTGGATTGGGCACTCTCTCAGTTGATACTGTTAGAGCACTAGTTCAGGTCGAGAAGGAGACTTCCCATTTGTGACAATTATATGAGGATTTAGTTGCAGAGAGCCAGAGAGCAGGTAGCTATCATACGAGTGAGAGGATGGATACTAGCAGCGGTGGAGTCATGGGACCTCCTCAGAGGAGTAGTGATCGTGTGAGATAGGCATCTGGAGTATCTTCTCACCCACAGCCACAAAGATGGACAAAGTCAAGTGGTAGTGGTACAGGACAGCCTTGACTTGACTTTGTATTGATGAGGCACTTGTACTTTGATCTGATATCATTTTATACTTGGACTTTTATTGTTTTTATGATGATCTATATGTAGACATGGACTCTATATGATGTTGATCTTTATTATGCATGTTACTATTTTTATGATGATGATGTATATGCATTGATTATATGGATGATGTTATGATCTTTTCCCTTTATTACGATGATGCTCTATATGATGATGCAATGATAAATGTTTTTGATTTTTGATTTTGATGATCTTGGATGTAAATGAAAATGATTACTAACTTAAATGATGCAAATGCAATGATCTATATGGGAATGCAAATGAATGATTATATAATATGTTATTCAAATTTTTTTGATGTTTTATATGTAATGCTTATAATGATTATGAATCTAAGTGCAAAGATGTAACTAAATGATCTTTAATGAAATGATAATGCAAATAATAATGATGATACACTACATGATTAATGAAATGCACTTAATTGAATGCAATGATTGAATGCAACTAAAATGAAATGGATGATGATTTAAAATGATTCAAAAAAAAAAGAATGCACCTACAATGATCAAATGCAAATTATTTTTGTTTGTCCAAGTATACTCAATATTTATTCGTGATCGTTGATCTATGAATGAAATGAAATGCTTATAATGCAACTGACATTGAATGATTATAATGCAAATGAATAATGAACTAATGAAATTATCTAACTAAAAATGATATTGCCATTCTTCATATGCTTGTCTTGTAATAGTGCTTGATTTCATCAGTGAGCTTTAAAATATTGTAAGAAAATACAAGAAACTTGGCATAATGATCCAAGATGACCTGAGTATCTTACATGGATTTTGATAGAGCAAGTTTATACAAGCAACTTGATATAATGAATCAAGTTTACCTGAGTATGTCTTGCAGAACAGACAAGGATTATCCCCTTTCATGCATGACTCAAAACGTCCTCCTTGATCTTTTGCCAATTATATCCTTAGACAAGTACATACTTTAGTAAGAGATAAACCACATACATCAATTAAAGAAAAAAATCATGCCTCATCATAGCTTCTCTAGTCATGGACATCCTTGAGTCGCATAGAGTACATGATTAGCAATAAAATCAAGAAATAAACATTGAATCTTGCATGTCATTCACATGTTCTCATGGTCATTAACTGATATAATCATTTTGATGAATGATCTTTGATAATCCTTTATTACTTGTTGGTTGATTCTTTGGTTTCTGAGTTTTACGATTCAGTTATTATAAGACACCTTGATCTTCGTTGCTTTGTTGCGCGTTATCTGTTTCAAAACCCTAGGTGTTTTGGTTTTTCTAAGTTTTCTGAATGTTTTAGATTTTCAAAGATTCAAAAGATCACCTTTGCAAAAGGAATTAGGATTTTTCCCCCAGCTTAAACAAAACTTTATTATGGATGTATGAATTGATCAAGATCCAAACCATGGTGGGATACAAATGCAGATTGATTGATTCTGATAAAATCTAAGATAGTGACTACAACAAGTATGTCAAAGATTGATAGTTGTTGGTAAGCTACATATTTTCTGCTAATGGTTCAAAGCAATAGATGTGAAAGATGAAATGGATGAGCTCGGATGTGATAGATGTGATATGATGGAGTGGATAGGTGGCAAAGTGATCTCATAGATGGAAGGACTCACTTTTAGATAGCGCCTGTTTACCAGGTGTTCACCATCTAAATTTATTGCTTTTTTTCATATTTTGATTTTTTTTTTTTAATTTCATTATTTTATGCTTTTTAGGGATATACTGCTTTTCTGATTTTTACTGATTTCTTTAGGAATTTAAATGCTTTTTATTGATTTTTTCCAGGACTTTATATCTCAAGCATAGAACTTCTTGAGATGAATAGAATTGATAGGTTCATCAAACTAATCACCTTCTGGTGTAGATAACTTGTATGCTCTTGAGCCATATGCTGCTACTATGACAAAAGTCCCTAGCCAATTTGGTTTAATTTACCCTTCTTTTCTCGGTCTTGCTAATTTCTTGGATTCTCCCTTAGAACTATATCTCCAATCTGAAAAATGTGTGGCTTGACTCTGTGATTATAACTTCTTTCCATTCTCTATTGACATACTTTCAAATGATCTGTTGCATTTTGGCGACGTTCCTGGATCAACTCAAGTTCTTGGAGTCTAGAGACTCATTGTTCTTCCTCTGGTATAAGACCTTTCAAGGAAACCCATAGAGAAGGTATCTCTACTTTTATGGGTATTATGGCTTCTGATCCATAGACTAAGCAATATGGAGTTGCCCCCATTGGTGTACAGATGTTGGTTTGGTATGCCCAAAGAGCGGGATTTAGCTGAATGTGCCAGCCTTTTCCATCTTCATTGACTGTTTTCTTCAAAAATTTCAAGATCGTCTTGTTTGATGCCTCAACTTGACCATTTCCTTGTGGATAATATGGAGTAGAAAACCTATGTTGGATATGAAATTGCTCCAATAGTTCCTTCACATCTTGATTCTTAAATGGTCGTCCATTGTTAGTGATAATGGTCATAGGAACTCCATAGTGACAGATTATATAATTCAAGATGAATGATGATATTTGTTTTCCTATCACTTTTGTCAGAGGTACTGCTTCAATCCATTTAGTGAAATATTTAGTAGTAGTTAGAATGAACTTATGTCCATTAGAGGATGAAGGATTTATCTTTCCTACCAAATCAAGGCCCCATTGAGAAAATGGCCATGATCTGACCATATGATACAATTCTTGTGCTGGTGTGTGAATGAGATTCCCATGGATCTGACATTGTTTGGATTTCTTGGCATATGTGAATGAATCTCTCTCCATAGTAGGCCAATAGTAACCCATACGAAGAAGTTTCTTAGCCAATGTTAATCCACTTGAGTGTGTGCCACAAATACTTGCGTGAACTTTGTTAAGAACTTTCTTAGATTCTTCTTGTTCAAGACATCTCAATAAAGTACTATCTAGACCTCGCCTATATAAGGTATCGGCAATAATAGTATAGCGGGATGACTGACGGATAAAATTTCTTCTTTGATTGTGGGATAGGTCAGGAGGAAGGATATATCTTTTTAAGTACTGATAGGTTTGGCCGTATAAGGATTGGCTGGTTCCCAATATATGGAAAATCATGTAGGTATGTTGGGATTGAATGGTAGGGGTTAAGATATCTTCCACGAGGAATTTGTAACATTGTTGATTCTCCTGATTCTGCAAGAGATATGCTATTGTAGCCATTGCATCTGTTGTTGTTCTCATTTCTTGGGATTTGAGTAAATGATATTTCTTCAAAGTGTTCTTTAAACTCTTCTACCAATTGTTTGTAGGGCATGAGCTTGTCATCCTTAGTTTGATAATCATCATTTATTTGGTTGATGATAAGTTGGGAATCACCATAGACATGTAATTCCTTGATATTCCATTCAATAACCATTTTGAGCCCAATAGTCAATGCTTCATATTCTGCAGTATAGTTTGTGCATGGAAACCACAGTCTGTATGATTTTGGAAGTGTGTGTCTCTGAGGTGTGATGAATAAAATTCCTACATCTGATCCATATTGTGTATAAGAACCATCAAAGTACAATTCCCAAAATTTTGTACTTATTGTTAGAATGTCTGCATCAGGAAATTCAATGTGCAATGGTATGTCATTTTGTAAAGGTGCTTCAGCTAATTGATCAGCAATTACCTATCCTTTGATAGCTTTTCAATCAACATACTCTATATCAAATTCACTTAGTATCATAATCCATTTGGCTATTTTTCTTGTCAAAGTTGACTTGTTCAACAAATACTTTAGTGGATCTATCTTTTCTATTAGTTTCATAGAATGAGTCAGCATATAATGTCGCATCTTCTGAGTTTCAAATACAACTGCTAGACATGTCTTCTCTATTGCTGCATAATTTAGTTTATAGTCAACAAATGTTCTACTGATGTAATACACTTCTCTTTCTTTTCCTTCTTCATCATGTTGAGCTAGGAGAGTGCCTAATGATACATTTATCACTGAGATATAGAGCAACAATGGTTTCCCTTTGATTGGTGATACCAGTACTGGAGGATTCATGAGGTATTCTTTGATTTGCACAAAATCCTCTTCACATTTCTAATCCCATTTGAATGGAACATTCTTATGTAAAAGATGAGCGAATGGATGACATTTATCTGCTAATTGAGAGACAAATCTTTTGATTGATTGCAATCTTCCTTGTAAAGATCGCAATTGACTTATGTTCCTAGGTGACTCCATTTCCATGATTGCTTTGACCTTTTCATGATCTACTTCAATTCCACTGGTTGATATAATGTACCCAAGAAGTGTTCCAGAGGTTACTCCAAATGTACATTTCTTTGGATTTAATCTCAACTGATATCTTTCCAGCCTATCAAATATCTTGCTTAAGATGTTCAAATGTTCTTGTCTTGTATGAGATTTTGCAAGTATATCATCTACGTAATCTTCCATAAATGTATGCATCATATCATGGAAAATTGTTGTCATATCCCTTTTATAAGTCGCTCCTGCATTCTTAATCCCAAATGGCATAACATTCCAGCAATAAGTACCCCATGCACAGGTGAATGTTGTCTTTTCTTGATCTTCAGGGGCGATTCTTATTTGATTGTATCCTGAGAAGCCATCCATTAATGAAAACCTCTCATGCCCTAACGATAAGTCCACAATTATATCAATGTTGGGTAGTGGTAAATCATCTTTGGGACATGATTTGTTCAAATCTTTGAAATCGGTGCAGACTCTTATGCTTTTATCCAGCTTTGAAACTGGTACAATGCTTGAAACCCATTCTCGATAGGAAATAGTTCTTATGAAACCCACATCTAATAGTTTCTTTAGCTCGGCTTTTACAAGAAGAGCGATGTGTGGATGCATCTTCCTTAGCTTTGGATTAAGTCTTGGCATGTCTGCATAGGACCAAGAAAAATTTATTTGTCTTTGTCTGAAGAATTCTATGTATTCTTTCCTCTCTTTATATAATAATGAGGTAGCAAAATGAAGTATCTTGGGATCCTTTGATGTGCCAATGTTTATTACTTCTGTTGGTTCTATTAGAATAGCAGATCTCTCCTAAAAATATGCAGGGAGGATGTCAAACTTTCCATCTTCTGGCGCCTCCAAGAGGTTTTCACCGTCAGATACATCCTTTATTTTCCCTTTTGATTGATCTAGTGTTGCCATGAAATGGTTTTCAACAGTAGGTCTCTTTCCTTGTTTTATTTCAATTTTACAACTGGAAAGTTTGGCATTCTCTTGACTGTAAGAAATGTTACTTGATTCCGCAATGGAAGATATCTTAGGTGTTATGGGTTCGATAGCATTAAGATATACAGCTAAGTCATGATCATTGGAAAAGACATCTAATTCAGGGTTTTCTAGATTATCCCAATCAATTAGTTCGGGATGAAGAAGGGGTAAGTCATAATCATTGTCATCGTTAAGTGCTTCAAAGTTCATGACATAATGGTCATAATTTGGCATAGAGTAGGTAATGTCATAGATAGAATGATCTTGAGGATAGTCTCTCCCAAGTGTTCTCCAATTAGTTCTAACAAAATCAGTATTAGTATTTTGTAGTTCACACTCAAATGCTTCTTCATCTAACATTTGTCAGTTAAATGAATGGATTATATCAACACACACGTCTTTAGTACTGCAAGTTCCTTCTTAATTATTTTCAATAAATTCATTTGCATTTTGAAGTTGACATACTTGTGTACATGATATAAAGAATTCTTTTGCTAGCTTTTGTATTCTTTCAAACTCAACTTCTTCTGAACTAATAGTCAATCTTACTTGACTATCTCTTAGTTCTTCTATGGTTCTACCATACCTTGATACATCTTGCTCCTTATTTGATAGAAATTTGATATTTCCAGATGTTTGATCCATATCCGCTTGTACTTCTTGTGGTGTTACTTCTTTGTCTTTGTCATCCCCTTTCTTTTGTTGTCTTGTATATGCCTCTTTTCTCTGGATTCTAAGTTCTTCTTGTCTTCTTTCTAAGTCCATCTTTTGTTTTGTAATAGACAAGTCTTCCTTTGTGATAGCTACTTGCTCTTCATTTTTTTCTTCACTTGATATACTAGATGAGACATTTGGACCTCATTCATATTCATTTGAATCTGTCTCTGAACCATTGTCTAAGACTACACCATTATACCACACAGGAATGTTGTATGGTGCAAAAAGTTCCCTGATTTCTGCCATCTCCATTTTCACTGCTTCTGGAATATCTTGTTCAGATTTTGCATTTGCTCATATTCCTTGAACTTGTTGACAAGATTCTTCTTTTCTTTTGATTGCAATCTCCTCTTCTTGTTTCTCATGTTCTTCTTGTTTCTGCTTATTGGCATCTATTTATGTTGCTTGATGTGTCTTTTCTTGCCATTTTTGTTCTTTAGAGACTGATTTCTTTCTCCACTTTGGCTATTGATGATTATGTTGCTTTTGATTTGATTTTAGATATCCAAGACCTGATTTATCTTCTTTATATTGTGAATGAGGACAAATAGGTTCTGAAATACCTTGATGTCGCTTACCAATTGGTCCTTTTCCTTCATATCCCATTTTTTGCATGATTTTATAACCCTTGCCATATTGTTCTATGGGAATATTGACTTTTGCAGCTCTTGCTATAGTTTGATTTTCATCTTTGTACAACCAACCAAGAATGTCCTTGTCTTTGGTTTCTTCTTCAAGTGTTCCAGCTCTAACAAATGCTCCATTAAACATGTCTTTTGATTTCTCTGAGGCCTTTGATTGGATATTTGTAGGCTCTCCATATGACTTGGGTGAAAGTGGAAAATTATGCAAAGAATATTTTCCCATTCCTTCATCATTTAATTTGAGCTTTTTCTCAAAGGTTTCCCATTTTTATTGAATCTCTTTGGTAGGATATACTGATTATCTGTTATGTGGAACTCTTCTATCTTGTGTTGGCTTCACATTATTGCAATATTGGCTAGAGTCTGCAATTATAGTGACCTCTTGTCCTTCATGAGGAAATTTTACACATTGATGATATGTAGAAGGAACTGCTTGCATGTTGTGAATCCATGGCCTTCCCAGAAGAATGTTATAAGAGAGGTTCAAATCTAAAACCTGACATAATGTATTATTTTCCACAGGTCCTATTTTCATTGGTAATACCACAATTCCTTTAGAAGAACACTCTACTTCATCATAAGCCTTAATAGTTATTTTCTTCTTTGGATCTACTCCATTTTTTGAATATCCCAAAGCTTTTATTAAACTTAATGCACAAATGTTTAAGCCTGCTCCACCATCTATGAGTACATGTTTGACACGAGTTTTATTAATGGTTACTTCAACATGTAAAGGAGCATTGTGAGGATGTTGCAAGGATGCGTCATCATTTTCAAAAAATAATAAGCAATGAGGGGCTATAAGGTGTCCCACCATGTTTTGGAACTGATCCACATCCAAGTCTTTTGAAACTGTTGTTTCTACTAAAGCTTTTTCCAAAATTTCCTTATGCATAGGTGAAACTTTGAGAAGTTCCAAAATTGATATTTGAGCGGGTATTCTTTGTAATTGCTCTACTAAATTGTATTGTTGTGAAGTGGATGTTGAGTCTTTTGTTATACCCGAAAAGGTGACCTTCGCTTTGCTTCTCATAATGACATTGATTGGCTCTAAAGGTGGATTATCTTTAACAATGATGACATTTACCACATCATCATATGTATAAGTGTATTTCACTTTGGCTTTTCCTTTGTCATCTTTTATTTGGGATTGTTCATCTTTGTCATAATTTGGAAGTGGAGTTTTGAAAGCTAGGTGTGATTCATTTGTCTTATGGCTATCCACTGTGATAGTTCCATTATCGATTAGATCTTGGATAAGGTGTTTCAATCTCTGACAATCATTTGTTTGGTGTCCTTTATTTCGATAATAATTACAAAAATGATTGTCATTCCACCAATTAGGCTTGACTTGTGGTTCATAACTTCTTGCTTTTGGTAAAACAATCAGTTTGTTTGCAAGAAGAGTTTTTAAAGCTGATTCCAATGGTTCTCCAATGTTTGTGAATTTCCTGCGAGGATTGGAGAAGAAAGACTTGGATTTATTTCTTTCTTGATTGTTATTGTTTTGGATTTGACTTGATAGATTAAAGATTGGTTGTTGTTTCATAATACTATTGTCATCATTTCCTCCATTGATGACATTCCTATTTTTTGACCAGAACTTAGGTTTGTCATTGTTGCCATTGTTTTTGTTTTCATTGTTGTTGTTGTAAGAATTATTGTAAAGTTTTAGCTCTCCTTTCTTTACCATCACGTTTTCTATTTTTAGACCATTCTCAATCATCTTGGTGAAGGAGGGAGGACATTGCATTTTTAGTCAATAACTCATCACTGATAAGATTATCAATGAATATATCCATCTTTTCTTGATCAGGTACATCTCTTGGATACCTATTAAACATCCATTTCCATCGCTGCAAGAATATCATAAAATATTCACCATTCTCTTGTTTAAAATTGCATAAATCTAGCATTGTTATCTCATTCCTTACATTGTAGGAGTATTATAAAATAAATCTATTCAAGAGTTCTTCAAAAGATTTGATTCCAGATGGTAATCTTGAAAACCATTCCATTGATTGTCCATTTAAACTCCTAGGGAAAAGATGCATTAGGTAAGTTTCATCATGTACAAATTCCACATTCATAGTATAAAACTCCCTAATGTGATCCCTGTATGCGGGAAAAGCGGGTCGATAGAACTCAATATGTGAAAAATGGAGCTCTATGGAGCCTTTCTCACACACCCACAGGACTTCTTGGTGCAAGCTATGGAGTAATGAAGTATCACTCAGCTTCCCAAGGTTGGTCCCATGGTTCTCTATCTTACACGGTCCCTCAAACCAATGTTTTTGCTCTCAGATCACTGAGCAAAATGGTTTAGGGATGGCAAATGCAAGAATGAGGGATGCTTTTGTTGTTTTTGATATGAGATGCATCCTAAGCTATGCATGATTTTAGAAATACAATAAACTAACTATAAGATGACAAGGTTAGTAAACAAACTATCCTAGCATACTATATTAGTTCATGATTTAAGCTAAATGATAAAGAAAGTATTCTAAATATGCATATTTAGATTAATTTCTATCTAAAAGAAAGGCTAAAATGATGAGCATAAAATGGTATGAAAGCTTGAATGTATTTGAGCATAAGTATGATACTACAAACTTGGATTGATCTATAAAAATGGAGGAATGAGAACTCTATTTATAGCAAAAACAGGGCAATGGATGGTCAGGATTGAAAGAGTTGATCAAGGGTTGAGTTTGAAAGTTGGGGATCCATGTTTGCAATTTGCACCAATGAAATGGTGACAAGTGTCAACATAGGGTTGGGTTGAGAGAAGGGGTTGGAGGCATTAAATGCCTGAGAAGACCTTATGGTTATCTAGAGATAAGGGTTAAGCTTAAGTTAGGCTTACCCATTGGATTAAGAGTTAATCCAAGGATAAACCCTTGTGCAAATGATTAAGAGATAATCATGGTCAAAGCATTAAAGGCTTGATGAGACCCTTGGGTTGGATGAAGGTTAAGTTAGGCAAAAAGTCTCTAACCATGTAAGAGGGTTGAATTAACCATTAATGGTTTGGGAGACTTTGGGGATATTAAGTGGTTGAAGATTTGAAGCCTTTAATGGTTATCAAAGACTTTAAGGTTTTGAGAAGTGACCTCCCCTTGCTTAGGGATGTGACAAAGTTTAGAAGAGGGGTTAGGCTAATTAGAAATGATTAGAAGAGTCTAGAAGAAATTAGGAAGGGGTTTAGGAAGCAAGTGGGAAATGTAGGAGAATGCAAGTGGATGGAGGGATAATAGGATTTAATTGAATTTAATGAATTTCATTCAATTTGGTTGCAATTAAATAAATTAGATTTATTTAATTTAGGATAACTATTTAATTAAAAGTGGATAGGGGGGATTTAATTGAATAAAATGATTTATTCGTTAAATGGGTATAGTGAATTTAATTGAGTAATTTTCTTAATTAAATAGAGGAATGTGGATAATTTAATTAAATAGAGAAATGAACATAAAATATTCATTTAGGAATATGGTCATTTTTATACGTCTACAATCCCGAGGATCAGATTTTCCATCATATTTGTCATATTTAGGGATCTCGCAATGCTGTGGAAATAGTATCATATTCAATTTTTTATCAAAAGGATATTGGCAGATATCTTCCAATGAATACTTCTTGGAGCTTGTTCTATTTTGCATATCTTGTATCTGTTGTTGTAGAGTTTGCATTTGTTGAGTAAGGTTTAACAATGGATTATCCATATAGTTTCTACTTATTTCTTCGTAAGTTCTTTTATCACTATGCTCTCTTCTTGTGTCATCATGTTCTTTTCTTGTCTCTTCATGACTTTCTTTGTTTACTTCTTCATTATTTGGATCATCTGTGCTTTGGGTGTTACTTGCCTCCGCATCTTGTTTCAAGCTTTCTATGTTAAAGTCTTGTGGCAATTTAGCTCCTGATTTTGCCAACATCAAAAGATATATCTTTTTTTGTTTTTGTCAATAATTTTTCCATTACTCTATCAAATTTGAAATCTTTCTTAAGGTCTCTAATGGTGTTATTGACCGCTTCTTCGTCAAGAGTGGTATACTCAAAAGTTTGGAATATCGGATTATCTTCTTCCTCCATTTGTTTTTGTTGTTTTCTAAGTTGTTTGTATTGAGCTCTAGTCTAAACTGGCATGTGATTGTTTCAAAAAATTTGAAGTTTCCAAAGGACAACTCAATAAGTGATTATTGGTTTAGGAAGATATGCTTTGTTGATTTTACCACTATTGTTTGTTTGTTGTGATAAAGCGTATCTTTGTTGAAAAGCATGTCTTTGCAAAATTTCTCCGTCAAATTCTGTCCCACAACCACGTAAATAGTGATGAAAATGGTGTAGGAATGTCCTATATTTTAATAAGATCTTGCGATTGATATATAGGAATCTTATTCTTTTCTAAGTAGCTTTACAACTGGGTTTTCTTTTCTTAAGGCGATACTTAAAAGTCATATAAGCGTCTAATAGTTTACAAGTTTGTTTGATTCCAAAGTTGGTGCAATTCTGATTTTGATATGACCTAGGTTCAAAATAGGAAAGATATATCCAAGATAATGAACACAAGATGAATTGATCAAGCTTCATGATAGAGGATTTGATATATCCTGATGAGAAACTTGACAATGATGTTGATTTTTGCACTTAAAATGTTTGAATCAATAGCTTGTTGAATGTTTATGCTTATGGAAACCTTTCAGAAATAGCCTGTTGGATTAGTGACCCAGTTATTGAAATAGTTTAAAAATGTGTGATAGTTTAGAGACAAATCTACTCAAGAAGTGTTTTGATACTGATGTTGAAATTTTAGTTTGATATACTTTTTTCGATGTGCAAAATCCTTTGTGCTAACTCTTGTGGTAAAGAGTGTTAATTTATGGGATAAAAGCACTATTTTGTTGCTTGAAAGTGCTATTTTGATTATGTTTCAAAGGTTTTTCTCAAATCTTTCAGCAAGTTGTTGGATTTTTGTTCATTTTTAGATGATGATTTTCTTCAATTTTTGACCATTTTGAACATGTCATAGACATAGAAGACAATGTTTTTTGAAAAACAAAATGCATAAGTAAGTACAAATCCTATGGTAGGCTAAGACAATAATTGTTGAATCTCACATGGGGTTTCCCCCGAGGCTACACTATTCAAAGTGGATATTTAGATGCTTGACCCCACTGGCTCCACCCTCAGCACTCACTTCTTCAAGGCAGCCAAGCACCAGTTTCCATGAAAAACTCCCCATGGCAAAATTTAAATCTCTACTAAGAACCGTATGTGTGTGAGTCACTTCAGAGGTCCGACCTCCTGCACCAACAATTAGAACGATTTTGGCAACTAATACAAGTGATTTTTAGTAAAGGCTTATGGTCATGTGGTCATACATGCGACACTTTCAACTCTTTAAATACAGAAGGTTCCCAGCCTATAGAGGTTACGCTCCATAGGGTTTATGGGGAAACATAGTGTCGGTATGAACTTATCAGCACATGTTGCTTGTGACTTTCATCACAAACACGATTTATTTAGAGTGGATTGGAAGGACTCGATATTAGCCTGTTTCCACTTTGGGTCATTCCCCTCTCACTGGCCCCCTCAAGGTAGCTTAGGAAGGCAGGCCCTCTAAAGGTTATACATAAAAGAAAGTAGGTTTGGTTTTTTGATCACCATATGTAGGTTTGGTTTTGTAATCACTGTATGATGGTGAGAGCATACTTACCTACTACTTCATCAAGCACGGAAAACACAAGTTCATTTTAGCCTTCTAAAATCTATGTGCAACTATTTTAAAGAAGTCACTCAAAATGCAAATTGCATGTTGTTAATTTATCCCTTTAGTTAAGCTAAATGAGCATGACATGATGTGTTACTTTCCAAAATAGAACTTTTAATTAACTAGGTAAGGAAATGCATGAAATTTTCTTTAAAAACAATCCTGCACATACATGTCAGTAGTTTGAAAAAATTTAAGTTCTTGGACATTCGGACCTGCAAGAAAAATTTGTCAATTGCAATTAAAAGCGCTATCCTAACAAATGCATTGTCTTTCACCTCTAAAGCACTAACCTATAGGACAAAAGTGCTGCTCTGCGAACTAAGAAGCGAGAATTCTCTGACAAAAGTGTTAACCTGAAGGACAAATGCACTAACCTGAAGGACAAATGCATTGTTCTAAAGATTAAATGTGTTGATTTATAAACAAAAGCGCTAACCTAAATGACAAATGTGCTAACCTGCAGGACAAAAGTGCTAACCTATCAAATAAAGGCACTGTTAGAACTCACACAGCATGAATCTATATTACAAGTGCGTTAAATTTTCTTTTTGCGAGAATTAGATAGGATATTAGAAAGAATATGTGATATTACAAAGGAAATGCTACAGGAAATCCAAACTCAACCAATGAAACTACATGAAATTGATATAAAATAAAAACACTATTACTACCTTCATGATTTATGTCTCATTGTGTCCTAACTCCACTGTTCCTGGTTGCAGATGGTGTGCTTTCAAACAAGCACTGATAGCTTCCAAGATGGCATATGAAGAATGGACTGATAACTAATAGTTAACTAATACTATGATATGAAATGTTAAATGATTATGCTAAATTGCTTCAAGATTAAAACTCACGGATGCATAAGTTTTCACAAATGGTTAGCTTGAAAACTCACTTGAAGACTAACTCTTTCTCAACTCAAACTCCTAATTTTATAGACTTTGAGAGGATAAGATGATGTGGCCCAAATCAACGGTCAAGGTTGTGAGCAAAGGTGAAGGTTGAGAGAAAGGGGGAAGGAGAAGACAAGTGTCACTCATCTCACCTTAACTGGGTTGCTGACTGAGGGAATCTAGGAATGGTTGGAGAAGATTTAGGCATGAGAGTACAAGTGGACTCAAGTCCTTCCTAAGATGTAGGGATGTTGGAGAGAATATAGAAGAAGGTTATGAAATATGTGTACGTACACAATATTTCATTAAATTTGGAAGTTGGAGATAAATGATGAATTAATATTTAAGAAATATTAATATCTTTAGCCACATGTTTGATGAGTTGGCAAAGAAAAGATGAAGTGGAGATGAAAGGTGAGTTGGATAAGGGATTAAATAATTTAGAAATTATTTAATATTTGAGACTATAGGATAGAAGAATAATCATTAAATATTAGATATTTAAATGATTGGAGGAAATAATTAAATATTAGATATTCAATTAATTGATTAGAAAAATAATTAAATATTAGATATTTAATTAATTAGAGGAATAGGATAGAGGAATTAATATTTAAGAAATATTAATATCTTTAGCCACATGTTTGATGAGTTGGCAAAGAAAAGATGAAGTGGAGATGGAAGGTGAGTTGGATAAAGGATTAAATAATTTAGAAATTATTTAATATTTGAGACTATAGGATAGAAGAATAATCATTAAATATTAGATATTTAAATGATTGGAGGAAATAATTAAATATTAGATATTCAATTAATTGATTAGAAAAATAATTAAATATTAGATATTTAATTAATTAGAGGAATAGGATAGATGAATTAATTAATAAAATATTTCAATTTTATTAATTAATAGAAAGACACATTAAATATTAGATATTTAAATGATTGGAGGAAATAATTAAATATTAGATATTCAATTGATTGATTAGAAAAATAATTAAATATTAGATATTTAATTAATTAGAGGAATAGGATAGATGAATTAATTAATAAAATATTTCAATTTTATTAATTAATAGAAAGACACGAAATGAATTAAATAAATTAATCTTTTCAAATTAATTATTTAATAGAAGAATAATTATTAAATAAATATAAAATATTTATTTAATCGCTCATAGCCATTTTTATGTGTATACACAATATATATTGAATGAGGAAAATGGTTTAAAGATGATAGTCCCAATGATCAAGGCATAGAGAGAAACATTTATCCTCTCAAAAAATAGAGAAAGGACATTGACAGAGAGAATATTGTCGTTCATGAGCAATATTGTGTTTTGGTCAAATAGGGTTGAATATAATCTCAATGACAGAGATAAGTACAATTCAATAAGGTTTTTGCAACTTAAGCAAGAAGGACATCCATCTTCAAGAAGATGGTCATAGTTAGGATTAAATGTGATAATAGAGATCACCGACATGGCCCTAATAAATTAATATAGCATGGTCACAACAAGGATCAAAATGATGGTCAAAACTAAAGGTTAAGTTACAATCCTATATTAGTAGTCAAAGAGTAGTTTTGGGGGCTCTGAGTGGTATTTTTAGTATGTACAAATGTAACCAATGGATAGATAGGAATTCAAAACGAGAAGTTTGATGTTGTTAAGGAACTTTTTGGGAAAATTATGAAGATTTTAATTGCAAGAAACAATCTCTATCCAACCTAGTGCAATTGGGGAGATGTTTACAAACTCTTAGGGTTTGTTTGAACACTTCAACAAGATAGAACGAGAATATAGGAGCTTGTGGGGAAGATCTAGGGGCAGTTTAAAGACGTTTGACAGAGTTTCAACCACCTTCAAAGGATGTAGCAATAATTTCAAGTCAAATTAGAAGGGTCATCAATTGGAGACAGGAAGATGAAGTGAAGTATTGAAGACAAGGATTTGGACTAGGTCATTAGAATTTATTTCTCTTCTTTAATTCTCCCCTATATTCCCTCACATTTTTAGAGGGATAAGCTTGTTTAGGCTTAATATCTTAGTTGGTTATTTGTTTTCATTTTTGGCAAAAGATTGTAGGATTTCAATCTCTTTGAAACAAAGGAGATAGATTTGTAACTCGTAACTAGTCATTTCATGACTAAACAACAAATGTAAGTTTATTTTTCACAAGCAATATCAAACATTGTCAAATATCTATCACTGTAAGAACACTTTATTTCAATAAAATCAGTAATGTTACCTTCAAAAAACCTTTTCTTTGTGTATGGTATTGTACTTGTTATATGTTTCTATGTTTTTTCCTTAAAACCTCAAGTAATGTTTCAATTGTAGCACCTTAGAATAGTAAAAACACTTATATTAGTGTAGGTTGCTAATTGTGTAGGGTGAAAATTAGGCTTTTACTTGTGGAAATCCCTTTATTTTCCTTCAAAAAAATTATGTAGATATCCAAGCCTTCTTGTAAAATATTTTTGCATTAATACATGTGATGCTTTAGTTGTGTAAAAACATTTAGTTCATTAAAGTTTATATCTCAAGATCATGATACAAATCTCAAAAAATAAATTTGGTGAATCACCAAGATAGCTATAGTTTTCATTTTTCAAGCAATTTAAAGCCATTTTCAATTTTCCTTCTTACTCTTTTCCTTGAAAAGTCAATAGTTTAGAGTAGTTTTTAGGTAGAGGTCCATCTCCATTATAGGTTACCCACAGCCTAAAGGTGTTCCCATGTGTCAACAAGTGACTAAGTTAATAGCTTAGCCAAGGTGCAAACCTTGTTGATAATATTGATAACATGATAAAACATAACAAAATCCATCATGAAGACATACTTGAAAATAGGTTATTGTATCTTGATGCTTCTTGTACTTAGATCTACTTTTGAATGAAGGAATTGAGTGCTTGATTGAGATTGTGGATTATGAAAGATGATCAAATGAATTAGAGATAATGCCTTTATATAGGTTTCTCAAGGTATTTTCACATTCGAGCCAACTTCCAACAATCATATCAATTTATTTGGATCAAATCAAAAATAGAAAGAATCAACACTTTGACATATTCAAATATGGGACCCTTTTGGAGATACTATGGTGCTAGGTGTCATAGTCCACCTAGAAAAGGTCAAACTATGGGTGGTTCAAGAGTGCAAAGGCCTATGATATTGGATCAGGCTATCTTATGAGCATATGACAACAGTTTGGATGACATTAGGATAAAATAGGTTGAAAATAACCTAGAAGAAGGCATACTATAAACAGAATATAGAAAACATAAACAAACATATATATCTTGCATAAATAAACTTATGATTGTTACATATGAAAGATTGCAACTTTATAAACAACAACATTTTCATTATTTATTTGACAATTATATCTTTCTCTTATTCATAGCACTATCCATGTTCTCCTTTTGAACTACACATACACGTATGTATGTATGTATGTATGTATGTATGTATGTATGTATGTATGTATATGTGTGTGTACATATATATACATATACATGCACACACACACACACACACACACACACACACACACACACACACACACACACACACACATATATATATGTGTGTGTGTGTGTGTGTGTGTGTGTGTGCATATACATACACACACACACATATATATACATATACATGCATACACATATATATACATACATACACATATATATACATACACACATATGTATACATACATACAAACATACATACAAAGATATATATATACATATGTATATATATATGTGTGTGTGTGTATACATATACATATGTATATATATATACATACATATATATGTATATATATATGTATGTATGTATGTATGTATGTATGTATGTATGTATGTATATTTATATATACAAATATACATATATACATATATGTATGTATATATATACACATACATGGGTAACTGCACAAAGATGGTGTGCAGAAAAGTGGACACACACCTTAAAAAAATTTAAAAAATAGGCATTGCGTTCGTGGTACTTAAAATTCAAATCACCCCATACACACTAAGGTTTGTTGTCCCCGAGCCTAAAGGGACAAAAGTGTGTATGGGGTTCCTTTAGAAAAATGACTGTGTACGCAGTTCTTTAGGACTTAGAACCTCATACACGGTTTTAGGTCCTAAAGCACCGCATACGTGGTACCTGTCAATAAAAAAAAAATTGGCCGACTGTGTCTTATTTTTCATGCGGCCACGAGTTGAGAATTTGGGTTTTTTTCACTAAACCGTGCATGGTCTCCCTCTTCTCTCACCCAAACGTCATGGATCAAGGTTGGTTTTGCATGATTTTTGTTTTTCTTTTGCACTTGTTCAATTTTTTTACGTTTTGAATTTAAATTCATTTATTTTGATTAGGTTTTTTTATTTTTTGTTACACAAACCAAATTCTGAAAATCCACAACAACAACAAGATGCACCTCCTCAAAACCCCAAACAAAACCCATAGAATACACCTCCAGCTCCTCCTTTTGACTGTACACCTAATACACAGGAGCAATTTCTTAATGAGTTAGGGCAAAACATAGCTAAAATGAATAGATTGATTAATAAATTGAAAACATCTGAGCTTGAGCATCATAAATCCCTCTCCACTAGCCTAGAAACATTAACTAGTGGTGCCAATGCAGTTTCCACTCAAATTACAAAATGGGGAAACTATAGGGATATGTGTCGTCAATATTATGCTAGTGGGTTATCATATGAGGGAGTGAAAAAAAAAACAATAGTAAACAACAAATATGTGCCCTTTTTTTTAATCCTAAAACTGGTCAATCGTTACCTCTTAATGCAGAGAGGTTTCCCATACATTGGTGTACCAATGTCCAGATGAAGAATATTTTTTGGCAGAGGTGGTGGATGGTCTTTAACGAACCACATTGTAATAATTTTGAGGTGCCATTGTATTTTTTGAGGAAAGTATACTGTGATTTTATCCTCAATGATTTGCCTAATTATTTTGACATGAGAGAGCTCCATGGTAGAGGTGGCAGCTTTTCCCAAGATAGACCTCGAGCCCATAGGCGAGTAGCCCAGGAGAGGCGTTGCCCCCTAGCACCCAATCCCAAGGTGCATTTGAATATCCCAATAGACCTGAAAGAGTCGATGGAGCTACAGACTCTTCAAGTGGCCACAACATTTACTGATGCAATCATCCAGCATGGGACATAGTTCACACACCCTCTTGTATCGGATGATGAGCCATTAGTTGTTGCAGGTGGTGCTAGTGAATCCATTCAACATGTGTGTGTCGCTTGCTCAGGGATATGCACAAGGATGGATGATGAGGCCACTGTGGATGGATCCACATCCTATTTGTGCATGATTTGTGGGACTAGATGTCAAACCCGCATGACTGAGGATGTGGCACTGACAAATGAGTTGATGGGCATGTTGTTTGGCAGTCAGCCGCAACCACAGGTGTGTTGATTTGAATACATAGCATTTTATATATCAATCACTTAAAACTTGTAATTGTAAATTAATTTTTATTTATAGATCAATTTAAATTGATACAAATAATATGCATTTCAGGATGCAGGGGCAACTTCGACGCCTGAGGTATAAATTTTGAACATGTTAAAATAGAATAGTACACTTTGAATTCAAAAAAATTACAAGATATACCAACTCTCTTCAATTCTTGACAATTTTTTGTTCATAGGCGTTGTTAGGGGACCAAATGTCCCAGATTGATGATGTCACGCTCTCAGCGATTGATTTTGGCCTACAAGGGTATACGATATCATATTTTGTACACCTTATTTTATGTATTCTTTTGATGGAATATGCAAGTCATTTTATTTTAGATTTGTTAAATTATGTTTAATATTATCTGTACTAATATCTCATGCTAATTTTATTTTTTTAGGGTACCCCCTCCATGTCTAGGCCTCGTCCTTAGAAAAAGAAATCCTCAAGGATGCCAAAACATGGGAAGAAGGTAATTGAACATATTTTTGGTTGTACAATTGTTTGAAAAGGTTGAAATTGTCTTAGTTGGGATTTGTAGATTGATTAGTATTTTTTGTTTGTTTTATATGTACAGCAGTCATTGAGCTATGCAGATATCTTGAATGCACCTGATACGCCCAAGGATCAAGAGAGGGTGGAGGTATGTATCTCTACTTTATTTTCTTTATTTGATGACTATATTCACATATACATGTGAACTTGTTGGCATTTGCATGAAGATTGCATTAATGATATGTTATGTTGGCATTGATGTCAATTGAACTGGTAATGATATTGTTGATATTGTCTTGTAACCTATAGGAAGAACTTTGTGAAGGTTATTTTAAACCAGTATGTAAGTTTGTGAGTTGAACTGGTAATTGGATTAAAAGGTTAAACCCTTTCTATGTTATGTAACCAGTAAACCCTACCAGTTGTTTTTGTTAAACCCTAACCAATTAAGGTTGTTGAATTTGTTATGTTGGTTTATGATCTGATGTTGAGTGGTAATGATGGTGACACATAAGGTCATTGTATGAAGACAAGTTCAAAATGTTTTGGCACAATTGTTTGTCTAGGGAATGACCAAAGTTTATTGCATCTAATGCAAATCGCGTGACGAGTTACTGAGCTCAATGAAGTGGTAATCAAGAAGCGGTTGAGGTTTTCTTGATTGATGTGTAGAGATTGCTATGAAATCCAACGGTCGTGCTTGTACTGACTTGTTTGTAATCTCAGTGAGAGGATTAGATTTTTGTTGTGTTACCAACCTAATTGATTTGTATTTAAGGTCGATGAAGTTGTTTTGTTTAGTGTTGGCAAGAATTGATAGAAATTAGTTTAGTGTGTGATTGTTGAACCGGAGAATGAGTCTTCAATTTGAGTAAAGGCAGATAGAATCTTAAATGGATCTGATCAAGAAAGTGTAGTGCTATTCAGATAGATAGAGAAACTCCTATTGGTTTTTGTAACAATTACAGCAGGATTAAAATCCCCTAACCGGGTAAGCTCTAACAAGTTTGGTTACTTATTAAATCCTCTAACAAAGTGGTCCATTAGATTGGAGTTTCAAATCCTCTACTGAGGTTACTCCTTACAAGGTATTTGCTTCTAACAAGGCATTTGTAGTCAATCCCTTAACCGGTTGATTCCTAACAGGATCAGTTCTTAACAAGACTTTTGTAAAAGCTTTAACAGGCTTGGCTCCTAACAGGGTGAACTTTAGAAGAGTTCAAATATTATCTTGTGAGTCTCATCTCATCATGGTTTTTACCTATTTGGGTTTTCCACGTATAAATGCTTGTGTCATGTGGTGAAGGTTTTTATGGTTATGATCTTATGGTTGATTTGATTAACTACTTAATTATTTTTTATAAGGCATGATAACTAGAAGCATTGAGAAGTGAAGCATTGGCATATGATAAAGAATTTGGATGTTTACAAGTTAAATGTTTTTTACTGTTAAGTTGTGGTAACAGTCAACCAGTATTCTTATGAGTATTGATCTTGATAGTGGTATTTCATTGATAAGTTTACTCTATATGTTTGAGTTTGAGTTTGGGAAGTTTGTATCACTTTTTCTATTTACTGATTCACCCCCCCCCCCTCTTAGTAATCTACCGGATACTTATTCTTTCATCATACCATCAATTGGTATCAGAGCATCTCAAGTCCTCTAAGGTCTAAGCCTAACAACTTGAGGAAAATATTTGCTAAATCATGATGAAGGAAGGTCCAAAGTTCAACAGATAAAACTATAGGATATGGAGTGACAAAATGAAGATTTACATCAAGAGTCTGGGATGTCAGTATTGGGATCATGTAGATACTAAGTATATTGCACCTACTAGAATTTTGACTGATGATCAGAAAAAAAGAACAACAAGAAAATCATCAAGCATTGGAGGCTATTATCAGTTCCCTATCTGATGTTGAATATGTAGATGTTCATGGTCTTGAAACTGCATATGAAATATGGAAAAAACTTGACGAGATTTATAGCGGTGATGAACATGTTAAGATTTCTAAAGAAGAGAGTTTAAGAGAAAAGTTTGATGACATGAGGATTTCTAAAGGTGAGAATACCCAGCAGTATGGTCAAAGGATAAAAGAGATAGTCGGTGAAATTAAGAGTGCAGAAGGGAAAGTGGAAGATGCCACAGTAATTAGTAAGGTACTGAGAACCCTGCTACCGGTCTATGCTATTCAAGTTGCAGCTATTCAGGAGTTGAAGTCCATTCACAAAACTAAGATAACTCTTGACTCTATCATTGGCAAGCTTACTGCTTTTGAATTAAATGGTTATGATGGTAGTGTACAGAAATCTGAGTCTGCATTTAGAGCTTTTGTTTCTAACCCATCTGTGAGAAAAAGTAGAGATACTAGTCATGGTTATGAATCTAGATCCAACAAAGATGTTGATGATGAAGACAGTTTAGTGGAACTTGAAGCCTTGTTGGCAAAGCAGTTCCCTAGAGGCACTGGTAAGTATAGAGGTAAATTACCTTTAAAATGTTTTTCATGCAACAAGATTGTGTTGGCATTACATTAAGTTTGTTGGTATGATGATATTGAGAAGGTTGTTGGAGATTGATGATATAATTGATAAATGATGATTATTATCTTAATAATATTATTTTGTCATTAATGTCAAGCAATTGACTTTCTGATTCAGTATGATGTTACCATATCTTAAAGAGTGTGTTTTGATAAGTATAAAGATGTCGGTAAGTGACACAGAAAGAATGTGAAAATGAAGGGGAGTAATAAGTTATTCAATGGGCAACTATTACCAAGTTAGACAGTGATGAGATTATGTTATTTTGATTGTTTTGATATCCTATATATGTGTATTCGAAGACTTAATAAGAAGGATAAAAGATTTCATGCAATAGAATGAGTAAAGGTTTGATACTATTCTATTTTACCGAGCAAGGAGCCAGTCGGTAAATTCCAAGGTTATCGGTGTCGGTTAAAGAAGGAAGAAGTCACCAAGCATTGTTAGCAAGCAAAGCTACTGAGATGAGTATAGAATGTCTATCGAGTAAAGTTCAGAATTAACCGAGCGTCAATCGAGCAGTAACAGAATGCATTGGATGAATAAATACATTATTAAATGAAGGATGCTAATGAGCTGGAGATTTTTAGAAGATTGGAATGTCATGCAAGAAGTTTGTTAAGGATCAACAACAATGAAAATTCAAGAGTTAGATCTACAGCACAGATTGAACAGTTATGACTGAGCACAAGTACCAAGGAAGGAATACAAGTTTCAAGGCAAGATAAAACATTTTTCAGTTCAAAGGATTCAATGAACCTAGTCAAGTTTGAAGTTCTGATGGCTAAGATTAATCATGGGAAATGTGATTAAGGAGATTAAGCGGTTAGGAATTGCTTATAAATTAGGAAAAGTTGATGAACAAAGTATGCGGGCAAATAGAAGAACAGTGATGTTGTAGAAGTGATTACAGAGTACAGAAGATTGAAGATCTGATTGAAGAACAGAGTGAGAAGCCCAGCAAGGAGGAAGATAAGTCTTATGACAAGATGATTTTGAGCACATAGAGTCTGCTATAACATTTCAAATGTGAAGTTGCAGATATATTTTATTACTATTATTTATTTTTGTAAGTGACAGGAAATCTCTTAACCGAGTGGACCTAACAGTCTTATTTGTAAATCCTCTAGCAAGGTAACATTCTAATTGAGTATTTGAAATCCTTTGACAAGGTCACTTCTAAAGAAGTACAAGATTTTGATAGATCTGAGGGAAATCCCTTGACCGGGTCACATCTAGCAATGTGTTTATTTAATCTTTAACAGGATTGGCTTTTAACCGAGCATACTCTAGAAGAGTATATTTTCTTCGTGGGTCTGAAATCCCACAGTGTTTTTTCCCTATTTGGGTTTCCATGTTAAATCTGGTGTTAAATGTGTTTTGATGTTTCAATTTTATCAGTTTATGAGTTTGAATGATTTGCAGTCATAGTTGCATATCAAGTTCTACCAAGGTTGAATCTGATTAAGAGTTTGAATTGTGAGTTTATCTGATTCACCCCCCCCCCCTCTCATTAAACTAACAGATTGGTCACATAGTGGCTAATTGTCCTAATGGTGAAAATGAACACAAGAGAGATAAATTCAAGAAGTATAAGGGTAAAGGCAAGAGAGATTGTCTTATTGCTATTGATAGTGGTATCGTTGATGAAGAATCTGATGGTGATGCTAGTGAAGATATTGTGATTATGGCTATTAAGGAAGAGATATCAGACTGGAAGGCATTAGTATCAAAGATGGATAACTCTAATGATTGGATCATTGATAGTGGTTGTTCACATCATATGACTAGTGATTGGAGCAAATTTCTTTCCTTGAAAGAATTTGATGGCGGTGTTGTTAGATTTGGAAATGACTCACCCTACATGGTTAAAGGTAAAGGAGTTATTTATCTTAATGGAAAGAGCAATGCAGATGATGTCTTTTGGGTTGAAGGACTAAAGAACAATCTTTTGAGTGTGGCACAACTCAATGACAAAGGATACCCACTGGAGTTTAAAAATGGTATGTGCAAAATCTTTGACAATAAAGGTGAATTGATTGCAACCGGGAAACAAACTAAAGGTAGCCTATTTCATCTTAATTCTAAAGTTAGCAATTTTTTTATTGCAAAAATAGATGATAGTTGGCTTTGGCATAGGAGATTTTGTCATATAAACTTTGATAACATTGCTAAAGTGAGTAAGTCCAAGACAGTGAGAGGTTTGCCTCAGTTAGACAAACTGGTTAATGCTCTTTGCAAAGAATGTCAGTTAGGAAAGATGACTTATTCAACTTTCAAAAGAAAATCCTTTTCAGTGGAGCACTTGTTAGACTTGGTTCATACAGATCTTTGTGTACCAATAAGAACAAAAAGCATTCAAGGTGACAGATATTTTATGATTCTCACTGATGATTGCTCAAGAATGATATGGGTCACATTATTGAAGGATAAGAGTGAATATTTCGGTAAGTTCAAGGCATTCAGGGCCTTAGCTAAGAAAGAGAGTGGCAAGAAGATAAAATGTCTGAGGACAAATCAAGGCGGTGAATTTACTTCTAAGGAATTCACTAGGTACTATAAAGAGAATGGTATCAAATGGCAGTTTTCTGCACCAAGGACACCACAACAGAATGGTATCATAGAAAGGAACAATCGGTCAGTTGTTGAAGTTGCTAGGACAATGTTGATGCATGGAGGTGTAGTGAAAACCTTTTGGAGAGAAGCTGTCAGCATAGTTGTCTACACAATGAACCGGGTTCTGGTAAAGAGAGGTAAGGAAAAGACTCCTTATAAATATTGGTATGTAAGATCACCTGATGTTAGCTATTTTAAGATATTTGGAAGAAATTTTTTTATTAAGAGAGGTGATTACATTAGTAAATTTGAGGCTAAGAGTGATGAAGGCATATTTCTTGGCTATTCCACCATGAGTAAGGCCTACAAATGTTTTAACAACCGAACACAGAGAATTGTTGAGAGTGTTGATGTTTGAGTGGATGAATTTCCTAAAGTCTTAGAAGGAACCAGTTCAGAGAAAAAGGATGAAGATCCTTGCATTTTGTTTTTGGAACCAGAAACTATGAAATCTAAAACCAGCAAAGCAAATTTTGATGCACCAGTCCAACCAGAACAGATAAATTCAGAAGAAGATGATGACAATGAAGAAGCTAAACCTAAAGATAATGATCATGTTATGTAGTACCCCTCCTTGATTAGACTCTTTTTGTATGTTTTGATTGACTTCTGTGAAACATTATTGTATATTGATTTAGATTTTATGCGATGTAATTTCATGCTTTATCTGGATTTGTGGTGTATGATTTTATGTAGTATCGCTCTTCATTTTGCATGCTTTCGTTCATCTGAATGGTTATTTAATTGAATGGATGATGCTATATTATATTCGCATAATTAGTTAATTATTATGATCTGAGATTATTGATTTAATTAAATTAATGATTTGCTAGATTAAATGGTTAAATGGCTTATTTCATTGTGTAAGTTGTATTAATATATATTTTGTGGAAGGAAGTAAATAATTGCCTAGCCATTTAAATGTTGAATGATTATGTTGAAGGAAAGTAGTATGGAAAATAGAAAATAAAATTTAATAAAGCTTTTCCTTTTTACCTTTCCATTTGACTTTTGTATTTTACTTATTGGAAAAGAATTGTTTTTGAAAAAGAGTAAATCTGATTGTTTTTACTTTTTAAATAATTAATCTGATTGGTGGAAAAAAATTTCAACCTAGAAAGTTTAGGTTAAAATTATTTTTCCCCATATATTCCTGGGGATTCACGGGAAGAGGAGGCAGAATTTTTGGAGAGAAATTTGGAAAACCATTCTAAAGGAGGAGCTGGAATTCGATTTGGTTTGCAAGGATTGGGATTCTCCATCATTTTGCTTGCTAGTTTGCTTCAAGGTTGGATGATCTCTTCTTGTTTTAAATTTAATTGTGAAATTTTTCAGTTGCTTCCTATGTGTTGAAAAGATGCAAATCTCCTTGTAAATTCTTGTGGAATGATTGGAATGGAAGAAGAAATGTCTGTTATTGTTGATTTTGTGAAGCTTATATCATATGTTTGCTTATAGGAAAGAAATGGTTCATTTCTCTTTTTGTTGTATGTTTTTGTTCTTGAAAATCAACTTCTGGAATTACCTCTTCTATGGTTTCCTAATCGTTATCTATAGGGTTCTTGTGTGATTTTATTTCACCATTTACCTTACTAGTAAATATCCCTTTGAAATTTGGATCTTGGCACTATGTGTGTGTGCCCATGAAAAGATCAGGGAATGAATCATTTTCATGTTTAAATGGTTTCGTGGCATGTTGATTTTAAATGCTTTTGAAGCATGTAATTATTTTGTATGTGGAGCTTACCTTACCCCATGGTGGGCTAGTCCCACCACGCAGGTCGATAGTGTCTGCTACCCTCAAGTAGCAGTACTACCGGTCAGCAGTACTGCTACACGGTAGCAGCGCTACCGAACGGTAGCAGTTGCTACCAGTCGGTAGCAGCTGCTACCAACGGTAGCAGCACTACCGATCGGTAGCAGTGCTACCAGTGGGTAGCGTCTTCTATTGGTCAGTAGCAACACTATCGATCGATAGGCCTGCTACTAGTCGGCAGTAGCACTACTGGAGGTTGGCCTTGGCCCCCGCGTGACCCTGTACCCTTCGCGGTATACATTGTTATGTGTCGTGAATTTAGTTTATTAAATGAAATATTATTAAAGTGGTTTTTAATGTTAAATATAAATAGTAATTTCCTAATGATGTTTATTATGTGGATTAATAAATTTATCTATGGAAATCAAGGCATGAATTAGTAAATGCAAATTGGTTAATTTGGATATATTCTGGCAATGAATTAAATGCCTGTTAGGAATTCATGTTTAATTCGGTTGAATTTTTAATGAGGACTTCATTCTTGATGGAAAATTGATTTGGAAATTGAATAGATGTGAAAGTCGTAAAGGAGTTTTTATTTTATTTTCAATTAATGATGTTGCAAGTGCTTATGATGCTGATTTTCTCAAAGATTGTCTGAGTGCAGACTTAGTGAAATTAGCTTTCCTTGCAAAGAGTTATATTGTGTTATTTTTGGTCTGTGGTTCAATCATCTTGTGGTGGTGTATTTGGTACCTTTGACCAAGTGATATATGATGAGTTCATTGTTTTAACCATGTAGTGTCTTTGCCTTATGGTTAACCAAGAGTCAGTATGTCCTTGTTTTGACCACTTGTTCTTGGATAGTAGTGTTATGGATGTCTGCTTCGCCATAGGGTCCTCGTGGAGTGACCATGTTTGTTTAGTGTCCTTTGAGAGAGTGGCTTTCGAGTGGGGGTCATGCCCAAAGTGGTTGGCAGGATAACCAATCGAAAGTCAGATAATAAAGTGGTAATCTAATTAATTGATTAGGTGGGTAGTTCATAACATTTAATAAGATATTGTACCTCACACATAGGTGAGTGCTTGTAGAAGGCTCATAATGTAGTGATAAGGCCTGGAATGGAAAACCGACCACCTTGTCTTCATGAAAGGCTGGTAGGGTCCGCATGAGACTTAGTTGGAGTTGGAGGTTCGGGAAAGGTTACCAGGGTAACCCAAGATGGGGGTCAGGACCTATGGAGGTTGACCATGGTAACCATAAAAAGCTATACGATGACACTCTCTCTTTAGGTTCACTTGTAGTTTGTGATGTCGGTTCACTTGTGTATTTGTGATGTTGAGTCACCTGGATTATTATGGAGTCGTATTGTGTTGTCATGGAGTCATATTGTTTGACGACGATGTCATTCTTTTGCTTGCTTGAGGGTCCCTAGTTATCTCCTAGCACGGTGGGGTGATTCCATTTTGGGAATTACATGGTCGGGTGGTAGTGCCACTTCCCATCAGATGTTCTTGTTCATACCTTCATGCAAGGATTGGCTTCACAAGTGTTTCTATGGATCATGGCTCATGCTCTATCTCATGTTGGAGATTATTGTTATTTGGAGACCTATGTGGTCATTGTATCATGAACTTTTGTAACCTTGTATTTGGTTTAGTTGTAACTTTATATGTATATTAAGAAGCCATGTATTGGAAGAGCAATGTAATCCTATGTTTGGGATGTTTTTATCAGTTTCCTTTATGATATGTGTAAATGCTTATTGAAGAGAAACTATGTTGTATCCTTTCAATCTTTCTATGGTGTATTTGTTATTGCATATGGCTTCTTGTGATCATTGAGTTAACGATAGATTATTGGATTAACCTTAATTGTGGAATTTATCTTTTGGTTTTTATTCTTCGTTGGTAACCCTTAAGGAATTCTGGTGTAAGTCTTTCGCTTGTGTTACTATGCATGTTGTGTTTAATGCACTTATTATGTTTATACTTTAAAAAAAAAATTGTTTCACCCTTGTTGTGGGTTTTCCTTTGGGGTTCTTGGCGGGGCATTACATGTTATTCCTAGATATGTGAGACTGAATCACAATCCTAAGCAGATTATTGGAGATAAGGATGTTGGAGTACTAACCAGAAGAAGAATCGGAGATAATTCTTGCATGATCTCCACCATTGAACCAAGAACTGCTAACGAGGCATTTGGTGATGATCATTGGGTTAAAGCTATGGAGGAGGAATTGGATCAAATTGAGAAGAACAACACTTGGACCCTAGTACCTCGACCGGTAAATAAGAATGTTATAGGTACTAAATAGGTATACAGGAACAAGTTGAATGAAGATGGTGTTGTAGTTCGCAACAAGGCAAGGTTCAGTCTACAAGGGTTATGGGCAAGAAGAAGGGGAAGATTATGGTGAAACTTTTGCACCAATAGAAAGAATAGAAGGTGTCAGAACTTTACTTTCATTTGTAGCCAATAAGAAGTTCAAGGTATATCAGATGGATGTCAAGTCTACATTTTTTAATGGGATATTGGAAGAAGAGGTATATATAGAGCAGCTAGATGGTTATGCTTTGACTAATGAGAAAGACATGGTATGCAGATTACATAAGGCTTTATATGGATTAAAGAAAGCACCCAGAGCATGGTATGAAAGGCTTCATACACATCTAATGAAGATAGGCTTTCTGAGAACCAGTGATGATAGTAACATATATCTCAAGTCTGAAGGAGATGAAATACTAGTCAGTGAAGTTTTTGTTGATGATAATATATTTGGAGGTAATGATGACATGAGTGACAGTTTTGCAGAGGAAATGAAAAATGAGTTTGAAATGTCTTTAGTAGGGGAAATAAAAAATTTCATAGGCTTGCAAATACAGCAAATGAAGAATGGTATTTTCATTACTTAGTCTAAGTATGTGAAAGAGGTTTTGAGGACATTTGGCATGAGTGATTGTAAACCAGTTGGGACACCAATGGTTACAAGTTGTAAGTTGTCCAAGGAAGATGAATCTAAGTCTGTTGATGAGAAGAAATGCAGGTCAATGATTGGTAAATTGCACTATGTTGTTCACAGCAGACTAGACATAGCCCATGTGGTTGGCATAGTTGCTAGATTCCAAAATAATCCTAAGGAAGACACACCTGATAGAAACCAAGAGAACCTTTAGATACCTGAAAGGTACTGTTGACTATGGATTATGGTATCCATATGGAGGAAACTTTGATTTGAAGGCATACACAAATGCTGATTGGGCAGGAAATGTTGATGACTGGAAAAGCACAACCGGTGGAGCATTTTTTCTTGGAGGAAGGCTTGTTTCATGGAGTAGTAAAAAGCAGAGTTGTACTTCACAATCTACTGCTGAAGTTGAGTATGTTGCAGCTTATATGAATTGTACACAGGCTATTTGGATGAGGCACATTTTGGAAAGTTTTAAGATGAAGATTTCAGAACCTATAAAGATTTTATGTGATAACACAAGTGCCATAAATATTTCCAAGAATCTTGTTTTGCACGCATGAACCAAGCACATTGAATTGAAGTATCATTTCTTGAGGGAAAAATTTTAGAGCAAAGATGTTATCTTAGAGCATGTTTCTACCAAGGAGCAGCTTGTAGATATTTTTACCAAACCTCTGCCTCAGACTACTTTTGAGTATCTTAGTTAGGGATTGTCCCTCTTCATGAAGTTAGTTGAACGTGATGTTGACTACATCAATCCTTGAATCACTTGCAGAATTTTACAAGGGTTGATGTAGAAGTGGATGTATTCCACATGGGGAGCATCAAGTTGCAGTATGTTGTTGATGCACAGTGAAACTTAACATTACATGTTTTACTTTCAATTTGGCATCATTGTCAAAGGGGGAGAAGAATTATGTGATTATGGGAAGGAAAACCAATGACAGACTAAAGACAGAGAGAGATGTGAATACTTGGTAATGTAAACTAGGATTCCTATTCATAGAGAGAGATGTGAATACTT
Source organism: Cryptomeria japonica (assembly GCF_030272615.1). Lineage (NCBI taxonomy): Eukaryota > Viridiplantae > Streptophyta > Pinopsida > Cupressales > Cupressaceae > Cryptomeria > Cryptomeria japonica. The sequence continues at coordinate 516,271,600 of NC_081405.1, read as the reverse complement.
GGTAATGTAAACCAGGATTCCTATTCACAATCACAGCAGCAAAGCAAACGTGTTGATATTTTGTATTGCCATCAATGCCAAAGGGGGAGATTGTTGGCATTTGCATGAAGATTGCATTAATGATATGTTATGTTGTCATTGATGTCAATTGAGCTGGTAATGATATTGTTGATATTGTCTTGTAACTAGTAGGAAGAACTTTTTGATGGTTATTCTAAACCGGTATGTAAGTTTGTAAGTTGAACCTATAATCGGAGTAAAAGGTTAAACCCTTTCTATGTTATGCAATCGGTAAACCCTATCAATTGTTTTTGTTAAACCCTAACCAATTAAGGTTGTTGAACTGGTTATGTTGGTTTATGATCTGATGTTGAGTGGTAATGATGGTGACATGTAAGGTCATTGTATGAAGAAAAGTTCAAAATGTTTTGGTGCAATTGTTTGTCTAGGGAATGAGAAAAGTGTATTGCATCTAATGCAAAGCACGTGATGAGTTACTGAGCTCAATGAAGCGGTAATCAAGGAGCGGTTGAGGTTTTCTTGATTGATGTGTAGAGATTGCTATGAAATCCAATGGGCATGCTTGTACCGACTTGCTTGTAATCCCGATGAGAGGATTAGATTTTTGTTGTGTTACTGACCTAATTGATTTGTATTTAAGGTTGATGAAGTTATTTTGTTTAGTGTTGACAAGAATTGACAAAAATTAGTTGATTGTGTGATTGTCAAATCGGAGAATGAGTCTGCAATTTAAGTAAAGGTAGATAAAAGCTTAAATGGATCTGATCAAGCAAATTTAGTTCTATTCAGACAGATCAAGAAAATCTTGTTGTTTTCTAAAAATTACAGCAGAATTAAAATCCCCTAACCGGGTAAGCTCTAACAAGCTTAGTTACTTATTAATTCCTCTAACAAGGTGGTCCATTAGATTGGATTTTCAAATCCTTTACTGAGGTTACTCCTTACAGGGTATTTTCTTCTAACAAGGCATTTGTAGTCAATCCCTTAACTGGGTGATTCCTAATAGGATCAGTTCTTAACAGGACTTTTGTAAAAGCTTTAACAAGCTTGGCTCCTAACAGGGAGAAATTCAGAAGAGTTCAGATATTATCTTGTGAGTCTCATCTCACCGTGGTTTTTACCTATTTGGGTTTTCCACGTATAAATACTTGTTTCATGTGGTGAATTTTTTTATGGTTATGATCTTATGGTTGATTTGATTAACTACTTAATTATTTTTGATAAGGCATGATAACTGAAAGCATTGAGAAGTGAAGCATTGGCATATGATAAAGCATTTGGATGTTTACAAGTTAAATGTTGTTTACTGTTAAGTTGTTGTAACAGTCAATCGATATTCTTATGAGTATTGATCTTGACAGTGGTATTTCATTAATAAGTTTACTTTGTATGTTTGAGTTTGAGTTTGGGAAGTTTGTATCAATTTTTTTATTTACTGATTCACCTCCCCCGCCCTCTCAGTAATCTACCGTATACTTATTCTTGCATCATACAAATTTGTGATAAATTATAATCTTATCATTTTTTTATACAGGAAATATCCATAGTTGCTTCATCAATGGTGAGCCCTCCTCCGTGTACTGGAGAAGCATCTTAGGCTTCAGTTCACTTTTGTTTGATATATTACATTAATTGTTTTTAACCTACAATACTTATCATTATATTATTTATATTTGATCTTTAATCATTTTTTCATACAGGTAATAGTGATAGCTGCTCCATCAATGGTATATTATATTTTTTAAGTGTTTTTGATGTATATATGTTAGTACATTGTATTAATTATACATTTAATCTACAATAGCCCCCTTCGTAGTTCAGCCATAACTTGGAGCCTTTTAAGTTTGTGTTCAAGAAAGCTCCTAAGACTGACAAGGAGAAGAGACCGAAGACATTAGATCCAATATTAGCCGATGAGGTAATATACATTTTAATTGCAAAGAAATTATAGTTAAATGGATAGTTATGTTGATAATTGTGAACTATTTTCTACAAAAGGATTCTAACTTGGCTTTTGAATTGTGGTTTTGCAACCATCTACAGAGCCGCATACTGCATCGAAGAGGCTCGATTTTGATGATCCACCACAAGTATAGGATCATATAGTGTTAGTTGTGGTCATTGAATGACCAATACATGTAGATATATTCTACATTTTTATTGGATATTTATTTGGACATGGCATATGCCACATTTTTGTAATACTTGTATTGACTTGGCATACATGCCTTTTTTGATATATATAAATATTGATATTTAATACAATAAATGTGTATTGAGTTCATTATTGTGTATTCGTTGTATTTGGTGGCTGCTCTTTTATAAAGTTAAATGATTATTTGCCATGTAATCAACAATATGAATATAAACAACAAAAATCTTTGATATAAAACATTGCAATCGTGGAATATGATTTGATAAACTTTCTAAAATATTGAATTAACCCTATAAAACTCCTTGTATTGAGTTCATTATTGTGTATTCGTTGTATTTGGTGGCTGCCCTTTTATAAAGTTAAATGAATATTTGCCTATGTAATCAACAATATGAATATAAACAACAAAAATCTATGATATAAAAAATTGCAATCGTGGAATGTGATTTGATAAACTTTCTAAAATGTTGAATTAACTCTACAAAACTCTTTGTTTCAATGAAAATGAAATTCAATGGTAATGATCAGAATTGATCCATAGTAATGATCAGTGGATGCTTTTGATTCCTTTCATATATATTTGTCAATGTGTGTGGTGTAAGAGCACCCTCATGCTCGAAATGGTCAAATTTTGGTTCTCGTCTTGTTTTGCCATTGTTTTATCTAAATAGAGTAATTTGGGACCATTAATGATCATTTGATTCCATTTGTGAAAGTTTGGGGTCATTTGGATAAAAGATTTAAAAGTTGCTCATTTTTTGTCAAAGTTGCTCACTTGTTGTCAAAGTTGCTCACTTGTTGTCAAAGTTGTCAAAGTTGTCAAAGTTGTCAAAGTTGCAAGATAGGATAGAATTGTCTCTATTCACCGTGTGCACAAATCAACGTCATGAGCACGTCCAGGTGGGCAAGTTTATGCTAGGCATTCTCCTGACATGCCTCCCAAAGCGTCGGCACGTCGAGAGTCATACCCTACCGACACGATCTCTCAAGTGCCCTAAGTCCAAAAAATTGTCAAACTTTGACAAACTATTTCTCCCAATCCATGACACATATGTTTGATCTGTTTGAACTTGTAGGGTCACGCAAGGCTTGTCTACAATGGCCTCTTAGTTTTTGACGACTTGAAGCCATTTTCAATTGGTAGCATTTTTCGCCTGCTGAAAAAACCGTCAGTTGTATGCAATGCAAAGTTGCAAGATAGGCTAGAATTGATTTCGTTCATCATGTGCACAAACCAACATCATGAGCGAGTATGGGTGGGTAGGTTTATGCTAGGCATGCTCCTGTCATGCCTCCCAAAGCATCGGAACACCGAGAGCCATACCCTACTGGTGCAATCTCTCAAGTGCCTTGAGTCCAAAAAAATGTCAAACTTTGACGGATTGTTTCTCTCAATCCAGGATAGATATGATCGATTTGTTTGAACCTATAGTGTCATGTGAGGCTCTTCTACAATTTCCTATCTCAATTTCTAATGACTCGGAGCCATTTTCAATTGGTAGCATTTTTTTGCCTACTGCAAAAACTGTCAATTGCATGCAATGTAAAGTTGCAAGATAGGCTAGAATTGATTTCGTTCGTCGTGTGCACAAACCAATGTCATGAGTGCATCCAGGTGGGTAGGTTTATGCTAGGCATGCTCCTTTCATTCCTTCAAAAGCACTGGAACATCGAGAGCCATACCCTACTGGGGTGATGTAGAAGTTGCTTGACAACTTTTTTGACAACTTTTTTTATAATAATGACATTTTTTTCTCAAATTGTATCTAGACTCAATCTATGACTCCCATGATGAAATAATGACTCAAATAAATCTTCATGATTATATAAGAATCAAGAATGCTCATGATTGACCTTATCACATCACATAAACTCAAAACATAGTCACAAAACATTGTCACATATTATTCAAAATTTTGCCTCTAAATATGGACAAAACAGCTGTTGGATATTTAAATATACAAAAAATGTGTTACAAATCATCTCATGGGCTTTTATACAAGATTTTTTATTTAAATATGTGCAATTCGGCTCATCATCATTTTAATATACAAAATTTGGCATCTAAATATGTACAAATCAGCTCATGGCCACTTAAATATATAAAATTATGCCCCTAAAAATGTACAAATCATCTCATGGGCATTTATATATACAAAAAATGAATATAGAACAATTCACCGGCGATATATACAAAATTCTCAAAATCATTCTATTATGGATCATAGAATCAATCAAGTGAGCCTTCAGGATCAACTCTAACTTGTATTGTGTCAAGTATTGCCTCGTGGTCAGCTTCATGAACTTTCCATAAAATCTTGTTATGAGGTCTACCACGATACTTCATCAAATGAATATTTGTTGCAACAACAAGGTTAGAGAAATGAAGAATATGTATGTGTGTTTCAAAGTCCTCAAACAACCAAACATCGGAATTCTTGATAGGGTATCTCCTAAGCCATGTTCGTGTCATGACAATAGACCCTATTGGGTACTCAATACCCTCTCAGTCAATGATTGTGGTTGTCAATTTTCTTTTAGGCTCAACACAGTGACACAAAAAGTAATATGTTCCTTCTTCATTGTTCTCTTCTGCAACAACTGCATACACATGACCTGCATTTTATAAAGTGATAATTTATACCAAAAATAAATTGTGATATACAACAAAATGAACCAAAAAGAATACTTGCAAAAAAATTAACTCAAAAAATCACCTGAATCCACTAGGTCGAATACATGGTCAGAATCCACAGATGTCTCCATCTGGCTCAATTGTAGTGCTTTGGGAATTTGATATGTATCAATGGGAACCAATGCTCTACAAGACCATTTGTCAACCCACTCTTGTGATTGACATTCTTCCCACAAAAAAAACATGCACGAAGAGAAAAAACATACCACCTGTCTCATATAAATTACTAGTGAACTTGCATTTGAACTCATAAATGAGTGCATGTCACTCGATCCTGGAACTGTACAACAATCTAGATAGTTTTCAATGTTAGATTCAATGATCAACCAAAAATATCTACAAACCATTGACGTACCTGGATTACCTGGACCCGTCATAGAGTTACACCATTGCACAATTGTTTTTGCATCTATCAACTTAGCACCACCTTTGTACTTCAATTCTTCAGTCACAAAACATATTTATCTGTAATTATTTATTAGGAAAATAATGCTTATTTTTTTCATTTATGGAATTGAAATGAAAAGGAAAAGGAATTGTTAGTGAAATAAGAAAATAATGAAATGATTTACATGCAAATGAACGATCAGTATTATTTTCATTGTGAAATTAGGATCGCCATTGCTAATGAGAAATTGAGTGTGAGTGAATGCAGGAATAGGTGAACACGAACGAAGGCAAGAACATGGTTCAGGTAGAGTTGTTTTAGCTCTTAGAATTTGCTAGAATAGATGGGAATCTCACACACCACGTTAGAATTTATAATCTACATCGTGCAAAGATAGATGATTTAAATGACTTTATCTGAGTGTTTGTTTAAATGACAAATTTGGTATGAGTAGCCTTCATTGATATTTCTTTAATTCGAATAAAAATAGATTTTAATGTTTTTAAATGATTATACGTGTATTTTAATGATTGAATGTGCATTTTGTGTGAAGATAATGTATAAATTTCTTAATGAGATATCATGCTTATATTTCTACTTTTTTATTTCTAGAAATGACATATCTATATATATGTATATGTGTATATGAAGTATATACACACACATATATATGTATATGATTTATATAATGTTTAGAAAAAGAAAAGATATTTAAATTTGAATTGATTTATTACTATAAGTTATATATATATATATATATATATATATATATATATATATATATATATATATATATATATATATATATATATATATATATATATATATATATATATATATATATATAGATATAGATATAGATATATATATATATATATAGATATATATATATATATATATATATAGATATATATATATATATATATATATATATATATATATATATATATATATATATACGTATTATATATGTATATGAGTTCGAATAATAATTCGATCATATACATATAAACACGTACATAATTATTATATATGTAAATATATTTTTGAAATAAATTATTTTATTTTATGTAGATTCATTGTTTAAATATATATATATATATAATCATGGAAAGTGATTTATTAAAGAACATGTTAACTGATTAGTATTGGCGGACTTATTAATGCATTGAGTTAAGCATATTGCAAGTTTATAGGGAGAAGTCGATATTAGTGAAATCAACTTGGCCGAGACTTAAATGTCACTTAGACTTAGGAAACCATTTTCAAAAGGAAATCAGTATTAATATTGATCATGCAACAACAAACACTTAGTGGTTGAATAAAGATGGACTGCAGGTTGAATACAGACTTATCAACATGGTTAAAGTTGTAGGAATAAACATTGCATGTCATGCAAACTTTTCCACATGCCAACGGTGATGCATGGATGACAATTAAAATGTTGAATGACAGGAAGGGAGTCAGTATTGCTACCAACTACCCACTCAAACCTCCACTTTCACATGCATTAAAATTGTCATATCACGTGGCATGGACAAATAGCTATGTGGCATGAAAAAATAGTTATGTGGCATTAACAAACAGTTATGTGGATGACCAACCACATGAAATCACTGATATAAATGAATTTAAACGGTATGTGTAGATCGAAATACCACATGCTCGCAATATAATAGATTTTGAATTCTTTTGGGACTATTACCATAACTATAACAATTAGAGGTGTCAAATATAAACTCAGATAACAAACCACCACTCAGAGAGATTGGCTCGAAAATAGGAAGAAATATAGATTGGATCAGTACATATAGACCGTTGTTTTGGTAAAACTTAAAAAGGAGGACGGTATTGGAAATGGGGAGAAATAGGCAGAGTATAGTAAAGATAGATCAAAGAATAGAGAACAGAATATAGAGTAGTGAATAGAGAAGAGAGGTAAAAGAACAGAGAAGAGAGAACTCAAGGGATTAAATAGCATAGAGGTTTGGAAATCCAAACGTATTGCAGATAGAATTGGAGAAGATCGTCACTAATCATATCAGACTTTACTCAAATTTCGAAGGTAGGCTCTTAAATGAGTGATAGATTGTTTTATAATTAGAGAAAAGAACAAAATTATCTTGAGAGTTGTATATTTTAGATCATTAGTAAAGAAAAGAGTTTAATTTTTTAATTAGATCCTTACAATACAGGACATGATGATTATTTGAAATTTCGTTGAAAAAGCCATATAAGTATGTGCATTATGAATTATCATTTTATTTTATACCCGTTATGGAAAATTACAAAATTCAGCTAGTTGAATTCATAAATCATGGGAAACACATGTTAGTATCGAACTAAACATGTTATTCAAGAAAAGAAGTAGATAATCAAAAACATGTGGAAAAATAGAAAACTTATGCGCTCTAAACTTAGAAACTTGAAACCATAAGATGCATGATTACGCTATTTGGATTTTATGGGAAAAGATAAAAGAATGTGTACTCATAATTTCTATTTATGAATTTTTGGATTAGATATCATATAAATATTACATATCATCAGGAATGTCTGAGTTTAGCAATGTCAAGGCACCAAGGGGAGGTGCATACACAAAAAATATATAGTTGATGAGCACCTCCATTGTGGGGAGATGATTACATTAGATACACATATTTATAACAGCAAAAAAACAAAATAGACAGTCTTAGAGAACTAGGAAAATAAGATTTCAGATTTTGGTGCAGAGTTGGCTCCTAATGGAGGGATCCAAGCCACCCATCCCATCTTTCCATCCTGCCATTCTTCCACTCGACCATCAAGTATGTCCTATTTGTGGGGGTGTGAGGTGCGCTCATGGATCAGGTCAGCTTCCTCCTGAGAGATCTCCATGCGTAGGTGTCTATGTTCCATTTGCCTCATGAAGGCCATTAGTGCTTGTTCAAATGTGGCCTTGCCTGGTTTATCCCTCTCCCACGTGAAGCAATGAGATAGCTCTTAGATGTACACAGTGGTGGCTCCTTCCTTTATCCATCTGTCAAATTTGTCTGAATCCAGCTTTATTACCACAGTGACCTGCATCGAGACAGTGTAAAAAATGAGTCTCCTAAGAGACTCAGTGAGGTGCCTGGTGTTGTTATCAAAGACGTCATCATTGTGATACTTCAAAATGAGCCAAAGAACCTCTAAAGAAAAACAAGACCAAAAGATATTTGCATTTTTCCTATAGCCCTTAATGTAGCCGAAAATAACATCTATGATTTCAACAAAATTAGATTCCAGATTAAGGCCGAACAATCTCCATATTTCTTTTGCAAAGTGACATTAAAAAAAAATATGTTTCACAGTTTCAGCTACTCTACATATTTTACAGTTTATGCAATTACCCTCCTTATCTTTTATAGGGAGTTTATTTAACAGTAGGTGCCTACCAAAGAATTGTTGTTTTGGTTCATTTTGAGCCATCCAGAACTTGCCCAACCTATCTTTCCAGTCCTTTGGTTCCCAGTTTAGCCCCCAGCATCTGTTAAGGTGAAGAAATATGGTATCAGCCTCAGTAAGTGAAGAATAAATTCATTTGGATTTAAGGGAGGGGAGAGGTGTGTCATCAGCCTAGTAGAGTGCAGAGAGGGGGGAGTGAGGGAGAGGAGGGTGAGAGGGAGGGAAAACAAAAGCTAAGGCCATTTTAAGGATGTTATAGGTCCTGCTTTAGGATGTCGGAATAGAGAAGGTGAGTTTCAGCTCCTCCCACGTTCTCAATTGGCCATTCTCAAATATCTAATCAAAATATTTAATACCCATATTGTGTCATTTCAATGCAGAGCAGCCTTGAAGAGCGGTTAAGGGTTTCCCATTATGAAATAGATTCCACCAGATTGATCTGTTATTGGCAATCTGCCCCTGTATAGTTCCATTCACTTTGATGTGTACCAAGTGCTTCACATGTTCCCAAGCTTTCCATAGGGACTTAAAGACCTCATAACCAGTTGGGGATACCTCTATCTGTCCAAAAAGAAGGTCAAGCATGGGGAGATCCTTCCATTTCCTAGCTTTCTTAGGGATTGAGGATGCAATATTATTTCTTAATAGAATTTTCCATGGCTCATCCCCTTCCATGGCCTTGAGAATCCACTTGGAGGCGAGGGCAATGCCCTATAGTTTGAGGTCTTTTAACCCCATCCCACCAGAAAGCTTATGCACAGTGCACCACTCCCATTTCACTACATGTTGCTTCCTAGTACCTTTTCCATCTGACCATAGGAATTCCCTAATCTATTTTGGATATGATTGAATTGGTAGTTTTTAAAGAGCCAAGCAGAGGAGAAATAGATATTATATGATGCCAATATCTTTTGACAGACTTGAAATCTTCCAGCCAAAGACAGATAGTTCTTGTTCCATTTAGAGAGCTTCTTCTCTATGTTATTTCTTACCCATTCCCACATTTCTTTTAAATTTGGAAGGACAGAGAAAGGGATGCCTAGGTATTTTACAATCTATGTAGGGCCCAGCCAGTTGAGAGATAATTTTGAAAGCCAGATCGGGGGGTTATCATCCCAGCCAAGGAGATTGGATTTGTGCATAGCTATCTTACTACCAGAGGCTAGGCAAAATATATCTATATTTTTCAGCAGAGCAACAAGGTTTTCTTCCTCAAGTTTAATCAAAATTGCAGTATCATCAGCAAATTGGACATTACATATTTCTTTTTTGTCAGGTAAGGATATGCCCCTAACAGGAGGAGTGATAGAGGAGTCTTTAAGTAAGTAGAACATTGCATCAATAGCTAGAACAAATAGGGCTGGAGCTAAGGGACATCCTTGCTTGATAGATCTAGTTAGTGTAAAATTGGAGGACCTTACCTCATTTACTTCAATGGAGGCATTGGCATCACACAATAGTGTTTTGACTAGTTTACAAAATCCAGGGGGGATCCTAATGATTGAAGCATCTGAATGATATATTCCCATTCTATTCTATCATAAGATTTCTCAAAGTCTATGAGTAGCATAGCTCCATTTTGCCCTAATTCCTTTGCCCAATGGAGTGATTCCCAACTTGTGATTAGGTTTTCCAATATATACCATCCTTTGACAAACCCTGTTTGAGTAGTACTAATAATCTTAGGTAATATTTTCTTCAATCTGCATGCAGACAATTTCACTAAGATTTTATATGACACATTCAACAGTGTAATAGGTCTCCAGTTTTTAGTTAGGGTTTTGTCACCCTGTTTAGGGATGAGCTTGATCAGACTTTGGTTAATGTTTTCTCCTAGGGATCCAATGTGGATAGCCTCAGTATATAGAGAGTGAAGATCATCCACAACCCATTCAATATTTTCTTTGTAGAATTCTATCGAAAATCCATTAGGGCCAGGGGATTTGTCATTATTGAGGGCCGATATATCTTTCCTGATTTCTTCTTTAGAAATAGTCATTTCAAGCATCTTACTATCTTCCTCATCAAGAAGTTTGGGGACCAAAGACATGACTATCTTTCTAGCATTATCCTTCTCCTCCCTAATTGGTTTTGCAAAGAACAATTGCTTGTAGAACTGAGCAAAGCACTCTAGAATTTCAGTTGGCTCAGAGAGTTTCTTATTTTGTTCCCATATGGTGTCTATTTTCTCTCTTGCTTGTTTCATTTTAAGAATCTGGAAGAAGAATCTAGATCCTTGATCCCCAGTATCTAGCCAGTTTAACTTAGCCCTAGTTCTCCATCCTTTGATTTTCTGATTTTGCAATCTTCTAAGATCATTCTTGGCCTTAATTAGATGATTGGTGAGTGCTACATTCTCAGGATCCCTTTGAAGATCAAGCTGAGCCACTTGTAGGGAATAATGCAATTACATCTCAGAGGCTCTGGCATCTTTAGCCTTCTTTTTACCCACAGCCTGACAAAGTGAGGTCCAGGTTATAACATTTTGGTTCCATCTATCAATGTTGGACAAATGGTTGTTGTCATATTTATTAAACATTCTTACCAGTCACAGTGCACATTTTAGGTCATCATCCTTTAGAAGACTAATGTTCATTCTAAAGTTCAAACTAGGGCTTGGTGGGGCCACTCTACTATTAGTTATCTTTAGCCCAATCATAATAGGGTGATGATCTGATAGTGTATATGGTATGACAACATATTGAACACCCTCCTCATTTTTAACAATTTTGAAGAAGTCTTTGTTGAAGTAAAATCTATCTAGTCTGCAGTAGACTCTCTTATTATACTGTTGGTGGTTACACCAGCTGTACCATATTGACTTATGCTCTCCCTTCTTTCCTGCTATCGGGTCAGTCAGTCTCATCTTGTTAACCATCCTTTCCCAATGTATTCTCTCAACACCTTTCCATTTCACCTTGTTCCCTCCCTGTTTATCTTGTACATTATTTACCATGTTGAAGTCCCCTCCCAAGAGCCAAGGGATGTCTTTCAATTTTGCAAACCATTCCCACATCACCCCTCTTTCTCGGTAGTCATTAGATGCATAGATTGAGTAGAAACCAAATGTAGAATTGTCATTTTGTATGATAGCCCATACTGCCCTTTCACAAGGGGATTGTCCCCATTTAACAACTTTATTCGCCCATTTAGGGTTTAATAATATTGTAGCTCCACCCTTTCCTTTAGGGTGATTGGTGTAGAAGGGAGTGGCCTCCCTCCAGATGGATTTTAGACCAATTTCTAGGGTAAACCCCACTAATTTTAGTTCTTGGAGCATAAGGCAATCAATGTCCTTGTGTATATTTAGAAATATTTTGACCACATATTTCCTGTCAGGGGCCTCTAGTCCCCTGATGTTCCATGAGATGGTTTTCAGCATTAGGAGGTTAATTCAGAAGTGTCCACTAGGGATTTAAATCCCTCAAAGCACTTAGGCCATTCCTCAGGTTTAGAAAGATGACCAGCATAAAAGGCCACTATTGAGAGTGGTCTACCTCTCTTCTTCCTAAGTTTAGAGAGATGCTCAGGTCCCAATGATTTTTTCCTAGTTATAGTCTCTTTATTGGCCTTAGGAGACAATTTTCTCCTTTTTTTTTTTATTACCAGCTAGGTCTTCTCCCCCATTATTAGTTCCAAAATCAAAGGTTTTGGGATGAGGGGAAAATGAATTATCCCCCTCATTACTGCTAGTCACAATTTCATCAGACTTCAACCCAAGTCCAGTACCATGACCATTCTCTAGAGGTTGGTCGGAAGGGGGAATGGTAGGCCCCATCTCCCCATCAGTGTTATCAGATGCCTTCTCAGGAGGTTTGGTGGGGTGTGGTGTTGAATCACCTCCATCCTTAGTCTCCAAGGGAGTATTTGCAATTTGAGGAATGCTCATATCCCTCGTAGGGTCAATTTTATCCCTACATTCAGGCCCTAGAGGGGAATGACTAACAACATCGGTAGCACTAGTGGTAACATGAGAGCCACCATCCTCCCCTTCAATCAACTCTTGGAGGAAGGGTGTGGTATAGGATTCAAACTCCTTTTTTTGGTTACTTAATGTTAGTTCAAGTTGTTTTCTGTGTTCTGCAGCCATTTTCAACTTTTCCAAGACAATTTGCTGAGCATTTTGAGTTATGGGTCCACCTTTAGTGGAGATTTTAATTACATCTGGTTCCAGTGGCTTAGATTCACTAGCAGCTAAATTAGCTTCTTTTAGGGCCAACTGATACTTGAGTAAGGATTCAGAAATCGAGGGAGGAGCACTGGCAGGAATAGGGCAAGCTTGTGGTCGACAGTGTGGGGGAGTAGGTTCGGATGGGGGTAGTGATTTAGTAGAGATAGGCTGAGTATTGATGGATGCATCGAGAGGTGAAGGGGCAGAGTGCATTGGGTGAGGAGTAGGGTCATTCTTCTTAGAATTTGAGGGGTCTTTTGGGGCCGGATGTAGGTGGTTTCGAACAGAGGACTTCTTGGAAGAGGTACCATTTTTCCTTCCCATTAGAGGGCAATTTTTAAGGAAGTGCCCACTTCTTCTACATTTATGACATGCATTAATCCCCCCCAAATACTCTAAGGGACATGAGAATAACTGGTTTTCAATACATATATCTATTCTAGAGGGGAAAGTTGAGCCAGGGTTGAAAGCAATGAGTACCCTCGATTCCATATGGGGTAGTAATGCAGCAGAGGAATCAATTTTAATTACTTTGCCTAGAGGTTCAGTGATTTTTGTGATACAGTTCCATAAAAAATGGGGGGACATTTTTAATAACTACCCATTTAGGGTTAGAGAGTGCCATGTTTTCTTCATTACATGCAAGAGGGGTCCAGGGAACGGCCCTAAAACAGGCATTACCTATATTCCAGAATTGTTTATCGACAACCTTCCTCTGTGTTTCTTTATCATTAAAAAAAATAAGAAATGGCCCTTTTTACAACATTCTACAAAATGAAAAATGAATTCCAAATTTTATACACCAAGTATCTTGAAACCATTTGTTCAAATATTGTCTAGATGGTATTCTATCTACATTAAGGGCTGCTAAAAAAATCACAGAATCCCTAAGCCTAGAAATTATTTTAGAAATGCAATCAATCATAGAAGAATTAGGTTTAATGATGAACCTTGAGGCCAAGCCAACCTCACCTTCTTCGCGGGCTTGGGTTGCCATTGCATCGTGAGCAGCCTCTGGTTCGAATCTCACCTCATCTGGGAAGGTTGTGCAGAGCCCTTCGACAGCTTGACGAAATGTTTTTTTCCCACCGTTGGTGTTTTGGTGGGTATTAATCCCAACGCCATCGGAGTTCTTCTCCATTAATGGAGGCATGAGGATGAGTAAATGCAGGGGCTTCCCACTAGGTCTAGGAGCCCCAAGTGGAGAGTCGACCTGCTGCCAAGGACTATTCGTATTCGTCCTTAGTTTCAGAGCTCTGCCAAATTACCTTCTCTTTTTTTCCTACCTCCTCTATTTATGAATTTTACTTTTATCTATATGCTAAATATGCATACATGTGTTACACTTTCTTATTTTTAATTCTTATCCTTGATTTACTTGAAAAGATAGAAGCGAAAGATTGCTTTCTTATTGGATATAATTGATTGTAAATGAAAGATTGTTTCTTCTATATTTACTTGAAAAGATAGAAGAGAAAGATTTCTTTCTTATTGGATATAATTGATTGTAAATGAAAGATTGTTTCTTCTATATTTACTTGAAAAGATAGAAGAGAAAGATTGATTTCTTATTAGATATAATTGGTTTTAAACAAAAGATTGTTTCTTCTATATCTCTTAAATGAAAGGTTGTTTTCCTTAAGAATGTAATTTTATCATGCAAGAAATGGGAAGCTATACTTGAGAAAAGAAAGATTGCCTTCTATGTACTTCTCATGATTTTATATGATACTATAAAAGCTAGATATGTTTGTGTTTGTGGGAAAGTTACCTTCTGGGATGAGTGTCGAATGTGGAATCATAGAGAGAATAGTTTTCTTTTCCAAACTATATTTTATTGATATGCATAGCATTATACTCGGTCGAGTAACTTATTGACCATTGAAATAGATGGATTTATTTATGCCCTCTACCATATCCTTGATTGATCTTGCTTGTTTCTTAATGGAATTAGAAAATAGAAAATGCATGTATCATTCTAGGCACGCACCAGATTCCATCTTGTCTATCGAATTCTTTTTGCTAAGAAATTTGTGTAAGGTTGGGTATTCTTGATTGACCAAAAATTCTGGGGAAGTTTAAGCTTCAAGGTTGGGTGGAAAAAGAACTTGAATATTGTTCTCGTCTTCATTCTAAAGATTGCATTGAAGATAGCTTGGATTGCAGATCAAAGGATGCATCTCATCCTTTACTTTATATTTATCTTGTTATATGAACTTAAGGCATTTGAAAGGCCTAAGTATTGTATGTAGATATGATTGAGATACTACTTACATATTCTTATAGAATAAAGAATCTTTATCTCTTTAATAAATCTCTTGTTTATTGTGATATCATTTGGAATGATCATTTAGACTCAAGGACGGAATAGTTGAAGTAAATAGACTTATTAAGGGAATTATGAGTTTATTTAAGAATAAAGGGTATTTCATTTTAGTATGGAATTTAGAATTTTTTACGTCTTTACATTTTGGTATCAGAGCTCTAGGTTTATAACACTAGGGCCTATGACCATTACAGTAAAGAAGCATTCCTTGATATAGGAATTGTTGTATTGCAATGGGTTGTAGAACTACTAGAGCTAGATCAAGAAACATGAATGGAAGACTTGGCCCGATTCTTGATCTTTTGAATCAATAGAATGCTAGGATGGATGGAATTAAACAATAATCTTGAAGAGTTGGTGAGGTTTGAAATGAACAACCTTGACAGGAAGACCAACCAAGAAATGAAATTCCTAGAGCTAAGGAACAACCTGATCATTGAGTTAGGATTGAAGGGGAGATAGCCAAAGACTTGAAAAGGATATCCCCACCTAAGTTTGATGGTAAGACCATTGGTGATGGTGTTAAAGCTTGGGTAATTGAGATGGGACAATGAGAAATCTAAGAAGGAAAAGGGAATCTCACCTACCATATTTCCTAGAAACAAGACTAGTCTGACTATCCTTATCAAGGAGATCAAAGAAAATAAAGAATGTCTATATGAGCATCTTCCTTCTGATTTGATAGTAATTAGTTCAGATGAGTCTGAAGGATATACGGTCCCATCAATTCCATGAGTGGAGATATATATATTTATGTGATATCATTTTTATTTTTATTTAAACAATGATAAATAAAGTTGTTGTTTTGCTAAAGCAGTATGGTGCTATAATAGGCGGAAGAAGAGTATCTCCTAGACTTAGCACATTTAAATGGACACATATCTTGGATAATAGTCTCCTGAGTGGAGATGAGCACTTTAAAGTATGTTTCTTATACAGTATAGTTGTAGTTGAGATCTTATAACATTGATAGCTATCGTAAGAACCTAGACGCATTGGATGCTTGATTTATTAAACTATGTTCCTAGACTGGTATTATTCTAACTTGTTCTTGTGAAAGATATAGATACTATTCTATTATAATCTAAGTCTGTAGTGTACAAGGTAGGTATTATATGGAGGTATTATTTGGATAGAAATTATGGATGACACCTTCTTAGGACTCCGTCTTCTTTTATGTGCTCAAGTTTTGTGGTCCTTTTTGACACAATGGCGAAACTATTGGTACTAAGTTTGATATTCTCTCTAGAATACTTTGGAAAGGATACCCCAAGGTGTTGTAACACTCCATCACATGTGACTACTCTTAGTCACATAGTTCATGTGATATATATCTAGTTTGATGCTTTGTTTGGTTTATTGATGAATTCTTTGATTTTTGATTATTTGGATTTGGCTTTTCTTAAGCCAATCATATTTTTATTTTGTAATCGGGTGAGTCACCAATTTTCTATCTCTATTTTTGTGGCCCTTGGTCACACTTGAATTATTGTTTCATTATGCGCATTTTGTAATTTACTATTTAAATTGATCATTGTTCTCTTAATCCTTATGGTGGCTAACATAATGTTTAATTTTTTAGCATTTTTCGATTTGCATAATGCATTCATTCCCTATCATGTTCATAGCGAACCCCTGATAAAATGTACAAGGGAGTAGAAGTTGGAGAATGTGCCAAGCATAGTTGTTTGTGTTAGTTAGGACAAAATGCCATGTATGTGTATAACTTTTAGTTTGAGTGACTTTAATATGAGAAACAAGTGTGTAGATCTCGTAAAGGTATGCATATAACATATATATATTTAGAAGATAGACAAATTTGTTTTCCTACTTTCCTTAAGATCATAAGTTGGTGATGGAGTCTTGGACATCCAAGTACAAGTGGTCTTTGACAAAAACATATTTTGAGTTAGTTGAGTATGGGTTGCATTAGCAGATGCTCAACATATGCTATTAAATTAAGATTTTCTATTAATATGATTACCTTGTTAGTTGTCAGTTAAAGGCATGCCTAGTAGTTCCAAAATATTTATGAGATGTTATAAGTCAAAGGACTGAAACAAAGTTAGTTGGTTGGATTATTTGGAATTAAAAGAAAGTTGAATGACGGATTCTCATAGACCAAGAAAATCTTTATCTACCATAGTTAATTTAAAAATTGACGTGCGATAGAAATTATTTTGGAATCCCTTGGAAGAGTAACATTACCTAAGGGTTAAGTAAGCCTTGGAGTTAGATTTTTTTAGATCATTGGATTGATGGATATGAGTTGAAACCTAATGGTATTTTGAGATACCAAAGGAGGATGTACACACCTAAAGGCAGAAACTTGAGGAAGTCAAAATTGTATAAGGTATACAATACACCTTATTTAGAATATTCCAAAGGTGACAAAGATGGTAGCTGAGTTGAGAACTTTGTATTTTGGCCCAAACTCGGGAAAAGAGTTGATTGAGTATGTGTTACAATGTTTGGAATGCCAACGAATAAAATTTGAGCATGTTCATCTAGCAGGACTTTTATTTCAACATGTCATACCTAAGTATAAGTGGCAAGTAATCAGTATGGATTTAATCCAAGGATTGCATTTAAGTAAGAACAAGCATGATACCGTTATCGACAAATTAACAAAAGTTGCACATTTTGTATGTGTAAATCTTAAGGATGGATCATTGACTCTTGTGAATAAATTATGCAAGAGGTATTCTAATTGCATGGTTAACTAGAAACCATTATTTCAGATAAGGATACCAGGATGACATCTAGATTTGGACAATATTGAATGCATCTTCGGGAACCAGACTGAACTTTAGTTCAAGACATATCATCCTCAGACTGATGGCCAAACAAAAAAGGTTAATCAGGTTGTGGAATATCTTCTACGTATGTATTGCATGGATCGGCGGTACAAGTAGGAGGAGTGTTTGCCTTCGGTTTAGTTTGCATATAACAACTCCTTTCACGCATCTTTAGAGATGGCACCTTTTGGGACACTCTATGAACGAAAGTGTCTCATACTCATTAGTTGGGATAGAATGGAAGATAGGATCATTAATGGTCTTGATTTTCTCAAATAAATGGATGAGTAGATGAATTTGATTAGGACAAGATTGAAAGAGGTAGTCGATAGACAAAAAAAAAAATGCTGATAGAAATAGGACTTTCAGACAGTTTGTTGCAGGAGATAAAGTCTTTTGAGGGTCAAGCCTCATAAGAGTTATATCTCATTTAGGAAATCATCAAAGTTGGCACCTAGATACATGTGACCCTTTGATGTACTGGAAGTTATAAATCCAGTTATAGGATCCAGGAGTGGTGCTAGTGGAGCCCATCTAAATCCTAGATCAACATAGAGTGAAGCTACGTAGCAGAGATTCCACTTAGTATAAGGTTTAGTGGGACCAATATTCTGAGGATAGTGCTACATGGGAGGATGTTGAGATGATTGACCATCATTTTGTTAGGTCCAACAATGAAAGCTAATGTACTAAGAGGGCAGGGGTGAATCAGTACTTCAAAACTTTTCTTTAAAAACAATCTTACTGATAAACATAAACTGTATATAGTTGATCTCATGATATATAAAGCCAAAACATAATTATAGAAATTACAACCATACACATTTCACTCCATAACACAAATATTTTGGTTACGTAGAAACTCTTGGTTAGAGAGAAAAACGGCGATGGGGATGCCACCCACAACTTCACTACTGCAATAATAAAGGTTGCTCAGTTAGAGCTACATGTTTAGCTATTTCTGATAGCTTACCCTATTAGGAGTATCAAGATCTTTATATCTACCTTGCTAAAGGATTTTTACAAACACTTTTACAAAATGTTGTACCTGGTTAGAGGCTTTACAATTTATAGACCTTGTTAGAGTCTTTTACCCTGTTAAAGGTTTCTAACACAACTCAAAATAATTCAATCAAAATCTTTTACAAAATATTTGCAACTTTACATCTGAAATGTTATAGTGGACTTTATGTGCTCAATATGAAATTACCATGCTCATAGCATACCTCGGTAATTGATAGATCAACTTGGTGACCTCTTCTGTATTCTCTGTCCCTTAAACTATTTTCTGAAAATCTTCTCGATGACCTCTGAATACCTCTGTTCAATCATCACATCTTATCTTTTCACAAGATTTTATCTTCAACTCACCATCTTTTTCTCTTCATACTTTTAGATACTCAAATCACTCTTTATATAGATCTCTTAAGGTAGTGATCTAGTTCATACATTGATTATACAAACATGTTTTATCAAATGAATAAACATAGAAATTATTTCATTGGATAAACTTCCTCAAAATCATACAAAATCCTTAAGTGCAATTCCCTATGAAATAACAGTTCCCTGTTCTCAAATCTTGTAACACGTTTCCATATATGTGTCCAGGTTCATTGAATTTGGTAACACGTTTCCACTTGGTTCAGATTAACTCGGTGTACCTTCTTTGCTACTCGGTGGACATAGGAAAGTTACTCGGTAGACAACTCAGTATATATCATCTCGGTGACTAGCCTTTCTTCTGTAACTGACACCCTTAGTGCTTACCGACTGAATCTTTCTGTAGTATTAACCGACTAGGGTATATAGGATGACTTTGAACATAAAACTAATGACAACTTAGTAAATAGTAACAATCTCCCCTTTTGACATTAGTTTGGTATGTTTGACAAAACTCCTTTCAAATTTCATAACACAAAATCTATATACTTACAAAATGTGACTGAAATGACAGTATATACATTCGTTCAAATACATACTTCGAATACATACTCCCCTTATCAATATGTTGTACAAAACTTGATTTGCATGCCCCTAGTGTTCCATGCTCCCCCTGACAATTTCATCTGTACACTCGGATACTCTGTATATACTCGGTACACTCCCCCTTTTTGACAAACATCAAAACTAGTTACCATTTGGTGGGGGCAACTGATCAAAAATAGATTTATACTTATTACGAGCATCATTGAGAGTGTTGGTAAGTCCACCCTTGACACTTTCCATTAAAGAATTCTAAGCATTAATAATAGCTAACAATGAAATCGGACCATCTAAAGTGCTTCCCTCTGCTTGTGTGGATAGTTGGGTAGCTCAGTTGATCTTCTCTTGTACTGATGAAAGGTGGGGAATAAATAATGTCTAAAGAGTCATAATATCCATCCTCATTTTGTGCTCTTCATTCCTAAGTTCTAACTGTTAAGCCATAAAATTTTGCAACTTGTTATAAAAATTCTGAGTAGAATTTGGATCGATAGTCAGTTTATTTGAGAGATCGGTCATCTCTTTCTCAATGGCTTCGATCTTCTGCTTGATATATTTAATAAAGAATGAAAATGTACATAATTTTTGGAATAAATAAATAATGTGCTTGAGTTGAAGGGACAACTCAGCAATGAATCCAACAAGCTTGATTTTACCTATAGCAATGGCTTTCTGCTCTTCTTCAATCATTTTGGTAGTTAGCTCTTTGTCTTTTAATTTGCTAAGGTATTTTGATGCCTCTACTCCTGATGTTTCCAATTGAGTGAGTAGTTCATCCAATTGCATATGGATGGCTACATCTTTACTTACAGTAGCTTCAGGTAGCATGTCTATCAATAATGCTTTAACCTTCTGAAGTACTCAGTTCTTCTTTTGAATGGCTATCTATTTTTCTTGTTCTGCTTGGCTTTGTACAACTCACCAAATTCAATAAGTGCTTTCCCTTTGAGTTTGGAAATGTCAACATTTGGCAGCACAATAGGCTTTGACATATCTATCTTGAAACTGTGCTTCTTTGCTTTCTTATCCTTTGATGATGATGCCTTCACCAGTTGAATGAGTACAAGGGATTTGGAGGCTTGATCTTCCTTGGTATGTTGCTCAGTGGGAGCAACACTTTTGTCAGTTTCTATAGCCTCTATTGTAGCCTTCGGTGATTCCTTGCTTGGGGTCTTAGTGGCAGCAGTTTCAGTGCTTGCAAGAGCTTGAGAAGTTTGCTCATCTGTGGCCTGAGGGGTAGATTCACCTTGTGTAGCCTTATGATCCTCTTTGCCTTGTTCAGTGTCCTGAGGTATCTCGGTTGTCACTTTTTGAGTTACCAGAGAATAGAAATTAACCTGTTCCAAGACTGATTCACTGCTTACCAGTTTGGCATAGGCATTTCCTTCTATCATTTCTTCTTCCCGTGCCTCAGTGTCCATGACATCTTCATCTTGTTGAATAGTTGAAGTGGGATCTTGCTTGGTAATGTCAACTATTTCTACTTCACCTTGATGTTCTTCAATCTGAATTCTAAATATTTCTTGCCATTTTTCTTTGGTTTCCTTTTTTACTTCTAGATAAAGTCCATTCATCATTTTCAAGGCTCTGTGCTTCACTTCAAAATTTGTCTGGTAGTTTTTCAAATGATTTCTAATATCATCTACCGACATGTCTGGAAAGAGATGTACTAAAACTCTTTCTCTTATCTTCTTCTCCGAGTCCATAGCATATTTCCATCTGTTGTCAATGTGAGAGTATAATGCATTTGGAAGAAAGTTAGTTACTTCCAATGGAACTACTCAGAATCTGAGAAGTGTACATACAACTAATTCTTCTATTTGTCTCTTTTCTTCTTCTGTCCGAGAGTCATATTTAACATACCTGAATGACCTGAATCCTCCATATTGTTTCAATTTGGCACAAAATTTGTCAACATTGTGTACATCTTCCTTTGTGATTTTGACAATCTAAAATTTATTTTTGTCTTCAAATTCTATGTCACTTGACTCCTTATTCAAAATGAGTCTCCTGGTCGACTTTCTATAAGTCTTTGTAACTTTAGGCAATTCAACATTTTTCTACCTCTTACCGGGTGACACTGTAGATGATCTAGTGTTAGGTCATTTCACTAGTGGAGTCGGTGATACCTTAGGTGTATCTTGTTTCTTTCTTTTCAATATTTTTCCCTTAGGCAACTCGGTGCTCAGAGTGATGGCTGCTTCCTGAGCTTCAAATTCTTCCTCAATTGAAAGTTGATCATCTTTCCTACCTGTTGGCTTAGTAGGTGTGGAGGTAGAACCTTCTCCAAATTTCTCAGTTAAGTCTTTTATCCTTTTAGTGGCTTTTTTGGTAGCCTTTGGTACAACTATGCTCATTTTTACCTTCTCTTTTACCTCTTCATAGGTACCATATCTGATTTCGGTCGAGTGCCTTGGAAGTGTCAGAAAGGCATCTATTTGTTGTTGAGTGATCTCAAAATCAATCTCATAACCCATAGGCGGTAAGGATTGAGTTCTCGGTTCTACTGCATTGACATAACAGTAGTCAGTGTCCACTTCAAAACATATAGTATCCTTATTGTAAAGCGGAAAATCGCGGTCGAACCCTAGTTGGTCTCCCCTCTTCTAACTCCGAGGAGAGAGAAGGGAGGTTCGCTAGGATTCGATGGGTTTTCACTTAGGGGGAAGACTTTACATTCAAAAGAGGGGTTGAAACCCACAAGATCCAATCCCACGCAATGCAAGATTGGATGCTAAATGAGTTTCAAGGGTTCGGAAAGCAAGGCTACCCTCTTTTGTAAAGAATGTTGATTAAGGAAATTAAGCTAAGAATGCATAGAAAGTCATAAAGATTCGCTTATAAACTGAGTTCGGGTTATAGGATGAAGCTGCGGACTTGGAATTAGCAGTAAAATGTTGATACGGCGCTGTCCTGCAAATTTGGGCAAAAGTTGTTAGGATGATGGCGCCCGGCGCCACGATCCTCCGAACAATCCGCGAAACGAAGGGGGATCTGTTCGTCTCTGCACAAGGATTCTAGATCTTCAATTTCAGCCGCGTACCTGCAACCTACACACAGAAAAGCGAAGATGATTGGGGGGTTAGGGATTAGGGGTTTGCCTTTAGGTCAAACCCCGGTTTTGAAATTAACCAAGAAATGAGCAAGAGCTGTAAATGTAAATGACTGTAAAACAAGTACTAATACCTTGTTCTAAGGATGTTTGTATCCTTATGTGCGAAGGTTTAGATGTTGTATGTTGTAGTATGTAGCATGTAATAAGTGATCTCCTCTTCAATGGTTGAATCCTTGACTTGAATGCAACACTTAGCCTTGAATGGAGACTTGAAATGATCAATTGCTTGAAGGAATGCTTGAATGCTTGAATGCTTGAGTATAGTTTCCACGCCTTTTCCATCATATCGAATGAAAGAGGAAAATGTCATTTATATACTTGTCAATTAGGGCTGATAGACTGATTTTCCCAACCTTAGGTCGACTAGGGAAGTATATTTCCAAATTGCAATCAAAAAGACCCGATATCACTTAGGAAACCGGGCCCAAAATAGGACCCAGGGACTAGGGCGCTGGGCGCCATGGTCCTGGAGGACCAGGGCGCTCTGGTCCCACCTCCCGGGACATCAGGGTGCAAGGAGGTTCAGGCCAGGGTGCTTGAAAAATGCAGTTTTCAGTGTCGTGAGCGAGTTTTGGGGTCTCCATTCAGGTTGCGTGTTGCGTCACCATCGTGAAGACCGAAATGCAGTTGAAATTGCAAGTGTCGCAATTTTAGGACGCTACATTTAGCCCCCACTTTAGCAGGAGTATGTATGCTCATACTTCCGGTAAAGTACAAGGAAACAACGTTGAAAGACTTTCACCACGTCAAGGAGGCAAGACACACCAAGCCCCCAGTGGACTAAGGATCTTACGACTTCGATTGACAAAGTAAAAGGGAAGATCACGAGGGAGAACCATGACTATCAGTAGTAAGGTTCCCTCACTATGAGTCATGCAAGAGAAATACCGAAAATTTTCAAGACAAAGCTAAGTTTGCCAAGAAATTTTCAAGTATCTTTGAAAGGATAGACAGGGTGTATGCCCCCCTACGTTAAAGCGATCGCACACGCCTCAACGGGGGTGATTGTTTTAACGTAGTGATACACATAAGAAATGAGAAAGGAAAGGAGCACGTTATCACAAGGATTTAGCCCCCAAGTGTGAGATAAACCCAAGGATAATAGACACAAAACACAAAGCACAAGGTGACTTCGCTGTCCTTGGGGTCAGTATGCTGTATGATAAGTCATGTATATATCATATGTATGTATGCATAATTGTTCTTCATTCCCCAATCAAGGAAGGTCACCTAGAAGAAGGGAACACATTTGTCTGTTGAGTCAACATGAGAGAGATCGAGAGATCTCAATGCTTTGCATCGTCCTCAAGTAGACAACACTAAGGACGACAAATAGAAGAATGAAAATAACATATAGAAGAAGTAACAAAAGAGAGGGGGAGAGAGTCTGCTATGCTAATGTAACTAGTCTAGCATGTCATCTACCCCCCGATCTTGCTGATCAATGTTTCGGGAAGGCAGGGAACACGCTAGAGGAGGAACATCCAACACAGCAGATGGAGCTATCACAAGATCCAAACAAGGGCTATGTTCATGTTCCAAGCCACGTTGTTCTTGTCTAGGAGCTAGGATAAGTGCTTTAGAAAATTCATTAGATAAATGGTTATCAACATCAACAAGTTCATATTCACTATCAGAAGCAAGAGGAGTAACATTTTCATCATGCATAACATTTTCATCTATATCATCATCAAGATTTATAAAAATAGGATCTTTAACTCGCACAGGATCAAGACCATCATGTATCTTATGTTTAGGAGATTTAGGCTCAATATCCGGCTGAGGAGAAAATGGAATAATGCTTGTTGAAGGTGTTTTTGGAGATTGCAAAGTTTGAGAAGCAGCTGCTTGAGCCCTAAGACGACGCTTTCGTCGACGTTCCCGTGCAGAATGATTACGTCTAGTCTTAGTAGGAAGTGGAGAAGATAGAGGAGGAGGAATGTTCTCATCCTTATCACTTGGATGTTTAGGTTGTGGTCTCTTAGGCTGGATAATAGGAGAAGAAGAAGGTCTCTTCTCTCTATAAAAGGAAGGAGGAGGAACTGCTCCATATAAAGGAGGAATTTTTGGTTTAGGAAGAAGACCAAGTCCATCATGACGAGGAGGTATAGGTCTATTGTTAGAAGATTTATTAGGTATAGACATAGTCACATTCATAGGGATGGGTTGGGAATCCTCTTGGGGAAAGACATTAGTTTTGTCTTTCAAAGGAAGAATTTCCTTCTCAAGAATGATAGGAATGTCAAGTTTAGGTACTCTAGGTTCACTTAGAGATAGGATCATATCTGTTTTCCACTTTTGATAAGATTTGAAAAGATGATCACTTCGCGAAGGAAGAGATTGGAATTGTTTAGGCCAAAAGTAATCAATAGGAACACTAGAGGTTCTTTCAGCTAGTTTAAAGAGACTATGATTGACAGTAACAACTTCACCATTATGGGGAAATTTCAAACACTTATGAATAGGAGAAGCAATAGCTTTCATGGAAGATAGCCAAGGATAGCCAAGCTTCACACGAAATTGTTCGGAAGAAGGAATAATAGCAAAGTTCACATCAAGGGATTTGTTATGGACCTCAATAGGCAATGTAATAGAACCAATTGCAGGAGAAGAAAATGCATCAAATAATTTCACAATCACGTCTGTTTTGTCATAGATCACTTGATTCAATTGCAAAGTAAAAAGAAATTCTTCAGTAATAACATTAACCATGCATGAAGGATCAATAAGCACTCCACGGCAAGGCATATTCTTGACTTTTGCAACTATGTATAAAGGACCATCAGGTGCCCTAATGGTTTCACTAGAATCAAATGTGATGGAAGATTCTTCAGGGTTTTCTTGCTGCTCTACAAAGTTAATCACATTCGGAGTCATAGACACAAGACCATCAGATGAGAAAGAGGAATCATTAGCCTCAATCACATTAGAAGTATGAGAAGTATGAGAAGGTAATGGATCAGTAAAAATCTGAAGATTTTGGTTAGGAGGAGCTACAGATGTGTTGCCTTTATCATTCACTCCAGAAACAGAAATAGTATTATTATCAATCAAATCTTGAATTTTACCCTTTAGAGAAAAACATTTTTCAGTATCATGCCCAGGCTGACGATGAAAGTGACAAAAAGCTTTGTGATCAAAATAAGGTGAAGTAATCTTTGCAGGATCAATTTGTCTTATAGGAGGAAGGGTAAGCACATTTTGTCCCAATAACTTATTCATAATATCATGCAATGATTCATTCAAAGGAGTATACTTTCTTTCTTTCCTGAAAAATTTAGAAATAGGAGGCACACCTGATGCTGCATTCACATTGTTGTTGATGATGTTTTCATTGAATTTGATAGAATCTCTGTTCGGTTTAAACTTCCCAAATGGTTGTTGACTGCTATCACCCTTATCACTCGGAGCCATAGGATGTGATTTTTCCATTTGACTCACAGTCAGTTGATAATTGTGAAGAGTGGCGCACAACTGTTGGAAAGAAGTAAACTCAGAAAACAGGAGTTTGTCTCGAATGTCTTTTTGTAAATTAGAAATAAAGATTCTTTGAATATCATTATCAGGCACTGGAAAAGAAATTTGAGCATACAAATGCTTATATCTACCAATGAAATCAGTCACTTTTTCTTTAACACCTTGTTTACAATGCATCAAATCAATCAAAGTAACTTTAGGACTTATATTGTTTTGAAATTGTTGAATGAAAGCATTTGCAAGTTGTTCGAAAGAAGTAATAGAATAAGAAGGCAATGAGTAATACCATTGTAGGGCTTTGTCTCTTAATGTTCTAGTGAACAGTTTTGCAAGCAACCTTGGGTCGTAAGCAAAATCAGTACAAATTGTTTGAAAAGTCTTAACATGTGTTAGAGGATCTCCTTTACCATTATAAAGCTCCAGATGCGGGATTTCAACATGTTTAGGAGGAATAGCTCGAACAATGTCAAGAGAAAGTGGGCTCGCAACATCAAATGTGGGCACACTAAACTTAGATTGATTCATAGAGGCAATTTGTTGCTGTAAAGAAGAGACAGTTTGTGCAAGATTATTAATGGTAGCTTCAGTCGAAGAGTTCATATTAGGTGTGTTAGATTGAGATGGAGGTGTGATGTTATTGAAAGATGGTAAAGAGTAAGGTGGTGGGACCCTATGATAGTCAACCATAGGGGATGATTGGATAGGAGGAACACTACAAGGAGGAATGGAATGGTTAAATGAATTGCCCCCTTGCATCATGTTCATTTGTGAAGATGTAATAGGAACACTTATTGAAGGAATGAATGAAGAAGTCGGATTAAATGAAGGAATAGGGTTAATTGAAGAAGGAGGATTGCCCCCATGACTGGTAATCACAGGAGGAATGTCTTGTATAGAGGTAGCCACGATGTTTGATGTAAAGGTAGGTAAACTAGCAATAGAAGTGGTCAAAGGAATAGAATGATTGACTTGTGTAGGAGGTTGTGTATAACCTAAAGATTCAGCACAACTCTTCATAGGCATCACATTCGAATTCACAATGTGTGAAATACCACGTAAAACATCAATTCCATTCTTATCACTTTGAAGCATGCGTTTTAGACCCTCAATTAAAGGAAGAGCTTGACTATCAGGATACTCATGAGACATCCATTGGTGAAAATCGTCAAATTGGTTATCCAATTTGGAAAGTTGTTCAACGGAAACTTCATGGAGAGCTTCTTCATCATTAGGAGGATTAGAGGAATTACCCATGTCCTTGTTAAAAAGACTACTCAAATTAGGTTCCATCTCCTCAGTAGTTAAACCTCGGAAAGACTTAATTCTACGGCTTCGTCTAACGGGAATAGTGTAAGTAGGGCTTATTGTTGTAAAACTCATGCACTAGAGAGAGAGAGAAGATTTTAATTTTAGAGGTAGCAATTTTCAGTAAAACCAGCCAATCTTCCAGATTTAAGCTGTTAAATGCAATCACAACAGTCTCCCGAAATTTCAGAAAAAATGTTCGGGACCGTGGCGCTCGGAGTGCAACACGGTCCTTGCAACTTTTTTCGAAATTTGCAGGGATGAAAGGTATGATGATTTTAGAGCTAATCTGAAAAAATTGAGGGATTTTACGATCTGTAGATAGGCCAAATTAAAGTTGTAAATTCAAAATTGAACCCTATCAAGATTGTCGAAAAATGCAAAATTTGAATTTTGAAAAAGAGAGGGAAACTGAAATTTTGAATTTTATGATTTTAGAGGGAATGTCAAGAGCAATGCAAATTTTGAAATTTAAAAATTGATTCAATTTCACGCAAAATTCAATTTTGAAAGCGGAAATCAAAGTTGTTGTAATTAGGCACTTAATTTCAAAAGTCACAAAATGCAAATATTTGAATACAGCACTGAAATTTCGAATGAATGCAAATACAATTTTCAGATCTAAGACAGTAAGAACACAATTTTGACACAAAATTTCAGTTTCGATAATTTTTGAATGATTAGGAGCCTTAGACCAAGCAATCACAAGACCAACTTTGACTGTAATTTTGAAAGTGTTATAATTGACAAAATCAGCCAAAATTCTGGATTTTAGCAGGAAAATACAGCAAGATCTCACTCCCGAAATTTTGGAAAAAATGTCGGGGACGATGGCGCTCGGAGTGCAACACGGTCCTCGCAACTTTTTTCCAAATTTTCAGGGATGAAAGATATTGTGATTTTATTGCAGAATCCAAAGTTACAGCTGATTTGGAGATGTTTTGATTGGTCAAATTGTCGGACAAAGGTTGAATCAAGAGGGTTTCAAAAATTAGGGTTTTGACTTTTAACCACTTAATTTTCAGAATTAAAGCACAAATATGAATTGATAATTTGTAATAGAAGGACAGATCTGAAACAAGCATTATCATTTAGACATTTCGCAAGTTTAATTATTAAAAAGAAATTTTAGGGTTTTAATGCAATCACCTCTAAAACTTTGCAAAAGATCAAACATGGAAATGTAATCAATTTTTTCAGATCTAAGCATGAAAAATCAGAAAGGATGTTTCACGTCAGGTTCACCAAAATGTAAAGCGGAAAATCGCGGTCAAACCCTAGTTGGTCTCCCCTCTTCTAACTCCGAGGAGAGAGAAGGGAGGTTCGCTAGGATTCGATGGGTTTTCACTTAGGGGGAAGACTTTACATTCAAAAGAGGGGTTGAAACCCACAAGATCCAATCCCACGCAATGCAAGATTGGATGCTAAATGAGTTTCAAGGGTTCGGAAAGCAAGGCTACCCTCTTTTGTAAAGAATGTTGATTAAGGAAATTAAGCTAAGAATGCATAGAAAGTCATAAAGATTCGCTTATAAACTGAGTTCGGGTTATAGGATGAAGCTGCGGACCTGGAATTAGCAGTAAAATGTCGATACGGCGCTGTCCTGCAAATTTGGGCAAAAGTTGTCGGGACGATGGCGCCCGGCGCCACGGTCCTCCGAAAAATCCGCGAAACGAAGGGGGATCTGTTCGTCTCTGCACAAGGATTCTAGATCTTCAATTTCAGCCACGTACCTGCAACCTACACACAGAAAAGCGAAGACGATTGGGGGGTTAGGGATTAGGGGTTTGCCTTTAGGTCAAACCCCGGTTTTGAAATTAACCAAGAAATGAGCAAGAGCTGTAAATGTAAATGACTGTAAAACAAGTACTAATACCTTGTTCTAAGGATGTTTGTATCCTTATGTGCGAAGGTTTAGATGTTGTATGTTGTAGTATGTAGCATGTAATAAGTGATCTCCTCTTCAATGGTTGAATCCTTGACTTGAATGCAACACTTAGCCTTGAATGGAGACTTGAAATGATCAATTGCTTGAAGGAATGCTTGAATGCTTGAATGCTTGAGTATAGTTTCCATGCCTTTTCCATCATATCGAATGAAAGAGGAAAATGTCATTTATATACTTGTCAATTAGGGCTGATAGACTGATTTTCCCGACCTTAGGCCGACCAGGGAAGTATATTTCCAAATTGCAATCAAAAAGACCCGATATCACTTAGGAAACCGGGCCCAAAATAGGACCCAGGGACCAGGGCGCTGGGCGCCCTGGTCCTGAGGGACCAGGGCGCTGGGCGCTCTGGTCCCACCTCCCGGGACATCAGGGTGCAAGGAGGTTCAGGCCAGGGTGCTTGAAAAATGCAGTTTTCAGTGTCGTGAGCGAGTTTTGGGGTCTCCATTCAGGTTGCGTGTTGCATCGCCATCGTGAAGACCGAAATGCAGTCGAAATTGCAAGTGTCGCAATGTTGTTGAGTGATCTCAAAATCAATCTCATAACCCATAGGCGGTAAGGATTGAGTTCTCGGTTCTACTGCATTGACATAACAGTAGTCGGTGTCCACTTCAAAACATATAGTATCCTTATATTTCTCCACTAGTTGAGGTGGGATCCTGTACTTGTTATGCATCTTTTCCTGAAATTTATTAAAGTAGTCATCCATTATCTCATTGAAGTTATCATCTACTTGATTGATAAAATCATTTATCTGATGGGTGATTGGTCGATGTAGTTCCCAAACAATGTTACCAACTGAGGGAAAGAACTTCTGAAAATAGAAGAACATGCACACTAAGAGTGACCCAAACTTTAGTGTGTTATCAAAGTTATTCTTCTTAGGTTTCCTTATTGTGTTGAGATTCTCAAAAAGATTCTTCAACAATACTTCACATAGATCAATTACCATACCCTTTTTCACAATTTTATAGGCCAAATCCACAGCTGCACATGGTACACTGTTCTCTCTCGCCGATTGAAAGAAACAATAACCGATGATTCTAATTGCAAACTTTAGTTCTGCATCTGTTACATTATTCAACTTAAGACCTCTACAATCAGACTCAACTCCGGTTAGGGTTATCAATTCCTTCTGTGAAATCATTTTCTGTGCTCGGGCATGGTCATATATAGGGTGTCTGGTGATTATGTGAATAATCTCCTTGGTGATCTTGAATGGTTGGTCTTCTAACCACATAAAGTCATCATGCACTCTGCTCAAAAAAAAATTGACCCATTGGGGTTTGAAAACTCGAGGATAGGTTAGGGCTTCAGTCAATCCCTTAACCTTGATATGCTCATACTTACTGTCCAGGATTCCATCGGTGCAAAGTTCATCATACATGTCCTTGATTTCGGTATGACCTAGCTCTTCTACATGGCACTTAGTATAAAATATGACATCTTCAACCAATAGAACCCTATTTGGAATAAGAGAAAATGCAGTTTTCTCATTGGGTTCGGATGCCACTTTGGGAGGTAAGGTATACTTCAGTGAGGGCTTCTCAATAGTCTCAAATACAACTAGTTTCTGCAACTTGGGAGCCATTTCAAACTTTGGATTTCTACTAATGAAATAGCTTAGGGTTTCAGCTAACCAGAAAATGCTTTCGACTTAGTAAATAGAATGCAAATATTCACAGCTGATATTGATCGGTTAACTTGCTTGAAAATGCATTTTAAGCTTGTGTGAAAATACCTTGAATTCGCTCTGAAATGTTTGATCGCCTTTGATTCGCTTAGCTCTGCTCTTTGAAAACTAGTAAGTGTAAAATGACCACACAAAGAACTTTAAATACACCCTTTACCTTATCGAACTTCGTGCAGTTAGGTAAGATAAGCATTAAATGCATTTGATTACTTTTTATCGACTAACTTCCTTATATGCTTTTACTGACTAGACATGTTTACTGTATTTACCGACTTCACTGGTAAATCGTAAGACTAGATACAATTTCAAAAATGTTAATGCATCTTAGCTATGCAGACTTTGGAGTTATTTCCATGATTAAAATAGGAACTATTAAGATCTAACCTTGTGAAGACACAGTCCCTTCATACCTTCATTGATTAATTGGAAGTAGATGCACCTAACTCAGTAGGTAAGATGCTTTCTTTATTATTTGATCCATTTTCCTTCTTTTTCTAGATTTTCTGTAGTTTGATTCTTATCTCTTCAGTATCTCCTCTAGGTTGATCTTTGCAATCTTTAGCCAAGTGTCCAACTTTATGACAATGAAAGCATGTCATTCCAGGATTTCTCCATGATCTCCGATTGTTCATTCCAAACCTTATCATACAGTTTGCACTTATATGTCCATACCTTCCACAGCATTCACACCATATTCTTGTATTGTAATCCCATGGACTCGTAGTGTATTGTTGATTGAGATCTGTGTGAGTTTGGTAGTTTCTATCATTTGCTCGGTGTGGAGACCACATGTAGTTTTTCTTCTTAAACCAGCACTTCTCGATATTGTGTCCATATCTATTGCAGTTTTTGCAAATCCCTTGAATTTTGCCTTTTGATAATTGCTGATAGACTTTGTCCTACATTGTTTAGATGTGTGACCATACTTATTGCAATTGTAACAATAACTATCAGACCTAGTGACATTCGGTAGCTTACCTTTTCTGATTCGGCACATGTTGGCAGTATGCCTTGTTTTCCACAGTAGTTGCAAATAGGCTTGTTATATTTCACCTTATCTTTGTTTCCAGCCTTCCTTGATGATTCTCCTTTCTCTATGGTGTTGATTCCTTTGTTGATAGAGTTGTTTCTTTTGTAACCGAGTCCGGCAGATTTGTTGGGTGATCTTGTGTTTAGTTGCTCATCCAACATTCTTGACGCTTCATAAATTTTCTTCAGTGTTTCTTTTGACTTCTTTTCTGCTTCAAGTTCATCAGTCAATCTTGATATTTCAAGTTTCAATGCTTGGTTCTCATTTTCTTTTAGAGTTGCTTCATGATGTGTATGACCCAATTGATCAGATAGATTATGTTGAATTCCAGTCATCTTTGTGATTTCATCATCCTTTTCAGATACCAATGCTTCCAGCTGTTGTTTTTCTTTTTCTAGACCTTTTATGTTATCTTCAAATGTTCTCAATGCATCAAGATTTTCAGTCATCTGTGTGCTAAAATACTCATGTTCCCTTCTCATTGCTTTAAGCTGATCATTCAATGCTTTGATCTTTTCTTTCAATTCATAATCATTTCTTCAAACTCTTCTGATATGTTATTCTTAGATGATGTCTCAATCTGTTCCACCAGCTCTTGTGAGTCCTGTAAATCATTAGACAATCTTCTTCTTACTTTCAGTGATTTTTGCATTTGTCTCTGCATGTCTGCAATCACTTGGTTAGCATGATCCAATTCTTCTTGGATATTCACAATTCTGCGTGATTGTTTATAGCCTTCCATTGATGGGATCTTTTTCTTTAGGTTGTAAAACCCTTTTCCAAGAGTGTAGCTCTAATACCAATTGTTAGGTCCAACAATGAAAGCTAATGTATTGAGAGGGGAGGGGTGAATCAGTACTTCAAAACTTTTCTTTAAAAACAATCTTATTGATAAACATAAACTGTATATAGTTGATCTCATAATATATAAAGCCAAAACATAATTATAGAAATTACAACCATACACATTTCACTCCATAACACAAAGATTTTGGTTACGCAAAAACTCTTGGTTAGAGAGAAAAACTGTGGTGGGGATGGCACCCACAACTTCACTATTGCAATAATAAAGGTTGCTCAGTTAGAGCTACATGTTTAGCTATTTCCGATAGCTTACCCTATTAGGAGTATCAAGATCTTTAGATCTACCTTGCTAAAGGATTTTTACAAACACTTTTACAAAATGTTGTACCTGGTTAGAGGCTTTGCAATTTATAGAACTTGTTAGATTCTTTTACCCTATTAAAGGTTCTAACACAACTCAAAATAACTCAATCAAAATCTTTTAGAAAATATCTGCAACTTTACATCTGAAATGTTATAGCAGACTCTATGTGCTCAATATGAAATTACCATTCTCATAGCATACCTCGGTAATTGATAGATCAACTCAGTGACCTCTTCTGTATTCTCTGTCCCTTAAACTATTTTCTGAAAATCTTCTCAGTGACCTCTGAATACCTTTGTTCAATCATCACATCTTATCTTTTCACGAGATTTTATCTTCAACTCACCATCTTTTTCTCTTCATACTTTTAGATACTCAAATCACTCTTTATATAGATCTCTTAAGGTGGTGATCTAATTCATACATCGATTATACAAACATGTTTTATCGAATGAATAAACATAGAAATTATTTCATTGGATAAACTTCCTCAAAATCATACAAAATCCTTAAGTGCAACTCCCTATGAAATAACAGTTCCCTGTTCTCGAATCTTGTAACACGTTTCCATATATGTGTCCAGGTTCATTGAATCTGGTAACACGTTTCCATTTGATTCAGATTAACTCGGTGTACCTTCTTTGCTACTCGGTGGACATAGGAAAGTTACTCAATAGACAGCTCAGTATATATCATATCGGTGACTAGCCTTTCTTCTGTAACCGACACCCTTAGTGCTTACTGACTGAATCTTTCTGTAGTATTAACCGACTAGGGTATATAGGATGACTTTGAACATAAAACTAATGAAAACTTAGTAAATAGTAACACATTTTCCTTATTTTCTTTCTTAGAGTAGTATTTGCTTAATGCATGAGATATCTTGATACTCTGATTTGATTTACATGTTGTGAACTTGGATAGCATGGATGCTATTGTTAGTGTTTATGTTTTGATTTGAGACTATGATATATGGTTAATATTTTATGATGTTGAAATACTATTTGCTTATTGATAGAATTATAAGACATCGGGACGATGTCTCTTCCAAGAGGGGAAGGATGTCATGAACCATATTTATCTATAATTATTTATTAGGAAAATAATGCTTATTTTTTTCATTTATGGAATTGAAATGAAAAGGAAAAGGAATTTTTAGTGAAATAAGACAATAATGAAATGATTTACATGCAAATGAATGATCAGTATTATTTTCATTATGAAATTGGGATCGTCATTGCTAATGAGAAATTGAGTGCAAGTGAATGCAAGAACAGGTGAGCGCGAATAAAGGCAAGAACATGGTTCAGGTAGAGTTTTTTTAGCTCTTAGACTTCACTAGAATAGATGGGAATCTCACACACCACATTAGAATTTATAATTTGCATCATGCAAAGATAGATGATTTAAATGACTTTATTTGAGTGTTTGTTTAAATGATGAATTTGGTATGAGTAGTCTTCATTGATATTTCTTTAATTCGAAGAAAGATAGATTTTAATGTTTTTAAATAATTATACGTATATTTTGATGATTGAAGTGCATTTTGTGTGTAGATAGTGTATAAATTTCTTAATGAGATATCATGCTTATATTTATACTTTTTTATTTCTAGAAATGACATATATATATGTATGTATGTATGTATGTATGTATGTATGTATGTATGTATATGAAGTATATACACACATATATATACGTATATGATTTATATAATGTTTAGAGAAAGAAAAGATAATTAAATTTGAATTGATTTATTACTATCAGTTATATATATATATATATATATATATATATATATATATATATATATATATATATATATATATATATATATATATATATATATATATATATATATATATATATATATATATATATATATATATATATATATATATATATATATATATATATATATATATATATATAAGTTCGAATAATAATTCGATCATATACATATAAATACGTACGTAATTATTAGTTATGCAAATATATTTTTGAAATTAAATTATTTTGTTTTATGTAAATTCATTGTTTATATATATATATAATCATGGAAAGTGATTTATTAAAGAACATGTTAACCGATTTAGTATTGGCGGACTTATTAATGCATCAAGTTAAGCATATTGCAAGTTTATAGGGAGAAGTCAATATTAGTGAAATCAACTTGGCTAGACTTAAATGCCACTAAGACTTAAGAAACCATTTGCAAAAGGAAACCGGTATTAATATTGATCATGCAGCAACAAACACTTAGTGTTTGAATAAAGATGGTGTAACCCACTTGACTTAATCCAAAAACTCAACTGATTTTTTTTTCTTTTAATATATAAAAATATTGATTTCTTATTCTTACTTATACTTATTTGTTTTTTTATTCAATTACATACTCAGGTACATCTATCCAAATTAGATAGGCCTCCATCCAACCAGGATGGGCATCTAACCATTTGTGTTAGGCATCTATCCATACGGGATTAGGCATCTAACCATACGGGTTAGGCATCTAACCATAAGGTTTAGGCATCTGTCCATATAGGACAAGAGGTTTCATCTATCCAATCCGGGATAGGCATCTACCCAAACGGGGTAGGCATCTATTCATAAGAATAGGATATGCTCTGGCCAGAGACTTTAGACTCATCGGGACCATCCGAGTCCTGAGCCACTCTCTAAAGACTACACTCCCTTACTAGGAGTGCACCGAGGTCGCCATCCTTAGGAGTATTAAAATAATTACATAAACAAGCTTGAGTTCTGCCTCAGAATTCGACCTAAAGCCTCGGGAAGTCAAGCAAATCCATACGGGATTCCTTCTGAGTATGCATTGAATTAATTTTAACCTTTCAATTAGTATTTGCACCATTGATTAAAAGACCAAGGAACTTCAAGAACCAACTAATCACCCAAAACCAAATCCTAATCCCCATCCCCGAATGCCTGAGTACAAGGGACAACTCCATCCCTAGACTGCCTACATACCCGTTTCGGCACGGGATCAAGGTGTAAAGTATGTAGTTTTGGTTTCTAACTATGGTTTAATGTAAACTATTTGGTGGGTACACAACCCTTTCTAGGGTCAATGTCCCAGACAGTTTCTCTATGGTTGCTACACATGATGGTAGCTCTATAGAAAAAAGGCTTAAGGTGGCCTTCTACTTGTGTCCTAAAATAACTAAGTCCTATTTTCTATTAAATACGTCACCCTTATTCCGTTATCATCCATTGAAATCATCAAGATAAAAATAAATTTTCAAGATCTTCACACACATCCAAACCCTAATGGGGTTATCTAAAGTTCAACTGATCGGATGTAAATTTATTTAAAAATTAATCTTTTTAGATTATCGATCCAAGGGGGATCACCTGGCCCTTGGATTTTAACTTCCAAATGACCCTTATTTCTCCCCGGCGATTTAGAGGGATGATGCCACAGACGTCATTATTGCAGCTTTATTAGGCATTAAGTACAGTAGTTCAACATGACGGCATTACTCGTAAGTGTGACCCAGAGGCACCATAGATATCAAATGCGGCTAATTTTTTGTTTCAACTCCTCTTGTTTAGTTATGTAACTAGGAATTTAACTTTGAATTCATGAATCTTAAATGAAGCAATATACCAATACAATTATGAAAAAAGAATTATCTCTTGAATTTTAAAAACTAAGTATGAATTTTATGTAATTGAAGGGAACATAAACAAATCGACTACTTGGAATAGTATTTTCTCCGAAGGAAAGTTATGATAATTAAAAATTCAAAAACTTGAACTAAATACATGAAATTACTAATTGCTTGGAAACCATGATACTTTCAAAGATAACTTATGAAAATGATTTGAATTACTTGCAAGATAT
Organism: Cryptomeria japonica; assembly: GCF_030272615.1. Classification (NCBI taxonomy): domain Eukaryota; kingdom Viridiplantae; phylum Streptophyta; class Pinopsida; order Cupressales; family Cupressaceae; genus Cryptomeria; species Cryptomeria japonica. Next base: position 516,234,036 of record NC_081405.1, on the reverse strand, counting down.
AATGGTTTTGGACAAACCATTACACAATAAGTATGAATCCTAGTACTAATTTGCTTGAAAGAAAATTAAATGATTGAATAGCAAGAATTTGGAAATGAATTTTAACACCTACTTGTTTGAAGTGAAAAGTACTTAATAATAATCCCAACTAATTCTTCCATATGAAGTAATGCAAATTTCATCTACAAATGTTAACACTACTTTAAATGTGAATCCTAATACTTTAAAGGTACTAAATTGCTTGAAATAGAATTTAAATTATCAAATAATTATACTTTGGAAATGAATTTAATACTCACTTGTTGAAGGGAAAAGGAAACAAGTATTCAACAATAAGCTTCAAATTAACCACATTATTCTTAGTTACTAATTGTTTGAAAAAGAGATTAGACAAGAGTATAAACACTTGCTAGTTAACCAAGTAAATAATACTAAGTCTCCTAATAAACAATTCTAATCAATAAACTTCTAGTTGCTTTTGAACTAATACCTTTGCAAGATTATAAAGTGATAACTAATTACTCCATCAACTTGAAGTAATATTAACTTTATCGTTGGGTACATTCTACAAATAATAACTTTATCAATTTCAAATACTTCAAAGGGAGATAATGTTTGCTCTTTAAATTACCCTCAATTAGAATTGTTACTTAATTTTCTAAGTGATCACGAAATAGGTTTCTTGAAACTCATTTGCTAAAACAATTTCAGTTTTGAATAAACTCTCTTTGCATCCTAATTAATACTATTACCATATGAATATTTAACTATGCAATTTACCTCTAATTTTAATGTTAATTGAATTTATCCTTACTAATTACTTGTATTATTAAGTGTAACTTTTCCTTTTTACTAGTCTTATATTTCTTTTAGCTATAAGGTAAATGATTTTAACTATTAAAAGAAGTGACTATTCGCAATGCCTTATATACTCATATCTTGGCATCTAATAAAGAAACAAACCAAATAATCAACCTTTCGAATTGAGTCAAAACTTTGTTTAACATTAACTCATATTGCTGAAATAACTAAAAGGGTTACTATGAATCTAACCACATTTACTTGTTAGGTAAATTCCTTTAACATTTGATACTTGTACTAATTGAAATATACAAAAGATAGTTTTGAAATCCAATAATTAAAGAACTTAAATATTTGAAATGTATTGAATGTCTTGAGGGAACCCACTTACTATTAGGATTTAATTATTTGATGAAAAGATCCAAAACTATGGAATAAGTGTATCATTAGTGTAATAACATTTTCCTTTGCTTTGTTTTTCCTCAGTCAAACTAATTTGTTTAATAAAAAGATTTAACTATTATATCTACATCCTAAGAAGGATTAATTCAAGATGATAGATCTCTTAATGCTCGATTATCTATTGAAATTCTCAAGTGTTAATTGACCCTTTTGCCTTATGCAATATTTATATTTTCAAAACCCAAGTGGCTCTATTTCCATCATTGAGGAGATACTAACTCTTTAGAATTTAAAAAGAGTTCAAATTTGCAACTTAATTCTCCATAATAAAACTCCAATAAGGTATCCATTAATATGGGTTAGAGTCTTTTCGCTTAAATTTTTCTTTAATATTATAATAATCTAATTCCTAAAACTTAGAGATGATATTTTAAACATATTTCCATTAATTTTAATAAGGTTAGATTATAAATAGGTCTCATTAATCCTTTTTAAATAGATATCAATAAATAAAACCATTTTTCATTAAATAGACCTCAATAAATAAATCCATCACTAAATTTGATTAATTTTCAATTATTAAAATTTATAATTATAAACTAAGCCCAAGTGCATAATTAAATTTCAAAGAACTATAAGCTTATAAATTTTAATCATTCAAAATAACTTTCAATATTCTAAAACATTTTTTTATTTTAAATTAAAATAAAATAAAAATAAATTTGAACTACTTATTTTAATGATACAAATAAATTTCAATTACCTAAACAACTTAGAATATATATAATTTTTTCATTTATTTGAATAACACATAAAATTTAATTACAAACTCTAAAGTATAATTCAATTTTAATAAAACAATTCCTAACTCAAAATATATATATGTTTTTTTTAAATTATTGATAATTAACTCAAAATATTTTAATAATATAATTATTATATTTATTGAATTTTAAATAAATAAATAAAATTTAAAAAATAAACTTAAATCTACAAACAAATTTAGAACATAAATTTAAATAAATTTTATATATATGTTTATATAATATATATTTGAAGGGAAATTTACTAATTTATTAATCAAGGCAAGATTTACTTCTTTTTTTCTTTTTTTTTAATTTCATACATGCACAAGGAATAATATCTTCTTTTTTAAAAAAAAGTCAAAGAGATGAATATGTTTCTAAAAAGTATATATGTTTATATAATATATATTTGAAGGGAAATTTACTAATTTATTAATCAAGGCAAGATTTACTTTTTTTTTTTTTTTTTTAATTTCATACATGCACAAGGAATAATATCTTCTTTTTTAAGAAAAAGTCAAAGAGATGAATATGTTTCTAAAAAGTATATATGTTTATATAATATATATTTGAAGGGAAATTTACTAATTTATTAATCAAGGCAAGATTTACTTCTTCTTTTTTTTTTAAAAAAAATTTAATACATGCACAAGGAATAATATCTTCTTTTTTTTAAAAAAAGTCAAAGAGATGAATATGTTTCTAAAAAGTACAGAGGTGAGCTTTCTTTTCTATAATGCACTAAAAAGTACAGAGGTGAGCTTTCTTTTCTATAATGCACAGAGATGAATGTTTTCCTAAAATCCACAGACATGAATATTTTCCTAAAATCCATAGAGATGGGTATTTATCTAAAATACATAGAGATGAATATATTTCTATTTTTATTTTCTTTATTATGATTTTAGATTACTTTGGCAATAGATTTATTTTTGTTCAAGTTATTCTAATATATATATATATATATATATATATATATATATATATATATATATATATATATATATATATATATATATATATATATATTCCATTCTAAAAAAATCTTTTTTCTTTTTTTTTTTTGTAAAATAAAGAAAGTTGATTGAGCAAAAGATAATAGATTAAACAATATTCGAATTTGTATATGCATATTTTGAAAGAAATCAATTAACCAATTTATTTCCTACATGCAGAATAAAAAAGAAGATTTTTTTTTCTTTTCTTTTTTTGGATAGAAAAGCAATTTATTACATGTATTTGATTAAATCAATCAACAAAAACTGAAAAAGATTTCCTTGCAAAAATCTAAAATGGATAAAAGAGATTTTTTTCTAAAAAATAAAATTAAAATATAAACTTTCTTATGTGCAAAATTCTAAAAGAGACGAGAAGAAGATTTTCTTTGAAAAGAAAAAGCAAGCAATGAATATGCAAGGGGGGAACCTGGATTTGAATAAAGAACCTTGTTGACCTCCTTCAATTCCTCCTTGAATCTTGGTAATGATCTTCTCCAAAATCCTGCGACACATCTACAAAATTTCTCCTACAACTAACATGGTATTGAAAATAAATTCATAAGAATTTCAAGACTACTTTATCATCAAAAAAATAAACAATGAACTCCCTTTTTGAAAGATTTGCATACATTATATAGAAAATATGCACCAATTCCACTATCAAGATAATTAATTGAAAATGGAGGTTCTTTTTCTAAAATTGGTTTCATGCAAAATTGATTGATCACTTGGTGGAGGAGTTACATGCAAGAATATGCAATTTGAATTTTACCTCTAGAAACTTCTATTTCCTCCTACAACATGTGCTAAATTAACATATTGAGAAAATAAGAATTTTCAAAATTAATTTCATGCAAAATGATTGTTGTCATAGTGGGGGTTACACTTGACCATGTATTTGAAATTCAAATTTGAATTCTCCCCCAAAAATGCATTTTGTAACTCCTTTGTCATAAAAATGTCATAAATAGAATTATTCTTGTCATAGAATAATTTTGTAACTCCCATGTCATATATTTGCTAAATATAATATTTAAAATTTAAAATTTCTTTTCTAGAAACTTCTTATTTCTCCTACACCATGTGCTCAATTAGGATATTGAGAAAATAAGCAATTTTCAAATAAATTATGACCTCATGTGTGTGTCATCAATTAAATTCCTTTTTATTTAAAAACTTCAACCTCATTTCAATTTATCTTTTCTTTCTAACATTACTCATAAAATTAATATTATAATAGTAGTAATAATAATAATAATAATAATAATAATAATAATAATAATAACAACAACAAGTCATATCAAGGTCCAAAAAGAGGGTTATGACAGATGGACTGCAGGTTGAATATAGACTGATCGACATGGTTAAAGTTGTAGGAATAAACATTGCATGCCATGCAAACTTTTCCACGTGCCAACGGTGATGCATGGGTGGCAATTAAAACGTTGAATGATAGGAAGGGAGTCGGTATTGCTACTGACTACCCACTCAAACCTCCACTTTCACATGCATTAAAATTGCCATATAATGTGGTATGAAGAAACAATTATGTGGTGTGAACAAACAGATATGTGGCATTAACAAACAATTACGTGGATGACCAGCCACATAAAATTACCGATATAAATGAATTAAATAGTATGTGTAGATCGAAATACCACATGCTCGCAATATAAAAGAGTTTGGATTCTTTTGGGACTATTACCATAACTACAACAATTAGAAGTGTCGAATATAAACTCAAATAATAGACCACCACTCGGAGAGATTGGCTCGAAAATAGAAAGAAATATAGATTGGATCAGTATATATAGACCGTTATTTTGGTAAAACTTAAAACAGAGAACAGTATTGGAAACGAGGAGAAATATGCAGAGTATAGTAAAGACATAACAAAGAATAGAGAACGGAATATAAAGTAGTGAATAGAGAAGAGAGGTGAAAGAATTGAGAGGAGAGAATTCAAGTGATTAAACAATATAGAGGTTTGGAAATCTAGACGTATTGCAGACAGAATTGGAGAAGATCGTCAAGTGATTAATTATCTTGAGAGTTGTATATTTTAGATCATTAGTGAAGAAAAGAGTTTGATTTTTGAATTAGTTCCTTACAATAGAGGTCATGATGATTATTTGAAATTTCGTTGAAAAAGCCATATAAGTATGTGCATTATGAATTATCATTTTATTTTATACCCATTATGGAAAATTACTAAATTCAGTTAGTTGAATTCATAAATCATGGGAAACACATGTTAGTATCGAACTAAACATGTTATTCAAGAAAAAAAGTAGATATTCAAAAACATGTGGAAAAATAGAAAACTTATGCACTCTAAACTTAGAAACTTGAAACCATAAGATGCATGATTACTCTATTTAGATTTTATGAGAAAAGATAAAAGAATGTGTACTCATAATTTCTATTTATGAATTTTACTTTTATCTATATGCTAAAGATGCATACATGTGTTACACCTCCTTATTTTTAATTCTTATCCTTGATTTACTTGAAAAGATAGAAGCAAAAGATTGCTTTCTTATTGGATATAATTGATTGTAAACAAAATATTGTTTCTTCTATATTTACTTGAAAAGATAGAAGAGAAAGATTGTTTTCTTATTGGATAAAATTGATTGTAAATGAAAGATTGTTTCTTCTATACTTACTTGAAAAGATAGAAGCGAAAAAAAAAATTCTTATTAGATGCAATTGGTTTTAAATGAAATATTGTTTCTTCTATATCTCTTAAACGAAAGGTTGCTTTCCTTAAGAATGTAATTTTATCATGCGAGAAATGGGAAGCTAGACTTGAGAAAAGAAAGATTGTCTTCTATGTACTTCTCCTGATTTTATATGATACTAGAAAAGCTAGATATGTTTGTGTTTGTGGGAAAGTTACCTTCTGGGACAGGTGCCGAATTTGGAATCATAGAGAGAATAGTTTTCTTTTCCAAACTATATTTTATTGCTATGCATGGCATTATACTCGGTCGAGTAACTTATTGACCATTGAAATAGATGGATTTATTTATGCCCTCTACTATATCTTTGATTGATCTTTCTTGTTTCTTAATAGAATTAGAAAATAGAAAATGCATGTATCATTCTAGGCATGCACCAGATTCCATCTTGTCTATCAAATTATTTTTGCTAAGCAATTCGTGCATGGCCAGGTATTCTTGATTGAACAAGAATTTCGTGGAAGCATAAGTTTCAAGGTTGGGTGGAAAAAGCACCTGAATCTTGTTCTCATCTTCATTATAAAGATTGCATATCAAAGGATGCATCTCATCCTTTACTTTATATTTATCTTGTTATATGAACTTAAGGCATTTGAAAGGCCTAAGTATGTATGTAGATATGATTGAGATACTACTTACATATTCTTATTGAATAAAGAATCTTTATCTCTTTAAGAAATCTCTTATTTATTGTGATATCATTGGAATGATCATTTAGACTTAAGGATGGAATAGTGGAAGTAAATAGACTTATTAAGGGAATTATGAGTTTATTTAAGAATAAAGGGTATTTCATTTTATTATGGAATTTAGAATGTTTTACATCTTTACATCTTCTCTAGCTAGGGATCTTTTGACACATGCTCCTGCACCATCATGCTCTCCCTTACCATGTCCAGCCTTAGTGAAATTCCAAAAATGTTTTACACCACTTGTCATATGCATCCTTTTCAACCAATAAAGCATCCTTGCATTCTTGAATTGTGCGGTGCAATTATCTAACCATATTAAGTGTTGGTTGTATTGTATGTTTCTTTCCTTTAAATTATCATAGAAAACTTTAAATCATCCTTGTACAAACTCTAATGAATGAGTACAATCGTCACTTATGTAGAAGTGATACTCTCTTACAACATTTCTATCCTCATTTGTGCTATCATCTGCATGCATGAATGTTATGTGTACAAAAATAGAAAGTTGTGTAGAATGATAATATATAGATTGCACTTCATTTTGAGGTTGTAGTGTATAATTTTATGCAAAATCAACAATAGAGACAATGGTGCCAAGAGGAAATGTGTCCTTACATAAATTGAATTTCTCATCTAACCATCAAGCTCTATGTGTATGCATTATGTACTCATAAACTAGTTTCTCTTGAAATATTTTCATAAATTCTGCTACTTGTATATCATTTTTCACTAACTCACATCTCTTCAAATATTTTCCATCTTTAACTCCATATGTGACTATCTTGTATTTTCCAAAAGAAAATAGTTTCGTACCAATTTCATGTGTGCTCTCCAAATGTACACATCTTGGTAAACATTGCAAACCACCACATATAGCACAAGAACCTTCCAAACAAGGTATCTTATAATAAATGCAACCATCATGTCTATTACATAGAACACTTGAAATAAATTATATTGCCGACTTAGGAGGTGCTTGTATATTACATTCTTGCAAAACATCTTTAGTGTGCAAAGTAGAACAAATATGACAAAAAATATCATAGTGCATGGAAAATTCAATATGCATCCTACAACAACATGCGGTGCGTACATGATTAATCTTAATATAAAAAGGCTTTTCCATTTCAAAAAATATTTGACAAATTCTTACTTGAGGAAATTTTTAAAAGAATCTTTCATAAAATTTTGTTTGAGTCATATCCAAATAGTGTTTGGCATGTGGCTCACGATTTGTAGACCCGATTCGTGTTCTAACAACATCTCTTTAGTTGGGCAAAACTCGTGTGATATCATGCCAAAAATTTTCAATTAATGTTCTTAGTGCATCAACAACAACCTTGTCTTTGCGTGGTAGCCTACCTGAGAATGCCCAAAGAGAATTATTGTTAGGTTCCTCTATTTTTTCCCG